>NC_064634.1:82706191-83329373 GCF_023864275.1 Schistocerca cancellata | reverse complement strand
CCAATGAATCGCAGTCTTTGGTTTGCTCTACCCACAATATTATTTATGTGATCGTTCCAATTTAGGTCATTCCAATTTAGGTTATTTGTAATTGTAATCCCTAAGTATTTAGTTGAATTTACAGCCTTCAGATTTGTGTGACTTATCGTGTCCTCAAAACCAACAATTGCGCATCTGTCAGAAAATGGCGAAAAGAGGAAAATTCTCGTGGGTGTTTCGGGGTACATCCCCACAGCTCCAACAATGTGAGGACTGTTTTTCAGTGATAACCCTCGCAAAAGATGACATTCAACACACTCCGTGTGACATTATCTCTTCTGAAGAAATAATTCCGCTGTCTAAAATGAAGATATAGGGAAAGATTTCTGGAAAAGCGTTGAAATGTGTACTTAAAGCTTGCTGCTGAGAAGGAAAGACGTGCCAACGAAAGGAAAATTCGTGCTATAGGAACAAAACGACGTAAGTAAGAGGAAGAAAATAAATCAAACAGTTAGCTAAGTATTGTTCAGCGTCAGGTTCAGACTTCTCACATCTTGACCGTAGCTCATATATAGATATGGACTTTTTGTTTCAAGAAGAAGTATCTGAAGATGAAGAAAAGAAAAAGCAGAGATCCTAACATAGTACATTATTTGTGACGTATCTAGGCAGCTTAGCCTCAGTAACTGAGTTCTACCCTACTAATCCTATTTTCAATGAGAAGAAAGTATTATTTTTGTACAAGTATTTTTAAACATTACTTTCAAATGTACGAGAGACTTCAGGTCAATATCGTGTTGGATAACTTGGCTATAATACAACATATCATAGAAGGTTATTTCAAGTGCTTTATTACACAGTCATTCATTTTTATCCATGTTTATCGCAAATGGGGCAAAAACCTGCTCAGCGAGGCTTTCCCCATTTCGAGGGTTAAACCGCGCAATTTTTCTTTTAGATAAACTGTAAATTTCTCTGCAATTAACAATCCTACAGAGCTGGAATTTCGAAGGGATATAGGTAATAACACAACCTATGACTTAAATTTGATATCATGGGAAATTCATTGGCCACAATATTAGAAAAACTGGAAATTGCGGGACTTTATCCCCGTTAACAAGACATACTTTCCTTATCACATCACACCTACCCACAACGCCACCAGGAGGGCAGTGGTTATAATGTTTTGGTTCATCGGTGTAGGTGTTGGTTTATTTAATCTGGAATATCTTCGTATTCTGAACTAATTTCTCACGGTGTATGTTTCTACATCTTGTTAAATGAACTTGCATCTTCCCAGCTTTCTACTTACTTCCACTCTCCATCTTATTAGTCCATCATCAGCTGATATTCGAAAAGTGGTTTGGGACCTTCTCATCTTGTGTATTTTCCTCGGTGTGGTGATGTGCTGAACTAAGAAGTATAATACTACATACTACCTAGACAATGAACTGTTCCTATAGCGCATTTGGTATTTGTCATTAACTGCTAGTAATAACCGGTATAGAACGTATATTTTACGAGGTGCATTCAAGTTCTAAGGCCTCCGATTTTTTTTCTCCAGACTGGAAAGAGATAGAAACATGCGCATTGTTTCAAAATGAGGCCGCGTTCATTGTCAATACATCCCAGAGATGGCAGCACTGTACGGCAGATGGAATTTTACCGCCAGCGGCGAGAATGAGAACTGTTTTAAATACTTAAAATGGCGACGTTTTCCTTACTTGAACAGCGTGCAATCATTCGTTTTCTGAATTTGCGTGGTGTGAAACCAACTGAAATTCATCGACAGTTGAAGGAGACATGTGGTGATGGAGTTATGGATGGGTCGAAAGTGCGTTCGTGGGTGCGACAGTTTAATGAAGGCAGAACATCGTGTGACAACAAACCGAAACAACCTCGGGCTCGCACAAGCCGGTCTGACGACATGATCGAGAAAGTGGAGAGAATTGTTTTGGGGGATCGCCGAATGACTGTTGAACAGATCACCTCCAGTGTTGGCATTTCTGTGGGTTCTGTGCACACAATCCTGCATGACGACCTGAAAATGCGAAAGTGTCATCCAGGTGGGTGCCACGAATGCTGGCGGAAGACCACATGGCTGCCCGTGTGGCATGTTGCCAAGCACAACGACAGCATGAATGGGACTTTCTTTTCGTCGGTTGTGACAATGGATGAGACGTGGATGCCATTTTTCAATCCAGAAACAAAGCGCCAGTCAGCTCAATTTCGGGTAACCACCAGTGCTGAAAAAATGGTGTCCATGTTCTGGGACAGCGAGGGCGTAATCCTTACCCATTGCGTTCCAAAGGGCACTACGGTAACAGGTGCATCCAACGAAAATGTTTTGAAGAACAAATTCCTTCCTGCACTGCAACAAAAACGTCCGGGAAGGGCTGCGCGTGTGCTGTTTCACCAAGACAACGCACCCGCACATCGAGCTAACGATACGCAACAGTTTCTTCGTGATAACAACTTTGAAGTGATTCCTCATGCTCCCTACTCACCTGACCTGGCTCCTAGTGACTTTTGGCTTTTTCCAACAATGAAAGACACTCTCGGTGGCCGCACATTCACCAGCCGTGCTGCTATTGCCTCAGCGATTTTCCAGTGGTCAAAACAGACTCCTAAAGAAGCCTTTCCCGCTGCCATGGAATCATGGCGTCAGCGTTGTGAAAAATGTGTACGTCTGCAGGGCGATTACGTCGAGAAGTAGCGCCAGTTTCATCGATTTCAAGTGAGTAGTTAATTAGAAAAAAAATCGGAGGCCTTAGAACTTGAATGCACCTTGTACTGTAGGGGAGATTATTGGTACCGCGAAGTAACTGTTGGCCCACGTGCAAAATTAACTAAGTGGTCATACTAGTCAATCTTCCATGCACGGTATTTACATCATTCGATCTGAGGGTGTCACCAGCACTACGAGAGGAAACGCCCGTATAGCTCAAATCAACAACGATGCAACTAACTCTTTCAACAATTTGTTCCAAGAAACGATACTTGCTCCACAAGCAAACATTTCACTCGCTCAAGTGAACAGGTTGAATGCTGCCTTGTAATCGTTTTTTAGTCCTTTACTACCGTCGTTCACCGAGGTGTAGTAAACTGAACACTACTAACCATTTGTTTGGATGCGTCAACAAGTATAGTAAGCAATGGTATAAAGAAGGGTAGGAAGTTATCATTAAACCCATAGGATCTGCCACACTATACTGGCAATGTGGTATTCGGAGTGCACGGCGCGAATTTCTTGACAAAGAGAACGAGGAAGTCACACCTCTGCAATCGCGAGTGGCAGAACGCTTTCGCCTCCACGCCTTCCACGCCCCAGTTAGGCAACTTCCCTTTTCAGGCAACACGTCTGCCTGACCAACTTTTTCAACGAGCTTCTAATTAAATCAGACTGGCAATTAAATATGATGTTACGAGGTTCCAAAATCGCACTGCTTAATTAAGTTACCTGACGGTGTTACAGAAGTACAGCAACGGGCTACTTTACCCTTCGTCTCTGAACTGTCTCGTCTTCGCTGGCAAGAAAGCCTAGCCAGCCATGTGAGACTATTATATTCCATCATAATTGTTGTTGTTGCACGCATGAGAAAACTGGGCGCCTGTGGTTCTCACTTTAATCTAAGAAGTTGTATGGTACCTCTAAAATGAAAACTGTTACTTGATCATACGATAAAGAGCAACATTCTCTGCTGATTAAGTCGCACACGGAAGTTTGCCCTAGTTACGCAATGAATAAGGCCCAAATTCATGTAACGCAACCTGACTAATCACTGTTATGGCTCTCAGATACCGATACTTAAGTACTGCAACGGAATTTGTATTAGATACCTAGAATAATTTAGTATTGGCCACTGCTTAACTTCCATTTTACTGAAACCAGAATAAATCTTCCTCACAGCTTTTAACTCTTCTCTATTAGTAAAATGTGGCTCTAAGTTTGTGCATTCAGTTATCTTTCTCAATGGCGAGCTTCTAATGCCATCGTAACACAAATTATGTAATCAAAATGTGAGGTAGCTGCCCTCTCGAAGTTCTCGATGTGGTGTCACCGCCAGACACCACACTTGCTAGGTGGTAGCTTTTAAATCGGCCGCGGTCCGCTAGTATACGACGGACCCGCGTGTCGCCACTGTCAGTAATTGCAGACCGAGCGCCACCACACGGCAGGTCTAGAGACACGTACTAGCACTCGCCCCAGTTGTACAGCCGACGTTGCTAGCCATGGTTCACTGACAACTACGCTCTCATTTGCCGAGACGATAGTTAGCATAGCCTTCAGCTACATTTGCTACGACCTAAAAGGCGCCATTACCAGTATAGATATTGAGATTCTATTAATGTATCATCAAGAGCGATGTTCTACAAATGTGGATTAAAGTTAAGTACTCCAGAAGCTACGTACTTTTCTTTATAGCATTCATTACGTATCCTGTTTCAGACCTCACGCCAGCCTGCGTGAGTTTAAGCGCGTGCCTTTCGGCTCCCTCTCATTGAGTCTAGGCTGTCTGGTCTAGACACAACACTCGAGGTGACTGAATTTATGTGACCTGCAAAGACCTTAAGAATACGAAGAGTAGCTTATTTATCAGTATTTGTTTTGTGCAAACATTTAGTTATATCCACGCAAAGAATTCGTACAAAGCCTTGTACTTGGTCGAATATATTATCTCAAAAGAATGGAGCCTCATTTAACAGAATGTACAAATTGAATAGGTTTGAAATGAAATGTATAAGACTTACGTTAATTTGGATTATTATTTAACAACACGCATACAAATATTGCGTAGCTTAACTTGATTGCAGTGACTTAAAACGTGTGCTGTCTTTAGCACACCAATTCAAAGATCAATGCTTTAACGTACATTAAAAGAATCATGGAAGAAACAGTCTCTTTGGGGAATGGAAGTAATGCCTTGCTCAAGAGATAAATGTAATTCATAAACAGAATGGACATTAACCCACTGAGCCACCCTGTCACAGCGGCTAATACTTAATCCAGACAGATTCCGACAAGCCAGCATGCCTCCCCCGCATTTAATGTAATAATGAAAAACTGCTACTTTTGTCCAGATTCGCCGCTTGAGGGGAGCTTTGATTTAATGAAATGTCTCACACACACAAACCATTGCTGCTTTCATGTATATATTGCTCTCTCTCAGCGTATATAAATCCAGCAACATTGAACAGTACACCACTTCACACCATAAGAAAGTACATCTCATTACTACCACACTGCCGAACGCAATGGAGAGAAGCCACGGTTCTTGTTCGCCTTCAAAATTCACAAAAGCATCGTGCCCTTAGCATCTCATTGACCAGGCTGCTGGTACACCAAAGAATCTCAGCAGATACCCTACGGTAGGAGACGCCGTACCGAAAGTCGAACAGTGAGTTCAAAGATGAGAGCAGTGGTTGTTCACGTATAACCGACATGGAGCAAACTGAAGCTATGGAATTTGGAAAATTTGCAAATGTAACAGAGAACTTTCAGAGTAGACACTGAGGTGGTAAAAGTCATGGGGTAGCGTTATGCACATGTACAGATGGTGGTGTATCGCGTGCACAAGGCATAAAGGGGGAGTGCATTGGAGGAGCTGGCATTTGTGCTCAGGTGATTCATGTGAAAATGTTTCCGACGTCATTATGGCAACACGATGGGAGTTAACCAGGCCCCCACAACCGCACGAGTGGTCGACTGTGAAGAGCGGACAAATTGAATAGCTGGCCGGCGGCCATTAGAGTGGTAAACTGACGCGCGGATTTCGAATGTTTATACATCGCTTTTGGTTATAAAATGCCTTCCCTAGAGTTAGGTCACAAACATAATGCCTCATTTAAATACGTTACTACAATATAGTTTTTAATTTATGAACAAACAGCAACTAGTCACTGTTTATGAATTTATGTTACGTAGTACATGGAATCTGCCGTAGCTAAAAGTTATGCACTGGACCCCTAGCATTTTTCGTAGTTCATTTACGATAGATGTACGCAAAATGCATCAAAATACTCGAAGATTTGCCCACTATGTTAATAGATATTTTCTGACTCTACCTTGCTTTAGATTTTATGACGAAAAGTGCGTTATATATGGCGTAGTGCTTTGGCAATTCACGACCAAATTATCAAGTTTCAACCTAACCTAGACCATGAAAACACTACCGATCAGCCAGCTACAACAACCAAGACTTCAGGCAGGCATCCAGTATCGCATTAGTCACAATATTTACTTTCGAAGATGTACACTTCAGTTTATATGTGTGGTTTTTTCATATAATAAATAAAACTCAACAACTGTTCCATCGAGAGAAGTTGTGAAATCAGATTACAATTACACACATTCAGTTGCATTTTACAACGATAAAAAGCCTGCTAACTCAAATTTCGTGTTGCTTGCAACTCAACTTTTACAGTTAAAATAAAATGTGGTTCACAAAGAAAAATTTATCTTCTGCTGTATATGGTCTGGAAAACGAAAGATGGATGGAACAGCATCATCTTTCAGCTTTCTGCGATTTACGTAATTTTCAAGGAAACAACTTTCTTCAGAATGACCGGAACATATAAAATGGTATTCTGTCGGTCGGAAATATTGCCTCCTGACAGCGTGTAACCATTTTTGTAACAGTTGTGGTTTTGAGAAAGGAAACCTGCAAATATATGCACAGACATTATGCTAATACCGTGTTACAAAAACATTTACTAAGCAAGTGCACTGACATACGAAATAACTTAAAATATCCACATACCTGTGAAATGTAATATTCGTTCCTTTCTCGAATTTATTTGTACAATTAATCGCTGCACAACTCTTCACCATTGTACTTCTTTTGATTGGAACGTACAGACGGTAGAATTACGAGTAACAAATACTGTATGTACGCCCCAACAAATATACAACGCTGAATCAGGGTCTTCATAAACAACAGTACTACACAACACATCAGACTACAACCACTATAATGGCGCCCAGCCGAAGCTTCAAATTATCCCGCGACTGCAGCGCCATCAGTGAGTCTAGTTATTTTTTACAAGGTCTTTGGAGTTAACAGACTTTGAACGCAGAATGGTAGTTGGAGCGAGACGCATGTGACATTCCATTTCGGAAATCATTAGAGAATTCAGTACTCCGAGATCGATTGTGTCAATAGTGTGCCGAGAGTACCAAAATGGCTCTGAGCACTATGGGACTTAACTTCTGAGGGCATCAGTGCCCTAGAACTTAGAACTACTTAAACCTAACTAACCTAATGACATCCACACATCCATGCCCGAGGCAGGATTCGAACCTGCGACCGTTGCGGTCACGCGGTTCCAGACTGTAGCGCCTAGAACCGCTCGGCCACCGAGAGTACCAAATTTCAGGAATTACCTCAAACCACAGACAATGCAGTGGCCGATGGCCTCTATTTAAAGACCGAGAGCTGCGGCGTTTGTGTAGAGTTGTCAGTGCTAACAGATAAGCAACACTGCGTGAAATCAATGCGGGACGTACGACGAACGTATACGTTAACTTATCGCTTCCCGCGCCTCTCCTGCGCTCATGACCATATCGGTCGGACCCCACACGACTGGAAAAGCGCGGCCTGACCCGAGACCCGATGAGACCCGATTTCAGTTGCCAAGTAGTCAACAAAGCACTAAGCAAGGCGGTGGTGGCTCCATAATGGTGTGGAGTGGAAATGGTTATGTTCGGCTACTTGGAGACCATTTGCAGCCATTCATGGATGGGGTTCTTATTGATGACAATGCGCCATGTCATTGAGCCACAATTGTTTGCGATCGGTTTTGATGAACATTCTGGACAATCCGAGCGAATGTTTGGCCACACAGATCACCCGAACACGAATCCCATCGAACCTTTATGGGACATAATTAAGGGGTACGATCGGATGTGATGAGGGAGTGGGGATCGCAGTCATTAAAACAAAGGCGTTTTTCGTTCTGGAGAGATCTTTTCACGAAATTGTAATCACCAACTTTCTTCTCTGAATGTGAAAATATTCCAATGTCGCCAACCTACGTAGGGAGGAATGATCAACATATTAAAATAAGAGAAATCAGAACTTGTACACAAAGGTTTAAGTGTTCTTTTTTCCCATGCGCTGTTGGAGACTGGAACGGTAGAGAAATAGTCTAAAAGTGGTTTGAAGAACGCTCTGGCAGGCACTTACCAGTGAATGGCAAAGTAGTCATAATGATGTAGATGGAGATGTAGGTTAGCGAAATAAATTCAGGCAGAAGAGATTTTAAGCTGGAAAGAGCAGATTAACTATTCTTACTATTCTTGACATATTTTAGTTCCAATATGGCGTGCAGGAATTATGGGCAAAGTCTAAACTGACTGTAATTCGGGCTTGGGATAGGTATGTATCTAGTAAGTGCATTACTGACAGAAAATTCCGATATGGCCTAGTAACGAAATTCAGATACTGCAGTGAAAAAAGATATTGTTGGTCTCTTGATTCAAAAAACAACACGGAAACGTCGACAGGCAAAAGTTAGCAGAAATTTGTGCATTTATAAAAAGATCTATGTGTGAAACATATACCAATCCCACCATCAAAAGTTAGCTAAAAATATTGCTGAAAATCATAGAACGTTCTGGTCCTGCGTAAAAATGCTAAGCAGGCTGGTATGTGTAAACAGTCACTCATAGACCAGTCTGGTGTGAAAATAGAAGACGATGTAAGAAAAACTGATATTTGAAAATTCGCATTTAATAATCATTCACGCAATAAGACTACAGAGATCTGCCACATTTTGACGACTGGGGTGGCCGAGCGGTTCTAGGCGCTACAGTCTGGAACCGCGCGACCGCTACGGTCGCAGGTTCGAATCCTACCTCGGGCATGGATGTGTGTGATGTCCTTAGGTTAGTTAGGTTTAAGTAGTTCTAAGTTCTAGGGGACTGATGACCTCAGAAGTTAAGTCCCATAGTGCTCAGACCATTTGAACCATTTGCCACATTTTGACCACGGCACAAGTTCACGTATGGAGGATGCAGAAATGTCATCATTAGCGTGTAAGGTGGCAGAATAAATGAAGGTCAATTTCGCACCTTACATAAGAGTTTTTTTATACATCGCAACGGGAAGGTGAATATGACACCTAACTTACTTTAGCGGTAATGAGCGGATTTGACCATAAGTGTGTAATGCAAAAGGGATGACACTCTATCGACGGTATTAACACATCGCTCCTATATAATGCATGTCAATGAGTAGAAGGTGAAACTAGCAGCGAGAGGAAACGTTTTCAGTGGAAGCAAGTGCGGGCAGAAGCAGAGACCGCACCATGGGAGGGACCACGAAAAGCTCTTAGGGGGCGTCCCGCGGTGGGCGTCAGCGACCGGACAGGTGAAGCATACTGGAGAGCAAGTAACGCGCCACCAGAAGCAGGACAGAAAGAAGCTTTAGAAAACTGCATTTCGGAATTCCAAATGGATACGAACAAAACCAGTGACACAGGTGATCATGTGAACAGCGAGTGGTACACATGTGATGTGCGCATGTAACATTTAGGCGTCTGGAGCGTGCACAAAACGTCCGATTGGCGGAAACGAACTAGGAAGGAGTAAAGTGCCAATACTTCGATGCAGTTTAATGGCAGGACCCTTGCGATTGGCAGAGAGAATTTCCACAAAAATAAGAGGAAGCCTCCTGTTGGTTGAAAAAAGCCGTGACATGGAGAATGAAAGAGCCCAGGTGGGGAGACAGTTCGGCTACGAGAAAGACAAGAGCGAAATTTTCGGGGACTCTTCTCTGACCTGGCGTCAAGTGCAGAAGGGGGCGCAAAACGCTCTGTACGACACGGAGGAGGAATTTGTGTGAACACTGTGTTCACTGCGGCTGACATTCAGCTGGATATTAGCTGTAGCGTCGTTGAGCTCCAACTCTGGAGAAACGAACCAGCCAGTTAGTTAATTGGTCTTGCGAGGACTGAGAAGGCATTTTAATATGCACACTGCTCCAGCCATGCGCGTGCATATCGCCATATTCCAAGACTAGGGATGTGTACATGTTTCCTCGCATAACGAGAAACATAGGGAGAGTTTCTGCTGGAAAAATCAGCAAAGGCTTAATTAGTTTTTATAGGAATTTTAGAGGATGAGAGCAGCCATGCAGATGACAGTTCATCGTAGCTAAGGTAAATACCGAGAGCAGAGGCGTAAACTTGTTGGTTCTCCAGCTTGCGTCTACTGTAAGCTCGAGCGACCTTGGGCAATCTTTGGCTTAACTTGTCACAGAACTAACCATCCTCCGCAGACTTGATTGTCATCGTAAATAGTACCGAAATCGGATGATTTATCGTAGTACTGGCCAACATCATGACGTAGTCGTAAGAATAATTTTGTAAAGAAACTTCTAGTTAAAATTTACCACTGTTGTGTTTAGGATTATTTCAGTTTCTGAGGACGAGATGCGTTAGTTTGACAACTGTTGTAACATTGTCACATTGTAAACTGTGTAAATGGGTGTATTTCTGTGATGAGATTGCAACATTAAACCAAAAATATTTACAGCTTACACAGTTGTTGTTCTGGCCTCAAAACCTTACAAGCGTAGAGAAGCAACTAAAAGAAATGAAAACAAGTATGTCGCCAGGCCCAGATGGACTGCCAGTTTAGTTTTAAAGAACGTATTCTTAGGCAGTGGCACCGTACTTAGTTAATCTCTCGTCCAGCAGAAAGTCGAAAGCTACTGGAAAAAAAAAAGGTACAGACGATTCCCGTATATATTACAGACCAATATGCTCAACGTCGGTTTGCTGAAGAGTAGCTTGCTATAACGTGGGATAGTAAGTTAATGCAGACGAGTAATGTTCGAATGCAGTATTAGTGGTGTGCCGATTGACACAGTAACACTGATTAAATATTTAGGCGTGACTTTGCATGCAGACATGAAATGTAACTAGTACGTAAGGACGGTTAAGTGGAAGGCGAATGTTCGACATAGGTTTATTGGGAGAAAACTAGGGAAGTTGTTTCTTTCTGGTAACACATTGAGGGTCTGGTATTTTTCCTACTATTGTTCCCGACTAGAGAGACAAAAATCATTCAGCAAAAAGGTATTTCCGTTTTCGAAATGAGCACTGCTCGAGTGTTTAGTATCAACATTCCAAAAACAAAAACATGACAAGGTAATGATGTCAAAGGGATATTTTGGAATTTTGGAAATTTGTGGTAAGTTCCTATGGGACCAAACTGCTGAGGTCATCGCTCCCTAGGCTTACGCACTACTTGAACTAACTTAAACTAACTTACGCTAAGGACAACACACACACCCATGCCCAAGGGAGGACTCGAACCGCCGACGGGAGGGGGATATTTTAAGAGAAGTTCTGTAACCATGAGCCTGAACAGAAGACAGGCTACACTCATGGTAGGACTAATTACAGGCCATGAGAACTTTAAAAAACAGCTAGACATGTTGGACACAGAGCTAGATGCTCTTATGTGTAAGCTGTGTGATGAGGGTAATAAAACTGCATCACACCCAATCTTCCAGTGCTTCGCATTGGAGATCAAAAGGCACAGAATATTTGGGTCATCATACCCTGAAGAAACGGTGTCCAATGAAGAACTAGTAAAGGGACTCCTACTACTGTTTGAGGATAATGGTTGGCTTTACTAGAACCACAGAGAATGAAATCGCACCATGATCCTTGTTTCGGTGCGAGCAGTAGTGGACTAGGATCACTGCTGTTTTTATCTCCCTGTTCAAATAAGATCAAATCCAGTCGACTAAACTCGTTTCGTTTGCTAATATGCGGTCTCTCCTCTTACAAACACCCAACTTGTAGACTCCCTGGCAATTACCGGCAATAAATTTCAGGTAGATATCACAGAATTATTCCGGCATGATATTACCTTAATACGAGGGCAGTTCAATAAGTAATGCAACACATTTTTTTCTGAAACAGGGGTTGTTTTATTCAGCATTGAAATACACCAGGTTATTCCCCAATCTTTTAGCTACACAACACTATTTTTCAACGTAATCTCCATTCAATGCTACGGCCTTACGCCACCTTGAAATGAGGGCCTTTATGCCTGCACGGTACCATTCCACTGGTCGATGTCGAAGCCAACGTCGTACTGCATCAATAACTTCTTCATCATCCGCGTAGTGCCTCCCACGGATTGCGTCCTTCATTGGGCCAAAGATATGGAAATCCGACGGTGCGAGATCGGGGCTGTAGGGTGCATGAGGAAGAACAGTCCACTGAAGTTTTGTGAGCTCCTCTCGGGTGCGAAGACTTGTGTGAGGTCTTGCGTTGTCATGAAGAAGGAGAAGTTCGTTCAGATTTTTGTGCCTACGAACACGCTGAAGTCGTTTCTTCAATTTCTGAAGAGTAGCACAATACACTTCAGAGTTGATCGTTTGACCATGGGGAAGGACATCGAACAGAATAACCCCTTCAGCGTCCCAGAAGACTGTAACCATGACTTTACCGGCTGAGGGTATGGCTTTAAACTTTTTCTTGGTAGGGGAGTGGGTGTGGTGCCACTCCATTGATTGCCGTTTTGTTTCAGGTTCGAAGTGATGAACCCATGTTTCATCGCCTGTAACAATCTTTGACAAGAAATTGTCACCCTCAGCCACATGACGAGCAAGCAATTCCGCACAGATGGTTCTCCTTTGCTCTTTATGGTGTTCGGTTAGACAACGAGGGACCCAGCGGGAACAAACCTTTGAATATCCCAACTGGTGAACAATTGTGACAGCACTACCAACAGAGATGTCAAGTTGAGCACTGAGTTGTTTGATGGTGATCCGTCGATCATCTCGAACGAGTGTGTTCGCACGCTCCGCCATTGCAGGAGTCACAGCTGTGCACGGCCGGCCCGCACGCGGGAGATCAGACAGTCTTGCTTGACCTTGCGGCGATGATGACACACGCTTTGCCCAACGACTCACCGTGCTTTTGTCCACTGCCAGATCACCGTAGACATTCTGCAAGCGCCTATGAATATCTGAGATGCCCTGGTTTTCCGCCAAAAGAAACTGGATCACTGCCCGTTGTTTGCAACGCACATCCGTTACAGACGCCATTTTAACAGCTCCGTACAGCGCTGCCACCTGTCGGAAGTCAATGAAACTATACGAGACGAAGCGGGAATGTTTGAAAATATTCCACAAGAAATTTCTGGTTTTTTCAACCAAAATTGGCCGAGAAAAAAAATGTGTTGCATTACTTATTGAACTGCCCTCGTATATATCTTTGCGGGTAGTCGTTGACTGTATCTATGGAGGCCAGCACTGAACACGTGAATGCATATCGCAGAGGAATATCGTTTAGCTGCAATGCTTGTACCATTTGCAAATTGTATGCAAAAAGGTGTAACAGCTTATGTAGCACATTATGCATAGTTGATCTTGCTTCCTGCAATTCTCGCGATACACGACGAATTGATTTTTGTAGGGTACGATGAAATGTAGCTTGCACTCTGTCTACACATGCTTGAGACATAGGGGAAGGGGGGGGGGGGGGGAGTGGACGTCCACTTAGAGGAAAGTCAATGATATTACTCGTATCTTTAAGTTTCTTGAACCATCTCATTAGAATTGTGTGTTTTTTTTCTGGTTGTGTTTTTTGTGGTGGTGGTTTCCCATACTAGCGTCGATAACTCCTCAGCACCGTTCTCACAGATTTGGATCCTGTGTACCAGAAGACATATTGCGCCTACTGCTGGTCTGTCGTCATTTTGATGCACTCCGACTTGAATCTGCAACAAAGGAGAAAGGTGAATAATTTGAGAGCTGCTAAACGTTTTAGAACAATCTATGATGCGCTACGATTTTTTGAAATGATAACGGGACTTTATGGACACGCTGCATTCCACCATACATAATGTACTCCAATTTAGGCTACTGCTACTTCAGTTTAGGATTCCATTATTAGAAATCCATGGGGATACGTATGGCGGGATGCATTGTTAACCAGTGCAGCCCCTAGCGATTGGGTAACGGATGGAATCCCATTCTTTCCCCCATTTGCTGTCAGCTAAAGTTACGTTGTGCAAGACGCGACAGTTGGCTGCGACTGCGACGCTGCCCCCTCCTCTTTTCCCACCCTAGCAGACGGCGGCACGGCCGCAAGACGACTGGAGTCGTCGCCGTTTCCCAAGCTGCGGCCGGCGGCGGCGGATTCAAATACATAAGAAAAATAAGAATTCCGATTTTCTTGCTGTAAAAAATACTGTATGTTAATGCAACAAAGTTACATCGGCTCCCAGAGTTAGTTTTTCGATACAGATTCTCCTTTTACTTTAAAAAATTGAAAAGTATCTCTTCCGGTTTTGCGTGTTTTTTTCGCTGTATATTACTTCTCTATCAATTGTGAGGAAAGTAAAAGGCACAAAAAATTGATGTTTGCGTATCTTACAGTTCCACATCACAGCTTGATAATGAGGTGTCTATTTTTCCGATATTCGTCACAGTTATCCCGATACTTAATTTACAAGTAACCTACTGCATAAAATTTGAATTGTGTGCAGTGAAAAATGTGGTCGCTGGCTACTTTACGTATGGTTTTCGCTAGGTCATACATCGTTGCCGATGAAAAGAAGCTAACATATTGAAATTATTATTAAAGTTGAGATCAGAATGATATCGAACTTCGTTACCGAGATTTGGGCTCATATATCTCCGGGAGCGTCGCGACTAGCCGCCAGTTCTATCGACGCGCAACGAGAATCGTGTGGTCATCACACGATAGAGAATGCATTTGTTTTGTTTCGCTGACACATTTGGACCTAATGAAACCATTTTATGTCATATTTCTCCGGTATGACTTACTAATATTTCTCCATATGCTCTTGACAATTTCATTTAAAATACCACGAAATGTAGGTTTCTTAAACCCAAGTGATCAAGCAGAACCCATTTTCGTGGTTTTGCTGAGGCATCTGAACCTGTTCCAAGCTTTCTTTCTCGTTTATTTCTCTGATACGAGTCCCGAATATTCCTCCATCTGTTTTTGCACATTTCACCTAAAATTCCAATGAAAGATAAGTTTATTAACAATAACCGCACGCTTGCGTCATTGCATTGTTTCAAGTTCCTGACAACAAGATAGGGTTACACCTTAAACATCTCTAGAATTTTCATTCTGAACGTCTACAGTATACACTGGCAGAAATGTGGAAGAAATAATGTCCGTGCTTGTTCACAAAATTTCCCCAAATTATACTTGTCAGTTTCTCCCATGCAGAAACTTTTGGAACAAGCTAAGGCAACTTTCATAGCCGACTGAGTCTTTATTCCCATCCAAATGAACTTCCATATTCTTATATTCTGACAGCATACATCGTTATGGATGACATGAACATTTAATCTTGCCAAGCTGCACTCAGAAGATGACTCCAGGATTTACAAAAGACGAATTTCAATTGTGAACTGTGTCAGACCAGAAGGGCCTTGTAAAACAGTAGTGCACTTTTGGCACAATTTTTTTGAGCACCATCTTCTACCAATGAATTGAAGCGAATGTGACAAATTACTTATTGCAGCATACTGTTTGCGCAATCTGTTGAGAAACGCCTTCCTCAAAAACGAGCATCTATTGATTACAGAAAGCTGTACAACAATCTGGTGGTGGTTTTTCACAACTAGAAGGTATCATCAAGACACCAATCTACCGTTTACTTTCAAAGTGAAGGTATTGTAAAATGTAACTTTCTCGTTGTTCTTTAGATTGTTCATTTTATAATGTACTTGACGTTTCCAATTTTTATCGTCACAAAAAAGAGTAATGCGAAAATTGACCTTCAAGTTCATTTTCATTATTCTAATTCTACATCTGCATGGATTATACTGATTTTCATAACAGGCCTGAAAAATTTGCATTAATGGGAAAATATTATATATTTCACTCACCTGCCAGTTTCAACTGTGCACCAATTTCTTCGCAAATTCTGTCTCTGAACATAGTGTCTCTATATTTAGGGTTCTTCAAATCGTAAAGGCAAGGATGTCGCGAGACCAGCTCACAGAGCATCACATCCTGTGGGTGGCTCATTTCAGTTTTCCTTGACTGGCTCGACATCTTTCTGGCAGCCGTACGTCTTTGTGTCGTGCGACTCCCGTCGCAACACTGCTCACTGGTGCAGTGCTGCGGCAGCTGTCGCAAGAGCCGCGCGTCGCATCCCAAACTCGAACTGCGCATGCGCCAGCAAGCAACTTCTGACGTCACGTAGCGACCCGTCGCAGTCGCTAGTGTGCGTCGCGTCTTGGACAACGTACCTTAAGACGACATGAATGCGCCGTGTCCCAGTGTGAGCGGCAACCCACCAGACACCCGAGTGTCGCATTTCCGTCATCGAGGGGGCAGCCTTCTGGCCGTCACGTCGGTCTTGCTGTTAAGATCTTGCGCATGCGTTAAACACAGATAAATTGATAACTTGGGTGGCAGGCTCACCTGAAGATATCTGGTAGGTGTGCAGAAGAAATACTGCGCGTGACATTAAACGACGACCGGCTGCACTCCCGAAACGTCTCCGAGTCTAAAGAATAACAACCATACTTTAGATCACAAAACAGAGATACCTGAATAACGTAATTCTGTCTAGCTTCCACGACACGGAAAAGAGCGAGACCAGGATCGAAGCCACGTGGAAGATTGACGACCGTGGGTTGGTACACTGGCTGGTGAGACTGCTAGGTGCTTTCCGATGCTCGTTTTGGCAAGTGCTGAGCTGGGTGCCCCATTCAGCCCCAGAGAAAACCGTAAGTAAACAGTTGAACTACGACCCATAGAACAAAGTTCACACGATTGACGGACAGATGGCGCACAGGACTTCTTTCCCTCAGGTTCCCACGATGGCTGCGGCGTTAGGAAGGGTATCCGCACACATACTTAGATCGTAAAATAAAATCTGCCAAATTCTGAGAAAGCGGACTCCGTACTAGACAGGGTAAAGCAAGGGAAAAGAAAAAACTGTACGTCATAGATTATGTCTACTGTCTAAGAGCTATACAATATGTACTACTATCAGAGGAAAAATACTCCTGTCGGAGCACAAAAAAGGCGAATATGTCCCTCCTTAAAAGAATCCGACAGAAAAGTGGGGAACCAGTTTCCTAAATCCTCATTCTGCCTTCCTCACATTTTTTTTCTAAATCATTTTATCTGGTCTCTTTTTGTAGTTAAGCCTTCATACTTGGCAACTCCCTCGCAGTGCCACGGTCTACATTTACTTCTCTTTCCCACTGTCTTTTTTTCGCACTGATCTATATCCTTCTGCCGCTGTCTCCTTTTTCACTTACACTGTCTCCTTTTGTCTTTTATTTCCCACTATCACAGTTTCCACTAGACGTAGCAGCTCAAAAATTCTGAGGGTTCAAGTCATTTTAAGAAATTTTTGGTAACATTTTTGGGAAAATAGCGATCTCTTAATCTGTATAAAATCAGTGAAAAAACAGTCTTGATCGCGATGGTTATTTTATTAAAATGACCGGTATCGGCCAAGGTTTAGGTCATCTTCAAACAGCACCATCAGTTGAAGTTGACGGTACGTGGAACAGTCAGGTGAGCTCAGTCGCTGAAACTGCCAACTGGCTGTTCTATGCATCAATTTCAGCTGATGGTGTTGCCTGAAGATGACCTAAGCCTTGGCCGAAACCGGTCATTTTTATAAAATAACCATCGAGAACAAGACCGTTTTTTCACTGAATTTAGAAGTTGGTTTCCCCTTTTATCCACGTGTTTGAAGTGTCGGTCCAAAATGCGCTCTTCCCTATACCTATGTGTTAAAGCTCGCCCCTCTCGTAGGGTCCAAACGGCACAAACATATGTAGCGTCTGCACTTATCCGTACTTTTCATTTCTCTCTTTACCTCCTACCGCCTCTACCTCCTCTCATGTCTCTTTCTGTGTCAGTGCCATTGTCTCTCAATGACCATCATTGCTGCGGTGTGCAGCAGGCGGGGTTCGTTGAGTGTACAGTGTCATGCATGGATGCACTTTTGGAACTAAGCGAGTTGCAGATTTATTATGAGGAGGAATGATGACTAAGAACAATGACTGGATAGCATACGGACATAAAAAAGGTTTTGGAACGAAGAACAAGGTATTATTTTATCACGTAGAAAGTTTATTTTTATTTTTGTAGACTTGTATGTTGATCCATTTAACTCTAGTCAAGTCGAATTTTTGGTGATTGTTGTATTGATTAATTTTCTGATTTAATTTGCTGTTCCATGGAAGTTATTAGATTAAATGAATTTTCATATTACAGTCTATAATTGTTTTCTTTAATAAGTTTCTTCCAAACTAAAATTTCAGAACTTAAACGTTGAGTCATGTGTTTCATTGGCATTCTGTGTCAAGATTATGAACCCAGTTTCCCTGGACCAACTATAGTTAGTTTTTAGCAGTATTTTTTTAACTGTTGCGGAGTCTTGTTGTGTAACTGTTTCCGCCAGTACTTCATTTTGCAGGTGAGGTTCATAATACGTGATTGTTTCGTTTCCTTTGCACAATGTACGTTCTGCCAGTTTCTTTATTTTACCAGGGCCATACGTCAGTGCAGAAATTTTCTTGTGCTTCAGGTCACATTCTTAATCAGGTCGACATTAGAATTTTTTTTATAGAGTTACATTTTTTCAAACAGTTCGTACTGACCAAATCTACTGAACATGAAATTATTGGTTTGCTTATTTATTTGCTTATGAATGAGATAGTTTTTCACATACACAGGATTCTTTTCAATTTCATCTAAGTGATGTGGCTTTGAGCTCAGCAGCACATTTATCTTGCCATTTCAGATTCCCAAGTTTGTGTTTACTATAACACACACACAACTAAAGGCAACTCACTTTCACGACTGAGCTACCCATGCGCGACTCACGTCCCGTCCTCACAGTTTTAGAGCCGCCAGTACCTTATCTCCTACCTTCCACACGTCACAGAAGCTCATCTGCGAAACTTGCAGGAGTAGCACTCAAAGAAGAAAAGATATTGCGGAGACACGGCTTAGCCACAATCTGGGCAACGTTTGCAGAATGAATTTTTCACTCTGAAGCAGAGTGTCGGCTGATATGAAACTTCGTGGCAGATTAAAACTGTGTGCCGGACCGAGACTCGAACTCCGAATTTTTGTCTTTCGCGGGGAAGTGCTCTACCATGTCTCTGGAGT
This sequence comes from Schistocerca cancellata, assembly GCF_023864275.1. Lineage (NCBI taxonomy): Eukaryota > Metazoa > Arthropoda > Insecta > Orthoptera > Acrididae > Schistocerca > Schistocerca cancellata. The sequence continues at coordinate 83,310,239 of NC_064634.1, read as the reverse complement.
ATACTTTCTTCCGGAATTAGACCCACAAGTTTCGCAGGAGAACTTTGAAATCTGGGAGGTAAGAGATGAGGTAGGGGACACCGGGACGGAACAGCCACCTAACGTTTGGAGCAAATTTTTGAGGACAGAATGATGAAAAAAATTAGAAAAATTAGGAAAAAAATGGCTCTGAGCACTATGGGGCCCAACTTCTGAGGTTATTAGTCCCCTAGAACTTAGAACTAGTTAAACCTAACTAACCTAAGGACATCACACACATCCATGCCCGAGGCAGGATTCGAACCTGCGACCGCAGTGGTCTCGCGGTTCCAGACTGCAGCGCCTAGAACCGCACGGCTACTTCGGCCGGCAATTAGGAACAGTTTGTTCAGATATTTCAGTAACACAACTTGCAATTGAAGATAAGATAAAATACGAGGGTTGGAACTTTAATAGTGGCAACCATATATTTACAGCTCGTACAAAATAGATACGTATTTCAAAGTTTTAGCGACCTTCAAAGTAGTCACGAGCATTGTGTATAACCCGTTGCCAGCAATGTGGAAGTCGTAGGATACTCTTAGCAGTGCCAGTAGTGTTGACAGTTCGAGCGGCGCGGTCTGTTGCCCGTCGAATTTGTAGCAGTTCTGAAGCGAATGCCGTGAAGTGTTTCCTTCCGTTTAGAAATCGAGTTGAACTTACGAGGGCTTAAGTCAGGGGGGTGCAGTAGGTGGTATAGCACTTAGCAGCCCCAACAGTCAAACAAATCAGTAACAAACTTCCTGGCAGATTAAAACTGTGTGCCCGACCGAGACTCGAACTCCGGACCTTTGCCTTTCGCGGGCAAGTGCTCTACCATCTGAGCAACCGAAGCACGACTCACGCCCGGTCCTCACAGCTTTATTTCTACCAGTATCTCGTCTCCCACCTTCCAAACTTTACAGAAGCTCTCCTGTGAAACTTGCAGAACTAGCACTCCTGAAAGAAAGGATACTGCGGAGACATGGCTTAGCCATAGCCTGGGGGATGTTTCCAGAATGACATTTTCACTCTGCAGCGGAGTGTGCGCTCATATGAAACTTCCTGGCAGATTAAAACTGTGTACCCGACCGAGACTCGAACTCGGGACCTTTCTTTCAGGAGTGCTAGTTCTGCAAGTTTCGCAGGAGAGCTTCTGTAAAGTTTGGAAGGTGGGAGACGAGACACTGGCAGAAATAAAGCTGTGAGGACCGGCCGTGAGTCGTGCTTCGGTAGCTCAGATGGTAGAGCACTTGCCCGCGAACGGCAAAGGTCCCGAGTTCGAGTCTCGGTCGGGCATACAGTTTTAATCTGCCAGGAAGTTTCATATCAGCGCACACTCCGCTGCAGAGTGAAAATCTCATTCTGGAAATCAGTAACAGCTTGGACTGTGCGTGCTTGAGCATTGTCCTGCAAAATGATGGTCAGGTCCTGCAGAAAGTATCGTCCCTTCTGTCTCTAAGCTGGTCGTAGGTTGTGTCACAAAAATGAACAGCATAGAGACACAAGTGATGACACTTTCTGCAGGACCTGACCATCATTTTGCAGCACAATGCTCAAGCACATACAGTGCAAGCTGTTACTGATTTGTTTGACTGAGGGGGCTGCTAAGTGCTATACACCCCACTGCACTCCACTGACTTAAGCCCTTGTAAGTTCAACTCGATTTCTAAACTGAAGGAAACACTTCACGGCATTAGCTTCAGAATTGCTACAAATTCGTCGGGCAATAGACCGCACCGCTCGAACTAACAACACAACTGGCACGACTTCCGCATCGCTAGCAGTGGGTTATACACAATGCTGGTGACTACTTTGAAGATTAGTAAAACTTTGAAACACGTATCTATTTTGTAGGAGCTGTAAATAAGTATTGCCACTATTCAAGTTCCAATCCTCGGAATATATTTCGTTTGTTAAATCAATGGACTAAGAAAGTGCCCACAAAAACCTCTCCGCCCCCTACGTGGGGGGAAATGGATCACGTTTTATCTTTTCTTTTTTTTTAATTTCTTCGATGACACATATTACAAATAAACCGGGTTTCATCTTCCTCACTGTCTAGCCCAGCACACGAGTTATGAGACATGCAATCCAACCCTCAGCTGAGGTAGAATATAATTTCTTGCAATATATACATGCCTCATCTTCGTCGTCTTCGGATGTCTCATTTTATGTAGAATCAATCTCTTTTTCCATTGTCTTCTTCTTCTTTGATTGAAGACCTTTTCCTTTTGCTTTCAGTTTCTTCCCCTATTTTCGAACTAGCAGCCTGATCTTGTCGCTCGTTCTTGCATGGAGATGATATAAGAATTGTGCATTTACCTCTCTTTCTTATCACTTATTTCAGCCCTGGTTTAACCACTAGGTATTGGTGTAACATTTTGCCGGCTAAAAGCAGGGAAGCTTGACCCAGTGGAGTTACTGATGGATGCATTTGGAGTACCAGGCATCAAAGAACACTGAGGCCAAGGTTCCAGCTCAGTAATTTGTAATGTGGCACTGCAACTAGTCTGTACAAGTTCAAGAGGTGGGTTTCAGGAGTCAAAAGGTGTGTTAGTGGCTAGATTTGTTGTACGACTGACTGAAGTGGTAGTGACTGATGCTTCAAACGGAATATCGATAATCACAGTTGGTGGAAACTCATCGCCTGAGAAGACGTTGAAATTCATTGGCCGAACGCCAATATCTCAAATCCTTTCACTGTAGTTCTCATGTTCCCAGCATATGCAAAAGCTTGCTCAAACAAGAACGAGATTTCCCACAAAGTGACAACTTTCTCTGGGTTCCGTCTTAACTACATTCTCACTTCGGGTTCTTAATACAAGCTCAAGGGTTTCATAAACGCTACGTCTGGGGGCTGATGTTTATGCGAGCAATGTGGCGGAAGTAAAATAACACCGTTGCTCTGAGTTAGTTCATCACATCCAAATTTTCCTTATGAGGAATAGCGGAACAGGGTTTCCTATCTTTGCCTTAGAAAAGCCGACTAATTTGTGGGTCCAGCGTAAGAATATTTCGTTTGTCATCCATCCAGATTCACGAGCTTCGGACCAAACGCTCGGCGGAAAACTAGATCCGAATTCTTGCTGTTTCCTTTTCTGCGACATATAGACATCAGAGGCATAAATCTTCCGTCCGCTGAGCAGCAAATATCAGCTGTCACCGTATTTCCACATTCTGCGTATGTGAGTACTCCAACTTGGTGCTGTACTTCATTTGCTATAATTTTTTTTTGTGCTGTTTCGGTACGACAGTTATACTGGTCTCGTCACAGTTGTAAACTGTTTCTCCAGGTTTTTTTTTTTCGTCGATGACATTAAATCAATAAGTCAAAAGATACTGTGATACTGCAACTTCGTTACAAACCAAATACCATAAACGCCAACACTTCAAATCTGCGCCCCTCACCCAGGCAAACATGCCACGAAACAAATGAATACTACGCAGCCATAACAAAAAAATGGCGGTGAAAACACCGTGGAAGTTCGAAAAGCCTCAGAAAATGCCAGTAAACGACAAAAGTGGTAGAAATCAACATGGTACTACACCAGAAACAAAGGAGACAAATACCACAACATCAAAGCAGTAAGTAACATACAAAATAACGCGATACATGATCATTTTCGTTCCGATATGCATGATAAACAAAAATAAAAATTACATTTTTGCTGTTTGCAAATGACAAGTTGTATATTGTGTAGCAGACTCACAGCTGCCAACATAAACATTCAATACCTTCATGTAAGGTACGTAAATTACTGCATAGATCCACCCTTTTTCCAAATAAGCAATAAAACCAGAACCTTAGACCTGTTGTAATAAACAACATACAATGCATAAACCCAATAATACGTATCTCAACTGCGAATTGTAAACAAACCATATACAATATTTGACCACAATCACTTCATTCACAAATGTAAATATTTTGAACAAATTTTTTCTCTAAACGTTGATAAGTAACAACAGTTTTACAGAAAGGAAATAAAGTAAGCCACTGAAGATAGCACATGAAGTACTGAAACATGTCTGGGGAAAATAAAACACCAAAGATGCCTTGCATAAAGCAGAATTCCTCATCCAATTTTAGCAAGCACGGAAATACACTACCGGCCATTAAAATTGCTACACCACGAAGACGGCGTGCTACAGATGCGAAATTTAACCGACAGGAAGAAGATGCTCTGATATGCAAATGATTAGCTTTTCAGAGCATTCACACAAGGTTGGCGCCGGTGGCGACACCTACAACGTGCTGACATGAGGAACATTTCCAACCGATTTCTCATACACAAACAGCAGTTGACCGGCGTTGCCTGGTGAAACGTTGTTGTGATGCCTCGTGTAAGGAGGAGAAATGCGTACCATCACGTTTCCGACTTTGATAAAGGTCGGACTGTAGCCTATCGCGATTGCGGTTTATCGTATCGCGACATTGCTGCTCACGTTGGTCGAGATCCAATGACTGTTAGCAGAATGTGGAATCGGTGGGTTCAGGAGGGTAATACGGAACGCCGTGCTGGATCCCAACGGCCTCGTATCACTAGCAGTCGAGATGACAGGCTTCTTATCCGCATGGCTGTAACGGATCGCGCAGCCACGTCTCGATCCCTGAGTCAACAGATGGGGACTTTTGTAAGACTGTACGAACAGTTCGAGGACGTTTGCAGCAGCATGGACTATCAGCTCGGAGACCATGGCTGCGGTTACCCTTGACGCTGCATCACAGACAGGAGCGCCTGCGACGGTGTACTCAACGACGAACCTGGGTGCACGAATGGCAAAACGTCATTTTTTCACATGAATCCAGGTTCTGTTTACAGCATCATGATGGTCGCATCCGTGTTTGATGATATCGCGGTGAATGCACATTGGAAGCGTGTATTCGTCATCGCCATACTGGCGTATCACCCGGCGTGATGGTATGGGGTGCCATTGGTTACACGTCTCGGTCACCTCTTGTTCGCATTGACGGCACTTTGAACAGTGGACGTTACATTTCAGATGTGTTACGACCCGTGGCTCTACCCTTCATTCGATCCCTGCGAAACCCTTTATTTCGTCAAATGGTTCAAATGGCTCTGAGCACTATGGGACTCAACTTCTGAGGTCATCATTCCCCTAGAAATTATAACTACTTACACCTAACTTACCTAAGTACATCACACACATCCATGCCCGAGGCAGGATTCGGACCTGCGACCGTAGCGGTCGTGCGGTTCCAGACTGTGGCTCCTATAACCGCTCGGCCACACCGAGCGGCTACATTTCATCAGGATAATGCACGACCGCATGTTGCAGGTCCTGTACGGGCCTTTCTGGATACAGAAAATGTTCGACTGCTGCCCTGGCCAGCACATTCTCCAGATCTTTCATCAGGATCCATGCACCCAAATTGCGTGAAAATGTAATCACATGTCAGTTATAGCATAATATATTTGTCCAACGAATACCCATTTATCATCTGCATTTCTTCTTGGTGTAGCAATTTTAATGGCCAGTAGTGTAAGAACTGCAACGTCACAAGATGATTATTAGCCATTATGACAGCCGCGCTCCGAAGAGATATGGCCCCTTGAAGAAGAAGAAGAAGAAGAAGAAGAAGAAGATGAGGAAGAAGAAGAGGTACCAGATTCACGGGCTTGTTATAATAAAATAGCGAATGTCCCTGAACAACCTACGATATTATGTTGGTGGAATTTTGGCTACATGTAGCTACTATACGAAAAACGTTAAAAACACGTTCATACTTTCTCTGCCTTGTCTGCCCTTTCGCGCTGTCCATACCCGACCTGGCGGTGCCCACGGCAATGGGTTGAGCTACTCGGGCGCTGCAAGTGCAGCGGCTCGCTCTCTCGTATGTGGCGCCTGTGTCGTTTGCTGCAATGTATTCCACGTCGCCGCCGCCGCCGGGCGCTGCGTTTGGTATTCTGTAGGCGGGCGCGGACGCGCAGATGCAGGAAGAGGCGAACGGGTTTGGAAATCGTTTCCCGCGGCCAGAGTCGGCGCCGGTACGTGAGAAGCTCCCGGGCAGTCGTGGCGGTGCGACCAGAAATCCGCGGTGGGCGCTGGACGAGTGGGAGGGCGCTCCACGGGGACTGAGGAGGGTCCAATCTGATCACTATTAAGTCACGGCAGCATTAGGAGTGTCACACTATACGAGGGGCAGTTTTAATTACCTCCACGGAAAAATCACAGACCATGAAATTTAGCGATGCTGTTAACCATTCTCTACATATCCTCCCTTGAATGAACACATTTTTTCCCACCGCTAGATGTCATGCCAGAGACTTTGACTGTAGAAGTCTACATTTTCGTTGTTCAGAAAGCTTTCCACCTCGAAAATCGTCTCTTCGTCGTTCTGGAAGTACCAGCAAAGCAGTGGTTCGCCCGTCTGAGGAAAGAGGAAGAAGTCTCCGGGTGACTTGTCAGGACAATACGTAGGTGAGGCAAAATGTGATAAGCCAAAGAAGCATGGGGCACCTCCCTATCGTAGCAAGCGGTAGAACTTCTGCACTCCAATGAAGTCGAGAGCTATACTGATGGTAGCGTAGCCATCAGCATGGCCTACTTAGCCTACAAGGTTGAAAGATCTCTGTTGGATTCCTTTCATGTTAATTTCTTAAATATGTTGTCATTTACGGCATAAATTCCCCTTCTAAATTTACTGTGGTGTTTCTGACTCTATCTGGGAGGAGACTGAGCAGTGGAACGTGTTACTTTTACACATAAACAAGAACGATCTGTCTCACTACTACACTTTAAAACACAGTTTATATGTAATTCATGTCACACAATCTCATACGGAACCTACATCCGCTTTCTTCTATATACTGTATATGATAAGATACTGTCATCCCCCTTCCCTTCTGTGTGAGAGGATGAATGAGCAAATGTATTTCAGGTTGCATGCTTGATGGTAGCAGACAAGCCTGTCTGCTAGAGAAGAGTAGGACCAATGTCGGAACAGGTAGCTACGCTTTCTAAAAGCAAAGAGGTTTCTATTCTTAGTATGGTCCTGTCCGTCCCTTGTCCTGTTGGTATAGGAAGCTGCCTCTCTGGTCACTTCCGTTTTGTATCTGTGAAGCATCCTCGGTAGGGGCCCACGGCAGTCTGTCCGCAGCGAGCGTCTGAAGTGGTAAGATCTCCGGCTAAGCGCGTGTCTGCTAAGTCCGTACGACAATGGATTTCTTGAGTTCAGCCTAACTGAAAATTTAATCACCTTTATTTCAGGTTTAGATCTAAAATATCTTATGTTATCTTAAATTGCATCGCAGTGTAATTCGAGTGTGAAGATCAGAATATCTTCCAGTAGATGCTTTGTCACTACTTTGTGAGTGAAGTGGAACCACGTGTGGATGATCCGCAACTCTAACTAAGATCATTAATCTTAAATGCGAATGTGCGTGAGATTATAACGTCTCGTCTTGACAATATTTTTCAATATAGCAACTTTTCTTTATGTTCAACCCACGTGGGATGTTCTTTGTGAGACCAGTACCACGTGCTTACACAATTGTTTGAGCCATCAGGTTAATAGTAAGACGATAGTAACCAGTTCGAGGTTTTTCTTTTGTAATTTGTGTTTCGATGTAATGTATTTTAATTATCAAAATTATTGTGGAGTTACACTCTTTGTGTAAACCAAGTTGATCACGTGAAGTATGTAGTGTAATCATCAAAGTAGCCCTCAGCTATTATTTTCTGGAAGATTTCACAGAGAGTTACTATGTATTTAGTATACCAGTGTGTGGTAATTTCATGACGGACAGGACTGCGCTACGAACGTAACTTCTTTGGGTGAAAATTGAATCGGTTGGTTGTGGTTAATTTCCTCTTGCATATGTTTCAACGTTCTTCGTGTGTTATTTTATGAATGCAGTGTTGTATGCAGTCTCCCAATCTTGGCTCCATATTTGATGTGTTCCGTAAGATTACAAACTCACATTTTCGCAATCCTAAATAAGGCACCAGTTTAGTTATGAATCAAGTATAATATGCTGAAATTTTAACGGAACAATGATCAATGTTAAAATAAATGCCCAAATATAAACTTATTTATTTCTTTTTATTTAAATTGTCTTTATATATATATATATCACAGGTTATCGTAAGATGAGTACTAAAAGATTATAATTAATGTTAGTCTGGTTGGGAATTTGGTAAGCTAGACTGCATACCTGGTGAAACAGTTGCTCAGTAATGCAAAGTTAACTTCCCCAGATAGCTCACAGCTTTTAACCCGCTTTTATTGTCTTGAATATCAGCACCGCTTTCAGAACAAATTAATGTATCAACATTACAAGGTCTCAGCTGAGGAGCCAGACAACGAACTGCTTTCCTCATTTTTTCCATTCCATACTGTAAGGGATCCGTGATCCCACGAACATAGATGCTAGTATCCGACACCCAGGTCGATAGCACACAGGAGTCGATTGTCGAGCGTTGCCGGAGGCAGAGAGACGAGTGCCGAGTGAGAAGTAGTGCTGGAGAGACGGGCAAGAATGGTGGTCGAGTGAGTAGTAAACGGTAAATTCACCGGAGTATGACGAGTGAGCGCGTCCCCATGATTGTCGTGGGGTTGACCCTCATTGATACCGATTCGCGAGTGATATGAAACAGAAAGTGACAAGTGCCGAATTACGTATTTCGCATCAACCGGGTCGGCCAGCAGCAACCATGGACTGCAGTGAGGATTGTTGTGAATGTTAACCATCATCATTGCGTGTGCCGAAGTACCTAAAATCAGCAACCAATAATAGATATAACCTTAATTAAACTTATAAGGCGAAGGTAGCAACTGCCTCAGAATTTGTGTGTTCGTAGAAAATACATATCAGTTTGTACATCGCAACCTTCATGGTCTTTAATAATAGACAAACTTTCAGTTATTAACTATTCCGTTTCAGGACAGCCGCAGTCTGTTGAAATACCCCCGAAACCACAGAAGGGAAACCGATGGTCTTCATCCATTAAGCACACGGTCATAAATCATAATAATTAACTGTTTGGCCGCTTCGGTAAATCACACACAAAACCAATAAAGCAAAAAACCGGGGGCGTTTCAATACTCATCCCGCACTTTTCCATGCCATAGGGCGGACGGAGCTCTCGAGGTGAAATGAAACCTATTCCCCTACGTATGAAAACCCTGATGACAAATCCTTTTACCCCCTGAGCAGAAAACTGAAGCCTTTTGCTGCAGATGCAGCTGAAGAGAGTCAGGTAGCTTTCTGGGCAGGAAGAAAAAGTGGATCAAATTTTCAGGGTGAGACAGATCTGGGAGAAGTGCTGGGGATTCAACTATCGTTTTGTTTTCTTGTAACGTCTGTAGATTTATCAAAGATTCTGTATGGATTAGTGTGTATAAGATCTTGAGGGAGCTTAGCATGCCGAGAAAGTTCATTAACTTGTAATTAACTTGCTGAAGGTGCGTTCAGCGGAGACGAATGCCAAGATGAAATACCAGGAGGATCTGTCCAAGGAATCAAACGTCAGAACAGATATACACTACTGGCCATTAAAATTACTACACCAAGAAGAAATGCAGATGATAAACGGGTATTCATTGGACAAGTATATTATACTAGAACTGACATGTGATTACATTTTCACGCAATTTGGGTGCATAGATCCTGAGAAATCAGTACCCAGAACAACCACCTCTGGCCGTAATAACGGCCTTGATACGCCTGGGCATTGAGTCAAACAGAGCTTGGATGGCGTGTACAGGTAAAGCTGCCCATGCAGCTTCAACACGATACCACAGTTCATCAAGAGTAGTGACTGGCTCATTGTGACGAGCCAGTTGCTCGGCTACCACTGACCAACCGTTTTCAATTGGTGAGAGATCTGGAGAATGTGCTGGTCAGGGCAGCAGTCGAACATTTTCTGTATCCAGAAAGGCCCGTACAGGACCTGCAACATGCGGTCGTGCATTGTCCTGCTGGAATGTAGGGTTTCGCAGGGATCGAATGAAGGGTAGAGCCACGGGTCGTAACACATCTGAAATGTAATGTCCACTGTTCAAAGTGCCGTCAATGCGTACAAGCGGTGACCGAGACGTATAACCATGGCACCCCATACCATCACGCCGGGTGATATGCCAGTATGGCGATGACGAATACACGCTTCCAATGTGCGTTCACCGCGATGACGCCAAAAACGGATGCGACCATCGTGATGCTGTAAACAGAGCCTGGATTCATCCGAAAAAGTGACGTTTTGCCATTCGTGCACCCAGGTTCGTCGTTGAGTACACCATCGCAGGCGCTCCTGTCTGTGATGCAGCGTCAAGGGTAACCGCAGCCATGGTCTCCGAGCTGATAGTCCATGCTGCTGCAAACGTCGTCGAACTGTTCGTGAAGATGGTTGTTGTCTTGCAAACGTCCCCATCTGTTGACTCAGGGATCGAGACGTGGCTACACGATCCGTTACAGCCATGCGAATAAGACGCCTGTCATCTCGACTGCTAGTGATACGAGGCCGTTGGGATCCAGCACGGCGTTCCGAATTACCCTCATGAAACCACCGATTCCACATTCTGCTAACAGTCATTGGATCTCGACCAACGTGAGTAGCAATGTCGCGATACGATAAACCGCAATCGTGATAGCCTACAATCCAACCTTTATCAAAGTGGGAAACGTGATGGTACGCTTTTCTCCTCCTTACACGAGGCATCACAACAACGTTTCACCAGGCAACGCCGGTCAACTGCTGTTTGTGTATGAGAAATCGGTTGGAAACTTTCCTCATGTCAGCACGTTGTAGGTTTCGCCACCGGCGCCAACCTTGTGTGAATGCTCTGAAAAGCTAGTCATTTGCATATCAGAGCATCTTCTTCCTGTCGGTTAAATTTTTGCGTCTGTAGCACGGCGTCTTCGTGTTGTAGCAATTTTAATGGCCAGTAGTGTAAGACAAGTTGATGTCATTTTACCATTATTTTTTAGCTTTCTCCTCGATAAAGTAATTCGGGAAATGAAAACGGAAGGCAAGTGAGTAAGATAAATGAAAGGGCACTGTCACTGGGATATGCAGACGACATTGCAGCCACAGAGGTGTTAGGGGAAGACTTGGAAGAATCTGTAGGGGACTTAGCAAAGGATGCCAGTAAGTCTGGACTGTGGATAAATGCAGGAACGAACGAAATGGTAGAAGTATCCAGAGAAGCCCCTAATAACGTCCCGCAACAGCTTTAAATATGCAATATAGCCTTAGATCAACAGGCATAATAACTTAAAACAAGAAATTACTCAACTTACAGTCAATGGGTCTAAAACGTATTTCAGTGTCAAGCAGATAATCTCAACACAAATATGGCAATTAAGACTAAACTTATAGCCTGTAATGTTGTAACAGATAACTATCTTAGGCTCTACAAAAAAGTATGAAGAGAACCTGTCGATCTTTAAATGGAAAATAATGAGAAAGATCTTGGACCAGTCCACGAAGAGAACACCTAGACGTAGAAAGAACCGAGAACTGTACTAAGGGATGAAACGAATGAACATCGTGGAAAAAATGAAAGCGCAGAGAATAAGCCTGGCATGGTACGTTGCCACGAAGTCAGACACATGCTGGGCCTAAGCTAGTAATATGCAGTTGGAAGACCAAGGGAGCGATGGGAGGATGAACTGCAGAAGGACCTTGAGCAACTGGGTGTCCATGAGAGGCAAGGTAGGTAAAGTTCCGCGTTCTGGGCCTAGACAGACCTAATGGGGTCCGACCGACCGCCGTGTTATCCTTTACCGGTGGATGCGGTACGGAGATGCATAGGGTCAGCTCACTGCTCTCTCTGTCGTTGTCGGGTTTCTTGACCTTAGAACTGCTCCTAATCGCTCGAGTAGCTCCTCAGCTAGCCTCACAAGGCGGACTGCACCCCGTTCCAGTCTTCCCACCAAGGAACACTCCCTGGGAGTACCGCGAATCGAACCCGTGTCCCCCACGTGGCAGTCAGTCGTGCTGACCACTCAGCTAAGGAGGCGTCCATGAGAACTGAATCCAAAGTGCACTGTGTTGCTCTCTATGGAGGAACAACGTTAAGGTCGGCGCATGATCTTCAGGGTCCGTGATCGTCGATAACTAAAGAAGCAGTATGTGTGACTGATTGTGTGCAGAATGAGACGTGGCGTTGTAGAGGAATAACACCTCCATGGACACCTTCTCGAGACGCTTCGTTCTAACAGCCTCCCGTAAGCTCTTCAGCAGATTTTTCTAAAATGCACCTGTGACGGTTTGCCCCTTACCAACATGATTACAGCAACATGGTAGTACCGAAGAACCGTATCACCTTGTCCATTGATGGTTGGATCTTCACCTTTTTTGGCAGTGATGGACCCACGTGTCTGCACTGCTTCCTTTGGAGCTTTGAGGTCTTAGTGATATATCCAGTTCTCGTGCGTAGCGAGCAGGTAGTTAAAGCAGTCGAATGATTTGGTCTGGATATTTCTGCTGTTTCGGTTAGGCTGGCTTTTTGCAAGGCAATCAGTAATAATGGAACCCGGCAGGTGGCTGGTCTGTTACTGTTTCTCACTTTTCTCACTATGACCTCGATTGTAATTCGCCGATCTACCAGCATCCGTCTCGGCCCCTCATTGGATTCTCGGTTCTCCACAGAAAAATGGTCTGACATTTCGTTCTTCCTCATTCAGACATGTTTGACCACACTGGAAGCGTCTGCTCCGCTTATCAACTGTATCATTTGATGTTGTATGATTACCGCACACTTCCACCAGCACAGCATCAATTTTTGAAGCATTGTTCTTCGAGAAATGCAGAAAAGAAATTACCGTGCGTTATGCTGTTAAAGAAGTAGCTGTCAGAAGGAGGGATTTAGCTTATAGGTACATCGAAACAAGCTTCAGTGAAATTAAAAGCAAAGGCGTCAACGTTAAGAGCGCAAGTTAGGAATTTCGCTGTTACACACAGAGAAGAGAGCGGATAGTGGGAAGGAATACATTGAAGACCTCAAAGAAGGAAAGTAAGAACAAATGGGAGTCGATAGGGAAGACGTAGGGGATTTAGTACTCGTATTAGAGTCAGAGTTTAACAGAACTTCGGAAGAGTTGCAAGAAAACAAGGTGGAAGGCATAAATAACATTCCTTCGAATTTCTAAAACAATTAGCGGAAGAGAAAACCAAACTTCTATTGACATTGTTTAGTAGAATCTATGAGTCTGGAAAGGTACCATCAGACTCTCGGAAAAAATCATTGTCACAATCCTGAAAATGGCAAGGGCAGGCAGGGCGAGAACTATCGTACATCCAGTTTAAATGCTCTCAAGAGTAATACGCAGAGGAATGGAAAAAAATTGAATCATTTTGGCTTTAGGAGAGGTAAAGGCACCAGATAGGCAGTTGTCACGTTTCGCTTGATAATGGATGCAAAACCTAAGAAAAATATGGAACAAAGTGTACGTTATTCTCAAATAGGTGTAAGTTAAATGGAAAGAAGGATAATAAACAATTTGTACAAGAACCAAGAGGGAAAAAGTTCCATGCCAGAGCGCACTCCGCTGCAAACTGAGAAACTCATTCTGGACCTTTCTGCCTTGTTTCACAAACTTTATTAGACGACCTAGGTTTCCGGTTATAAGCCCGTTTGCTAGCACATTTTATCGCAAAGATGACAACTAACCAAAGATGAAATCATCAGCTTTTTAATTTATCGATTCTTGACATAAACTGTAAAGCTAATCTCTTCTAAAAGCTTTGACACAGTTACATTTGTATACTACAACATTCATCAGGACAGCATTTACCATAGCTATGAATACAAACACTGGTGAATTGAGAGAGGTGCTTGTATAATTGTGACAGGACGGTATAATCCGTCATGTAATGTAATAAAATAAATTTTTTTTATTTGTTACTCCTTGTCTTTGCTATCAGTGTAATGTAAAGTTCTATGTACTGACTTGGCAGAAAATCCTAAGAAATTTTGGTCACAAAGCGGTAGGTGGATCAAAACAAAATGTCCAGACACTCTGTGACCAAAATGGTACTGAAACAGAGGATGACAGACTAAAGGCCGAAATACTAAATGTCTTTTTCCAAAGTTGTTTCACAGAGGAAGATTGCACTGTAGTTCCTTCTCTAGATTGTCGCACAGATGACAAAATGGTAGATATCGAAATAGACGACAGAGGGATAGAGAAACAATTAAAATCGCTTAAAAGAGGAAAGGCCTCTGGACCTGATGGGATACCAGTTCAATTTTACACAGAGTACGCGAAGGAACTTTCCCCCCTTCTTGCAGCGGTGTACCGTAGGTCTCTAGAAGAGCGTAGCGTTCCAAAGGATTGGAAAAGGGCACAGGTCATCCCCGTTTTCAAGAAGGGACGTCGAACAGATGTGCAGAACTATAGACCTATTTCTCTAACGTCGATCAGTTGTAGAATTTTGGAACACGTATTGTGTTCGAGTATAATGACTTTTCTGGAGACTAGAAATCTACTCTGTAGGAATCAGCATGGGTTTCGAAAAAGACGGTCATGTGAAACCCAGCTCGCGCTGTTCGTCCACGAGACTCAGAGGGCCATAGACGCGGGTTCACAGGTGGATGCCGTGTTTCTTGACTTCCGCAAGGCGTTCGATACAGTTCCCCACAGTCGTTTAATGAACAAAGTAAGAACATATGGACTATCAGACCACTTGTGTGATTGGATTGAGGAGTTCCTAGATGGCAGGACGCAGCATGTCATTCTCAATGGAGAGAAGTCTTCCGAAGTAAGAGTGATTTCAGGTGTGCCGCAGGGGAGTGTCATAGGACCGTTGCTATTCACAATATACATAAATGACCTGGTGGATGACATCGGAAGTTCACTGAGGCTTTTTGCAGATGATGCTGTGGTGTATCGAGAGGTTGTAACAATGGACAATTGTACTGAAATGCAGGAGGATCTGCAGCGAATTGACGCATGGTGCAGGGAATGGCAATTGAATCTCAATGTAGACAAGTGTAATGTGCTGCGAATATACAGAAAGATAGATCCTTTATCATTTAGCTACAAAATAGCAGGTCAGCAACTGGAAGCAGTTAATACCATAAATTATCTGGGAGTACGCATTAGGAGTGATTTAAAATGGAATGATCATATAATGTTGATCGTCGGTAAAGCAGATGCCAGACTGAGATTCATTGGAAGAATCCTAAGGAAATGCAATCCGAAAACAAAGGAAGTAGGTTACAGTACGCTTGTTCGCCCACTGCTTGAATACTACTCAGCAGTGTGGGATCCGTACCAGATAGGTTTGATAGAAGATATAGAGAAGATCCAACGGAGAGCAGCGCGCTTCGTTACAGGATCATTTAGTAATCGCGAAAGCGTTACGGAGATGATAGATAAACTCCAGTGGAAGACTCTGCAGAAGAGACGCTCAGTAGCTCGGTACGGGCTTTTGTCAAAGTTTCGAGAACATACCTTCACCGAAGAGTCAAGCAGTATATTGCTCCCTCCTACGTATATCTCGCGAAGAGACCATGAGGATAAAATCAGAGAGATTAGAGCCCACACAGAGGCATACCGACAATCCTTCTTTCCACGAGCAATACGAGACTGGAATAGAAGGGAGAACCGATAGGGGTACTCAAGGTACCCTCCGCCACACACCGTCAGGTGGCTTGCGGAGTATGGATGTAGATGTAGATGTAGATGTAATAGAATGAACATGAGCCGTGATATATAAAAAAGAAACACCTATTAATGCAATGGCTCAGCATAAAAGAGAAATAACTAATGTAGGAATGTTATTAACAGTGTAATATGTTGTTTAATTTAGCCCTACGTGTATAAGCACTCAGTAAACTAGCTCAGTTCTCAGGGTAGTTACGTATTCGTCGATAATTAATTGTCCTTTTCCTATTTCCCAACACTACGGATATTATTCCAGGCTTGTGAGAAGTCGTGTGCTTATTGCACCAGAGAATATTTGCCAAGTCTGTTCGATGTACACTACTGTAATACGTAACTTATCGTGGTTTCGTCTAGAGTCCCCAATATAAGATAACAAGAGTAGCATCTACAAATGAATCCTATAATCGAACTGGAATCCTGTGACCAGAACTTTTCTGCCTGGGATGTTATCTCGTTATATAAAGAAAATCTGTAAATAAAATTGTTAAATTATTAGTAGCTGCCTCCGGTCTCGTGGGATCTCAAATAAAGTTAATTGTCCTAACCGACGGCACGTCTCGTAGATGAGGTAAAAGAAAAATGTTAAAGATTTTTCTAAGATGGCACCTAACAATAAAAATTCTTTGTTAAGGCCCATATCTACTTAAGGCAATACAGGTATCAGACTAACAATAGATTGACCACATACACAAATTCTTTTGACAAAATAACCATTACATTTTTCGGGTTTTAAGAACAACTTACATTATCAGCTGGTACAGCAAGATGACCTTTACACAAGAACGTCCTCTTAGGTCCGAATCCAAGCAGATAAGTGAAAGACAAAGGAAAGATAGTTCATGCATAGAAGCGCAAGAGTCCATGGAATAACATGTCCATTGTAGTTCTATCTCTTCTTCTTTGGCGTACTTGTCGATTATTTATAAAATTTATCGTGATATTTAGTTCACATTTTTTTAAAACCCAAGTCCACCCAGGAGAAACAGTACAGTCAGAAAGTTGTGAAGTATATGACTCAGTCCAGTCACAAAATGTAACCAAATGTGAAGAAAACGATTCTAAGAGATCTACTCAATGTAATTTTGATCGTGAATTTATAAATTGATTTTGGAATGCTTGATACAGTAAAGTTTTATTATTTAGATAAAAAAAAACTGTTTCACTGTGGAAGTTAATGAGAGAAATCATGTAAGAATTTACGAACTAACCCCAAAAGCATCTCGCAAGAAACCCCATTTTTTTTTGAGTCATCGGTATTCTGACTGGTTTGACGCAGCCGGCCACGAATTCCTCTCCTGCGCCAACCTCTTCATCTCTGAGCAGCACTTGCAACCTACATACTCAACTATTTGCTGGATTATTCCAATCTCTTTCTTTCCTAAATTTTTTGCCCTCTACAACTCCCTCTAGTACTATAGTCATTCCACGATGTCATAACAGATGTCTTATCATCCTGTCTCTTCTCTTTATCTGTTTTTTTTTCATATATTCCTCTCCGACTCTACGCGGAACGTCCTCGTTCCTTACCTTACCACTCCACCTAAGTTTCAACATTCATCTGTAGCACCACATCTCAAATGCTTCGATTCTCTTCTGTTCAGGTTTTTCCACAGTCCGTGCTTCAGTACTATACAATGCTGTGCTCCAGACGTACATTCTCAGAAACTTCTTCCTCAAATAAAGGCCTATGTTTGATACTAGTAGACCTTTTAGCCAGGAATGCCCTTGTTGCCACTGTTAGTCTGGTTTTGATGTTCTCCTTGCTCCGTCCGTCATTGGTTATTCTGCTGCCTAGGTAGCAGAATTCCTTAATTTCATCTACTTCGTGACCATCTATCCTAATGTAAAGTTTCTCGCTGTTATCATTACTGCTACTTCACATTTCTTTCGCGTTTCTTCCATTTACTCTCAATACATACGCAGTACTCATTACACTGTTCAATCCATTCAGCAGACCACGTAATTATTCTTCACTTTCACTCAGGACAGCAATGTCATCAGCGAATCGTACCATTGATATCCTTTCACGTTGAATTTTAATTCCACTCGTGAACCTTTCTTTTTTTTCCAACATGCTTTTAAGACGTACAGATTGAACAGTAGGGACGAAAGAGTACATCCCTGTCTTACACCCGTTTTGATCCGAGGACTTCGTTCTTGGTCGTCCACTCTTCTTAAGTGTTGTACACATTGTATATTACGCGCTGCTCCCTATAGCTTTCCTCTATTTTTCTCAGAAATTCGAACATCTTGCACCTGTTTACATTGCCGAACGCTTTTCCCAGGTCGACAAATCGTATGAACGTACCTTGCTTTCTCTTTAGTCTTGTTTCCATTACCAACCACAATGTCAGAATTGCCTCTCTGGCTCCTTCACCTTTTGCTGAAACCAAACTGATCGTCGTCTAACATATCCTCAATTTTCTTTTCTATTCTTCTGTATATCATCCTCGTCAGCAACTGGGATCCATGAGTTATTAAGCTGATTGTGATTTAAGTCTCTAGTTGCCAGCTCTCAACAGTCTTCAGCAGTGTGTGGATGATACTTTTCCGAAAGTCTGATGGTATGTCACCAGACTAATATATTCTACACACCAATGCGAATAGTCGTTTTGTTGCCACTTCCCTGCCTTATTTGATGTTAAGTCCTCCAAAGCTCTCATAAATTCTAATTCTAGAACTGGATCCCCTATCTCTTCTAAATCGACTCCTGTTTCTTCTTCTATCACATCAGACAAATCTTCCCCCTCATAGAGGCCTTCAAAGTACTGTTTCAACCAATCCGCTGTCTCTTCTGCATTTAAGGAATTCACGTTGTACTCCTAATGTTCCCACCCTTGCTTTTAATTTCAACGAAGGATGTTTTGAGTCAGGCCTTCCGACAACCATTTCTTTTTCGACTTCTTCGCATTTTTCATGTAGCCATTTCTTCTTGGATTCCCTGCATTTCCTATTTATTTCGTTCCTCAGCGACTTGTACTTCTGTATTCCTGAATTTCTATGAATTTTTGTACTTCCTGCTTCCATCAATCAACTGAACTATCTCTTCTATTTCCCATGGTTTCTTCACAATTACATCCTTTGTATCTACGTTTTACTTTCCAGCATTTTTAGAGATGTCCATTCCTCTTCAACTGTACTGCCTACTGAGCTATACATTATTGCTGTATCTATAGTCTTAGAGAACTTTAAGCGTATCTCGTCATTCCTTCATGTTTCTAAATCCCACTTCTTTGCGTACTGATTTTTCCTGACTAATCTATTGAACTTCAGCCTACTCTTCCTCATTACTACATTGTAATCCCACTCTATATCTGCTCCTGGGTACGCCTTACAATCCAATATCTGATTTTGGGATATCTGTCTAGCTGAAATCTTCCCGTATCACCGGCGTTTTCCAAGTATAACGCCTCCTCTTGTGATTCTTGAACAGAGTATTCGCTATAACTAGCTGAAATTTATTACAGAACTCAATTAGTCTTTCTCCCCCTCATTCCTTGTCCCAAGCCCATATTCTCCTTTAACCTTTTCTTCTACTCCTTCCCCCACAACAGCATTGCAGTCCCAGATGACTATTGGATTTTCATCCCCCTTTACGTACTGTATTACCCTTTTCGATATCCTCATATACTTTCTCTACCTCTTCATCTTCAGCTTATGACGTCGGCATGTATAACTGAACTATCGATGTTGGTGTTGGTTTGCTGTCGACTGTGATAAGAACAACCCTATCACTGAACGGTTCACAGTAACACACTCTCTGCCATACCTTCCTATTCATAGCGAATCCTACTCCCTTTACACAATTTTCTGCTGTAATCACTAACCAGAAATCCTTGTCTTCTTTGCATTTCATTTCACTGTCTCCAACTATACCTAGATTGAGCCTTTTCATTTCAGATTTTCTAGCTTCTGTACAACGTTCAAGCTTCTAACATTCCACTCTTGGACTCGTAGAACGTTATCCTTCCTTTGGTTATTCAATCTTTTTCTCATGGTCACCTCCCCCCTGGTAGTCCCCTCCCGGAGATCCGAATTGAGACTATTCCGGCATCTTTTGCCAATGGTGAGATCATCATGATACTTTATCAATTACAGGCCCATATCCTGAGGCTACACTTTGTGTGTCTTCAATGTAGTGGTTTCCATCTCCTTCTGCATCCTCAGTCCGTTGGTCATTGCTGATTCTTAAGCCTTTATGGGCAGTTTCCCACCCCAAGGACAAGAGAGTGCCCTAAACCTCCCTTACTAATTTCATAGATAAAGATAGAACAGGCTGTAATTTGGCTCAGTTGTAATTGGGAAGTCAAAAAACTAGCACTTTTTCATGAATATATGGTAATATGATGTTCCTTTGAATGTAATCACAGTTCATGTAGTTGGAGGGCTGTCAAATTTAAACTGCCAACAATACAAGGAAGAGGATAGATTGCTACTCACTGTAAAGATTACACGTTGAGTTGCAGAAAGGCACAAAGAAAAGTCTTTTACTCAATTAGCTTTCAGCCAAAGCTTTTTTCAGAAAAGAAAATACATACACATTCATTCACACAAGCAAGCAAACCTCACGCACACATGACCGCCATCTCTGGCAGTTCGACTGGTATATGTGCGTTAGGTGTGCACTGTTGTGTGAATGAATGTGTGTGTTTCCTCTTCTGAGAAAGGCTTTACCCGAAACCTAAGTGTGTAACAGTCGTTTCTTTCTGCCTGTCTGCAACTCAACATGTCATCTTTACGGTGAGTAACAGTCTATCGTTTTTTTAATGTTGTTAATATTCCAACCTAGAGTTTCCATTACTTAAAGTCCCCACCGATAGCGTGTCTTGCACCAACAGCGATCAAGAGCATTGCTGTGACTGGTCTGCGCTCGGCGTCTAATGACGGATGCCACAACTTAACGCTTGTTACCACGTATCACAACATCATACGTAAGTGCACCATGTAAAAACGCTGCGCACCTACATGAAAACACACCCCTCCAAAAAATATGTTAAAACGTCTGCAGTAACAGCTACAATAGAAAGAGATGGTAAGTAGTGATGACTACTGTTATTGGAGGAATCAATGCGTCAACACAGATTGCGAACACACTTCACTGAAATTATATTTATTTTTAAGAAAGCAAATATTAGGAAAAGTTTCTCACACGAAACAAAAGAATACAGTTTTAATCATTTAAAACGCTTTTAGTCTACATTGTTTCTACTTTACTATCTCATGTTTACGCTGTGGGAAAATAAACGCAACCTTGCAAAATTTCCGTTTGTTGATTTGATTGTGGACAGCAGCGTATTTTCTCTTAGGTTCCAAGCAATGTTCAATTTTTGTCGTTGTCAAAATCACACAGCTGTACAGCATCTCAGTGGAAACCACTGGAAGTGGCAAATTATTGTCTTCAGTGACGTGTTTGGACAGAACAGTGTGGGCGGAAATTGTGAAATGGTTTCTCAGATTTTTCACAATAAGAGCTGTATCAGCTATGAAATACAGTTTCTTAGCACCACCCTTGGGGTTCGTCTCAAATTGATTACTTGTAAAATGAGGTTAATAAATTAAAAAAGATATTAAAATGAAACATGTAACATTAATGGAATTTAAAGCTCTTACAGGACAGTATTATTAATAAAGTAAACCTCAGAAGGCAACAAACGAAGAGGAAAAGAAGGAAAAAAATTTTGGTCTAAATGAGGATAGGTCATATGATCACTGCATTTGTAAAGTCGCACGCTACCATTTATGCTATAAGTGACAATGTGATGTACGTACTAAATAATGGGAGACAGAAGGCCATTATTAAGTAGACTAATGAGAGAATGTTTATTTCACATAATCTAGCGGACTCGTATGGAAATGTATCTTTCCTTCCAATTCGATGCAGCTATATTTGGATCTTTCTGCAGTCCTTCCACCTTGTGAAATTCGAAAAATCCTGCTACCACCCTTCTGCCCTCAAATAGCAGTTTACTGCACAATACTGCGGTATTGTTCACCACAGAAAAATTGAGACTTTTGTTAGGCTCTCAATTCGAAGAAAATGATCCTGTATGTTTCACAAACCCCTATAAACCTAGATAACCGCTAACTACACTCCTGGAAATTGAAATAAGAACACCGTGATTTCATTGTCCCAGGAAGGGGAAACTTTATTGACACATTCCTGGGGTCAGATACATCACATGATCACACTGACAGAACCACAGGCACATAGACACAGGCAACAGAGCATGCACAATGTCGGCACTAGTACAGTGTATATCCACCTTTCGCAGCAATGCAGGCTGCTATTCTCCCATGGAGACGCTCGTAGAGACGCTGGATGTAGTCCTGTGGAACGGCTTGCCATGCCATTTCCACCTGGCGCCTCAGTTGGACCAGCGTTCGTGCTGGACGTGCAGACCGCGTGAGACGACGCTTCATGCAGTCCCAAACATGCTCAATGGGGGACAGATCCGGAGATCTTGCTGGCCAGGGTAGTTGACTTACACCTTCTAGAGCACGTTGGGTGGCACGGGATACATGCGGACGTGCATTGTCCTGTTGGAACAGCAAGTTCCCTTGCCGGTCTAGGAATGGTAGAACGATGGGTTCGATGACGGTTTGGATGTACCGTGCACTATTCAGTGTCCCCTCGACGATCACCAGTGGTGTACGGCCAGTGTAGGAGATCGCTCCCCACACCATGATGCCGGGTGTTGGCCCTGTGTGCCTCGGTCGTATGCAGTCCTGATTGTGGCGCTCACCTGCACGGCGCCAAACACGCATACGACCATCATTGGCACCAAGGCAGAAGCGACTCTCATCGCTGAAGACGACACGTCTCCATTCGTCCCTCCATTCACGCCTGTCGCGACACCACTGGAGGCGGGCTGCACGATGTTGGGGCGTGAGCGGAAGACGGCCTAACGGTGTGCGGGACCGTAGCCCAGCTTCATGGAGACGGTTGCGAATGGTCCTCGCCGATACCCCAGGAGCAACAGTGTCCCTAATTTGCTGGGAAGTGGCGGTGCGGTCCCCTACGGCACTGCGTAGGATCCTACGGTCTTGGCGTGCATCCGTGCGTCGCTGCGGTCCGGTCCCAGGTCGACGGGCACGTGCACCTTCCGCCGACCACTGGCGACAACATCGATGTACTGTGGAGACCTCACGTCCCACGTGTTGAGCAATTCGGCGGTACGTCCACCCGGCCTCCCGCATGCCCACTATACGCCCTCGCTCAAAGTCCGTCAACTGCACATACGGTTCACGTCCACGCTGTCGCGGCATGCTACCAGTGTTAAAGACTGCGATGGAGCTCCGTATGCCGCGGCAAACTGGCTGACACTGACGGCGGCGGTGCACAAATGCTGCGCAGCTAGCGCCATTCGACGGCCAACACCGCGGTTCCTGGTGTGTCCGCTGTGCCGTGCGTGTGATCATTGCTTGTACAGCCCTCTCGCAGTGTCCGGAGCAAGTATGGTGGGTCTGACACACCGGTGTCAATGTGTTCTTTTTTCCATTTCCAGGAGTGTAGATCAAGTCTCCCACTTGCTCTGATATACTAGTTGAGTCCTAAATGACGGCATCGTACCATGTGACGTTAGTCTGACCAACGGCAGCGCTCAATTGTCGGCAATTCAGACATAAAAGATCGTAGCTACTTTCTTTAATCAGGGCTTTACTCTACCCTGAAGTAGTCGGTCAGCTTTAGTTAGCTCACGGCCGAATTGAACGACGTTAATTAAAATGAAGTACATCTTAAAATACGGGGTGATTATAATTAAACTTTCAAAACGCTGTAAAAATAATACCAATGGTCAGAATGCCATCAAATTGCAACGGAATATTATCGGAGAAGGGGGAAAACGTACGGCACAAAAAATAGTGTGAAAATTGATCAATAGATGGCGCTGTATGTGTCAGAATACGTAAATGAAAACGCCTGTCATACGCACGGCCCATTGAAGTTGGTACGACTGCTACGGTCGCAGGTTCGAATCCTGCCTCGGCCATGGATGTGTGTGATGTCCTTAGGTTAGTTGGGTTTAAGTAGTTCTAAGTTCTAGGTGACTGATGACCACAGATGTTAAGTCCCATAGTGCTGAGAGCCATTTGAACCATTTTTTGAAGTTGGTACAAACACGCCGGGTACACAGCTTTTCCTCCTTTCGCGCCTGCGACGTTCGCCATGACCGTCTCAATGCAGGAGCGCGCTCTGTTTGTATAGCTGTATTACAAGATGACTATGCACAAGGCACTTTGCAGAAGTTCCGGGCACTGAAAGGTTTGAAAAAAGGCGTTGGTCCGATGATTGCCGTGGGTTTGGAGAAAATGATTCAGAAATTCTAAAAGACGCATTCTTTTGGTGCGCAACCTGGTAGAGGGAGAGAACGAACTGATTCGACGTCAGTGGAAGCAGTGGTCACAGGAATGCAGGAGGAGACGAGTGGTGGTGTGCAAACGTGAAGTGTACGGAGAGTTGCCCGAACACTGGACATAGCCGTGAGCACGGTGCGTAAAATCCTACGATGCATCCTTCTTTGTTATCAAATCAAAATTAGCCATGTGTACGAGTTGCTTCCTGTTGACCTGCCAGCAAGAGAGACCTTTGCTTTAGAATTTCTTGCTCGCATGGAAGTGCACAATGATTGGCCGTGGAAGATTTTGTGGACAGACGAAGCCTTCTTCCATCTGACAGGATATGCCAGTACACTGAATTGTCCAATATGGGCAACGGAACATCCACACGCAAATCAACCAGTACCACTGTAAGTAGGCTGTTTATATTTTCTTATTGGCAAAGTTACGTAGCGCTCTGTATGAAAATCACTGGCTGTGCTGTGTGCAGTATGTGGCTAGTTTGCATTGTTGCCTGCCATTGTTGTCATGAACTGCTATAGCTGGATGTGAACAGCGCGTAGCGTTGCGCAGTTGGAGGTGAGCCGCCAGCAGTGGTGGATATGGGGAGAGAGATGGCGGAGTTTTGAAAAATGTCATGAACTGCTGTATATATTATGAATCTTGAGGTAAATACATTGTTTGTTCTCTATTAGAATCTTTCATTTGCTAAGACTATCAGTAGTTAGTGCCTTCCGTAGTTTGTATCTTTTATTTAGCTGGCAGTAGTGGCACTCGCTGTATTGCAGTAGTTCGAGCAACGAAGATTTTTGTGAGGTAAGTGATTTCTGAAAGGTATAGTTTAATGTTACTCAGGGCCATTCTTTTGCAGGGATTTTTGATAGTCAGATTGCGTTGCGCTAAAATTATTGTGTGCCAGGTTAAGCACAGTCTTGTATAAATTGTTCTAAGGGGACGTTTCACCACTTCATCCTGAAGAGGTCACTGTGTGGTGCGGGTTTACAGCATCATTTATCATAGGGCCAAATTTTTTCGAAGAGGCAGGTGCTTCCGGTCCTGTTACCTGTACCGTCACTGGTAACTTGTATGAGTCTCTTTTGCGCAACCACGTCATTCCAGCTCTCCAACAGCGTGGATGGGATCGTTTCTATGCCAGATGGCGCACCATTTAAAATCCAGTTAAGCAGCTGCTAAAGCGCCATATCGGAAATGCTACAATTATCATTCGCCATTTCTCTACAACCTGGCCGTCCCGATCACCTGATCTTAATCCGTGTGACTTCTGGCTGTGGGTGTATCTGAAAGATGTGTTCAGTGTCCCGACTGCAAACTTGGCTGCATCGAAGCACGCATAGCGCAACACATCCTGAACGTGACCCCGGAAACACTTCAATGAGTTGTGGAACATGCTGTGTCTCGATTTCAACTTGTTACAGAAAACGGTGGACAGAATACTGAACATGTTTTGCGCAGTCACACGGAAATTAATAATCCGATTTGACATTGACTGATACTTTTTATGCGGTTTTTGGCTTCAGGACAGTTAAAAACCGATGTGAGTGATGCTTTTTATGCGGTTTTTGGCCTCAGGACAATTAAAAAATGGATTTTTCCCATCCTATGTAATATGACCTTGGCGTGTTGGATGGGTTGACGTAACTAACAGTATCACACCCGTACAACCATGCACATTGAGTAGTACAGTTTGTTTAACGTCAGATATACTCCTTAGGCATTGTTGATGATTCATTTGTCATTTGTAGTCGACCACTATTAAATTATGATGCGTACAGCACCATCTATCGCTACATTTATGACTATTTACTTTTTTTCTGCCATACGTTTTCCCCTTCTCCGATAATATTCCGTTGCAATTTGATGCCATTATGACCAGTGGTGTCATTTATTCAGTGGTTCCAAAGTTTAACTTTAATTATAATCACCCTGTATTACTGCCTCTTTATGTATTTTTATTTGTTGCTGAATAGGAAAGCTTCACTCTTAAGTAGCCCTTAACCTTAGATAACATATTTGTATTCGTCTGTTTGTTGCTAGATGCACAGTATTATAAAATATGGTTGACAACCGCGGCACTAAGTGTAACAGAAGTGCTGGAGGAACTTAAATGGAAAACCTTGGAAAAAAGACAAAGAAAACCTCGCGAAACACTTTCGGTAAATTTACAGAACTTCTATGTGAGGAAATCGGTGTGACCGTTGTGCTGCCACCATGTTTATATCGCGTAGGGTGTAAAACGAAGGATATGCGCATGTAAGGGAATAATAAGCAATCAGTCGCATAAACGAAATTTAATTTCTTCGCCGGTTTCGGGCACTTAGTGCCCTTCTTCAGAAGCTTATACCTACTGCATTATTTGCGAGTGTTAGCAATAAGATGCATACAGCAAAATGCTATAGTTACGTATCTGTACGTTGACCATAGTATTTTGCTGTATGTATCTTATTGCTGACACTCGCAAATAATGCGATGGGTATAACCTTCCGAAGAAGGGCGCTAAGTGCCCGAAACCACTAAAGAAATTAAATTTCTTTTATGCAACTGGTTGCTTATTATTTCATTATATACGACTATAGTGGCTGAGGATGGATAGAATACTGAGACTACGCTAGTAGATATTGTTTTATACATTGTTGGATAGCCGTTCCGCTGCAACGAAATAAGGCAGGAGGTAGCCAGGACGCGTGCAAAGGCATATACTTATTTTAGTTCACAATGTTCAAATGTGAGTGAAATCTTATGGGACTTAACTGCTAAGGTCGTCAGTCCCTAAGCTTACACACTACTTAACCTAAATTATCCTAAGGACAAACACACACACCCATGCCCGAGGGAGGACTCGAACCTCCGCCGGGACCAGCCGCACAGTCCATGACTGCAGCGCCCGAGACCGCTCGGCTAATCCCGCGCGGCCTTATTTTAGTGATTTTATTTACTTAACCTGATCAGATTAGGGATTTCTATTTCTCTTACAACATGCCAGTATTTTACACATACGGTACATTTTACATCATAGTTACATAACAATAGGCCAGAAACCCCTCCCCTCCCCCCCCCCCTTCCGGCAGTGGCGGCACCTTAACCTGTGCTACACGCATGGAGGTAAAGATCACTTAAATGTTGTTCGTAATCGAAACTGAGATTGTCTTATATAATGACATATTTAATAAAGATCCGAACGGCAACAATTATGTAGACTTATCCAGTGGAAAGAAACATTGCGAGGTGATGTACGAAACATACCCCAGCAAGTAATGGCTACCTCAGTACTGTCAGACAGGTAGCTTTGACTGCAACCAGAAACATATGACTACCGGCCGAAACTCTCCAACTTCTACTGACCCACAGATTCAGGTCTAGAAAGTCGATAGGTCAACTTATAGTTAACGCACTATACTACCGACATGACTATTACTGCTGCTGGTAACATAATAATAATAACTAGTATCGCCTGTGGTCAAAATTCGACCAGTTGCGTTAGTGGACCTGATCTGTCATAGCAAATTCGTGTATCTCAAAGTGTCTAAAATTTTATGCGCAGAACTAATCCTTGGCAAAAAATGCATGGTAGCTACGTGTATTCTTGGAGAATTCCGTGATTTCTCTTTAATTATTCGATAGTTTTCAAGGGAGTCTTCGATATACTGCTTGAAAAATAAATTTTGTGTTAATGGTGGCAAATTAACGTTTCCCTTATGACAACACAATAGGAATGCCGTTGTATCGCGTCACCTCAGACGCGAAATGATCTGCATTAACAAAATATGGACTGTAAATTCATCAAACCGCAATTTAAGTTCTCACGATTATTTGGAATAATGTTCAGTGCACATTGAAATGTATCTTTCAGAACGACAATAGAATTACCATTATCAACATGTTTATTATTCCTATAACTTACTCTACACAAAAATTGTGTCTTTCTAGCGCTTCGTCTTTCAGTCCGACCCGTTAATGTTCTTCTTTGAAGCATAGCCTAAAACAAATATAGTTTCCGTATAATAAGAGACGTTGTAGGTACTCAAAACGAAGATAATGAAAACTAGGAACAATTTAAATTTTGTGGTGACGGTGGCAAATGAACGCAGATTTAGTTCTGTTTACTCTTAGACCAAAGTAAGTGAAAAAACGACGCTAATAACCAACTTTTACTGTGCCCGACGGCTCCGTTACTACGTTTCGTTTTCCACTCTCGACAATATCAACGACGAAGCAATTGCGGCATTGTAGCTGTCCGGTAGACGTGTGCAAATGAGCTATGTGCAACATTTAAACATGAACGTCCCTAGAATGCAACTTCACGAAACGTTGTTACTTTCGTGTGACGTTTCTACCACAGCACCCGATCGTTACGCGTGGCAGAGGTTTGTACCAATGTCAGAAACAAAGGAGAACTTTTCTCATATGTGTGTCTACTTCCTTTTACCTCTCCTAATGGCTATGTATACACATGATTTTTTTCTTTTGTGCACATCCAGGGAAAAGTTTTATTGGCATCCTTGTATAATTAATTTTAAAAATCTGTACTCCAATTTTCGATTCTCACGTTTTAATATTATGGTCGTTAAATAAATCAGACGTATTATCATTATGAATGTCCACATTGCTGTTTCTTTCTCTGCGCAAAAATTATGTCTTTCTAGCTCTGCGTCTTTCGCTCTGACCAGTTGGCATTCTCCTTCTAGCAATATCCTCAAAAAATATAGTTTCTGTATAATAAGCAAAGTCGGAAATCGTAGTTATTCAAAACGAAGAAATTAGAAATCAGGAACTTACTTAAATTTTTTGGTAATGGCAAAAAATGACCACACAGTTACTGTTACAGAAAATTAATCGAAATAACGACGCCAATATACAACGTTATTTAAAGACTTAGCTGCTACGCTATGTTCATTTTTCACTGCTAGCAACATCATCGACATAGCAATTGCCGCACTGTACCCGCCCGGTATGCGGCTTTAGTGCAAATGAACCAATAAACATGAAAGCCCCTAGAACGCGATTTTTTACTTTCTGCCACGGCACCTGATCGGTGCGCAAGGCAGAGGTTGGTAGGTTTTCAACGTTCGTTGATCAGGTATTGGAGATTTTAATACATGATAGAGAATGTAGCATTAGTGTTACGAATGTGAAAGCTTCTACTTCCTTTTATGACTCTTAACGGCTACATACACACATTATTACTCCTTTGTGCACATCTATGGCAAAGTACGTTTCGAATTACGTAAGGATAATTGTCCTCCTTGTACAATTACGAGGGCAGTTCAATAAGTAATGCAACACATTTTTTTTCTCGGCCAATTTTGGTTGAAAAAACCGGAAATTTCTTGTGGAATATTTTCAAACATTCCCGCTTCGTCTCGTATAGTTTCATTGACTTCCGACAGGTGGCAGCGCTGTACAGAGCTGTTAAAATGGCGTCTGTAACGGATGTGCGTTGCAAACAACGGGCAGTGATCGAGTTTCTTTTGGCGGAAAACCAGGGCATCTCAGATATTCATAGGCGCTTGCAGAATGTCTACGGTGTTCTGGCAGTGGACAAAAGCACGGTGAGTCGTTGGGCAAAGCGTGTGTCATCGCCGCAAGGTCAAGCAAGACTGTCTGATCCCCCGAGTGCGGGCCGGCCGTGCACAGCTGTGACTCCTGCAATGGCGGAGCGTGCGAACACACTCGTTCGAGATGATCGACGGATCACCATCAAACAACTCAGTGCTCAACTTGACATCTCTGTTGGTAGTGCTGTCACAATTGTTCACCAGTTGGGATATTCAAAGGTTTGTTCCCGCTGGGTCCCTCGTTGTCTAACTGAACACCATAAAGAGCAAAGGAGAACCATCTGTGCGGAATTGCTTGCTCGTCATGTGGCTGAGGGTGACAATTTTTTGTCAAAGATTGTTACAGGCGATGAAACATGGGTTCATCACTTCGAACCTGAAACAAAACGGCAATCAATGGAGTGGCGCCACACCCACTCCTCTACCACGAAAAAGTTTAAAGCAATACCCTCAGCCGGTAAAGTCATGGTTACAGTCTTCTGGGACGCTGAAGGGGTTATTCTGTTCGATGTCCTTCCCCATGGTCAAACGATCAACTCTGAAGTGTATTGTGCTACTCTTCAGAAATTGAAGAAACGACTTCAGCGTGTTCGTAGGCACAAAAATCTGAACGAACTTCTCCTTCTTCATGACAACACTAGACCTCACACAAGTCTTCGCACCCGAGAGGAGCTCAGAAAACTTCAGTGGACTGTTCTTCCTCATGCACCCTACAGCCCCGATCTCGCACCGTCGGATTTCCATATGTTTGGCCCAATGAAGGACGCAATCCGTGGGAGGCACTACGCGGATGATGAAGAAGTTATTGATGCAGTACGACGTTGGCTCCGACATCGACCAGTGGAATGGTACCGTGCAGGCATACAGGCCCTCATTTCAAGGTGGCGTAAGGCCGTAGCATTGAATGGAGATTACGTTGAAAAATAGTGTTGTGTAGCTAAAGATTGGGGAATAACCTGGTGTATTTCAATGCTGAATAAAACAACCCCTGTTTCAGAAAAAAAATGTGTTGCATTACTTATTGAACTGCCCTCGTAATATTGAAATTCAGTACTTCTATTTTCGTGTTCAGGTATTAATATTACGATAAAGACAGTGATAGTAACAGATACAGAACGTATTTACAGGTGTACAAAATTGGTGTTTTCTGAAGTAGCGAATTCTCAAGGAGAGAAATTTAGGTAGACTGTACCAGGGTTTCGGGAAACGAGGAAGATCTTCGTTGGAAAGAAGGGTACTTAGTTGTGATGAGGTAAGCACGCTGTCGTTTTTCCCTCCCTCAACAGGGTAATGGAATGGAATAATACTGATATGATTAATCCTCTGCATTCAATGTACAGTGGCTTGCGAAGTATGTATGGAGATGTAGATGTACCTGTATGTGAAGATGTATTTGACTCATTAAGTGTATCAGCTCTCGACACCCAAGCAACGCGATCTCTGGATACCAGCAGAGCAAGCGAACACCCTCCTCCCCCCCCTCCCCCTCAAATGATTCCCCTCCCCAGCCTACAGTTGAAAGAAAAAAACGAGTATGTGGAATTCCTCGCAAATGACGCAACACACATTGGGCACTTATCTTCGAATCCAGTGTACCGCCCACAAGAAGAGAGGACATAATTACGCATGGAATGAAGTGTGGGCTGAAACACGATGGCAGAGCAGCAGCCAATACTGTCACCTAGAGCCCGATCCTCCAGAAGATCTCGGTTTGCGGTGTGGACTTGTGGATAGACGATATCTGATGTCAGTGATAAACGTCTGCCCATGATAATCGTCGTTCGTGTCGGCTGAACAAGTAAAAAGCAAGAATTCCTTGATCTCCTGTCGACATTGTGATAACAGATGTACGATTAGCTTTCGTATGCCACTAACTGGTCCATCGTGTAAAGTTACTTTGCTGCGTCCATTCATCAGAAGAACTGGAACCCGTTGGCAGCGACGCAGATTAAAGAGGGCGGGCATTGGAAGCCTGCAGCGCTTTGGAGAAACCATGGGAACAGGATGTGACGCCTGGATCCACGGCTGTTCGCGCATTTTCACAACTGTCTGGCGCAACCAGGGACTTCCGCTGGACCCCTGTTCTGGGAAATCTATCACGTACGACGACGGGCGAGGGGGGGGGGGGGGGGGCGTCGCTCCTGTACGTCAAGAAGCGTTCACAGAACCAGACATGTTAAGGAGAGAGTCTGACGCCCCAAATATGCAGTGCATATTCATGGTTTCTTACGTCGTGGGCAGAAAGGAGTAGGTTCTACGCATAAGAGGCAAGGAAAGAGATAGTGCAGAAACCAGTAACTGGAAGAAAGAGCAGGATGCTTGGACCATAGAATATATATGTCTATGGAGTGAGCATAGCCTTCTGCGCATGTTTTCAACATCATATCGTGCTATTCACGTGATTTCGGGACAACGCTGCTTGTCTACAATTTGCGATAGCAGCGAAGCCTGAATATTACACGTATTGGCCTTGTTTTATACACTGATGAGACCAAAACGTGATGACCACCTGCTTAATAGCTTCTTTGTCCGTTTTTGGAACAAAATACATCACTGATTCTGCATATCAGGGATCCGACAGTTTCTTGGTAGGTTTATGGAGGTGTGTGGCATTAAAAGACTACGCCCAGGTCATGTAACTCGCGTAAATAACGGGCCGCTCATTTGCGTACGCAGTGATGGCGCCCTATAATGACCAAGATGGGTTCCACAGGATTTAAATCAGGCGAATTTGGTCGCCGAGACGTCAACATGAGTTCACTATAACGCTCCTCAAACCACCTGCATCTCTGACGCGGGTATGAACCGTCGTCCTTCCGAATGCAACTCCAGGGTGCTAACCACTGCGTCACCTCTTTCGGTATGTGTAATTGTAAATGTCATATTGACATGAAGAACTTTGTATGTTGAAAAATATCAAGACACGGTGTTATAAAAACTCGTATTGTAGCGATAATTTCTACGATGTTATGGCCATGTGTTTACCAGACAAGTGCTAGATAAATTTGCAAGTGGGTTTGAGTAAACTTCCAGTCTGTGTGTACATATCGGTCCTATGTTCATACACAGATAAAATTTATACATGGAAGTCTGATTGATTTTCTAGAATTTACGCAGGTTCTCAAACCCTTGTGTGCGTCTATTTCTGCATAACACAATTTTCTGTACGGTGTCACTGTAACGTAACTAATTATAACAAATGCGACAATATGAATCAGTACAATAGAAAAAGCGAAAAAATATTGTTGGCTGTCACTTCTTTTATTACTCCAAATTTCTAGCATAAACCATGTATTTTTTTATTTTTTCTTGTGCACAGTGTATGGTTTTATTTCTCTGATAAGATAGCGAAAAAATGTTATAGATATTTTACTTGTCTGTAAAAAACAGAAGGGTAAATAACGAAAAATTGAAAATAATCATGGATAAGCAGGTGGTGCAAATCGCTTACCGTGTTTATTGTAACAGTTTCGTAATTCCAAATGCGTTGTTTTTTCCTGACACTTCGCTGCCATCTACAACGTCGTTGTTGTTGTTCTTGTGGTCTTCAGTCCTGAGACTGGTTTGATGCAGCTCTCCATGCTACTCTATCCTGTGCAAGCTTCTTCATCTCCCAGTACCTACTGCAACCTACATTCTTCTGAATCTGCTTAGTGTATTCATCTCTTGGTCTCCTCTACGATTTTTATCCTCCACGCTGCCCTCCAATACTAAATTGGTGATCCCTTGATGCCTCAGAACATGTCCTACCAACCGATCCCTTCTTCTTTTCAACTTGTGCCACAAACTTCTCTTCTCCCCAATCCTATTCAATACTTCCTCATTAGTTATGTGATCTACCCATCTAATCTTCAGCATTCTTCTGTAGCACCACATTTCGAAAGCTTCTATTCTCTTCTTGTCCAAACTATTTACCGTCCATGTTTCACTTCCATACATAGCTACACTCCATACAAATACTTCCAGAAATGACTTCCTGACACTTAAATCTATACTCGATGTTAACAAATTTCTCTTCTTCAGAAATGCTTTCCTTGCCATTGCCAGTCTACATTTTATATCCTCTCTGCTTCAACCATCATCAGTTATTTTGCTCCCCAAATAGCAAAACTCCTTTACTACTTTAAGTGTTTCATTTCCTAATCTAATACCCTCAACATCACC
This sequence comes from Schistocerca cancellata, assembly GCF_023864275.1. Classification (NCBI taxonomy): domain Eukaryota; kingdom Metazoa; phylum Arthropoda; class Insecta; order Orthoptera; family Acrididae; genus Schistocerca; species Schistocerca cancellata. The sequence continues at coordinate 83,276,527 of NC_064634.1, read as the reverse complement.
CGACTTAATTCGACTACATTCCATTATCCTCGTTTTGCTTTTGTTGATGTGCACCTTATATCCTCCCTTCAAGACACCATCCATTCCGTTCAACTGCTCTTCCAAGTCCTTTGCTGTCTCTGACAGAATTACAATGTCATCGGCGAACCTCAAAGTTTTTATTTCTTCTCCATGGATTTTAATACCTACTCCGAATTTTTCTTTTGTTTCCTTCACTGCTTGCTCAATATACAGATTGAATAACACTGGGGAGAGACTACAACCCTGTCTCACTCCCTTCCCAACCACTGCTTCCCATTCATGTCCCTCGACTCTTATAACTGCCATCTGGTTTCTGTACAAATTGTAAATAGCCTTTCGCTCCCTGTATTTTACCCCTGCCACTTTTAGAATTTGAAAGAGAGTATTCCAGTCAACATTGTCAAAAGCTTTCTCTAAGTCTACAAATGCTAGAAACGTAGGTTTGCCTTTCCTTAATCTTTCTTCTAAGATAAGTCGTAAGGTCAGTATTGCCTCACGTGTTCCAGTATTTCTACGGAATCCAAACTGATCTTCCCCGAGGTCGGCTTCTACTAGTCTTTCCATTCGTCTGTGAAGAATTCGTGTTAGTATTTTGCAGCTGTGGCTTATTAAACTGATTGTTCGGTAATTTTCACATCTGTCAACTCCTGCTTTCTTTGGGATTGGAATTATTATATTCTTCTTGAAGTGTGAGGGTATCTCTTGCTCACCAGATGGTAGAGTTTTGTCAGGACTGGCTCTCCCAAGGCCGTCAGTAGTTCCAATGGAATGTTGTCTACTTCGGGGGCCTTGTTTCGACTCAGGTCTTTCAGTGCTCTGTCAAACTCTTCACGCAGTATCGTATCTCCCATTTCATCTTCATCTACATCGTCTTCCATTTCCATAATATTGTCCTCAAGTACGTCGCCCTTGTATAGACCCTCTATATAGTCCTTCCACCTTTCTGCTTTCCTTTCTTTGCTTAGAACTGGGTTTCCATCTGAGGTCTTGATGTTCATACAAGTGGTTCTCTTATCTCCAAAGGTCTCTTTAATTTTCCTGTAGGCAGTATCTATCTTACCCCTAGTGAGATAAGCCTCTACATCCTTACATTTGTCCTCTAGCCATCCCTGCTTAGCCATTTTGCACTTGCTGTCGATCTCATTTTTGAGACATTTGTATTCCTTTTTGCCTGCTTCATTTATTGCATTTTTATATTTTCTCCTTCCATCAATTAAATTCAATATTTCTTCTGTTACCCAAGGATTTCTACTAGCCCTCGTCTTTTTACCTACTTGATCCTCTGCTGCCTTCACTACTTCATCCCTCAAAGCTACCCATTCTTCTTCTACTGTATTTCTTTCCCTTATGCTCTCCCTGAAACTCTGTACAACCTCTGGTTTAGTCAGTTTATCCAGGTCCCATCTCCTTCAATTCCCACCTTTCTGCAGTTTCTTCTGTTTTATTCTACAGTTCATAACCAATAGATTGTGGTCAGAGTCCACATCTGCCCCTGGAAATGTCTCACATTTTAAAACCTGGTTCCTAAATCTCTGTCTTACCATTATGTAATCTATCTGAAGCCTGTCTGCATCTCCACGGTTCTTCCATGTATACAACCTTCTTTTATGATTCTTGAACGAAGTGTTAGCTATGATTAAGTTATGCTCTCTGCAAAATTCTACTATGTGGCTTCCTCTTTCATTTCTTAGCCCCAATCCATATTCACCTACTACGTTTCCTTCTCTCCCTTTTCCTACACTCGAATTCCAGTCACCCATGACTATTAAATTTTCGTCTCTCTTCACTATCTGAATAATTTCTTTTATATCATCATACATTTCTTCCATTTCTTCGTTATCTGCAGAGCTAGTTGGCATATAAACTTGTACTACTGTAGTAGGCGTGGGCTTCGTATCTATCTTGGCCACAATAACGTGTTCACTATGCTGTTTGTAGTAGCTTACCCGCATTCCTATTTTCCTATTCATTATTAAACCTACTCCTGCATTACCCCTATTTGACTTTGTGTTTATAACCCTGTAGTCACCTGACCAAAAGTCTTGTTCCTCCTGCCACCGAACTTCACTAATTCCCACTATATCTAACTTTAACCTATCCATTTCCCTTTTTAAATTTTCTAACCTACCTGCCCGATTAAGGGATCTGACATTCCACGCTCCAATCCGTAGAACGCCAGTTTTCTTTCTCCTGATAACGACATCCTCTTGAGTAGTCCCTGCCCGGAGATCCGAATGGGGGACTATTTTACCTCCGGAATATTTTACCCAAGAGGACGCCATCATCATTTAATCATACAGTAAAGCTGCATGCCCTCGGGAAAAATTACGGCCGTAGTTTCCCCTTGCCTTCAGCCGTTCGCAGTACCAGCACAACAAGGCCGTTTTGGTTATTGTTACAAGGCCAGATTAGTCAATCATCCACACTGTTGCCCCCGCAACTACTGAAAAGGCTGCTGCCCCTCTTCAGGAAGCACACGTTTGTCTGGCCTCTCAACAGATACCCCTCCGTTGTGGTTGCACCTACGGTACGACTATCTGTATCGCTGAGGCACGCAAGCCTCCCCACCAACGGCAAGGTCCATCGTTCATGGGGGGGGGGGGGGGGGGGGAAGGGGGGGGGGTTAACGTCGTTGTAACGTGATTAATTATAAAAGAGATTCGACAATATGAACAAGTGCGACAGAAAACGTAAAAAAAATATTATTGGCTGTCATTTCTTATCCCGTTACCGAAAAATCGTAAATAAAGTGAAATGTGAGCTATCATGGTGTGGCGAAAAATCACAATACTTTTGGTCTTCACATCTTTAAGCTAACTTCAGTTTCTGGTATCAAACTGTTAAGATGAGAGTAAAACGCGTATACAAAGTTGCACGGTGCTTCTGAAGGTGATCTATATGTGGCCACGAAGATCACTCAAAATAGCCTAAGCGCTATACGACGAGAATGCCCCGACCCAAAATCACGTGGCTTAAGCTGCAGGAGATTTTCCGGACAGAATTCCCGTTTGCGCATCCGAATGCTCACGCCATAGATATTTATACTCTATGGCTTGGACATATGATAAGACGTCGGGAAATAACTTCGTGCTACCAGAGGGATCCGTAGAGGACAAACATTATTGTGGAAGACAGAGATTGGCAAATGTACGACAAATAACTGCGAGGACGTTTAGTGTGTTGTTCTGAGCTGACAAGACTGGAACAAAAGAGGAAACAGTGGCGGACTGCATTAAATCAGCAGAAGATGGGCTGTTTTTCGAGTATTGCGAATGATTTGATATCCCCCCCCCCCCCCCACAAATCATCGATTTGTGCCCTTAATGATCTTTGTTTCATGTGTATGAGGGCATGGTCCAAGACAAATTTTTATGCCTAATGATTTTAATACGGAGTCGCGCCAGTCTGTGTTGTGGAGCTTGTAGCGAGGAAGAGTTGGCGCTCTTTGCCCACAATTTGTCTAATTTAAATTATTCTTCTATTTTTTAAATCAAAATGCATTTTTAATGAAAGTCAGTAATCAAGTCTTACAATTCGTAGACATTACATGTAAAAAAATACACTTAAGATATGGATGTATATTATGATTGTTGAATTTTTAGTTCGACATAATACTGCTGCAGCACTAAACAAATGAATTTAATTTTAAAACAAAGTGATATGATGAAAATCAATAACATGGCTTTGCAGATTACTGTATGTTTATATGATTGTATCACATCACAATAATTATTTCTGTGCATACAACATTTGCAAATATGCTACATAAATATTGTTTACAGTTTACAGATGTAACATTAACGGATCTTTTTGGAATTTTTAAATAAGTTAAGTTGGATGACAATGAGGTTTATGTCTGTGGATAACTGTCTACACTTATAGAACAAGTATTCCACAAAATAAGAAGTGGAACAGAAGAAAACAGAACGAAAAATGATAACAAAATGATACGCCCACTGTATGTATTCCTTACGTAATATCTCTCAACAAAAAAGACCAACTCTTTAAAACCTTATAACATTAGAACAGCTTTATCCACCAAGAATAAGCTGATCCACAGTATGGGAAGCAACCATTGCATTCTTTTTATTTTAAAATAAATTCCCCCATTTGACTGTTAATTGGTCATTTTTTTTTGACACAGTCGTGATTTCGGCTTCATAGCTATTCTCAAATACATGTTAAACTGAAAATTAATAGAGCGTACGTGTCATACAGTGCAGGACATAGGGACAAGAAGTTATTACTGAAAACATTACTTACCTACTCAAATATGTCTGACTAGCCTGTGACATATAATCGTCGAAAAAATGTATTTCTGGTTTTATTGACCACTTGTCTTTGTTTAACAGCTAATATATTTCTGTGACCTGAATTCGTCACTTTCGTTCACACCATTGTGTAAGCCACATGATCTTTGCGTTACCAGACGTATTACTGGAGGCATTACCATACCCTCATTCTGCCAACGGCCTTGTCAAAAGCGGGCGGGGGAACAGACAGAGGAAGGCAATGGAAAACATTGCATTAAAGGCATATAACGTGTAACCACAGGACACGTCGACTGTAATTGAAAAAGCGTTATGATGATCTCTCTACTGCCAAAAGATTCCGAAATAGTCCTCCATTCGGAGGGGACTGCCAAGGGAGAGGTGACCATGAGAAAAAGACTGAGTATTCAACGAAAGGATAACGTTCTACGAGTCGGTATGTGGAATGTCAGAAGCTTGAACGTGGTATGGAAGCTAGAAAACCTGAAAGGGGGACTGCATAGGTTCAGTCTATATATAATAGGCGTTAATGAGGTGAAATGCAAAGAAGATAAGGATTTCTGGTTGGTGCATGGGGGCTTAATTAAATAAATATTATGCAAATATTTTTACCGTCTGTCCGGTTACGCAGCCTCGTAACCGTTGGCCCTAACTGGTATTAGTACGCAATCTGACTGCATAGAATAACAACAAGAAATGAAACAAAACTTCCGTTAACACAATTAATTAATTAAGTCCCCAGCAACTATAAAACCTACAAAACAACAAAACACAAACGTAACTGTTCTGTGTATGGAAGTGTGATTCAACGTACACATCTGGCACGGTACTTCCTCAATAAGACAAGATATTTTAGATACCATTTAGACTGAATTAATTAAATAAAAATGAAATACTATAATTGCACATAGAAACCCGAATTACAGTCTAATACATGAACACGAGCCAGTATTTTGTTGACTGAACCTGTGACCAAGAGGCATTATTGTTTAAGACATTGAAATAATAAAAAAAGGAATTTTTTACCTTCATATATATTGACGAAAAGTACACTCTAGTCCATCAAATCAATATGACAACATCTGAACAAGCACTCTCCATGGGATATTCTCAACAACGACACGCTACTGCAACATCTCCACAAGCACTCTCTACCACCGCTTCTCGACAAGAACTCTTTACCACCGCTTCTCGACAACTACTGCCCATTACGACTTCTCGACAAGAACTCTCCACTACGACTTCACGACAAGCACTCTGCCTACCACCGCTTCTGAACAACTACTGCCTGTGGAGGCGGCTGAATAATACTCTTTGGCGCAATCTCTGGCGCTGTGACTCAGTGTAGCCATATTTCACTGGATGATTATAGGGTAATATCAACAGTAGCAGAAAATGGTATAACAGGTGTAGGATTCTTTATGAATCGGAAGGTAGGGCAGAGAGTGTGTTACTGTGAAGAGTTCAGTGATAGGTTTGTTCCCATCAGAATCGACAGCAAACCAATACCGACAGTCCAGGTATACATGATGACGTCGCAAGCTGAATATGAAGAGATAGAGAAAGTATATGAGGATATTGAAAGGGCAATACAGTACGCAAAGGGAGATGAAAATCTAATAGCCATAAGGGACTGGAATGCTGTTGAAGGGAAGGAGTAGAAGAAAAAGGCGACAGGAGAATACGGGCTTTGGACAAACAATGAGAGAGGAGAAAGACTAATTGAGTTCTGTAATAAATTTCAACTAGTAATTGCGAATTATCTGTTCAAGAATCACGAGAGGCGGAGTTGGAAAAGGACGGGTGATACGGGAAGATTTCAATTGGATTACATCATGGTCAGACAGAGATTCCGAAATCAGATACTGGATTGTAAGGCGTACCTAGAAGCAGGTACAGACTCAGATGACAATGTAGTAGTGATGAAGAGTAGGCTGAACTTCAATAGATTAGTCAGGAAAAATCAGTACGCAAAGAAGTGGGATATGGAAATATTAAGGAATGCCGAGATACGCTTGAAGTTCTTTAAGACTATAGATACAGCAATAAGGAATAGTTCAGTAGGCAATACAGTTGAAAAGGAATGAACATCTCTAAAAAGGGCAATCACGGAAGTAGGAAAGAAAAACGTAGGTACAAGGAAGGTAAGTGAGAAGAAACCATGGGAAACAGAAGAAATACTTCAGTTGATCAATGAAAGAAGGAAGAACAAAAATGTTCGGGGAAATTCGGGAATACAGAAATACAAGTCGCTGCGTGATCAAACAAGTAGGAAGTGTAGGGAAGCTAAGACGAAATGGTTGCATGAAAAATGTGAAGAAATCGGAAAAGAAATGATTGTCGGAAGGAATGACTCAGCATATAGCGACGTCAAAACAACCTTCGGTGAGATTAAAAGCAGGGGTGGTAACATTAAGAGTGGAACGGGAAGTCCACTGTTAAGTGCAGCGGAGAGGGCGAATAGATGGAAAGACTATATTGAAGGCCTCTGTGAAGGGGAAGGTTTGTCTGATGTGAAAGAAGAAGAAACTGGAATCGATTTAGAAGAGATAGTGTATCCAGTACTAGAATCAGAATTTAAAAGAGCTTTGGATGACTTAAGAACAAATAAGGCAGAAGGCATAGATAATAAGTATTCCACCACAATTTCGAAAATCATTGGGGGAAGTGGCAACAAAAGGACTGTTCACGTCGGTGTCTAGAATGTATGAGTCTGATGACATACCATTTGACTTCCGGAAAAATATCATCCACACAATTCCGAAGTCTGCAAGATCCGACAAGTGCGAGAGTTATCGCACAATGAGCTCGTGCACCCAAGTTGCTTACAAGAATAACACAGAGAAGAATGTAAAAGAAAATTGAGGATGCGCTGTATAACAATCAGTATGGCTTTAGGAAAGGTAAAGGTACGTGAGAGGCAATTCTGACGTTACGGTTTATAGTGGAAGCAGGACTAAAGAAAAATCAAGACACGTTCATAGGACTTGTCGTCTTGAAAAAAGTGTTGTCAGATGGTGCAAGATGTTCGAAATTCTGAGAAAAATAGGGCAATCTATAGGGAAAGACGTATAATATACAATGTGTACAAGAGCCAAGAGGGAATAATAAGAGTGGACGACCAAGAACGAAGTGTTCGGATTAATAATAAGACAGGGCGGTAGTCTTTCGCCTCTACTGTTCAATCTGTACACCGAAGGAGCAATGATGGGAATAAAAGAAAGTTTCAGGAGCAGAATTAAAATTCAAGGTGAAAGGATATAAATGATACAATCCGCTGATGACATTGCTATCCTGAGTGAAATTGAGAAAGCTCCTGAATGGAATGAACAGTCAAATGAGCACAGAATGTGGACTGAGAGAAAATCGAAGAAAGACGAAAGTAATGAGAAGTAGCAGAAATGAGATCGGCGAGAAACTTAACGTCAGGATTGATGGTCATGATGTAGTTAAAGTTAAGGGATTCTACTGCCTAGGCAGCGAGGTAACATTTGACGGACGGAGCAAGGACGACATCAAAAGCAGACTAGCACTGACAAAAAAGGCATTCCTAGCTAAGAGAAGTCCACTAGTATCAAACATAGGCTTTACTTTGAGGAAGAAATTTGTGAGAATGTACGTTTGGAGCACAGCATTGTATGGTAGTGAAACATGTACTGTGGGAAAACCGGAACGGGAGAGAATCGAAGCATTTGAGATGTGTTGCTATAGACGAATGTTGGAAATTACGTGGACTGAGGAAAGGAATGAGGAGGTTTTGCGCAGAATCGGAGAGGAAAGGAATATTTGGAAAACAATGACAAAGAGAAAGACAGGATATATGTTAAGACGTCAGAGAATGACTTTCACGGTACTAGAGGGTGCTATAGAGGGCAGAAACTGTAGGGGAAGACAGACATTGGAATACATCCAGCAAATAGGTCGTAAGTTGCAAATGCCATTCTAAAATGAAGAGGCTGGGAAAGGAGAGGAATTCGTGGCGGGAGAAAAAAGGAAAGGGAACGTGGATATTTAGATAGCTACCCGCTTAACACGTCCTCTTAATACATGTTTATAGCACACCCTTACAGGGAGACATATAAATATTCGAAATTTAGGTAAAATAAACTTTTGATCTCAAAATGATCAAGGTACTGCAATATAACATAAAGGAACATAAAGAACTATTTGGTTAGAGCTCTACTGCTGTCGACATGAATGTAGTGCAAGAAGTGACTTTCGATGAACATGAAAGTTTGGGAAAGTTATCTATAGACGGAGCTGTAAAACGAATGTTGAAATAACTTTCTGAGATTTATTACCTGATAGTCCTACATGATTCACCAGAGAGCATTTTCTGCGTAAAAAATGGTGGAATAGAATAAAAGATGTCGAACATAATCTCAGAATGCTACCGACATTAACAATTTTGATATGTAATGACGTGAAACATCTATGTTTCCACTGATTTCTTTCATATTTGTTTTCTACTTATATGGTTCTGTCTGAGCTTTTTACTAAATAATGTTCTTTGCAAACTTCGGTTTACATTTTTACTCTGTAATGTGTAATATTGTCACGAATAGATTAACATTTTTTTATATATTTTGGCAGCAGATATAGGACTGATAAGAATTAAAGCTTTGACATTTTTGCGGTATCGGCTGTATCGCTCACAGCGACGCGGAAGACGGCACATTTGAACACTATTAGAGGTCGGATCGCACTGCCTGCGACTCTGATTGGCCGGCGCGTCTATTCAAGCAGCTGCACTCAGAGCTTCTCCCGGAGATTCAGTTCATCGGCAGACTAATAAACATTAATACGGAAGACTGCAGTGAGGACAACACGACTACTTAGCACTTCCCTAGTAAACATTACTATTATTCAGGGACTTTTTTTAACAGTATCAGCATTCAAGACTATCATGAACATTAATAACATTCTATATAATTCAGCACCAGAAGAACTTACAGCTATACAAAAGTTATATATATATGTATATATCTCAATTATTAAGTGCACATATTATAAATGAACTTATTAATGTGTTATCTTTCTTAGATGTCTAATCGCCTTTATCAGTCTCCTCTATTACCGACACAGCAATTTTTATTTATGCCACAAAAATCTGCAAAAATCTTTATAACACTAAAACTAGTTTCGTTAGTTTAAGTCATCGTCTGGCAGACTTTACCATGTGTCCATAAGAGTTAAGTATGTGTCTGGTTAGTGCTGTCGAAGCAAGTGGGCCTAGTGACTGGCACTTCTGATTCCGTAAAACAAGAGCAGCTTTTGGTAGGAAACATAAAATAGTCTTTGATCAAAACTGTGGAGCACAACCTAAAGAAGATCAAAGTGTAATCTTAACGGGTCTGAAAATTAATGATGTAATTTAGAGGGGATGCATCATTAAAAAACGCTAAAAAATGTCCCATAGAATTATAAAGGAACAATTTTTACTAGTTTCAGCAGTCACCCGACTTAACAAGTTTTCTATTTAAACTGTTATCAGTGGTGTAGGTTATACGAGGGTTATTCGGAAAATAAGGAACGATCGGTCGTGAAATGGAAAATGCAGTGAAAATATGATGAAGCTTTACCCAGATGTGTTGGGCACTGTGTCTAGTACGTCCGTAATCGCATCATGTCACTCTTTTCAGTTCAGAGCTCACAGTGAGAACGTAAAAATGGCTAGAAATTAATGTCTTCCACCAAGTATGAGGGCCTGGGGAAAGATTTCGCCTGAAGCTATGCAGTCCACATAACATAACTGTCATGCAGTTCATTCTACACGACAATTCTCGGCCGCACTCTGCAGGGGCAATGAAGATGCTCCTGCAGCGTTTTCAATAGGAAGTTTTTGATCACCCACAATACAGCCCGTAATTGGCTACCGCTGAGGTTCATCTCTGCTCATATGAACCGCCGACTACAAAGACAATATTTTGACACAGACAACAAGCTGCAGTCAAGAGTAGAAAATTATCGAAAAGCACTGGCGGCTGTCTTCTGTAACGTGGGAATTGAAAAGTTGGTACAATGCTACGACAGATGTCTAAGTCTGAGGGGCAACTGAGTATAGAAGTAGCTGGAAGGTGTAGTTAACCGTTGCAAATAAAACAGTTTTGAATTTCACTGTGGTTTCCATTTCGCGACCTATCGTTCCTTGCTTTCCGACTAGCCCTCGTAGAAAGGGTACTACTGAAATTTGATACTACGAACTTCCAGGTAGTAAAGTAGTAATCCACTGCTGCCTATGTTCAGTCGTTGCATACAAAGGGGCCATAGTTCTTGCTGTCAGTATTGTTATAGCAACTAGGAAGGAAGTATCAGGAGATGTCGCAATGGAATAAATACGAGTGACGAACATCCTTGAGTTTCAGAATGAGATTTTAATTCTTCAGCGGAGTGCGCGCTGATATGAAACTTTCTGGCGTATTAAAACCGTGTGCTGGACCGAGACTCTAACTTCGGACCTTTGCCTTTCGTGGGCAAGTGCTCTACCGACTGCACTACCCAAGCACGGCTCACGACCCGCCCTCACAACTTCAATTCCGCCAGTACCTCTCCTTTGAGTTGCATACATGTTTGAAGTCTGGCGCTACACTATGCCAGAACTTGCGCCGACCGAGGTTGCGCAGTTGTTAGCACACTGGAATAGCATTCCGGAATATGGTGATTCATATCACTGCCAAACCATCCAGATTTAGGTTTTCTGTGGTTTCAGTAAATCGCTCACAGCAAAGGCTGGGATGGTTCCTTTGAAAACGACTACGTTTCCTGTTATAACGATGCCCTTATCGATACCCTTACTAAAAACTGATATTAGCAGCGCAGTTCCGGTGGTTGCGATACCGCTGGTGTTCTAGAAGGTTATGGGAGCTACAGTTACGCAAAATGGTCGGAAAATCCCAGGTGGGCTGGGCGTGCTTTCGAGAAGTTAAGAGCGAGCGATTTGGCGGCTTAAAGGTGACTGTCCGGCTACGGACCATTAGCGAGGAGAAAAGTTTAACTTTGAAGCATAATTAGTATGAAAGTGATAAGAGTAAGTACACTTTTCAGTCACATTGAAGTGACCAGTTGTCAAAAGCCTGAATAACCACCTTTTGCAGCGCAGACCGTTGCGAGACGTGCAAGAAGAGGGTCAGTGAGTTTCTGGAAGGTACCGACATGGATGTTGAGCCATTCCAACTCCAGTGCTGTTTCCAGCTGCACTAGGTCTCTCGGATGAGGATCTATGGTGCGAACAGCCCGAATGAGGTTGTTCCCACAGGTTCTCGAATGGGTTTAAATTCGGGGTGTTTGGTGGTCAAGGGTAAGCAGTGGGACACGTTGCATTGTCCCTGTTGGTAGATGCCGGCGTGCCGACGAAAAACAAAACGGCATGTAGGGTTGCACATGGTTCCCAAGTACAGGGTGTTTCAAAAATGACTGGTATATTTGAAACGGCAATAAAAACTAAACGAGCAGCGATAGAAATACACCGTTTGTTGCAATATGCTTGGGACAACAGTATATTTTCAGGTGGACAAACTTTCGAAATTACAGTAGTTACAATTTTCAACAACAGATGGCGCTGCAAGTGATGTGAACGATATAGAAGACAACGCAGTCTGTGGGTGCGCCATTCTATACGTCGTCTTTCTGCTGTAAGCGTGTGCTGTTCACAACGTGCAAGTGTGCTGTAGACAACATGGTTTATTCCTTAGAACAGAGGATTTTTCTGGTGTTGGAATTCCACCACCTAGAACACAGTGTTGTTGCAACAAGACGAAGTTTTCAACGGAGGTTTAATGTAACCAAAGGACCGAAAAGCGATACAATAAAGGATCTGTTTGAAAAATTTCAACGGACTGGGAACGTGACGGATGAACGTGCTGGAAAGGTAGGGCGACCTCGTACGGCAACCACAGAGGGCAACGCGCAGCTAGTGCAGCAGGTGATCCGACAGCGGCCTCGGGTTTCCGTTCGCCGTGTTGCAGCTGCGGTCCAAATGACGCCAACGTCCACGTATCGTCTCATGCGCCAGAGTTTACACCTCTATCCATACAAAATTCAAACGCGGCAACCCCTCAGCGCCGCTACCATTGCTGCATGAGAGACATTCGCTAACGATATAGTGCACAGGATTGATGACGGCGATATGCATGTGGGCAGCATTTGGTTTACTGACGAAGCTTATTTTTACCTGGACGGCTTCGTCAATAAACAGAACTGGCGCATATGGGGAACCGAAAAGCCCCATGTTGCAGTCCCATCGTCCCTGCATCCTCAAAAAGTACTGGTCTGGGCCGCCATTTCTTCCAAAGGAATCATTGGCCCATTTTTCAGATCCGAAACGATTACAGCATCACGCTATCTGGACATTCTTCGTGAATTTGTGGCGGTACAAACTGCCTTAGACGACACTGCGAACACCTCGTGGTTTATGCAAGATGGTGCCCGGCCACATCGCACGGCCGACGTCTTTAATTTCCTGAATGAATATTTCGATGATCGTGTGATTGCTTTGGGCTATCCGAAACATACAGGAGGCGGCGTGGATTGGCCTCCCTATTCGCCAGACATGAACCCCTGTGACTTCTTTCTGTGGGGACACTTGAAAGACCAGGTGTACCGCCAGAATCAAGAAACAATTGAACAGCTGAAGCAGTACATCTCATCTGCATGTGAAGCCATTCCGCCAGATACGTTGTCAAAGGTTTCGGGTAATTTCATTCAGAGACTACGCCATATTATTGCTACGCATGGTGGATATGTGGAAAATATCGTACTATAGAGTTTCCCAGACCGCAGCGCCATCTGTTGTTGAAAATTGTAACTACTGTAATTTCTAAAGTTTGTCTGCCTGAAAATGTACTGTTGTCCCAAGCATATAGCAACAAACGGTGTATTTCTATCGCTGCTCGTTTAGTTTTTATTGCCGTTTCAAATATACCGGTCATTTTTGAAACACCCTGTATATATGCACACGGGTTTTGATCCATTGCGCAGTACGGAATGACGAGATCACCCAGGGAATACCACGAAAGCATTCCCAGACCATAATGCTCCGGCAATTCTGCATCTACACATATACTCCGCTAGCCACCAAGTGGTGTTTGGCGGAGGGTACAATTCGCTCCAAAGTCATATCCCCCCCCCCCCCCCCCACCCCTCTATTCCACTCGCGGATCGCGCTAGGGAAAAACGACTGTCTGAAAGCCTCAGCATGAGCTCTAATTTCCCTTATCTTTGAATGGTGATCATTGTGTGGTTTGAAAGTTGGTGGTTATAATATACGCTCTACACCCTCGGCGAAGATAGTATTTCGGAATTTAGTGAGCAGCCCCTTCCGTTTAGTGCGTCGTCTATCGGCAAGTGTGTCCCACTTCAAACTTTGGTGTGAGATTTGTAACGCTCTCGCGATGGCTAAATGTACCATTCACGAATATTGCCGCTCTTCTTTGGACCTTCTCAATCTCTTGAATCACACCCAAGTGGTAAGGGTCCCATATAGACGAACAATACTCTAATACTGGACGAAATAACGTATTGTAAGCAATGTCCTTTGAAGGACTGCATCGCTTCAGGATTCTACCAATAAACCGCTATCTAGAGTTCGCCTTGCCAGTTACTTGTGTGATCTGATCATCCCATTTGAGATCATTTCGAATAGTCACACCCAGATACTTGACGGATGTTACCGCTTCCAAAGACTGGGCATTTATTTTGTACTCGTACATTAATGGGGATTTTCGCCTTGTTATACGCATTACGTTACACTTACTAATAATGAGAGCTAACTACCAGTCATTACACCACGCGTTTATTTTCTGCAAATCCTCATTGACTTGTTCACAATTTTCGTGTGATACTACTTTCCTGTAGACTACAGCATCATCGGCAAACAGTCTAATTTCGCTCTCAATACCATCAACCAGATGGTTTATATAAATCGTAAAAAGCAGCGGACCTATTACGCTGCCCTGGGGCACACTTGATGTTACACTTGTTTCTGCTGAAGTCACTCCATTCAGAACGACATCTTGCTCTCTCTCTGTTAAAAAACTTTCTATCCAACCGCATATGTCATCGGATAGACCATAAGCGTGCACTTTTTGGAACAGGCGACAGTGCGGAACTGAGTCGAACGCCTTTCTAAAGTCGAGAAATGTGGCATCAGCCAGGGGGCCGGTATCTAGAGCCTGTTGTGTATCATGCACAAAGAGGGCCAGCTGTGTCTCGCATGACCGCTGTTTCCTAAAATCGTGCTGGTTTCTGCAGATGAGCTTCTCAGAGTCTAGAAAGGTCTTTATGTCTGAACACAAAATACGTTCTATGATTCTGCAACAAATCGATGTCAGTGAAATTGGCCGGTAATTATGTGCATCTGATTTTCTGCCCTTTTTATGTATTGCTATGACCTGGGCCTTCTTCTAGTCCCCTGGAACATTCCGCTGCTACAACAATCTCCTATAGATGATGGATAAGAATGGTACTATATTTGTAGCATAGTCAACATACAATCTTACGGGGATACCGTCTGGGCGAGATGCCTTCCTGGCGTCTAAGGATCTTAACTGTTTTACAATCCCAGATAAACTAAACACTATGTCAGCCATCCTTACGTTTGTTCGATAATTGAAAGTCCGCAGCTCGTGGTCGTGCGGTAGCGTTCTCGCTTCCCGCGCCCGGGTTCCCGGGCTCGATTCCCGGCGGGGTCAGGGATTTTCTCTGCCTCGTGATGACTGGGTGTTGTGTGATGTCCTTAGGTTAGTTAGGTTTAAGTAGTTCTAAGTTCTAGGGGACTGATGACCATAGATGTTAAGTCCCATAGTGCTCAGAGTCATTTTGATAATTGAAAGGGGGAATAGTGCTGCAGTCCTCTACCGTAAACGAGTTTTTCGAAGCTAGGTTTAGAATTTCGGCCTTCTGTTTATCATCATCCGTTATATTACCAGTACTGTCAGCAAGAGAAGGTATTGAATTATTTGCAGCGTTCATAGATTTTACGTAAGACCAAAATTTTTTGGGGTTTTTCTAGAGCCTGCATATAAAATATTGCTTTCAATATTCGTTAAAAGAATCTCTCATTGATCTTTTGACAGCTGCTTTCATTTCGCATAATTTCTGTTTGTCAGCGGGGCAGCGACTACGTTTAAATCGACTGTGCAAAATTCTCTGCTTTTTCAGCAACTTCCTAATATGTTTGTTGTACCAAGGTTGATTCTTTCCCTCCCCTATTTTGCTACGCACATACATCTATAGCATGTGGTGGGCACTACCTTTAAATTTCGACCAAATATGCTCAATATCTTTGTGTCCCGCGGTGAGGTTACTGGAGCATTTAAATTCACATAATTTGCTGTCAAATGTTCAGTTTGGTTTTGGAAATGGTTTAACAACTGAAAATGCTATATTCTCTTTTCTCTGTGAGGTTTTGGACGGATTAAATAAAAGGTTGCGAACGCTAGGTGTTTTCTTTGATTTAACGAAGGCTTTTGACTGTGTTGACCACAAAATGTTACTGCAGAAGTTGGACCATTATGGAGTAAGGGGAGTAGCTTACAATTGGTTCGCCTCTTACCTTAAGAATAGAAAGCAGAAGGTAATTCTCCGCAATATTGAGAGTGGTAGTGATGTTCAGTCCCAATGGGGCACTGTTAAGTGGGACGTTCCCCAAGGGTCGGTGCTTGGGCCACTGCTGTTTCTTATTTATATAAATGATATGCCTTCTAGTATTACAGGTGATTCAAAAATATTTCTGTTTGCTGATGACACCAGCTTGATAGTGAAGGATCTTGTGTGTAATATTGAAACAGCATCAAATAATGTAGTTCATGAAATAAGTTCGTGGCTTGTGGAAAATAATTTGATGCTAAATCACAGTAAGACTCAGTTTTTACAGTTTCTAACTCACAATTCAACAAGAACCGATATTTTGATCAGACAGAATGGGCATATTATAAGCGAGACGGAACAGTTCAAGTTCCTAGGCGTTCGGATAGATAGTAAGCTGTTGTGGAAAGCCCATGTTCAGGATCTTGTTCAGAAACTAAATGCTGATTTATTTACCATTAGAACAGTATCTGAAATAAGTGACACTTCAACACGAAAAGTAGTCTACTTCGCATATTTTCATACGCTTATGTCGTATGGTATTATTTTCTGGGGTAATTCTTCTGATTCAAAAAGGGTATTTTTGGCTCAAAAACGGGCTGTTCGAGCTATATGTGGTGTAAGTTCGAGAACCTCTTGTCGACCCCTATTCAATAGTCTGGGAATTCTGACATTGCCCTCACAGTATATATTTTCTTTAATGTCGCTTGTTGTTAGCAATATTAGCCTATTCCCACGAGTTAGCAGCTTTCACTCAATTAATACTAGGCAGAAATCCAATCTGCATGTGGAATGCACTTCCTTGACTCTTGTGCAGAAAGGAGTGCAGTATTCTGCTGCATCCATTTTCAATAAGCTACCACAAGAACTCAAAAATCTTAGCAGTACCCCAAACTCTTTTAAGTCTAAACTGAAGAGTTTCCTCATGGCTCACTCCTTCTATTCTGTCGAGGAGCTCCTGGAAGAGCTAAAAAGTTAAGCAAATTCCAGTGTTACATTGTTGATTTTCTTTATTTAAATTTACGACTTGTCACCTGAATTTATTTTTTTATATTTCATTTTATCTGTTTCTAATATCGTGTTATAATTTCATGTATTGACTCGTTCCATGACCATGGAGACTTCTCCTTAATTTGGTCCCTCGGAGCAATAAATAAATTAAAAAAAAATGCTTGGAGCTGACTACGAAGATATTCATTAATGACAGTTTTATTTGCTTTCCCAAACAAGAAAACTCTACGCTGTTTCTTCGTGGCTTTTTTTTCAACTTATACTGGCATAGAAGCCACAACGACATTATGGTCGCTAATACCTTCTTCTAGATTAACTTCCTGAAAAAGATCAGCTCTGTTTCTCGGCAATATATCTAATATGTTCCCATCTGGAGTTGGTTTTCTAACCAATTGCCCGAGGTTGTATGTTGAGAGTGCTCCTAGAATAATTTCACACGAGTCTTTGCTTCTGCCCTCTGTGATAAACGTGTAATTTTGCCAGTCAGTGGACGCCAGATTAAAGTCTCCAACTATAACTAATGGATAATTTGGATATTTATTGATTATGTACTCAAAACTTTCCCTGAAACGTTCTGCGACGTTTGTTGCGGATGCTGGAGGTCTATGAAAACATCCTAATACGATGGTCAATCCTTGCCTGATTGACAGCTTTATCCAGACTATTTCACAGTCCGACTGAGTATCGATCTCAACTGCTTAAATAGCTTTTAACTGCAATGAACGCACCACCTCCCATATCATCAGTACTGTATTGATGCAGGGCGTTTGCTTTTAGCCGTTTCACGACTTAAGTGCCAACGGCCATCTTTCCGATGGCGCGCTAAACATGCGGAGGACTATAGGCAGCGACGTTCTCTGAACGGTCGTTGGGAAGACACAGTTGGTAGCCCTGGTTCGCCTGAGCGGTCGGTTGCTCGGCAGTTGCAGGCTATTCGCCTCTACACGTCTCCACAGCCGTCGTTCAGCGCTGTCACCTATGGTTCGTGGTGTGCCGCAATCGCCTTCGCGCCAGTTTTAGATAACGCCATTATGCCGTGCGCGGAATAATTTAATCGCGGCGGCACGCGAACAGTTTACAAACGTAGGCGTTTCGAAATAGCTTCCATCCTGGACCCAAAAGCTAATGATCGTTCTATTTTGGACCCCAGAGAAATCGCTACGTTTCCGCATTACGAAAATGACTGCACTGTTTCCCTCGTGCTCCCAAACACGCTTTATATACACTCCACTGCTAGTTCTGAAACCTGCCATTCGTGAAGGACTATTGCACGTTGACGTCGAAAGTAGGTGGTGCTCACATTAATGTGACTGACCGTGTATTCAAGTGGAGTTGTGATGGTAAAATAACGGGAAATAACTATGTGAATAAAATATGTAGAATTGTGAAATTTCAGCAGTTTGAAGATTGCAGAGTACTGTGTGTATGGCAATCATTAGCAGTACGTGGCAAGATAATTTATTAATTAACAACCGTCTACGTAAGTTGACTATCAATAGTAGTCCTGAACAAGTTCAGGTGAAGTAACTAAATCAAGTGAAATTGCTGAAACTGACTTACATGGTTGTAAGTGAGCTGTTTCTGTGTTGGCAGCGCTGTGTAGCGCTTTGCATTCTATCTCTGAATGCGCTTTCTTTGTAAGAGACTCTATGGCTGGTCGGACTCGTTGTTGGAAATTAATCGCCAGTACTGTTGGGCAGTTGGAAGTTAGTCGCCAGCAGTGATGGAAATACTGTTGGGCAGTTGGAGGTGAACAGCCAGCAGTGATGGATGTTAAATGTGAGAAGTTTGCGTTGATGGAGGGCAGAGGTCTGAAGTGTTAGCGTAGGCTAACGATCTTCAAGTATCCGACTTGGAGATTGAAAATTATTCATGATTATATATCTTTGTACTGCATGTCAATGACGATTTATATTCGTGTTTGAACTGGATGCCACATTATTAAGGTAAAAAATACATTATTTGGTTTGCGACAAAATCTTTCCTTTGCTAACCACGTGCCTATTAGTAGTTAATGGCTTCAGTAGTTAGAATCTTTTATTTAGCTGGCAGTATTGACGCTCGCTGTATTGCAGTAGTTCGCGTAATGAAGATTTTTGTGAGGTAAGTGCTTAATGAAATGTATAGGATATTGTTAAGATTTATTTGTAGTCAGGGCCATTCTTTTGTATTAATTATTTGAAGTCAGGTTGTAATTTTGTTTGAGCAGTCAGATTGCGTTGCGCTGGAATGTTGTGGGTCAGTGTTGACATGATAAGAAAAAGTAAAGAGAAAGTAAGCTCAGTACGTTCAGTTTTACTCAGCTGTTTCAGAATCAAATAACGTAGAAGTTTCATCTTCTCAGTCATTCAGCAATTTAAGTACAGACACAATCATTTAAACAAAGAAGTTTCATGGTTAAGCAGCATGTGTGATATTGAACTGAGCGAAACTAAAGAGGGGAAAAAACAGTGTTTAATTTGAATGACTTGATATTTCGGAACAATCACTGAAAACAGTTCCTTATACATGTAGGAAGTACTCTAGAGGTTGATTAAGGTACACGGTCCTAAACTGTCAGTTGCACAGTCACTTGCACATCTAACGTGATAAACCGTATTCACCCGTCCGATTGTCGTAAACTTTAGCGAACACTTTGATTATTCAAAGAGGCAGATTAAGCGGGAGAGGAGAGGAGAGGGGTTGCGCTATACTTCCTGAATCCGAACTTTCTCTCTGTCTCTAGCGATCTCGCCGTCGAGCGGCCGTTAAACCCCGACCTTCGTTCCTTTTCAAGTGCTGTCCACATTCCTCTACCATATTTAGAGCGTCCAGCGTGGTAAATTCAACGATGAGGACATTCTCGACTCGGGTTGAGCTTCTTCACTGAGCTGTAAAGAAAATGTTAATCCTTTGCAGGAGCAAATGAAGGCCAGAGCACAGAGAAATCCTTGGGCCTTGACTGCACCTGCAATTCTCACCATTCTGCAAGGCCAGACTGCTCGAGCGAGCTTTGTTATTCCTTGCCAGAAATTTAGCAGTTCGTGTTCCACTGTGTAAATAAACCCTAAAAAGAGTACGGAACCGGAGAATCACGCTATGCGTTATTGCAGTTTGTAACGATTTTATTTCTGAACGTTACCTAACTTTGCGTTTGCCTGGTTCATTGATGATTGAAAAGAACATCACGAAAGTTTCAAGCTTCACAAAATTATTTATTGATATTAGTTGACAGCCGAACTGCACAGACACCTGAGATAAACAAAACACACTGACTGACTGACCTCTTAGACTGACTTCACTGACTGCCCTCCCTGCAGCATCGCTGCGTCGCTTTAAATACAATTGTTAACAACTGCTGCATTGTTAATTTATTGCAAAATGCAACTTACAATTAAAAACAATTTCATCTAAACTAATTGCTCTTATATTTGTACAGATTATAACATGTTTTTGTGTTGTTTTGGTCTTCAGTCCTGAGAGTGGTTTGATGCAGCTCTCCATGCTACTCTATCCTGCGCAAGCTTCTTCATCTCCCAGCACCTACTGCAACCTACATCCTTCTGAATCTGCTTCGTGTCTTCATCTCTTGGTCTCCTTCTACGATTTTTACCCTCCACGCTGCCATCCAATACTAAATTGGCGATCCCTTGATGCCTCAGAACATGTCCTACCAATCGATCCCTTCTTCTTGTCAAGTTGTGCCACAAACTTCTCTGCTCCCCAATCCTATTCAATACCTCCTCATTAGTTATGTGATCTACCCATCTAATCTTCAGCATTCTTCTGTAGCACTACATTTCGAAAGCTTTTATTCTTTTCTTGTCCAAACTATTTATTGTCCATGTTTCACTTCCATACATGGCTACACTCCACACAAATACTTTCAGAAACGACTTCCTGACACTTAAATCTATACTCGATGTTAACAAACTTTTTTTCTTCAGAAATGCTTTCCTTGCCATTGCCAGTCTACATTTTATATCCTCTCTACTTCGACCATCATCAGTTATTTTGCTCCCCAAATAGCAAAACTCCTTTACTACTTTAAGTGTCTCAATTCCTAATCGAATTCCCTCAGCATCACCCGACTTAATTCGACTACATTCCATTTTCCTCGTTTTGCTTTTGTTGATGTTCATCTTATATTCTCCTTTCATGACACTATCCATTCCGTTCAACTGCTCTTCCAAGTCCTTTGCTGTCTCTGACAGAATTACAATGTCATATAATGTAGAGTGACATCATTTTTTATTATCATCTTTGGTCTCTTGTATTAAAATTAATCTATAATCTGATTTCAACAATTATTTTGATTTTACTTTAATTTCGAATTAGTGATTGTACGAATTTCGTTGCTAACATTAGTTTGAAGTATACACATCGTGCTTCGCGAAATTACATAAATTAAATACACACTTGTTGTCTTATATACCGGAGTTTGGTAAATTTGGGCAACGCAACTAACAAGAGGTAATTATCTGATAATTTACAAGCATCATTAATTACAATGAATCACGTAAAAATGAATAACGAATAAAGTTACATCACTGGATAATAATTATTTTCATTTGAATTGGAATGACGTTTTTTGTGTTAACTAATGTGCCAATTGCAGTTATGGTAATTAGAGGCGTTAGTTATTTATGTCAACATTTCCACAGCCTCTTAATATTTGTTGCTAAACATTTATTATTTCAGTTTCTCGATTTGATATGTAATTTGGCATATGTAAATAATTTTGTTAATGCCAACACTCTATTGACAATCACGATAATGTACGTCCTTCCAGTATATTCCATATGTGTACAAAGAATAATAGGTTGTTTGACAAATTGAACTGTATTATACCTATAAAGGTACACATAAAGGCCTTAGGGAGCACTGAATCTTACGATAAATACACAGATGCATATAAAAAAGGTGGTATCAGACATTTCATAATCATCCTGGGAGGGGCTGTAGCGTTATAAGTTGTAGGAAACTGGTACTATTACTGTGGTGTTCCAGTTCGATTCGCAGAAGAAGACGTTTGTGTCACGACTTCGTAAACCAAACTGGGAGACGAGAATCTTAGATTATGATTGACAGCTGCTCCCTAAGTTATCACTGTACCATAATTCGTCGGGACAGGTGAGTGTATGGATGAATTCTTATACGTTGTACACGGATGCCACCGCATTGTCGTAATTATGTGTTCGTAAAATAGACTAGCTGAGGAATTTGTAAAGTTCAGTAAATATGTGGACCAGCTTAAACAATTTAAGCTGCATTGGATCAACGTGAATCTCAATTAAATTTTGTTCCATAAAACAAGAACCTGGGCGATCTTTCGAAATTAGGGAGCATCGACTGATACAAGCAGGCGAGAGATAAAAGATTAACGACTGGTCCCGCTGGAAGTCAAACTCCATTAAAGAAAACGGCACCATTAATTCATCGACATTCCACCAAAGTTCAGTAATCTAATTTCTATCACCGAAGTAACCGTTCCATTCATAGGAGTTAGTCACTGTTCAGTGTAACACGCGATTCTTGTTAAGTATCAAGTGAGAATAACTCAGAAAATGTAGTGGTGGTCCACAGCTGCTATATGCTACATGAAAGACGTTTGTGTAGTTACATCACTATCTGCTGTCAAATCTGTAGTATATTGCTACTAGTCCGGTCATATACATGGACCACATTCTGGTAATTAACAACGAAAACATATCAATATGGTTATAGAATTTTGCTATCTGATGCATTACAAATTGTTATCTTAACATTAAGTTAAATGGGCAAGCATCAACTGGTATTATTATTACATGCCACTACATCTGTAATCAAGCAAAAACTAAAATGACCATAACATGGTTTGTTTTTGTTGTTAATTACCAGATGCCAGAAAATGGTCCATGTATACGATCGAAACTTAGTAAAGGTGTTGACAATAAGGAGTACAGGAAGAGTTGTCTCAGATGAAGAAAGAAAGAAAATATCTGAAAGAATGAAGAAATATTGGGCAGACAGAAGAGCAAAACACCTTTCATATAAGAATAGCCTCTAATAATTATATTACCTAAATATATTAAGTTATTGTCGAACCAAATTGTATCCATTTGTAACAACTTGTTTAGAACTTTGTATTTTTGACTACAGTGGTCCAATGAAGGCCATAAAATAAATAATAAATAATAAATAATAAAAAGGTGTTGACAGCAGTTGGTGGTGTAATTACAGAAATACATATTTCATGTAATACCGAAAAATGTGTAAGTATCGAAAAACTTCATAGAGTATCGACGATACTTGCGAATGTGACTGAATGGCCGCCCGAACCATCGTACCTCGGTCGCTGTTGCCGCTTCCACCGACCAGACCGGCTGCCTTCGCAGGACCCTCCTATACGGCTTCCCAAAACCAAATGCCACAGCCCCCGTAGCTTCCTGCCCAAGGGCTACCGTATCTTCCTCGTTTCAGAACGCGTATTACCAGTACAGAACGAATCATGTAAATAATAGTTTTTCACCAAAGCTATAAATGGCGTTGCACATGCGTCATCGATACAAGAAAATCAAAATTAATTGGTAGCTTCTGTGTTAATCGGTAAATGAGGCTGGCTGTTATTAATGTTATTTGTAATCATGCAAATTTTTCGTAGAAAAGAAACATCTGTTATGGCCCAGACGGTGTTTGTTCTTTTATCAAAACATATGCTAATCATTTGGTAATTTATATGTAATGTCTT
Organism: Schistocerca cancellata; assembly: GCF_023864275.1. Lineage (NCBI taxonomy): Eukaryota > Metazoa > Arthropoda > Insecta > Orthoptera > Acrididae > Schistocerca > Schistocerca cancellata. The sequence goes on along the minus strand of NC_064634.1, from coordinate 83,252,932 downwards.
CCTTATAGGAAGGTTGTATCTCTCACCACTCTCTCGTAATTCACATTAACTTTTATCATATTATTTATCTCGTTTTCGTGTAAATGTAATGTCTTCTGAAAGTGTGTTATGATACTATTACACTTCTTGTTCGACGTGCTGTTAGGTGTGAGTATGTTTCTTGTGGCTACTTGATTAAAAAATGATTGACTATGTAATTATAATATTTCACTTTTTTCTTCCAGTTTGGTGTGTTGTATTGCAATTCTGAGTTTCTGAAATGATAGATTTTATCATCAGTTATCCAACGATATCTTGAATGTTAAAATGTGGTAATTACTTTTTGTGCTAATAATTTTATAAGTGCTATGTACTTCCGTATCTTTCACTCAGAATAATCGTTGAACTGTGATCTGACTCTGTATCTGGTCTTGGGTACGCCTTAAGGTCTAGTATTAGACGTCGGAATCTCCATCTGACAATGATTTAATCCAGCTGGAATCTTCGTGTGTCTCTAGACCATTTCCATGAATACATTCTCCTCTTACGAATTTTCCCGAATATAGGACAATAATTTGGCGATAGGGCTACATTTGATTATGATACTATGCTGGACAAAATAACACTCGCAAAAACATTATTTAGTAGGTTGTAGCGGCACTTTAATGTTCATAAGGTGTTCGGTGGAAAAAATAATCAAACTTACTTCTGCCGTTAATACTGTGCATTTATTTCAGCTAATTAAGTACTTTTTAAACGTTTAAACGGTTCCTAACAAGACTGTTATCATGAAATTACTTTCACTATGAAAATAATTAATTGTAATCAATGTTTGGTTTATTATATTATCTAACCAGCTTCCTCCGTGAAATAGTTATAGCGTGTCTAAACCGTGACCTAAGTTAACACGAAGGCAACTGATATCAGTAGACACGGTGACACACTGAACTATGGCAGTTAATTAATTATGTCACTTCCTACCTGATTAATATCCTTCAACATCTCACAGATTGTGGCAGCGTAGTCTACACATGTTAAGAAAGAAGCTAGTACTTAACCATCTGACAAGCCACTTTGAAAGTTTTGTAATGTTGAAAATGATATGGAAACTTTGGATTCAAATGTTAAGTCTCTCAGAATGATATCTATGGCATTGAATTTAAGGAAGCATCATTTACTAGCGAAGTTAAAGCTGTATAAATTTTAAAAATGTTTATTTAAATGAGATTTGAAAGGAAAACAGAAATATTTCATTTACTTGCAAAGCTAAAGATCTGTAAACCTTATTACCGTCTTTATAAATGAACTTCAATAAAGCAAAAGTTCTTCACTAATTATTAAAGTAGATCGTAATAGATCGCAACTGTATTCGAAATGATTCTGACTACTTCCTTGAGATTAAGCAAGAATATTAGCACAATGGATGGCCGAAGGCCCTTAACTTTTAAATCAGTCCAAACAGAAAAACTGAAGATAACCGCTTTACTAATTCGCACTTAAGTTCGTAACTGTGAAGCAGTACTGGCTAGTTAACAGTTTTCAGAATCGTTAATAAAACCTAAGCTCAGTGCACTTCGTTGACCGGCACTAAATTACACCAAACGATCTGAATTACACGGTAGTCTATAGTCGCTGAAATACATTGAAGTTATGACTTTCGATATATAATGAAGATATAGAAAAAACGCTGATCTTCACATATTTATAAATTTAAATTCAAACTAAGATCAGATCTTGGTGGAGATTTCTATACTCACTTCGAAAGTGCTCAGACATATTGTGTCATACAGCTTCTGCACTATTTGCACATTCTTCTTTCCTGTATGCAACACTCTGTGGAATTATCATCCAAACAATTGCATGTATCACAAAACATCCATCTGTGGTTGGTAATTATAATTTAGAAAAGAAAGCATCCACATTTTGTCAGCCCCAATATTCTTTTTGCGTCGCACGCACCGTAGAATAGCCACGTCTTTACATGAGCACATGATACTACGAACTCTCAAATTGCACTGACTGGACTCTTTGTTTACATCAACTTGCAGCGTGCCTCCCCATCAAAGGGGTTCCCAGTTCCAGAGATTTACAAATTATTTTTCTAACCAGGGTGGGTTTATATGTGCATTTTGATAGTCATAACTTCTCTGAAATAATTTCAGTACAATTCTACTTACACAACAGTAAATTAAAAAAGCGAAATATTGTTACAATAATTATTTAACTTGATAAATATAATAAGCAGATCTAGCTAAAATTAATAAAAAGACATACGATGATCAAATTACAAGTTTAAGTTATTGTGTGTATGTTGGTAGTGTAGTTACATAAAACGTATAACACATCTTGATTAAGCTAAGGAAATAGTTGATGGATACATTCTGAGGCGTTAAGGAATCCTTAGTCTAGTAACGGATTATCCACATCGTCATCGTAGGGACTGCGAAGATAATATCAGGCTAATTATGGTAGGCACAAGGGCTGCTGGGCAGGCGTTCTTCCCCCGCTCCCTATGAGTGCGATGGCAAGAGATTGTAATTTTTATTTTAATTTTATTTGTTGCTTATGTACCCTGACCAGATTAGGGCCTTAAGGTGCTCTCTTATATCTGATCAGGAACAACTCAGTCCAGACATTTCACAAAGAAGTTCACATAATAATAGTGATAGTGATAATAGTAATAGTTGACAATAATAATAATAATAATAATGATAATGATAGTGAATGGCATAAGGCATTATATAAATTATTTTAGTACTTTTGAGTCTATGATTAAAGTTCCCAGGAGTGAAAACAAAATAAATGAAGGAGGAGACTGAGATGAGAGTGACAATAGAAGATAGGAAACAATAAAATACAAGTAGAGGACTCTGCTGAAAAAAAGGGGGGAGGGGGAGTTGTGGCGTAGAGGGAATCTGCGAGACTAAGCTGCGGATCTCAGTATGAGATAGATAGCTATTGTGATAGAAGGTGAGGCACTAACTGTCTATTGAAGCTGGGTAGGGATTTGGTTTCTCTGATATTTTGTGGAAGATTATTCCAGAGTCTGGTTCCAGATACAGGGAAATATTGAGAGAATATGGCTGTGTTACGTGCTGGTAGTACAGAGAGGATTTTACTGTGTTGAGAGCTGGCTTAATGCTGACCTGTTTAGATAGTCCATTATCCCTTCCTATCAGTGGTTATTCATTATTATTAAGTGAAACACAAGAAAGGGATAATATAAGAAGTATATATATATATATATACTCCTATATATATATATATATATATATATATATATATATATATACTCCTGGAAATGGAAAAAAGAACACATTGACACCAGTGTGTCAGACCCACCTTACTTGCTCCGGACACTGCGAGAGGGCTGTACAAGCAATGATCACATGCACGGCACAGCGGACACACCAGGAACCGCGGTGTTGGCCGTCGAATGGCGCTAGCTGCGCAGCATTTGTGCACCGCCGCCGTCAGTGTCAGCCAGTTTGCCGTGGCATACAGAGCTCCATCGCAGTCTTTAACACTGGTAGCATGCCGCGACAGCGTGGACGTGAACCGTATGTGCAGTTGACGGACTTTGAGCGAGGGCGTATAGTGGGCATGCGGGAGGCCGGGTGGACGTACCGCCGAATTGCTCAACACGTGGGGCGTGAGGTCTCCACAGTACATCGATGTTGTCGCCAGTGGTCGGCGGAAGGTGCACGTGCCCGTCGACCTTGGACCGGACCGCAGCGACGCACGGATGCACGCCAAGACCGTAGGATCCTACGCAGTGCCGTAGGGGACCGCACCGCCACTTCCCAGCAAATTAGGGACACTGTTGCTCCTGGGGTATCGGTGAGGACCATTCGCAACCGTCTCCATGAAGCTGGGCTACGGTCCCGCACACCGTTAGGCCGTCTTCCGCTCACGCCCCAACATCGTGCAGCCCGCCTCCAGTGGTGTCGCGACAGGCGTGAATGGAGGGACGAATGGAGACGTGTCGTCTTCAGCGATGAGAGTCGCTTCTGCCTTGGTGCCAATGATGGTCGTATGCGTGTTTGGCGCCATGCAGGTGAGCGCCACAATCAGGACTGCATACGACCGAGGCACACAGGGCCAACACCCGGCATCATGGTGTGGGGAGCGATCTCCTACACTGGCCGTACACCACTGGTGATCGTCGAGGGGCACTGAATAGTGCACGGTACATCCAAACCGTCATCGAACCCATCGTTCTACCATTCCTAGACCGGCAAGGGAACTTGCTGTTCCAACAGGACAATGCACGTCCGCACGTATCCCGTGCCACCCAACGTGTTCTAGAAGGTGTAAGTCAACTACCCTGGCCAGCAAGATCTCCGGATCTGTCCCCCATTGAGCATGTTTGGGACTGGATGAAGCGTCGTCTCACGCGGTCTGCACGTCCAGCACGAACGCTGGTCCAACTGAGGCGCCAAGTGGAAATGGCATGGCAAGCCGTTCCACAGGACTACATCCAGCATCTCTACGATCGTCTCCATGGGAGAATAGCAGCCTGCATTGCTGCGAAAGGTGGATATACACTGTACTAGTGCCGACATTGTGCATGCTCTGTTGCCTGTGTCTATGTGCCTGTGGTTCTGTTAGTGTGATCATGTGATGTATCTGACCCCAGGAATGTGTCAATAAAGTTTCCCCTTCCTGGGACAATGAATTCACGGTGTTCTTATTTCAATTTCCAGGAGTATATATATATATATATATATATATATATATATATATATATATATATATATATATATAGGTGGCCAAAGATAAATATTCAATTATGTTTCAAATGAGTCCCAGGCTCCCTACAAATTATTTCAAATGCTTTCGGCGAAATGTAATGCAGGCTAAGTTCACTGACCTAGAATAAATCCTATCTTTGAAAGTATGAATTTTTTGACGAAATAAAATTAGTGAAGCTTTGTACTTTAGTTGACTGAATAACTTGAAATGATTCTTTCTCCGCCGGCTGTGGTGATATGTTACACAAAACAATAAATTTAAATACGCCGCGTATTGGCGGCCAATTGTTGCCAGTCAAAGATCACCGCTGCTCGCTTCGTAGAGACTGAAAAAATGGCAAATAACTTCTTGCAATTATCAATTCAGGAAGACTTGTTTGCATGGGTTCTTTAAGTAACACAATGCACTCACTTTTTGTAAATATATTTCCACTAAGCAAGGACTACACACTTGAATTATTCACTACGTACGAGAACAAACAGAACAAAAGCTACCGCTTTACAATAGCAATTGTACCTTACATACAGCAGAAGAAATGATCTGACTCGAAGTGATTTTAAATATCTTTTTTCTGTTATATATAATGACAAAGATAATAATGTTAGTCTTGAGAACGTTATGCACTACGACCTCATCTAATATAAATAATGTCTTTTTATTACATTGCAATCGATATAGTCGTTCTTTGAAGCTAATTTAATACATTTTTATAATTAATTTGTCGTTTATGTGCATAAAAAATGTTTCTGTAGTGAGTGAAGTGACGCTGACACCTTCTTACAGACTGCAATTGTGTGTTCAGTCCAATCTAGGTGATGTCAGAATTATTCTCAAGTTCTTGGCAGAAAAAGAAAATGTTATTTCTGTGCCGTTTAAGGTTAACGGTGGAAGATAATCTCTGTATTGAGGGGCAATGAGTCTTTTATGAGCGACTAAGATTGCTTCTGTTTTAAGTGGGTTAAGTTTCAAAACTAATTTATGCACCCGGTCTGACAAGGCAAGTAAATCAGCATTTACATGCTGGATGAATGGTCACAAGTTTGTTGGTTTGGCACTTAGATATAGCTGGAGATCATCAGTGCATATTTACAGTGGGAGAGAACAGTTGAGACGTCATTAACATATAATGAGAAAAGTGACGGACCCAATACTGATCCCTGAGGGACTCCTGATACCACATTCCTCCATTGTGACTTTTTGTTCCAATCATTACACATTCTTGACGCAATGTAAGGTATGAGTGGAACCGTTCTACAGCACTTGCAGAAAATATTAGGCTTTTGAATTTGGAAAGTAATATGTAATTTTGTTAGATTGGGAAAACGAATTAGGAGTTGAAGAGACTGGATAGTGTCTTGAAAAAAAGTGGTGAGGTGAACATCAAGAAAAGTGAAACGGAGATAATGGAATGCAGTCGAAATAAATCAGGGTTTGCTGAGCGAAATAGATTAGAAAAGAAGACACTAAACGTAGTAGATGAGTTTTGCTATTTGGGTAGTGAAATAATTGTGTCGAATGCTTTGCTGAAATCTGAAAAAGCACATAATAGTCTCCTATTGTTTGTCCATGGCTTGTTCTAAATCGTCAATCACTTTTATAAGAGCAGTCGTCGTGCTGCGATTTCACCGGAGGCCTGACTGGTATTCATCTAAAAGGTTGTGTGATGTAACATAATCAGTGAGCTGTCCATGAACTGTATTTTCTAAAGCCTTATGGTGCGGGTAGAATGCAGAATGGCAGATTCCTTCTTTGGTAATCATTTTTGAGTCCCTGCTTCCACTCTGACGGGAAGGGGCAAGAGGTTAAAGAATTGTTAAAAAAAAAGTCCTTTGTTATGGGTGGCAGTGGATCGACGAGAAAACTGATCATTTGCACTGTAATATTATAGTGTCCTGCAGCAGCAGAACGGATTCGCGCAATTGACTTCCTGATCGTGTTAGGGCTTACAGTCTGCAGAGAAAATTTCCTGTATCCACTAACCATTGATGCATTAAAGGAATAGATGGTTTGTGCCCTTGTGTGTAGGCCAAGTACAGATTTCGTCGCTACGAAATACTCATTTAGGTCATCAATAGGAAGTAGGAGTTCAACTGCAGATTTGGCGAACGATAGGAACTATCCTGTGCCATGCTCTTCACAGTGATTAGTGGAGTACAGATGTAGATACACTTGTTCCGTTCCATTACAGATTCTTTTCTGAAACTTTTTTCTGAGGACCCTTTAGTAGAATCTACAGGAAGGAATTAAGCCCTCAACAATGGAGGCGAATTATTTTACTGGCCAACTACCGTGCCCATGAAATGTTTCATTGACCCTCAGCTGTGAAGGGGAATCGTTCTGTTGACCTTTACACGACAGCCAAGAAGCGCAGTAATAGAAGTGGGTGTGATGGATGTGGCGGTGCACGGTACGGTTGGCAGCCACTGACAAGATGTTACACGATGCTGTATAGGTGGTCCAACGTGAAACTGGGATGAGCCGCTGACCTTGTTCTGTCCCGGAAGCCACGTGCTCGGCCTTGTGCGGTTGCGACGTTCCCAAGGAACCAAAGGCGGACCCGCCTCTCGGCTGGCGGATCGCCTCGTGCGATAAATGCTAACCGGAGCAGTTCGTTACGAAACCGCTGTGGCCATGGAATGCCTTATATTCATCCTGTGGGAAAATAATTTCGTCTGATACTCTTGAGCCAAAGAGTAGCGGAATTGCGGACGTCAGATTCTTGGGAAGTTTAAGCACCTCTAAAGGGAACGTTTGCGCAGGAAATTCCAAGGACTTCAGTACCGTCTACGTGAAAAAGGATCTCTAAGCCTACCTCGCTATAAGCTTAAGACACAGTCCGCTGAGACAACTGCTCTATATGAAGGCAATCCTAGGAATATGGAACAGTACTTTGAAAAAATACCAAAGATCTGTGACAGCATAGCGTGGTACATCTAAAACAACATCTATGCTTGGAAAATCACCTTGCAACCTGTAGTGAAGGGAACTGGAGGTCTCACAGTCACTTCTCCGCTTCCATGTTTCATTTGCTAGAGGTGCATCGGAAGAACGAATGCCAGTAAGCCTCTAACACACTTCGGGCTGATAGTTCGCCACTTTACCTCGGAGGATGTCTCCTGCAGTCGGAGACGAAACGTCATGGGTGAGTTTTATACATCGACCACAGCCTGTCATCCCGGAAGTTTTAAGCGAAGAGAATACCGGCAGTGAAAGCCCACATTGTATGAGTAAGCCTCGAAATTCTCTGATTTTCTCATCGTGGTCATTTCGCGAAATATATATACTAGGACGTAATACATTACCGGACTGTGCATGTAATATTTCTCCTTTATCAACAGTACTTCAATTGGATGGCAGCTAAACTCCCCATCTGGATCTATTAGAATCTAACTCCTTCATTCATGCATTACGTTGTTGTTGTGGTCTTCAGTCCGAAGGCTGTTTTGGTGCAGTTCTCCATGCTGTTCTAAACTGCGCAAGACTCTACATCTCCACATAACTACTGAAAGCTACATTCCTCTGAATTTACTTACCCTATTCTTCTCTAGGTCTACCTCTACGAATTTTACTCCCCACAACTCCCTCCAGTTCTAAATTGGTGACCTCTTGACGTCTCAGAATGTATCCTATCAATCGATTCCTTCGTCTAGTCAGGTCGTGTCACAAATTTCTTGTCTCACTGTAAGTAGGCTGTTTTATGTTTTCTTATTGGCAACGTTACGTAGCGCTCTATATGAAAATCACTGGCTGTGCTGTGTGCAGCCTGTGGCTAGTTTGCATTGTTGTCTGCCATTGTAGTGTTAGGCAGCGGCAGCTGGATGTGAACAGCGCGTAGCGTTGCACAGTTGGAGGTGAGCCGCCAGCAGTGGTGGATGTGGGGAGAGAGATGGCGGAGTTTGGTAATTTGTCATGAACTGCTATATATATTATGATTATTAAGGTAAATACATTGTTTGTTCTCTATTAATATCTTTCATTTGCTAACTATCCCTATCAGTAGTTAGTGCCTTCCGTAGTTTGAATCTTTTATTTAGCTGGCTGTAGTGGCGCTCGCTGTATTGCAGTAGTTCGAGTAATGAAGATTTTTGTGAGGTAAGTTATTTGTGAAAGGTATAGTTTAATGTTAGTCAGGGCCATTCTTTTGTAGGGATTTTTAAAAGTCAGATTGCGTTGCGCTAAAAAACATTGTGTGTCAGTTTAAGCACAGTCTTGTACAATTGTTATAGTGGGACGTTACATCACCAATTCTGTTCATATCGTTGAGGTTAACCGGCTGATGACCTTCTTCAGTGCGGATGCACAGAAATTGCCTGAACTCTTACGGGACTCGGTGGACTGTCTGCCGCGAGTAATGGGTATAATGGCAGGGGCACTACGGATGTAGTGTGTGGACGGACTATTAAGCTGAGAATGTGGGTCTCACGGGGAGCGTGCCGGCGGTAAGTCCCTGCAGTCGCACTATCCTCTGTGTCCTCGGTGGCTCAGATGGATGCCGGCACGGTAGCTCAGTGTGCTTGGTCAGAGGGTTAGCTAACCTCTGTAATAAAAAACTGAGGGGACGGATCAACAAAGACATTGAACGGGTGTCGTCGTACGTCCGCCCGGAACAAATTCAATGAACAATGTTATAGTTCTGGGTGGAGATTTAGACTGGGAGACTCAAACGATCATAACGGGTGGCAGGGACAAAGAATCCAGTGAAATTTTTTTAAGTGCTTTATCTGAAAACTACGTTGAGCAGTTAAACGGAGAACCGACTCGTGGCGATAACATATTAGACCTTCTGGTGACAAACAGACCCGAACTATTTGAAACAGTTAACGCAGAACAGGGAATCAGCGATCATAAAGCGGTTACTGCATCGATGATTTCAGCCGTAAATAGAAATATGAAAAAGATAGGAAGATTTTTCTGTTTTGCAAAAGTGACAAAAAGCAGATTTCAGAGTACCTGATGGTTCAACACAAAAGTTTTGTCTCAAGTACAGCTAGTGTTGAGGATCAGTCGACAAAGTTCAAAACCATCGTACAGTATGCATTAGATGAGTATCTGCCAAGCAAGATCGTAAGAGATGGAAAACAGCCACCATGGTACAACAACCGAGTTAGAAAACTGGCTAAAAACGGTTCAAATGGCTCTGAGCACTATGGGACTTAACTGCTGTGGTCATCAGTCCCCTAGAACTTAGAACTACTTAAACCTAACTAACCTAAGGACATCACACACATCCATGCCCGAGGCAGGATTCGAACCTGCGACCGTAGAAGTCGCACGGTTCCGGACTGCAGCGCCTAGAACCGCGAGACCACCGCGGCCGGCTTAGAAAACAGCTGCGGAAGCAAAGGGAACTTCACAGCAAACATAAACATAGTCAAAGCCTTGCACACAAACAAAAATTACGCGAAGCGAAATGTAGTGTGAGGAGGGCTATGCGATAGGCGTTCAATGAATTCGAAAGTAAAGTTCTATGTACTGACTTGGCAGAAAATCCTAAGAAAATTTGGTCTTATGTCAAAGCGGTAGGTGGATCAAAACAAAATGTCCAGACACTCTGTGACCAAAATGGTACTGAAACAGAGGATGACAGACTAAAGGCCGACATACTAAATGTCTTTTTCCGAAGCTGTTTCACAGAGGAAGACTGCACTGTAGTTCCTTCTCTAGATTGTCGCACAGATGACAAAATGGTAGATATCGAAATAAACGACAGAGGGATAGAGAAACAATTAAAATCGCTCAAAAGAGGAAAAGCCGCTGGACCTGATGGGATACCAGTTCGATTTTACACAGAGTACGCGAAGGAACTTGCCCCCCTTCTTGCAGCGGTGTACCGTAGGTCTCTAGAAGAGCGTAGCGTTCCAAAGGATTGGTAAAGGGCACAGGTCATCCCCGTTTTCAAGAAGGGACGTCGAACAGATGTGCAGAACTATAGACCTATATCTCTAACGTCTATGAGTTGTAGAATTTTGAAACACGTATTATGTTCGAGTATAATGACTTTTCTGGAGACTAGAAATCTGCTCTGCAGGAATCAGCATGGGTTTCGCAAAAGGCGATCGTGTGAAACGTAGCTCGCGCTATTCGTCCACGAGACTCAGAGGGCTATAGACACGGGTTCCCAGGTAGATGCCGTGTTTCTTGACTTACGCAAGGCGTTCGATACAGTTCCCCACAGTCGTTTAATGAACAAAGTAAGAGCAATTGTGTGATTGGTTTGAAGAGTTGCTAGATAACAGAATGCAGCATGTCATTCTTAATGGAGAGAACGCTTCCGAAGTAAGAGTGATTTCAGGTGTGCCGCAGGGGAGTGTCGTAGGACCGTTGCTATTCACAATATACATAAATGACCTTGTTCATGACGTCGGAAGTTAACTGAGGCTTTTTGCGGATGATGCTGTGGTATATCGAGAGGTTGTAACAATGGAAAATTGTACTGAAATGCAGGAGGATCTGCAGCGAATTGACGCATGATGCAGGGAATGGCAATTGAATCTCAATGTAGACAAGTGTAATGTGCTGCGAATACATAGAAAGAAAGATCCCATATCATTTAGCTACAATATAGCGGGTCAGCAACTGGAAGCAGTTAATACCATAAATTATCTGGGAGTACGCATTAGGAGTGATTTAAAATGGAATGAGCATATAATGTTGATCGTCGGTAAAGCAGATGCCAGACTGAGATTCATTGGAAGAATCCTAAGGAAATGCACTCCGAAAAGAAAGGAAGTAGGTTACAGTACACTTGTTCGCTCACTGCTTGAATACTGCTCACCAGTGTGGGATCCTTACCAGACAGGGTTGATAGAAGAGATAGAGAAAATCCAATGGAGAGCAGCGCGCTTCGTTACAGGATCATTTAGTAATCGCGAAAGCGTTACGGAGATGATAGATAAACTCCAGTGGAAGACTCTGCAGGAGAGACGCTCAGTAGCTCGGTACGGGCTTTTGTTGAAGTTTCGAGAACATACCTTCACCGAGGAGTCAAGCAGTATATTGCTCCCTCCTACGTATATCTCGCGAAGAGACCATGAGGATAAAATCAGAGAGATTAGAGCCCACACAGAGGCATACCGACAATCCTTCTTTCCACGAACAATACGAGACTGGAATAGTAGGGAGAACCGATAGAGGTACTCAAGGTACCCTCCGCCACACACCGTCAGGTGGTTTGCGGAGTATGGATGTAGATGTAGATGTAGAACAATATAGAAGAAAATGAGAGCTAAAAAAAAAAAAGTGGATAGAGCGTCTGCCATGTAAGCAGAAGATCCCGGGGAGTCCTGGTCTGGGCACACATTTTTAACTGTCCTCGTTGATGTATTTCAACGCCTGTTAGCAGTTAATGGTATTGATTTAATTGTAATTTAATTCTGTTCAGTTTCTCCTGATTATTTACGTGATCTAATCTTAGGCATTCTTCCGTTGCACCCATTTCGAAAGCTTGAGTTGTCTTTTTGTGTAAACTGTTTATTGTCCATGTTTCACTTCCACATACGGCTACACTACATACAAATAACTTCAGAAAAGGCTTCCTAACACTTAAATCTACATTCTATGTTAACAAATTTCTCTTCTTCAGAAACGCTTTTCTCGCCATTGCTAGTCTACATTTTATATCCTTTTTACTTCGACCATCATCAGTTATTTTGGTGCCCAGATAGAAAAATTCATCTACTACTTTCAGTTGCTCGTTTCCTAATCTAATTCCCTCAGTATCACCTGATTTAATTCTACTACAGTCCATTATCCTTGCTTTCCATGTCAGTTGACTTTCCCATTCACAGTCCGTATCGCCGTCTCTGCTCCACTCTTATGGTTTCCTTCGCGTGTCACGTACTAGCCGTTTCTCCAGACTGCATTCTACCTCGCTGCGCGCAATGTTCATCAGGTTTCCGCTCATCGTTGTGAATTAAATCAATAATTTCTCAAAAAAATGTCTTAATTTAGAATCAAAGTACGAATCCCAGAGCCGGCCGGAGTGGCCGAGCGGTTAAAGGCGCTACAGTCTGGAACCGCGTGACCGCTACAGTCGCAGGTTCGAATCCTACCTCGGGCATGGATGTGTGTGATGTCCTTAGGTTAGTTAGGTTTAAGTAGTTCTAAGTTCTAGGGGACTGATGACCACAGCAGTTGAGTCTCATAGTGCTCAGAGCCATTTGAACCATTTGAACGAATCCCAGTAAGGTGGATATTAGTGCTCATTGCCTCGTTCTTAAATTTCATGGTCAGTACGCTGCGTACACTTTTTGAACCACCGTAGCCTTGACTTTATTGACTTTCTTGACCGCCGATATGTTTGTTACTTTTTACTTGTTTGTAATTGTTACTTGTTACTTGTTTGTACTTGTCAGAATGCAATTGTTACGGATATGCTTCGGGAGGTCAGGTGGGAATCCCTGGAGGGAAGAAGGCATTCATTTCGAAGAACACATCTGAGAAAGTTTAGAGAACCGGCATTTAAAGCTGACAGCAGAACGATCCTACTGCCGCCAACATACATTTCGCGTAGGCACCACGAAGACAACATATGAGAAATTAGGACTCATACGGAGGCATATAGACATTTTTCTCTCGCTCTATCTGTGGCTAAAACAGGAAAGCAAATGATCAGTTGTAAAGGGTACCCTCAACCATGCACCGTACGTACGGTGGCTTGCGGAGTATGTATGTAGATACGTGAAACATGCGTAGTGCTTGTCTGAATTCGTTTACTCAATAACAAGGAGTCATAAACGATAATGTCTATTGTACGTCAGCTACAGTTGACTTTCGTAAATAAAAATGGTTCTCTGTTACACATTCGTCTGTTTTTACGGGATAGAAGGTGTTTGCTGTAACAAGAAGCAACTAAATATCTAGAAAGCGACGCATCGTACAAAAAGAATGTTCTGGGTGAAAAGATAATAATAGTAAAGGAGACATCTGTCTATGCCACAACTGGCCACTTCCTACCCACCCCTCCTGCGTGACCGCCTTGCAGATTTGTATTTTCAAACGGGAACCCCTCGTTTTACTGCATATTCTGATTCTACGCCAAACAATACGCACGTTTTACCAAACCATTGTTCTCACTTCGAAGTAGATGCCGCTGTTATCGACAAATATCAAGTGTGCAAACTCTATTTCAAATTCTAAAGGTGGCAAGGGTGGAATACAGGGAGCGAAAGGCTATTTACAATCAGTACAGAAACCAAAGGGCAGTTGTAAGAGTCGAGGGGCACGAAAGGGAAGCAGGGGTTGAGAAGGGAGTGAGATAGGGCTGTAGCCTACCCCAGGTGTTATTCAATCTGTATATTGAACAAGCAGTAAAGGAAACAAAAGAAAAGTTTGATGTAGGAATTAAAGTCCGAGGAAAAGAAGTAAAAACTTTGAGGTTTGCCTATGACATTGTAATTCTGTCAGAGACAGCAAAGGACTTGGAAGAGCAGCTGAACGGAATGGACAGTGTCTTGAAAGCAGGGTATAAGATGAACATCAACAAAAGCAAAACGAAGATAATGGAATGTAGTCGAATTAACTCGGGTGATGCTGAGGGAATTACATTAGGAAATGAGACACTTAAAGTAGTAGCCGGCCGCGGTGGTCTAGCGGTTGTAGGCGCTCAGTCCGGAACCGCGCGACTGCTGCGGTCGCAGGTTCGAATCTTGCCTCGGGCACGGATGTGTGTGATGTCCTTAGGTTAGTTAGGTTTAGAATTGGAGGAGCAGTTGAACGGGATGGACAGTATCTTGAAAGGAGGATATAAGATGAACAACAACGAAAGAAAAACGAAAATACTGGAATTTAGTCGAATTAAATCAGGTGATGCTGAGGGAATTAGACTAGGAAATCTAGTAAAGTAGTAGATGAGTTTTGCTATTTGGGAAACAAAATAATTGATGATGGCCGAAGTAGGGAGGATATAAAATGTAGGCTGGCAATGGCAAGAAGAGCATTTCTGAGTAAGAGAAATTTGGTAACATCGAATATAGATCTAAGTGTCAGGATGTATTTGTATGGAGCGTAGCCATGTATGGAAGTGAAACAAGGACAGTAAACAGTTTAGAGAAGAACAGAATAGAAGCTTTTGAAACGTGGTGCTATAGAAGAATGCTGGAGATTAGATGGGTAGATCACGTAACTAATAAGGAGATATTGAACAGAATTGGGGAGCAGAGTAATTTGTGGTTCAACCTGACTAATAGAAGGGGTCGTTGGTAGGAAACATTCTGAGGCATCAAGGAATCACAAACTTAGTACTGGAAGGAAACGTACCGGCCGTTGTGGCCGAGCGGTTCTAGGCGCTGCAGTCCGGAACCGCGCTGCTGCTTCGGTCGCAGGTTCGAATCCTGCTCCGGGCATGGATGTGTGTGATGTCCTTAGGTTAGTTAGGTTTAAGTAGTTCTAAGACTAGGGGAATGATGACCTCAGATGTTAAGTCCCATAGTGCTCAGAACCATTTGAAATTTTTTTTTTGAAGGAAACGTGGGGTTGGTGGGAGGGGCGTGTTAAAAGTCGTAGATGGAGACCAAGAGATGAATACAGTAAGCAGATTCAGAGAGATGTAGGTTGCAGTAGATACTCGAAGATGAAGAGTTTTGCACAGGGTAGAGTAGCATGGAGAGCTGCATCAAACCAGTCATAGGACTGAAGAGCACAACAGCAACAACTTCAAGTATGTCTATTTTTTCAATTACGAACAGACTCATTTGATACTATATTTAATTTACGATGTAAATGTAAAATTTTGTCTTGTAACAGTCAATATTTATGTTAGAAATTTACTTTAGTGTTGCAAATTTGATTGTACAGTACAGTATGGTTACCCATTTCAGTGTCTCGTTAGAAGCTACGTTTAGCGTAATCCAGGAACAACGACGTGGATGTAATAGTTTCCTTTTCCCATCGGGGTTCTTGATTTCGGTGGGTCCCCTTGCCTCTCACCATTGGGTACTTGATTTCAGTGAGTATCAATGGCAGGTGCACCCTTCACTATTACTTCATGGACGTTTTACCTCATTACATTAGTTGTGGTTTGTATTCCGCCTGTAGCCGCAAAACGGCCAGGACGATTATTACAGCGGTTCGATGGAAATACACACCCCCATCAGTCACAGAAATAGCGTGGTTTGAGGACGGCCACCGACATCAAGCATTCCGAAGGTGCGGAGACTCAGCACCATCAACCCTGTAGGGAACAGAAAACTACTTCATCATAAGGGTTGCTTATTTAACAGAAATTTCAATGTTTAGCCATATTATCTGTACTGTACAATCACATCTGCAACGCGCAAGTAACGTCTGAACATAAATATCAACCGTTAAAATACAAAAATTTACATTTACATCGTAAGTGAAATATTAAATCAAACAAGGCGGTTATTAATTTCATAAGAGCCACACTTGATATTTGTCGATTCTGGTGCCATCTAACACGAATGGGGAACCATGATTTGAGTGAACCGAAAGTATTTTTCGGCGTGTGATCCGAATATGCAGTAAAAATGTGGGGGGGATTCTCATTTGTAAATACGAAGTTGACCCCGCCCACGCAGGAAGGGTGGAGAGGTGGCCAGTTGTAGCACAGACACACGTCTTCTTTACTATTATTGCACTACTGGCAATTAAAATTGCTACACCACGAAGATGACGTGCTTCAGACGCGAAATTTAACCGACAGAAAGAAGATGATGTGATATGCAAATGATTAGCTTTTCAGAGCATTCACACAACGTTGGCGCCTGTGGCGACACCTAAAACGTGCTGACATGAGGAAAGTTTCGAACCGATTTCTCATACACGAACAGCAGTTGAGCGGTGTTGCCTAGTGAAACGTTATTGTGATGCCTCGTGGAAAGAGGAGAAATGCGTACCATCACGTTTCCGACTTTGGTAAAGGTCGGATAGTAGCCTATCGCGATTGCGGTTTATCGTATCGCGACATTTCTGCTCGCGTTGGTCGAGATCCAATGACTGTTAGCAGAATACGGAATCGGTGGGTTCACGAGGGTAATACGGAACGCCGTGCTGGATCCCATCGGCTTCGTATCACTAGCAGTCGAGATGACAGGCATCTTATCCGCATGGCTGTAACGGATCGTGCAGCCACGTCTCGATCCCTGAGTCAACACATGGGGACGTTTGCAAGACAACAACCATCAGCACGAACAGTTCGACGATGTTTGCAGCAGCATGCACTATCAGCTCGGAGATCGTGGCTGCTGTTACCCTTGACGCTGCATCACAGACAGGAGCGCCTACGATGGTGTACTCAACGACGAACCTGGGTGCACGAATGGCAAAACCTCATTTTTTCGGTGAATCCAGGTTCTGTTTACAGCATCACGATGGTTGCATCCATGTTTGGCGACATCGCGTGAACGCACATTGGAAGCGCGTATTCGTAATCGCCATACTGGCGTATCACCCGGCGTGGTGGTGTGGGGTGCCATGGGTTACACGTCTCCGTCACCTCTTGTTCGCACTGACGGCACTTCGAACAGCGTACGTTACATTTCAGATGTGTTACGACCCGTGGCTCTACCCTTCATTCGATCCCTGCGATACCCTACATTTCAGCAGGTTAATGCATGATCGCATGTTGCAGGTCCTCTATGGGCCTTTCTGGATACAGAAAATGTTCGACTGCTGCCCTGGCCAGCACATTCTCCAGAGCTCTCACCAATTGAAAACGTCCGGTCAATGGTGGCCGAGCAACTGGCTCGTCACAGTACGCCAGTCACTTGGTATCGAGTTGAAGCTGCGTGGGCAGCTGTACTTGTACACGCCATCCAAGCTCTGTTTGACTCAATGCACAGGCGTAACAAGGCCGTTATTGCGGCCAGAAGTGGTTGTTCTGGGTATTGATTTCTCAGGATCTATGCACCGTAATTGCGTGATAATGTAATCACATGTCAGTTCTAGTATAATATATTTGTCCCATGAATACCCGTTTATCATCTGCATTTCTTCTTGGTGTAGCAATTTTAATGGCCAGTAGTGTATCTTTTCACCTGGAACATCCTTTTCGCACGACGCGTCATTTTCTAGATATTTTGTTGTCTTAAGTTAAAACAAAGAAAAAAAAGAGAAGAAACCACAAAACGTATACGGAGTAGGTGCACAGTTTTTGTAGTAAAGGGGGTGTTCATATTAGCGATAACGCCTAGAGCTTCCTTCGCTCTACGTACAGCGGTAGCTAGGTGCTCCGCGTGGCACTATTAGCTCTGCCGCTATTCCTGGCATGTGCTCGCAGCATTGAGCGTCGGGTCACGAGTGAGCGAGTGACGAGCACTCTGCACTGACAGCTCCTTTCCTCTGCCGCCCTATGCCTTTCTCTCTCTCAGCATTTCTCTTTGTCCCGTTGGTCTCGTACAGCTACTTGAAGGAGCGCAGGACATTAATGCGGTGACAGTAACGGTGCAGTAGATAATCTGGACGCTGCACGTAAATCACGCTTCATCGCATCATTTAGGAGCGGGCGCATCCGCTTTTATATTCTAATGCTTCAGTGTACCTCTGAAGCACTGTTAAAAATATCGACTGTTCAAATGGTTCAAATGGCTCTGAGCACTATGGGACTTAACTTCTAAGGTCATCAGTCCCCTAGAACTTAGAACTACTTAAACCTAACTAACCTAAGGACATCACACACATCCATGCCCGAGGCAGGATTCGAACCTGCGACCGTAGCGGTCACGCGGTTCCAGACTGTAGCGCCTTTAACCGCTTGGCCACAGTGGCCGGCTATCGACTGTTCTCGAACTTTCATTTATCGGCGTCGATGCAGTATCACTCAGGTTTCTAGATACAGTCGAATGTCAGTCTAGTTCGTTATTCGTACAGTGAGTGAACTTGAAGACAGTTATCTAGAATTTCAACCTTGACATGTGAGCATTATCAAAATGAGCATCGAATATACGGTTTAAGCTCACTGCATCCAAAACACAAGTAGTCCCTCTTCATCATTCCAGGCTTATTGCCTTGAAATATCTGGAATCTTTACCATTTTTAATCTTAAATGGGACAAACATCAGTTTCTCTCCCTCAGCAACGAGTCTAGGTTAAATAATAGGTAAAAACACAAATTCGGCTGATCACATAGGCGCACAGTGCAAGCTTTCGGGTGGCTGTAATAAAGTGCAAGAACTCGCCGAGGTTCTGTGAGGTCTACAATTATCGTATGGCAACAAAATTCTGTAGATGTACTAACGCGTTAATGCAGTACCGATTTACGTTGCAAAAAGTCAGTTTCAATTTTGGCCACCTGGTGCCAATCTGGCGCTGTTCACTGTTTATATGACAGTTTGACATCCATACTGTCATTTCACAAGGCACAACGTGAGAGAACTATGTAGCTATCGAGAAGAGAGACCGCAAGCTGTCAGTGAAACTGTTTCACGTGAAAGAACGGCAGCAATTACAGTGCTGCATTGAGAGAGCACTGGCGACTCAAAGGACTGAAGAGGGGCTCGATGTCATTAAATGGTTTGAAAAAATGGTAATGGAAATCGAAAATATGTGTGACCTTGGTTGGGCACCTGGAACGGAAAGGCCTCCTATGGCGGTGTTGCCGTAACTGACCATGAAGCACGTGTCCGAAGTAGTGTTAGTGCTCGTGCACTGTCACGAGTATTGTCCATGCTATGGTCAACAGTACGGAAAGTTTTGCGGTCTATATTGCATTGGTATCCACACAAAATGCAAACGGTGGAGCAACTGAAACCTCACGATCCCCATCAACGTTCTTGTTGTGTACATAGTTCCGCGTAGTCAGCGCGTACACAACTTTCCCACTAGAGCGCGCCCCGCTAAGCACAACAGCGCAGGCGCAGCGCTCGTCCTTGTCCACACTACAAGATGGCGCTGCCATAGAGACGGACCAAATTCTGCTTCCGCCGATCCGCGTATTAATATGTAACGCAGCCAATGAGATTGCTGGTAACGTAGAACCTTTTCTCCTCGCGGATCACACTCGCGCAGTGATACATGAACGCACAAGGTATTATAACGAGTGTACAGACCTCCGATTAGTGAGTCTGCATCAGTCTGTACCAGTCTGCATTTGTCTGCATTTGTCTGCATTTCTATCGTCTGACCTAACGGCAGAAGATAAACACGCCACGATAAGACCACGAGACATATTGATGACACTCGCCTACTTCCTTAGAGCGACAAATCAAATAATCTGATGGTGTGTGTACAGAAGGTCTTACAGTATGCACACCACAGTTCTGAATTTGTTCTTTGGTTTCTGGCACGGATCAAAGTTGATGACAAGTGAACGGGTAATATTCTAAGGAGTGACGAGGCACGTTCTACACTAGAGGGTGCAGTCAATACACGAAACTGCCGAATTTGGGGTACTGTTAAACCACGTGTTGCGCACGAAAAGCCATTGCACTCACCGTTTGTGTGGTGGGGATTCATAAGCACCTTAATTCTCGGTCTGTTCTTCTTTGAAGAGAATACACCCAGAGAGTCTGCACGTTATCGAGACGTTCTTGTACAGCAAGTGATTCTTGCTTTCGAAGAGAGCAACATGTGGAAACCACTGTTTTCATGCAAGATGGGGCATTTCATGTCGCTCGCCCAGTGAAAGATGTGGTTAATGCAACCTTGCACAAAAGTGTTATCTCCAGAGGTTTTCCAGATGCATTACCCGCAAGATCGCCTAATATGAATCCCTGTGACTTTTGGTTCTGGGGATACCTAAAACAGCGCGTTTATCAGGGACACGTTCGGTCTCTACCTTGTTGAAGGCCAGTATACGGGAACACATTGCTAAGATTCCACCGGAACCGTTGCGAGCAACTATTGCTCACGTCGTTTTACAGATACAGAGTCTCGTTGTGTAAGCAGTGGATAATAATCAAATCGACATAATGCCTTTCTCATTTGTTTGACCTTTTCTGCCGCGCCCCATTCCTAATACATTACATATGGAAACATTTCTATGTAGAGGCTTATCTCACTAGGGGTAAGATAGATACTGCCTACAGGAAAATTAAGGAGACCTTTGGAGAAAGGAGAACCACTTGCATGAATATGATACTGCGTGAAGAGTTTGACAGAGCACTGAAAGACCTGAGTCGAAACAAGGCCCCCAGAGTAGACAACATTCCATTAGAACTACTGACAGCCTTGCGAGAGCCAGTCCTGACAAACTCTAACATCTGGTGAGCAAGATATATGAACAGGCGAAATACCCTCAGACTTCAAGAAGAATATAATAATTCCAATCCCAAAGAAAGCAGGTGTTGACAGATGTGAAAATTACCGAACTATCAGTTTCATAAGTGACAGCTGCAAAATACTAATGCGAATTCTTTACAGACGAATGGAAAACCTGCTAGAAGCCGACCTCGGGGAAGATCAGTTTGGATTCCGTAGAAATGTTGGAACACGTGAGGCAATACTGACCCTACGATTTATCTTAGAAGAAAGATTAAGGAAAGGCAAACCTACGTTTCTAGCATGTGTAGACTTAAAGAGAGGTTTTGACAATGTTGATTGGAATGCTCTCTTTCAAATTCTGGAGGTGGCAGGGGTAAAATACAGGGAGCGAAAGGCTATTTACAATGTGTTCAGAAAGCAGATGGCAGTTATAAGAGTCGATGGAGTATGAAAGGGAAGCAGTGGTTGGGAAGGGAGTGAGACAGGGTTGTAGCCTATCCCCGATGTTATTCAATCTGTATATTGAGCAAGCAATAAAGGAAACAAAAGAAAAGTTCGGAATAGGTATTAAAATCCAAGGAGAAGAAATAAAAGCTTTGAGGTTCACCGATGACATTGTAATTCTGTCAGAGACAGCAAAGGACTTGGAAGAGCAGCTGAACGGAATGGACAGTGTCTTGAAAGCAGGGTATAAGATGAACATCAACAAAAGCAAAACGAAGATAATGGAATGTAGTCGAATTAACTCGGGTGATGCTGAGGGAATTAGATTAGGAAATGAGACACTTAAAGTAGTAGCCGGCCGCGGTGGTCTAGCGGTTCTAGGCGCTCAGTCCGGAACCGCGCGACTGCTGCGGTCGCAGGTTCGAATCCTGCCTCAGGGATGGATGTGTGTGATGTCTTTAGGTTAGTTAGGTTTAAGTAGTTCTAAGTTCTAGGGGACTGATGACCGCAGATGTTAAGTCCCATAGTGCTCAGAGCCATTTGAACCATTTGAACTTAATGTAGTAAAGGAGTTTTGTTATTTGGGGAGTAAAATAACTGATGATGGTCAAAGTAGAGAAGACAAAATGTAGACTGGCAATGGCAAGGAAAGCGTTTCTGAAGAAGAAAAATTTGTTAACATCGGGTATAGATTTAAATGTCAGGAAGTCGTATCTGAAAGTATTTGTATGGAAGTGAAACGTGGACGCTAAATAGTTTGGACAAGAAGAGAATAGAAGCTTTCGAAATGTGGTGCTACAGAAAAATGCTGAAAATTAGATGGGTAGATTACATAACTAATGAGGAAGTATTGAATAGGATTGAGGAGAAGAGGAACTTGTGGCACAACTTGACTAGAAGAAGGGATAGGTTGTTAGGACATGTTCTGAGATATCAAGGGATCACCAATTTAGTTTTGGAGGGCAGCGTAGAGGGTAATGTAGTTGCTGTGGAAGACGACTTTTAATGACAAAATTTTTTATTGAAACCTACCTGCGAAAGATTCTCGTATGCTCTTGCGGACTTTCTATTAGGTTTTTTTCTTAGTTAAATATTGCATCTTTATGACGCAGGTCTAATAGTGTCAACGGCATTTTACAAAGTAGCACACTGGCGGTTAACATTTTACGGACATTGTTCACTGTTATTGCCTCTTTTAAGAAATAAACAAAACAAATACTCACTCTTGAACATGAAGAAGGAGTAAAGTTATCTCTGAGGATACTTGACAACCATTTCTTCTTCGTTTCTTCGTCCTCTGGAAATTTAAACACAGTTACTTTTGGTCCACCGTCGTAATTTCCCCTACAATTCCGCACAGAGCAACGAAACGGCCTTTTGCAGGCAATCAAATTTTCACAGCCAAGAAACACAGATCACTAGTTTAGTGCACAGAAACTAAACAACCAAATCACGTACACTAATGCAGGAACACTGTTCACTATAATAGTAAACTGACGCGAAACTCGCTGTTCACAAGCACTGTTCCATGAAACTGTTGAAGAAGAGACTAGATGTGTAGCCATCTTGTGACGTCACGCACTACGTGGACAGGCTTTCTTTTACAGGGAGTGCTGCCTGGGGGCTCGCCACGAGCATTTCGGAAACTGCACTACTTTTTGGGTGTTCGAGGAGTGCTGTGGCGAGTGTCTTCAACACGTGGCGAAACTAACATTAGACTTCAATGCTGGGCAAATTGTGTCTGAACACACAGTGCACTGAATTCTCCTAACGTTGGGCCTCCGCAGCCGACGACCGATGTACGTGCCAATGTTAACACCACGACATCGGAAACTACGACTGAAATGGGCACGTGACCATCGGCAATGGACGTTGACACAGTTGGAGACCGTTGCTTGGTCTGGCGAATGCTAACACCTTCTTCATTATGCCGATGTGAGGGTGCGAATCCGGGGGAACGTTCCTTTGACACCTATACTGCGTGACGTAGACAAGCTGGCGGTGGATCCATTATCTTCTGGAGAACATTCACGTGGGCAGTTCAAAATGGTTCAAATGGCTCTGAGCACTATGGGACTCAACATCTTAGGTCATAAGTCCCCTAGAACTTAGAACTACTTAAACCTAACTAACCTAAGGACATCACACACACCCATGCCCGAGGCAGGATTCGAACCTGCGACCGTAGCAGTCCCGCGGTTCCAGACTGCAGCGCCAGAACCGCTAGACCACCGCGGCCGGTCACGTGGGCAGCCTTGGCTCCAGTGGAGCTCGTGCAAGGCACCGTGATGGTCAAGGAGTACCGTACATTGTTTGCAGACCACGTACATCTCTTCATGACGATCATGTTTCCGGACGGCAGTAGCATTTTTCAGCAAGATAATGCGCCATGTCACAAGGCCAGCAGTGTCGCGGAGTGGTTCGCGGAACACAGTAGCGAGTTATAATTTATGTGCTGGTGCCCCAACTCTCCAAATCTGAACCTGATCGAACACATCTGGGATGTGATTGAACGTGGCGTCGGAGGTCGTCGCCACGCTCCCTTCATTTTACGTGAATCAGTTGACTTGTGTGTACAGGTGTTGAGCCAGCTCCCTCCAGCGACCTACCAGCGCCTCATTGCTTCCATTCCACAACTTGTCGCTGCTGTTATTCGTGCCAAAGGTGGACATACCGGCTCTGATCAGGGTATATCCGACGGACGGACGGACGCGATGGGACCAGTTCTGTCCATGATGTCTTGCCAGCTGCTATGAAATACTTATCATCCGTTTTTAAGAAAACTATTTCGTGAAAAAAAGTTTGCTTTTTGCACACCTTACAGTCTGATATATTCGCTTGACAATGAATTCATTTTCGTTATACGACATATTTACTGTACTGCATCAAAAAAAAAAAAAAATGGCTCTGTGCACTATGGGACTTAACTTCTGAGGTCATCAGTCCCCTAGAACTTAGAACTACTTAAACCTAACAAACCTAAGGACATCACACACATCCATGCCCGAGGCAGGATTCGAACCTGCGACCATAGCGGTCGTGAGGCTCCAGGCTGTAGCGCCTAGAACCGCTCGGCCACCGCGGCCGGCTACTGCATCAAATTAAGTAAAAGCACTCCGTCGTCAAGCCACAAGTGACCCATCGGCACGATCCGACCTCCGTGTCATCGTCAGCTGAGGATGCGGATAGGAGGGGCGTGTGGTCAGCACACCACTCTCCCGGTCGTTATGACGGTTTTCTTTGACCGGAGCCGCTACTGTTCGCTCGAGTAGCTCCTCAGTTGGCATCGCGTGGCTGAGTGCACCCCGAAAAATGGCAACAGCGCATGGCGGCCCGAATGGTCACCCATCCAAGTGCCGGCCACGCCCAACAGCGCTTAACTTCGGTGATCTGACGGGAACCGGTACATCCACTGCGGCAAGGCCGTTGCTAAATTAAGTTAAGCATTACGCAAAATTTTAAAGATTTTGCAGAGGTAAAAATGCACTGCGTAAACTTTGTGAATAGTTGATTTTAGCTGATAAGTTGCAGGAATTGAAATGTAGATAAGATATCTCAATTTTATTTAAAATTGAGATGTTTCATTTTGTCCTCGAGTTATTGGGTTTTACATCCGAAGGTCGGTCGTCTGTGACGCACCCATTCACGCCCTTGCGCATCACGTATCACCTGATCATAGCAATCGTCATATGTCAAATGATGGCATGCAATGAGGCACATGTGTTGAACCATAAATACTCGAAACTTTTCTGTTCAGCGAAATATGAAACTAACTCGTTCGTAGCAGTGAGAGGTCGACTGCCCAGGACGCATTCGGATGTCCATAGCACAGAAGGAAAATCCAAGCGGTACGCGTATATACATCCACAACACCTGGCGAACGGCGTAGGAGGTGTGACGGCACGTCACGTAAATGGACATTTGGAGAAAGGGAAAGGAAGTTTTTGTTATGAGACATGTGAATTATAAATTATTTCAAGACCGTGTACGTGTGCGCAATGTATAACAAATAGTAAAGAACGTAAGTTATTATTATCAAAACACAAATATCGATGTAATTAACAAAACACAGTTTTTTTGTGTAATCTCTGTGTAATATAGGCCATGAAGATCAGAGACAATGCTAAGAGTGAACCAACTCTCCTGTTTTGTTTCGTCTAGCGGTAGGCCGGCATTGTAGTGTAAGTTTTATCTGTATTTTTGAAAAATATAATAGAAATTGTTATTAGAAAGTGTGTATTATTGACTTAGTTGTCACCTCTAATGATCGCAACCATTAATTATAATTAACGAAGTTTTTACAGAACTTCGTAGTGCAGGGGGCTCATCTGCCCTAGAAGGATTTAGTCAGCCATTAAGCTGACGATTCATGTTATTAAATGTAAATGCGAGAGACTTCTCAATTCTGATCTTTCATTAATTTCGAAGTTAAAATTAATTTCAGTTACCAAAATTCACAGCGCTGAATGAGTTCAGTATGTTTCATTTTGGCCGCCTAAGGGCCGATGAGATTCTCGGGTCTAGTTTAGTAGGGGATACAACCCGTCGGCTTTGACCAATGACGTCAGAAATGGCCAGAGAGCATGTATTACAAAGATGAAAGAGCTGAGAATAATGGTCAGAAACAAAGGAATGCAAGAGAGAAAAACTGTACTTCACATGTATAAGGGCCAATAGTATTTTCACGTTAATGATATCGCGTGTTTGTATCTTAGTATTTCTCCGCAAAATACAATGGAAAGAAATGAATGAAATATATTACTAGCAAAGAATACATCACGTTACATGCATGTCAGTTGTATCTCGAAACTCTTTCGAACTGTATTGCGTAAGTGCAGTACGAGATACAAGTTCAGCGTACGTCGATTTCTTAGTTTCAACTAGCACTGCTGTCCTGTTGTTCACTTGAACGATGTATCCCCTGCTTCACTAAACCGTAAATGAAACACCGGATACAAATTAAAAGCTCACTCGAAGTGTGTTGCTTAAGTACAGTACGGAATACGAGTTTGTCGTAAGTCGATTTCTTCGTTTTCACTAGCATTACTGTCCTGTTCTTCACTTGAACGATGTATGCTCCGCTTCAGTAAACTGTAAGTGTAACACGGGATACAAATTGTAGATGTGTTGTTTATTTTGTCTCCGCTATTACTAACAGTCTTTTCTTACGTACATATCAGTACTACTGATGACAGAAGGACCTACGTATGTAATATATGTATACCAGATTTCCGTTGATCTCTATATACTTACACTGGTAACGAAAAGGTGGAAACAGACGTAAGTTACATTTGCAACCTGTACCACAACTGAACTACACGGAGAGAAGAAGACGGACACATGCACAATTTGTATCCCGTATTTCACTAAGGGGTACAATTTTCTTGTTGCCTTGGACGCTAATAGTATCCCATTCGTTACTTGAGCTATATAGCTGTACGCAACATTTGTATCTTGCTCGCCAATTGACATATATAGTGTCAGTGTAAAGGCGAAGTGAAGGACGGGATACAAATTTTAGTTGTGTCAGGGGTTTCGCCTGTAATATAGCAAGTACACATTCGAAAATGTGGCACTGATACTAGTGCTGGGAAACTAAAGAAGATCGACAGCTGAGAAATTTGTATTACGTACTTCACAACACAAAAATACACATAATGGTGGAATGAAACTGTGAAATATGTCAAAATAGTGAAATACAGTGAAAGAAACAAATGGAAAAGTGAACTTACCACACGGAAATACCGAGGAATAACCGAAGCTCGCCTAGACAGACATAACGAAAATTACATACCCACAAACAGACAAATCCATTCCTATAAACGAAAATAAGACACTAAAAATTGTTCTACAATAAGAAATTAATACTCTAAATTACCTCAATATCATTACGAATAATTATTTTAATGTACAATGATAGCGCTTATCCGGAACATAGAACTGTTTTATTATCTATGCCTCGAAGTGAAGACATGACTATCTATGAGTAATGTATGACGTCATCGTTCAAAGCCGACGGGTTGTATCCCCTGCTTCACTAGACCCTGATTCTCTCCAGTTTTGCCTTGCAAATAATGAACAAGAAATATTGAAAATCATTACATTCCGCAATATCTCAGTTAATCTTTGTGACATTTGGTACATAAATAACCAGTAGCCCCTGAGACCCGTATTAATAATTACAGTTTACATAAGAATACGCATATTTTCTTTTCTACCCAGCAGCGCTCACGCAAACTATGTATCAGAATGCGGTGAGTCGCTTGTTGTGTTTAAAAAAATATTATAGCGTACGCACTTCGGGGCAGCCGATGCCCGTACGAGTGTTATCGCGGTATAAGTTAATTAAAAGTCTCATGTTAGCCCACGATATTTAAAGCCATCCCAACCAAAATAAAAAATATATAATTATAAAAACAAAAATATGTTGTTGTTGTGGTCGTCAGTCCTGAGACTGGTTTGATGCAGCCCTCCATGCCGCTCTATCCTGTGCAAGATTCTTCATCTCCCAGTACGTACTGCAGCCTACATCCTTCTGAATCTGCTTAGTGTATTCATCTCTTGGTCTCCCTCTACGATTTTTACCCTCCACACTGCCCTCCAATACTAAATTGATCCCTTGATGCTTCAGAACATGTCCTGCCAACCGATCCCTTCTTCTAGTCAAGTTGTGCCATAAACTCCTCTTCTCCCCAATTCTGTTCAATACCTTCTCATTAGTTATGTGATCTACCCATCTAATCTTCAGCATCCTTCTGTAGCACCACATTTCGAAAGCTTCTATTCTCTTCTTGTCTAAACTACACTCCTGGAAATGGAAAAAAGAACACATTGACACCGGTGTGTCAGACCCACCATACTTGCTCCGGACACTGCGAGAGGGCTGTACAAGCAATGATCACACGCACGGCACAGCGGACACACCAGGAACCGCGGTGTTGGCCGTCGAATGGCGCTAGCTGCGCAGCATTTGTGCACCGCCGCCGTCAGTGTCAGCCAGTTTCCCGTGGCATA
The DNA here is from genome assembly GCF_023864275.1 of Schistocerca cancellata. Taxonomy (NCBI): domain Eukaryota; kingdom Metazoa; phylum Arthropoda; class Insecta; order Orthoptera; family Acrididae; genus Schistocerca; species Schistocerca cancellata. Next base: position 83,224,582 of record NC_064634.1, on the reverse strand, counting down.
CGGAGCTCCATCGCAGTCTTTAACACTGGTAGCACGCCGCGACAGCGTGGACGTGAACCGTATGTGCAGTTGACGGACTTTGAGCGAGGGCGTATAGTGGGCATGCGGCAGGCCGGGTGGACGTACCGCCGAATTGCTCAACACGTGGGGCGTGAGGTCTCCACAGTACATCGATGTTGTCGCCAGTGGTCGGCGGAAGGTGCACGTGCCCGTCGACCTGGGACCGGACCGCAGCGATGCACGGATGCACGCCAAGACCTTAGGATCCTACGCAGTGCCGTAGGGGACCGCACCGCCACTTCCCAGCAAATTAGGGACACTGTTGCTCCTGGGGTATCGGCGAGGACCATTCGCAACCGTCTCCATGAAGCTGGGCTACGGTCCCGCACACCGTTAGGCCGTCTTCCGCTCACGCCCCAACATCGTGCAGCCCGCCTCCAGTGGTGTCGCAACAGGCGTGAATGGAGGGACGAATGGAGACGTGTCGTCTTCAGCGATGAGAGTCGCTTCTGCCTTGGTGCCAATGATGGTCGTATGCGTGTTTGGCGCCGTGCAGGTGAGCGCCACAATCAGGACTGCATACGACCGAGGCACACAGGGCCAACACCCGGCATCATGGTGTGGGGAGCGATCTCCTACACTGGCCGTACACCACTGGTGATCGTCGAGGGGGCACTGAATAGTGCACGGTACATCCAAACCGTCATCGAACCCATCGTTCTACCATTCCTAGACCGGCAAGGGAACTTGCTGTTCCAACAGGACAACGCACGTCCGCATGTATCCCGTGCCACCCAACGTGCTCTAGAAGGTGTAAGTCAACTACCCTGGCCAGCAAGATCTCCGGATCTGTCCCCCATTGAGCATGTTTGGGACTGGATGAAGCGTCGTCTCACGCGGTCTGCACGTCCAGCACGAACGCTGGTCCAACTGAGGCGCCAGGTGGAAATGGCATGGCAAGCCGTTCCACAGGACTACATCCAGCATCTCTACGATCGTCTCCATGGGAGAATAGCAGCCTGCATTGCTGCGAAAGGTGGATATACACTGTACTAGTGCCGACATTGTGCATGCTCTGTTGCCTGTGTCTATGTGCCTGTGGTTCTGTCAGTGTGATCATGTGATGTATCTGACCCCAGGAATGTGTCAATAAAGTTTCCCCTTCCTGGGACAATGAATTCACGGTGTTCTTATTTTAATTTCCAGGAGTGTATTTATAGTCCATGTTTCACTTCCATACATGGCCACACTCCATACAAATACTTTCAGAAATGACTCCCTGACACTTAAATCTATACTCGATGTTAACAAATTTCTCTTCTTCAGAAACGCTTTCCTTGCCATTGCCAGTCTACATTGTATATACTCTCTACTTTGACCATCATCAGTTATTTTGCTCCCCAAATAGCAAAACTCCTTTACTACTTTAAGTGTCTCATTTCCTAATCTAATTCCCTCAGCATCACCAAATTTAATTCGGCTACATTCCATTATCCTCGTTTTGCTTTTGTTGATGTTCATCTTATACCGTCCTTTCAAGACACTGTCCATTCCGTTCAACTGCTCTTCCAAGTCCTTTGCTGTCTCTGACAGAATTACAATGTCATCGGCGAACCTCAAAGTTTTTATTTCTTCTCCGTGGATTTTAATGCCTACTCCGGACTTTTCCTTTGTTTCCTTTACTGCTTGCTCAATATACAGATTGAATAACATCAGGGAGAGGCTACAACCCTGTCTTACTCCCTTCCCAACCACTGCTTCCCTTTCATGTCCCTCGACTCTTATAACTGCCATCTGGTTTCTGTACAAATTGTAAATAGCCTTTCGCTCCCTGTATCTTACCCCTGCAACCTTCAGAATTTGAAAGAGAGTGTTCCAGTCAACATTGTCAAAAGCTTTCTCTAAGCCTACAAATGCTAGAAACGTAGGTTTGCCTTTTCTTAGTCTAGCTTCTAAAATAAGTCGTAGGGTCAGTATTGCCTCACGTGTTCCCATATTTCTACGGAATCCAAACTGATCTTCCCCAAGGTCGGTTCTACCAGTTTTTCGATTCGTCTGTACAGAATTCGTGTTAGCATTTTGCAGCCGTGACTTATTAAACTGATAGTTCGGTAATTTTCACATCTGTCAACGCATGCTTTCTTTGGGACTGGAATTATTAAATTCTTCTTGAAGTCTGAGGGTATTTCGCCTGTCTCATACATTTTGCTCACCAGATGGTAGAGTTTTGTCAGGACTGGCTCTCCCAAGGCTGTCAGTAGTTCTAATGGAATGTTGTATACTCCCGGGGCCTTGTTTCGACTCAGGTCTTTCAGTGCTCTGTGAAACTCTTCACGCAGTATCATATCTCCCATTTCATCTTCATCTACATCCTCTTCCATTTCCATAATATTGTCCTCAAGCACATCGCCCTTGTTATCGCGGTATAAGTTAATTAAAAGTCTCATGCTAGCCCACGATATTTAAAGCCACCCCAACCAAAATCAAAAAATATAATTATAAAAACAAAAATATATAATTATATATTATTAAGTGGACACACACATCCACATATACACTTATACCGCGATAGAGGACGTGCGTACACACCCACACCAGTGAAAAGGTTAATACTACCCAGCACTACGTAGATGCTCTACCAAACTTCTGATGGACGTACAAAGAATCTGGAGACGTTTGATGGCTGTAGCGACAGCAAAGCTCGGTGAAAGCGCCACAAACGTGCGGAGGAGGTTGAGTACGGCACCCGACAGCCGATTAGTCACCCGTTGGGCAGAACGCTTTCCGCAGGATGGCAGGCAGGGCCCGTTGGCAGCCGCGCACGGGACCACCTCGCCAGGTTACGCAAGGCGACCAGCGGGGCTCCGCCGATGCTCCAGTTCTGCCAGCGGCGGTAGCTGGACGGGCTATCTAGGGGGCGTGATCGGCGGCAGCGCCGGGCGTGACTCGACTGTCGACACAGGCAGGCGGCCGGCGGTGTGCCAACGCGCCGTTTCGCGTCCCTGCGCTCGGCGACAGTGTTTCGAAATTAGCAAATCTGCAAAGTTGCCAGCAGTGCGGAGAAGATCGTGCGGTTGTGTTATTACAGGATGTGCAGAACTATAGACCTATACCTTTAACATCGGTTGTAGAATTTTGGAACACGTATTATGACTTTTCTGGAGACTAGAAATCTACTCTGTAGGAATCAGCAAGGCTTTCGAAAAAGACGATCGTGTGAAACCCAGCTCGCGCTACTCGTCCACGACACTCAGATGCCCATAGATACAGGTTCCCAGGTAGATGCCGTGTTTCTTGACTTCCGCAAGGCGTTCGATACAGTTCCCCACAGTCGTTTAATGTTCAAAGTAAGAGCAATTGTGTGATTGGATTGAAGAGTTCCTAGATAACAGAGCGCAGCATGTCATTCTCAGTGGAGAGAAGTCTTCCGAAGTAAGAGTGATTTCAGGTGTGCCGCAGGGGAGTGTCGTAGGACCGTTGCTATTCACAGTATACATAAATGACCTTGTGGAAAACATCGGAAGTTCACTGAGGCTTTTTGCGGATGATGCTGTAGTATATCGGGAGATTCCAACAATGGAAAATTGTACTGGAATGCAGGAGGATCTGCAACGAATTGACGCATGGTGCAGGGAATGGCAATTGAATCTCAATGTAGACAAGTGTAATGTGCTGCGAATACATACAAAGAAAGATCCTTTATCTTTTAGCTACAATATAGCAGGTCAGCAACTGGAAGCAGTTAATTCCATAAATTATCTGGGAGAAGGCATTAGGGGTAATTTAAAATGGAATGACCATATAAAATTAATCGTCGGTAAAGCAGATGCCAGACTGAGATTCATTGGAAGAATCCTAAGGAAATGCAATCCGAAAACAAAGGAAGTAAGTTACAGTACACTTGTTCGCCCACTGCTTGAATATTGCTCACCGGTGTGAGATCCGTACCAGATAGGGTTGATAGAAGAGATAGAGAAGGTCCAACGGAGAGCAGCGCGCTTCGTTACAGGATCATTCAGTAATCGCGAAAGCGTTACGGAGATGATAGATAAACTCTAGTGGAAGACTCTGCAGGAGAGACGCTCAGTAGCTCGGTACGGGCTTTTGTTGAAGTTTCGAGAACATACCTCACTGAGGAGTCAAGCAGTATATTGCTCCCTCCTACGTATATCTCGCGAAGACACCATGAGGATAAAATCAGAGAGATTAGAGCCCACACAGAGGCATACCGACAATCCTTCTTTCCACGAACAATACGAGACTGGAATAGAAGGGAGAACCGATAGAGGTACTCAAGGTACCCTCCGCCATACACCATCAGGTGGCTTGCGGAGTATGGATGTAGATGTAGATGTAAATGTAGATCGGGGCTTGACGTAAACAGCGAATGCCAGAAATGGGCTACTCAATGAGGTTGACTCGAGAAGCGGAAAAGATGTATTCTCTTGTTTAACGCTGATACAACGATGTTTATTAAAATTGTAATATCAAGAAGAATAGTCGGAGTCACTATGGGGTACTCTCTAGCGCCAGGCATTGCTAACCTTGGAAAAATTCTAAGAAACACCTCCCGAAGCTACGCGACCGACAAGGGGAGGCCAAAACGTTTGGAACGCGGATTTACTGCTGACTTCGTACACTCGTAGTACTCCTTGAGGGCAACAAAATGTGTAACCAGTAGCGCGTACTTCTCAAGCGTTATTGAGAAAATCGCAAGATAATTTCGGTCGTCAAATATATACCCGTGCGTGGCCATTTCTACCATGATGCGGCGACAGCCGAGTGGTTAACTGTATTCAATAGGACTACGTGCAACCAATGTGTGCCAAAAATGTCACAATTTGGACTCCTTAAAGCATCGCTTCATCTGTAATCGATACAAGAATATTTTGAATGACATTGTATTTGCAAGTCGCTTTTCTCAAACGGACCGATGGAAGAGAGATCACACTACACGATATACTCTTTCCAGAAGAAGTTTCCTTTCCACCACAAAAAAAAAAAAGTCATCTTGTGGCTATTCGGAAATTTTGTCAATTATGTTGTCAACAACAAAGGCAATGACAATGTACAAGAATATCGAGAATATATGAAAGATGAATACTTCAAAACATAGCGGAACAAAGACCATAAAAAGAAGTTCTGGAGTATGATGCAAATTTTGTTTCAGAAACAAGGCATCGGTTTATACCTAAATAATATGAAATCGAGGGAACAAGATAGACTGCCAAAGTAGGGGATTGCTGTTGAGGGTGAAGTACGGCAGGGACTTCGTGTGCCCCGGGGCCGATATGGTAGACGTGAAGGCCTCATCAGAACCCCGAGAAAGCATGTTTTCCCAAAAAGTAACGGGAGTCATGCCACAGCACAAGAATAGTAGGGAAAAACTATTCTAATGCATAAGACGTGCAACAGTGAAGAAGTTTGATTTCCTTCCTTAATTTTTACTTTTGCTTCTGTCTCATTTTTGTTTAAATTCTAATGGAAGAATATTTTGCGTTCCGTTAATGCAGTCAACAGTATAATGGAGAGAGTTATTTTCACGGTAATCTATTCGGATTACAATTTTCTAACATTGTCTTAAAGATGCAATTCAGTTTCATTACCTATTTAAAAAAACAAGTGGGGCATTGAAGCTCGCCGAAGAAGGCGAATTAAGGAGAGAGAGTGGAAGGGCTAGAAGGGGAGATGGGAGGCCCTAAAAAAAAAAAATAAAAAATAAAAAAAAATAAGAAGTTCTTAGCGTTGCGTTCAAGCCCCGTAATCGCTGGATCGAGTCCCATTCGTCAGTTTTTTTTCAACACAGTCATTTTCTTTATTATTTATATTACAATTGATATAATGGCAAAAATACGTGTAATCGGATGAACTTCTATTAAATTTACAATGTTATTTGGCAGTCTACAAATTTTTATTATCACGAATAATATAATATTCATAACTATCGACTAGTACACGACCAAACGCATAAAGTGATACTGAAAATCTATGCTTGTCCGTGATTTGAGAAATCCCTTATAACTGGAAGGAGCCCGAAACTACTTGTTACCTCCAAGTTTTGACCGGCACAGACGGCTTTCGAAAGATGTATAATTAATCGTCGCTTTCGACATTACGAGTACAAGTTGCAGGATGGTATTTTTCGTAAAAACTTGAAGTTAAACGGCACCAGCTGCGTTGAAGAAATGCTGTGTTTCCGCATACGCAAGGTCTTTTGAGGTTTTCCGTGGGAAAACGGACCTCGTTAACATTTTCAAAAAACCTCTCTTTCAGCCCATAATTTGGAAGCAAAACACGCATAACGTAGTATTTCCTTAAATATCTGCGCTTATAATTGGTCATGCAGTATCGAGTATATTTTAATAGCGTCTTCGCGAGAAGCAATTTCTCGTTCTCTTTCGATTAAATACGAACAATTTTGAAGACACGGACAATCATACATTTTCAGTATCACTTTATGCGTTTGGTCGTTTACTAGTCAATAGTTATGAATATTATATTGTTCGTGATAGTAAAAATTTGTAGACTGCCAAATAACATTGTAAATTCAATAAAAGTTCATCCGATTACACGTATTTTTCCCATTATATCAATTGTAATATAAATAGTAAAGAAAATGACTGTGTTGAAAATAAAAAAAAGAAAACTGACGAATGGAACTCGATCCAGCGACCCAACGATTACGGTGCTAGAACGATAACCACTTTTTTTTTGTTTTTGTTTTTTGTTTGTTGTTGATCGTTGTGTTTGGTCGTTGTGTACGTCACATGACATCAGTTAAGTTCATTTGTTAATCCTGCCACTCAGTTTTTTATTACAGAGGCCAACCAGCTCTCCGAGCGAACACGCTGAGCTACCGTGCCGGCTACACTCGGCTGCCGCTGCTTCATTGTAAAAATGGCCACGCTCAGGTATATATTTGACGACCGAAATTATCTTGCGATTTTCTCAATAACGCTTGAGAAGAACGCGCTACTGGTTACACATTTTGTTGCCCTCAAGGAGTACTACGAGTGTACGATGTTTGCAGTAAATCCGCGTTCCAAACGTTGTGGCCTCCCCTTGTGAGACCAGAGGTGTTGTGCAGATGTGCGGACGACACATACATGATTTGGCCGCACGGTGAATAAAGTCTATACTGATGTGCGCTCCTTTTGCCCTCGACGCAGCAGGGACGTTGGAAGTCCCCGTAGAAACACTGAGCTGTGCGTACTGTATATTAGTCCATAACTTCGAAAGTGTTGCCAGCGTAGATTTTTGGGCTCGAAATGACCTCTTCATTGCGTCCATCAATGTTTGCTGCGATTCATGGCGGACGATCTGGGTGGCCAAATGATTCGAAGCAATCGCAACAAACTGTGAACCTGTCACGGGGCCTCGTCATCCATAAAAAATTCCATCGCCGTTAGGGAACATGAAGTCAATGAATGCCTGCAAATGGTCTCCAAGTAGCGGAACTTAATTGTGTCCACCAGACAACCCAGTCGATTCCACGTAAACGCAACCCACACCTTATGGATCCACCACCAGCTTGCACGGTGCCCTAGCTTCGTGGGGCCTGCTCCACACTCGAACCCTACCATCAGCTCTTACCAAAGGAAATCGAACCTCTCTGGCGAGGCCACGGTTTCCCAATCTTCTAGAGTTCAACCGACATGGTCACGAGCCCAGGAGAGGAGCTGCAGGCGATGTCGTGCTCGTAACAATCCACTCGCGTCGATTGTCTGCTTCCATAGCGCATTAGCGACAAATTTCGCCGCACTGTCCTAATGAATAGGTTCATCGTAAGTTACACATTGATTTCTGCGGTTATTTCACGCAGTGTTGCTTGTCTGTTAGCACTGGCAACTCTACGGAAACGCGACTACTCTCAGTCGTTAAGTGAAGGTTGTCGGCCACTTCGTTGTCCTTGGTGAGAAGTAATGCCTGAAAATTGGTATTCTCGGCACACTCTAGACATTGTGGACCTCGGAATATTGAAATCCCTAACGACTTACGAAATGGAACATCTCTTGCGTCTAGCTCTGTCAACCATTACCCGTTCAACGTCTGTTAATTTCATTCGTCCTGCCATAATCACGTCGGAAATCTTTTTACATGACTCACCTGGGTTCAATCTATAGTTCCACTGTTGCACTGCCCTTTATACCTTGTGTACGTGATATTACTGCCATCGGTGTATGTGCATTTCGCGAACCCTCTGTTGTTGTGGTCTTCAGTCCAGAGACTCGATTGATGCAGCTCTCCACGCTACTCTATCCTTTGCAATCCTCTTCAACTCTGAATAACTAATGTAACCTACATCCCTCTGAATCTTCTTAGTGTATTCATCTCTTGAGGGTGTCCCTCTACGATTTTTATCCTCTACACTCCCCTCCAGGACTAAACTGGTGATCCCTTGATGCCTCAGGTGACCTACCAAACGACCCCTTCTTCTAATCAAGTTGTGCCATAATATCCTGTTCTCCCCAATTCTTATTCAGTACCTCCTCATTAGTTACATGATACACCCATCCAATCTTCAGCATTCTTCTGTAGCACCACGTTTCGAAAGCTTCTATTCTCTTCTTGTCTAAACTATTTATCGTCCACGTTTCTCTTCCATACATGACTGCACTCCATACAAATACTTTCAGAAAATACTTCCTGACACTTAAATCTATACTATATGTTAACAAATTTCTCTTCTTCAGAAACGCTTTCCTTGCCATTGCCGGTCTACATTTTATATCCTCCCTAGTTCGACCATCATCAGTTATTTTGCTCACCAAATAGCAAAACTCCTTTACTACTTTAAGTGTCTCATTTCCTAATCTCATTCCCTCAGCATTACCAAATTTAATTCGGCTACATTCCATTATCCTCGTTTTGCTTTTGTTGATGTTCATCTTGTATCCTCCTTTCAAGACACTGTCCATTCGGTTCAACTGCTGTTCCAGGTCCTTTGTTGTCTCTGACAGAACCACAGTGTCATCGACAAATCTCAAAGTTATTTTTTCTCCATGGATTTTAATTCCTACTCCAAATTTTTCTTTTGTTTCCTTTACTGCTTGCTGAATACACAGATTCAATAAAATCGGAGATAGCCTACATATCTGTCTCACTCCCTTCGCAACCACTACTAGCCTTTCGAGCCCTTCGACTCTTATAACTGACATCCGATTTCTGTACAAACAGTAAATAGCCTTTCGCTCCCTTTATTTTACCTCTGCCACGGTGAGAATTTGAAAGAGAGTATTCCAGTCAACATTGTCAAAAGCTTTCTCTAAGTCTAAAAATGCTACAAACGTAGGTTTCCCTTTCCTTGCTATCAGTACTTCTAATGGAATGTTGTCTACTCCCAGAGCGTTGTTTCGACTTTGGTCTTTCAAAGCTCTGTCAAATTCTTCACGCAGTATCATATCTTCCATTTCTTCATCTAAGCCCTCTTCCATTTCCATAATATTGCCCTCAAGTACATCGCCCTTGTACAGATCCTCTATATACTCCTTCCATCTTTCTGCTTTCCCTTCTTTGCTTAGGACTGGTTTTCCATCTGAGCTCTTGATATTCACAGATGTAGTTTTCTTTTCTCCATAGGTCTGTTTAATTTTTCTGTAGGCGGTATCTATCGTACCCCTAGTGATACATGCTTCTACATCCTTACATTTGTCCCTAGCCATTCCTGCTTAGACATTTTGCACTTCCTGTCGATCTCATTTTTGAGACGTTTGTATTCCTTTAAGCCTGCTTCATTTACTGCATTTTTATATTTATAGTAGCCGTCATCTTTTTACCTACTTAATCCTCTACTGCCTTCACTATTTCATCTCTCAAAGCTTTACCCGTTCTTCTTCTACTGTATTTCTTTCCCCTGCTCTTGTATACCGTTCCCTAATGCTCTCTCTGAAACGCTGTACAACCTCTGTTTTTTTAAGTTTATCCAGGTCCCATCTCCTTAAATTTCTACCTTTCTGCAGTTTCTTCAGTTTTAGCCTACATTTCACAAAGAATAAATTGTGGTCAGAGTCCACTCATGCCCCTGGGAATGTTTTATAATTAAAAACCTGATTACTAAATCTCTGTCTCATCATTATATAATCTATCTGAAACCTCCCAGTGTCTCCAGGCCTCATCCAAGTACACAGCCTTGTTTTTTAATTCTCAAACCAAGTGTTAACTATGATTAAGCTATGCTCTGTGCAAAATTCTACCAGGCGGCTTCCTCTTTAATTCCTTATCCCCAGTCCATATTCACCTACTAATTTTCCTTCTCTTCCTTTTCCTACTATTGAATTCCGATCCGCCATAACTATTAAATTTTCGTCTCCTTTAACTATCTGAATAATTTCTTTTATCGCATCATACATTACTTCACTGTCTTCATCATCTGTGGAGGTAGTCTTCACATAAAGTTGTAATACTGTGGTAGGCGTGGGCTTCGTGTCTACCTTGACTGCAGTAATGCGTTCACTATGCAGTTCGTAGTAGCTTATTGGAGTTCCTATTTTTTCTATTCATTATTAGATCTACTCCTGCATTACCCTTTTTGATTGTGTATTTATAACAATATTTTCACCAGACCAGAAGTCTTGCTCCTCCTGCCACCGAACTTCACTAATTCCCACTATATCTAACTTTAATCTATCCATTTCCCTTATTAAATTTTCTAACCTACCTGCCCGATTAAGGAATCTGACATTCCACTCTCCGACACGTAGAACGTCAGTTTTCTTTCTCCTGATAATAACGTCCTCCTGAGTAGTCCCCGCCCGGAGATCCGAATGGGGGACTATTTTACCTCCGGAATATTTTACCCAAAAGGACGCCATCATCATTTAATCATACAGTAAAGCTGCATGACCTCGGGGAGAATTACATCTATAGTTTCCCCTTGCTTTCAGCCGTTTGCAGTACCAGCACAGCAAACCATTTTGGTTGATGTTACAAGACTAGATCAGTCAATCATGCAGGCTGTTGCTACTGAGAAGGCTGCTGCCCCTAAGCCTCACGGTATAAGAATTCCTGGGCCAACTTAACAGCATACACGATAACGTCAAGTGCACCATGGAGGTGGAAAAAAATACCTGTCGTTCATACACGATCTTATAAACAAGAAACCTGATGATACGCTGGGATATCTGTCTAGAGAGAGAAGACACATACGGATTTGTACCTAAACGTCAACAGCTGCCACCATCGAGCGCAACAAAAATCTCTGTTGCAAGATGTGACAATGGAAGTCTTCCTACCGAGGGAAGAAAGAGAAAACCAGCGCCTGGCGTTCTTACTGTACTCGGCGCTGCTTAGAGCCAAGCCTACCACTATAATGGAGCAGATCAACATAAAAACCTGTTGTTTGTTCAACGCTTAAAATAAGGAATGTGCTTGGGTCGGTCAAAGACGAGCTAGGGCTACGGGCATCTAGCGTCTACAGCGTGAGTTGCGAGTATGGCGTGCAGGATATCGAACAGCCACGTCTGCAGTGACAGAACACAACGTCATGTTTGTTTTTGAACAGATGAACACGTTGTATCTCATGCCAGCGGATTCAGGGATTCCGTCATCAAAGAGGCTGTGGAAGTACGTGACTATCTAATAAATTTCCTTTAATTTACGTCTATGGTCACAAACTTTTTATTAACAGATTACCGGTTTCGGTCTATAATGACCATCATCATATCTGTTTTATAAAAACAAAGTCCTAATGTACTGCAGGCACTGTGCCACTATGGCTGCAGTACATTAGGAATTTGCTTTTATAAAATAGATCTGATGATGGTCATTATAGATCGAAACCGGTAATCTGTTAATAAAAAGTTTGTGACCATAGACGTAAATTAAAGGAAACTTATTGTACATACGGGCCTTGATTTGTTCGCGACAATGTCGCAGCTTGTGAAACAATCTTATCAAGACCGCCAGCGCTTCCCAACTGCCCTCCGCATGGGATGTGGCGTTAGCAAACGTAAGCCGTGTACAGAGTTACATCTCTATATAGGGTGGTCCATTGATCGTGACCGGGCCAAATATTATACGAAATAAGAGTCAAACGAAAAAACTTCAAAGAACGAAACTTGTCTAGCTTGAAGCGGGAAACCAGATGGCGCTATGGTTGGCCCGCTAGATGGCGCTGCCATAGGTCAAACGGATATCAACTGCGTTTTTTAAATAGGAACCCCATTTTTTTATATATTCGTGTAGTACGTAAAGAAATATGAGTGTTTTAGTTGGACCACTTTTTTCGCTTTGTGATAGATGGCGCTGTAATAGTCACAAACATATGGCTCACAATTTTAGACGAACAGTTGGTAACAGGTAGGTTTTTTAAATTAAAATACAGAACGTAGGTACGTTTGAACTTTTATTTCGGTTGTTCCAATGTGATACATACACCTTTGTGAACTTATCATTTCAGAGAATGCATGCTGTTACAGCGTGATTACCTGTAAATATCACATTAATGGGGCGTGGGTGTATGTGTTTGTCCTTAGGATAATTTAGGTTAAGTAGTGTGTAAGCTTAGGGATTGATGACCTTAGCAGTTAAGTCCCATAAGATTTCACACACATTTGAACATTTTTGAACCACATTAATGCAATAAATGCTCAAAATGATGTCCGTCTACCTCAATGCATTTGGCAATACGAGTAACGACATTCCTCTCAACAGCGAGTAGTTCGCCTTCCGTAATGTTCGCACATGCATTGACAGTGTGCTGACTCATGTTGTCAGGCGTTGTCGGTGGATCACGATAGCAAATATCCTTCAATTTTCCCCACAGAAAGAAATCCTGGGACGTCAGATCCTGTGAACGTGCTATTCAATACCGCTTCAACCGCACGTGAGCTATGTGCCGGACATCCATCATGTTGGAAGTACATCGCCATTCTGTCATGCAGTGAAACATCTTGTAGTAGCATCGGTAGAACATTACGTAGGAAATCAGCATACATTGCACCATTTACATTGCACCATTTAGATTGCCATCGATAAAACGGGGGCCAATTAACCTTCCTCCCATAATGCCGCACCATACATTAACCCGTCAAGGTCTCTGATGTTCCACTTGTCGCAGCCATCGTGGATTTTCCGTTACCCAATAGTGCATATCATGCCGATTTACGTTACCGCTGTTGGTGAATGACGCTTCGTCGCTAAATGGAACGCGTGCAAAAAATCTGTCATTGTCCCGTAATTACTCTTGTGCCCAGTGGCAGAACTGTACACGACGTTAAAAGTCGTCGCCATGCAATTCCTGTTGCATAGAAATGTGGTACGGGTGCAATCGATGTTGATGTAGCATTCTCAACACCGACGTTTTTGAAATTCCCGATTCTCGCGCAATTTGTCTGCTACTGATGTGCGGATTAGCCGCGACAGCAGCTAAAACACCTGCTTGGGCATCATCATTTGTTGCAGGTCGTGGCTGACGTTTCACATGTGGCTGAACACTTCCTGTTTCCTTAAATATCATAACTATCCGGCGAATGGTCCGGACACTTGGATGATGTCGTCAGGGATACCGAGCAGCATACACAGCACACGCCCGTTGGGCATTTTGATCACAATAGCCATACATCAACAAGATATCGACTTTTTCCGCAATTGGTAAACGGTCTATTTTAACACGGGTAATGTATCACGAAGCAAATACCGTCCGCACTGGTGGAATGTTACGTGATACCACGTACTTATACGTTTGTGACTATTACAGCGCCATCTATCACAAAGCGAAAAAAGTGGTCAAACTCAAACAATCATATTTCTTTACGTACTACACGAATTTGTAATAAAAATTGGGGTTCCTATTTAAAAAAACCCAGTTGATATCCGTTTGACCAATGGCAGCGCCATCTAGCGGGCCAACCATAGACCCATCAGGTTTCCACCTTCAAGCTAGAGGAGTTTCGATCTTTGTAGTTTTCTCGTTTGATGATTATTTCGTGAGATATTTGGCCCGGTCACTATAAATGGACCACCCTGTATAAAGAAGACCAAACGTATAAACATCCTATTCACGAAACTGCACTGGCGGAAAAAAGTCGCAATAGCAAAAAATAATTAATGTAGGGTAATAAAATTTTGGGAATACATTTTTCTAGGTAACAAAATGATTGAAATGGCTCTGAGCACTATGGGACTTAACTTCTTTGGTCATCAGCCCCCTAGAACTTAGAACTACTTAAACCTAACTAACCTAAGGACATCACATACGTCCATGCCCGAGGCAGGATTCGAACCTGCGACCGTAGCGGTCGCGTGGTTCCAGACTGAAGCGCCTGGAACCGCTCGGCCACACCGACCGGCCGCTCTAGGTAACATATTTAACAGATTAACATTACAAGATCACAGGTTAATGTAAGCGGCGAGATGAGCCATTACAAATGTGGAATGCTGGTACTTTAATAACCGGTGTAAAGCTAGAGTGTTGAATGCAAGCATGGAAACGTGAATGCGTTGTGTTATACAAGTGCCGAATGTCAGTTTGTGGGTCAGGGTTCCATGCCTGTTGCACGTGGTCGGGAAATACAGCTGTTTGTGGATAACGATGTAGCAGTCGTCCAATGATGTACAACGTGTGCTCAGTTGGAGACAGGCCTGCTGATCGAACAGACCAAGGCAACGTGCCGGCACTCTTTAGAGCATGTTGAGTTACAACAGCGGTAAGTGGGCCAGAATCATCCTGTTGGGGAAACACCCCCTTGAATGCTGTTCGTTAATGGCAGCACAACAGGTCGTATCAATAGACTGACGTACAAATTTGTGGTCAGGATGCGTGAGATTGCCGCTACGGTCGCAGGTTGGAATCCTGCCTCGGGCATGGATGTGTGTGATGTCCTTAGGTTAGTTAGGTTTAAGTAGATCTATGTTCTAGGGGACTGATGACCTCAGAAGTTAAGGCCCATAGTGGTCAGAGACAGTTGAACCATTTGCGTGAGATTACCACGAGAGTTCTTCTGGTGTCATACGAAATCACACCCCAGACCACAAAGCCATGTGTTGTCAAAGTGTGTCTAACACACAGATAGGTTGGTTGCAGGCCTTCAATTGACCTCCTTCTAACCAACACACGGCCGTCACTGGCACCGTGGCACAACCAGCTTTGACCAGGAAACGCAACAGACCTTCATCCTACACTCCAATGAGCTCTAGCTTGACGCCACTGAAGTCACAGTTGGGAAATGAACGCTACACGGTGTATAGCTAGGGTCTGTCCTGGAAATAACCGATTTGTAACAGTTCGTTGCGTCACTGTGGTGCTACCTGCTGCTCAGATTGCTGGTGCAGGTGCAGTATGATATGCCAGATCCGCAGGCAGAACTCCGAACACGATGATCCTCCGTCTCGGTAAACGCCACGTGGTAGTCCGGACCCAGTCTTCTTGCGACCGTACATTCTCGTGACCGCAGCTGCCAGCAGTCAACTACAGTGGTACGTTCCTGCCAAGTCTTACTGCAGTATCGCAGAAGGAACATCTAGATTCTCGTAGCCCTATAACACGACCTCGTTCAAACTCAGTGAGGTGTTGATTATGGCGTCTTTGTAGCCTTACAGGCATTCTTAACTAAAACGAACTCACCACGTAAATTCTCAAAGATAATCAACGAACACGACCATTACAGAGTGTATTTAAAGCAAACCTGATTTGTATTCTCATTGAGGCGCACCTAGTGCCACTATTATACGACTGGCGCGAAATGTGAATACAGAATGCTGCAGAGCTCTAACCATTGAACGCGAAATGCTTTGTATCGGCTGCCTTCCACGCAACGTGTGCTGCCACCTTCTAGAAATTTAAAACGACATCCGTGTTCTGGCGTTCGCGATTTATTTATTGACTCACCTTCGTACGATAGGTAACGAATATCAAGTCTAGATAAAATACTGAATACAAAATCATTGAGTTGAAAGACGGACTGCTGAAAGGGAAAATTATATATGCTAAGGTGTAACATCGTTGTGACGGCATATAGCATTCGCCAAAACTGCAACTGAGCTGAAACGGGGACGGAGCTGATAAGAAAAACGGGTGGATGCTCGTAAGAACACATGCAAAGAGGGGCGACGTAGGAACAGAATTATAAAATGCGGCAGATCAAATTCTGTATCAGCTTTACAAGTAATTTTACATTCAAAGATAGAAGAACCTAAGTTTTTCTTACGGGCCCCCGCTTCAGTTAACTTCAGTTCTAGTACTGACAGTAATAGCGTGCCTCATGGTTCAGCTCGATGTTATGCCTTTGGCACGTTTGCATAATATCTTGAATTTTCCCTTTCCCGCGACTTTCTTCTACCTAGACGTTCGTCTACTTTGCAAGTAGCATTTTGTCTAGATTTGTTCTTGGTTACCTATCGTTTAATTAGGAGACTGTGGTTTTGGAGATCCTTTTTACCTTTCCAGGTAAACGTAGATTTTCCTGTCTTACACGTATCATTTGTTTTATACTTTTGCAACCATCTAGCTTATCGCTTTATCCTTATTCTAAGTTTCCCTTATCGGAATGATGTTCCCTGCATTCTGTCGTATTTTAACTTGGCCACCGACCTCTTGATGATTGAACATTTTTATTACAACTCAACACAGAATATTGGATCGTTTACTTTTTGTCGCTTCAACTAAGTTACGAAATAAATGTGAGCATACGATTTTCCAACATAGTTTCATGTACAGTTCAACTAACCGAAACAAGACTTGTATACTTTTTGCTCTTGTTTCTATACAGATGTACCCTGGAGATGTGGCTCTAACGCCATGAAACTAGTTGGTTATTAAATAAATTTTTATTATATAACCGAAGCGATCTGTTTCTTCATAAAACAATTCTACTGCTGTGGATACCCTCCATACAAAATTTTATGAACCATTTAACCAATTACAAAACACTGTTTATTCATTTTCAACAATGGTGTGAGATACGGAAATTATGTTTTTAAACAACTACATTTATATTCCAACTTGTGTAAGGATGACATGAACAGACACTGTTAATAAAGTTGTTATTTATTAGTATAGATGTGCTACAACGCAGTTAAATATTTTCTGTCTCTACCTTTTTTTTAAAGAAGAAATGAACGACTGAAGTGTTTATTTAAAGCAGTATAGAAAGACAGAAGATTTGGTAAGAAAAATGAAGATCTGTCAGATGACAATGTCTTTGCTTTAGGAAAGGTAAAGGCACGTGAGAGGTTTTCAACATTTCGCTTAGTGGTGGGAAGAAGACTTAATAACAATAAAGACATGTGCACAGAATTTGTCGACTCAGAAAAAGTGTTTGACAATGTAAGATGGTACAAGTTGTTCGAAATTCTCAGGGCAACAGATGTAGACAAATGGAAAAACGCATAAAATCCAATATGTACACGAACCAAGAGCAAACAACAAGAAAAGTGCTCGGATGAAGGGTCTAAAACAAGGATGTAGTCTTTCGATCCTACTGTTCAATATATACATCGAAGAAGCAACGACGGAAATAAAAGAAAGTCGGGGTGAAAGGATATCAATGATAAGAATCGCTGTTGGCATTGCTATCCTCAGTGAAAGCGAAGAAGTATTATTATAGGACATGTTGAATAGAAAGTCCAATGACTACAGAGAATGGATTTGAGGATAAACCGAAGAAAGATGAAAGTAATGAAGAACATCAATTACAATTTAATTTAGGGATTTTTGTACCATTCTTGTAACGCTCTCAATGTAGCTTTACTGCAATTGATAAGTGCATTTCTGTCTGTATTTTACCTGATTACCGTATGACCACTTCTCCATTTATATGAGATGTCATTTCTTGAATAAGAGTTATTCAAGATATTTCCAGAACCAAATGTCCACTCTGCAGCGGACTGAGCGCTGATATGAAACTTTCTGGCAGATTAAAACTGTGTGCTGGATCGAGACTCGAACTCGGGACATTTGCCTCTCAGGGGCAAGTGTCGTATCGACTGAGCTGCCCAAGCACGACTTACGACCCTTCATTACATCTTTGCTTCCACCAGTACCTCGACGTCTGCCTTCCGAGCTTCACAGAAGCTCTCCTGCGACACTGGCAAGACAAACGCTCCTAGAAGAAATGAGACGAGGCAGTGACATAAGTAAGATTGTGAGGACGGGTCGCGAGTCGTGGTTGGGCACTTCAGTTGGTAGGTGGCACATAGTGTTAATCTTCTAGGAAGTTTCAGTATTTAGCGTAATTCTGTGTCATCTACATCAGTTACAGACGTTAGAATAGAACCGTTGTTATTAAATTATTCATTTAAGATTTATGCATGTGTTTCTGTGTATATTATTAATTCGCAATTCTAGTCAACTGTAGGCTCACAGGTACAGGCTATTATTTGCAGCGAGTAAGCTGCGTGGCATAAAAGGAGACGTGCGCGGCTCGACAATCCATCCATAACACTGATTCCTACACCTTTTTCCCCTCTGCCGGTGTGCCACAAGGCTCCGTCCTCTCCCCCCTTTTGTACCTTTTGTACACGGCGGACATGCCGCCGCCGTCAGCCCCCGTCCACCTTCTCCAATTTGCCGATGACACCGCCTTCCTTGCTCTTGCCCCCACCCTACAGCGCTCCCAACACCTTCTCCAATCCCATCTTGACCGGTTCACCACTTGGTGCAACCAGTGGTTGCTCAAGGTCAATCCCTCCAAAACCCAGGCGCTCATTGTAGGCAAAACCACCCCTTCCTTCCGCCTCCTTGATTTCTGTCTCACCATCTATGGCCGTCCTATCGCCCTCACTCCCACCCTTAAGTACCTTGGCGTCACCCTCGACCGTCGCCTCTCCTGGACTCCCCACCTCCGGACAGTCCAAGCCAAGGCACGCGCCCGCCTCAGTCTCCTCAAGCTCCTCTCTGGCCGTACGTGGGGTCTGGACCCCTCCACCATCCTCCACACCTATAAGTCCCTCATCCGCCCTATCCTTTGTTATGCCCATCTGGCTTGGATCTCCGCCCCCCCTACCTTTTACAAATCCCTCCAAATCCTTGAACGCCATGCTCTCCGCCTTGCCTATCGCATCCGTCTCCCCTCCCCCATGCGGATCCTGTATGATCTCATCCCCTTCCCCCACCTCCTCCTTTTCCTTGAAAGGATACGGATCCTGTACACCTCCCGCAAACTCGATCCTCCTCACCCACTCGTCTCCCCGATCCTCTCCCACCCCCGCCCGCTGCCGCGCCTGTATTCGCACGTCCCACCCGGTCTCCATCTCTACCCCCCTTACCCTCTCCAAAGGTGGCTTCCGCCAGCTCCCCCTCCCTGATGATGTCCTCCTCCCCTCCATCTACCCCTCCTACCAGCTTTGATCCTTCCTCCCTCTTCAGTTTTTTTTTATGGCACCCTCCCACCCTTCTCTCCCTCTTCCCTCCCTCCTCCATTTCTCCCCACTCCTCCCCCGGGCTTCCCCTCCCCTGTCCCTCTCCTCCTCCCCTCTTCTCCTCAGCCATTGGCATCCTTGTTCTCCCCTCTCCCCCCACCTCACCCTTCTTCCCCTCTTGGCAGGTCCCCGGACTCGCACACGCTAAGTGGACATTCGCGCGCCGGAGATCATCGCCATCAGTGTCTCGTGTGTGCCGTCATGTTTAGTGTTCAGCGTTCCCGTCACACTCCATCGTTCACCTGTGCCATCGCCATGTTCAGTGTTAGTGCGTCGTGGCAACAGTTTGTAGTGTGGATTATCGTCGAGTGTGAACGGCTCCGTGTTTGTCTTTATGTGTCTACTGTTTTATTACCCACCGTTATGTCACATCTGTGTATTCTTTCTGTTCTTTATTTGTCTACTCTATGGCTGAAGAGCGGCGTTACATGCTGCTGACAGCCTGCCTGTTTGTACGGGTTTGAAAATAACAATAAAGAAAAAAAAAAAAAAGCTCGACAATATGACTACATCGAGTTATTCTTTTAGACAGCGCCGTGCACAGCCCAAGTACCTGAATTGCGAGTAAACACAGGTAAAGACGCAACTGGTTTGGTCTTACGTGATGCTGTTTAGAAGAGCAGTTACACGTGCTTTAACCATTACGTACCGTATCAATTATCTCTGACACTTCCTAAGTAATAGAACCCAGTGTGTTGTCCTCGACTGCAAGAGTTCATCAGAGACAAGGGTGTCGTCAGCAGTGCCCCAGGGAAGTGTGACAGGTTCAAAATGGTTCAAATGGCTCTGAGCACTATGGGACTTAACATCTGTGGTCATCAGTCCCCTAGAACTTAGAACTACTTAAACCTAACTAACTTAAGGACAGCACACAACACCCAGTCATCACGAAGTGTGACAGGGCCAATATTATTTTCTATAGACATGAATGATCTGGCGGACATGATGGGCAGAAATCTACCATTGTTTACTGATGATGGTTTGATGTACTCGGAAGACGTCGAAGTTCAGTGAGGAGCCAAAGTGACTTCGTCAAAATTTCTGGTTGTTGTAATGAGTGGCAGCTAGCTCTAAATGTAGAAAAATGTAAGTTAACGCTGATGCGTAGGAAAAACAAACCTGTAATGTTGATGTATAATTGGCAGAGTCCTGCTTGACACAGCCACTTCGTTTAAATATCTGAACGCAACGTTGCCAAGCGATGTGAAATGGAACGAGTACGTGAGGATTGTGGTAGGGAAAGGAAATAGTCAACTTCGGTTTATTGGGAGAGTTTTGGCAAAGTGTGGTTCCTCTGTAAAGGAGACCGGATATACATCTACATCTACATCTACATCTACATCTACATCTACATACATACTACGCACTCCACCATACGGTGCGTGGCGGAGGGTACCTCGTACCACAACTAGCATCTTCTCCCCCTGTTCCACTCCCAAACAGAACGAGGGAAAAATGACTGCCTATATGCCTCCGTACGAGCCCTAATCTCTCTTATCTTATCTTTGCGGTCTCTCAGCGAAATGTAAGTTGGCGGCAGTAAAATTGTACTGCAGTCAGCCTCAAATGCTGGCTCTCTAAATTTCTCAGTAGCGATTCACGAAAAGAACGCTTCCTTTCCTCTACAGACTCCCACCCGAGTTCCTGAAGCATTTCCGTAACACTCGCGTGCTGATCAAACCTACCAGTAACAAATCTAGCAGCCCGCCTCTGAATTGCTTCTATGTTCTCCCTCAATCCGACCTGATAGGGATCTCAAACGCTCGAGCAGTACTCAAGAACAGGTCGTATTAATTTTTTATAAGCGGTCTCCTTTACACATGAACCACATCTTCCCAAAATTCTACCAATGAACCGAAGACGACTATCCGCCTTCCCCCCAACTGCCATTACATGCTTGTCCCACTTCATATCGCTCTGCAATTACGCCCAAATATTTAATCTACGTGACTGTGTCAAGCGCTACACTACTAATTGAGTATTCGAACATTACAGGATTCTTTTTCCTATTCATCTGCATTAAATTACATTTATCTGTATTTAGAGTTAGCTGCCATTCTTTACACCAATCACAAATCCTGTCCAAGTCATCTTGTATCCTCCTACAGTCACTCAACGACGACACCTTCCCGTACACTGCAGCATCATCAGCAAACAGCCGCACATTGCTATCCACCCTATCCAAAAGATCATTCATGTAGATAGAAAACAAAAGTGGACCTACCACACTTCCCTGGGGCACTCCAGATGATACCCTCACCTCCGATGAACACTCACCATCGAAGACAACGTACTGGGTTCTATTACTTAAGAAGTCTTCGAGCCACTCACATACGTGGGAACCAATCAAATGGTTCAAATGGCTCTGAGCACTATGGGACTTAACATCTATGGTCATCAGTCCCCCAGAACTTAGAACTACTTAAACCCAACTAACCTAAGGACAGCACACAACACCCAGCCATCACGAGGCAAAGAAAATCCCTGACCCCGCTGGGAATCGAACCCGGGAACCCGGGCATGGGAAGCGAGAACGCTACCGCACGACCACGAGATGCGGGCAAGGGAACCAATCCCATATGCTCGTACCTTAGTTAGGAGTCTGCAGTGGGGCACCGAGTCAAACACTTTCCGGAAGTCAAGGAATATGGCATCCGTCTGATACCCTTCATCCATGGTTCGCAAGATATCATGTGAAAAAAGGGCGAGTTGCGTTTCGCAGGAGCGATGCTTTCTAAAGCCGTGCTGATGCATGGACAGCAACTTCCCTGTCTCAAGGAAATTCATTATATTCGTACTGAGAATATGTTCGAGAATCCTGCAACAAACCGATGTTAAGGATATTGGTCTGTAATTTTGAGGATCCGTCCTTCTACCCTTCTTATATACAGGCGTTACCTGCGCTTTTTTCCAGTCGCTCGGGACTTTACGTTGGGCAAGAGATTCGCGATAAATGCAAGCTAAGTAAGGAGTCAATGCACTAGAGTAATCTTTGTAAAACCAAATTGGAATCCCATCATGACCTGGCGATTTATTTATTTTCAATCCATTCAGCTGCTTCACAACCCCAGGGATGTCTATCACTATGTCCTCCATACGGGAATCTGTACGAGACTCAAACTGAGGTATGTTTGTACGATCCTCCTGCGGGAAAAATTTCTCAAATGCTAAGTTTAAAATTTCAGCTTTCGTTTTGCTGTCTTCCGTTGTCAGGCCAGACTGATCAGTGAGTGACTGGATGGAAGCCTTCGACCCGCTTACCGATTTTAAGTAAGACGGTGGTAGTGGTTGAATGCTTCGCGCATCGCTCTTTTCACAGCAGCACGAATCTCTACTAACTTTTGCCTGTCCTCATTCTCCCGATCTTTCCTGTACCGCGAGTGCAACTGCCTTTGCTTCCTGAGCATTCTCCGAATTGCGCTGTTAAACCACGGTGGGTCTTTTCCGTCCGTAACCCACTTTTTCGGCACATACTTGTCTAATGCGTGATTTACAATGTGTTTAAAATTTGCCCATAATTCTTCTACGTCCATCGTACCGGAAGTAAATGAAGATGCTAACAACTGCTTATCTGCTCTTTCTAGTAAGAATACTCTCCTAGCCTTCTTGACCGACTTTTTAACTTTCGTAACCATAGTCGTAATGACAACATCATGATCACTAATCCCTGTCTCAACACTGACACCGTCGATGAGGTCTGGTCTGTTCGTGGCTACCAGATATAAAATTTTTCCATTACGCGTTGGCTGTCGATTTAGCTGCTCAAGACAGTTTTCGGATAATGTGTTCAAAAGTAATTCACACGACGGCTTGTCTGTACCACCTGTAATGAATCCATAGACATCCCAGTCTATACTAGGTAGGTTGAAGTCGCCTCCGACTAATATAGCATGATCCGGGTACTTCTGCGATACAGAATGTAGACTCCCTTTGAATGATTCTAGAACTGTCACGGTGGAACCTGGTGGCCGGTAATAACACCCAACAATTAACTTTATTTCCCCTAGCCATGTTAAATGTGTCCAGATAACTTCACAATCACACCCTACTTCGACCTCAGTAGACACAATATTTTTGTCAACTGCAATGAAGACACCACCTCCTACGGTGTCTAATCTGTCTTTCCGATACACGTTCCAACCCTCACTAAATATTTCAGAACTTCCTATCTCAGAGTTCAGGCAGGTCTCAGTCCCGAGAATAATTTGCGCGCCACACGCTTCCTGGAGGGCAGTAAATTCAGAAACTTTGTTCCGAACACTCTGAAAATTTACTGTTAATATCTTGATAGCTGAAGTGTCTTTACATTGAGCGCATCCTGATTTCCCTGCCTGCACGTCGAATGGTGAGTGTTCATCAGGACACCTCGCACTGCTGCCTAACGTAAAAAACCGCCATGTCCACTCCACAAGTACTCTGCTACCCGAGTAGCCGCTTCCTTTGTGTAGTGCATCCCTGATCTATCTAGGGGCGTCCTACAATTCCCCACCCAATAGCGCAAGTCTAGAAATCTGCACCCAAGACCGTCACAGAGTCGACGAAGCCTCTGGTTGAGACCGTCCACTCGGCTCCAAAGCAAAGGACCCCGATCCACTCTAGGAACGATGCTGCAAATAGAGAGCTCTGCTTGCACCCCGCGTGCGAGGCCAGCGGTCTTCACCAAATCCGCCAGCCGCCTGTACGAACTGAGGATCGCCTCAGAACCCAAGCGACAGGCATCACTGGTGCCGGCGTGAGCAACTACTTGCAGACGACTGCACCCCGTACTCTCGATAGCCGCAGCCAAGGCCGCCTCCACATCTTGGATGAGGCCCCCGGCAGACAAACGAGTGCACGTTGGATTTCTTTCCAGCCCTGTACGCTATTTCCCTAAGGGGCTCCATCACCGGCCTAACAATGGAGCTCCCAATAACCAGCAAGCCTTTGCCCCGCTGTGCCTGCTCGGACCCTGCTGAAGGAGCGGCCACCTGCCCACTGACAGGATGAACGGACGAGGCCAGCCGGCCAGCCTCCACATGCACCCTCCGCCTCGAGCGACGCGAACGCGCTGCAGTCCGCCACTCACCCTGAGGTGAGAGCGGCCCCAACGCGCCTGGTACACTAGAAGGTGCCTCGGCGGCTGAGTCAGTGGACGCAGCAAGCGACACCTGGGGTGTCTCAAGCGACGCGCCAGACCCTCTGCCGTCGCTGCACTTCGAGGCAGCAGCCTGAAGGCGACTGACCGTGGCCAACAGCACGCTCAGCTGCTCGCGAACCGCGGCCAGTTCCTCCTGCGCCCGCACACAGCACGCACACACCCTATCCATCCTACTGCTAATATCTAACGATTCCGCGAATTTATACTCTATATATAGGACACTAGTGCGACCTATTCGTGAGTACTGTTAGAGTGACTGGGATCCCTACCAGATCGAATTAAAGGAAGACATTGAAACAATTCAGAGGCCGGCTGCTACATTTGTTACCGGTAGGTTTGAACAACACGCAAGTGGTATGAAGATGCTTCAGAAACTCAAATGGGAATCGCTAGAGGGAAGGCGACGTTCTTTTTGAGCAACATTATTGAGAAAATTTAGAAAACCGGCATTTAAACCTGACTGCAGAATGATTCTACTGCCGCTGACATACGTTTCGCGTAAGGTCCGCGAAGATAAGATGTGAAAAATTAGGGCTAATACGGAGACATACAGACAGTCGTTTTTCCCTCGCTCCATTTGCGAGTGGAACAGCAAAGAAAATGACTAGTAGTGATGCAGGGTTCCCTCCACCTCGCGCCTCACGGTGGCTTGCGGAGCATATTTATAGATGTAGTTATAGAAGCACAACGTGGCTTCAGAAAGGTGAGCTCCATCAAGAGTGCAGTGGCGAACTTCATAACACTCGTCACTACGGCGCTGGATCATCAAAGAAGAGTATCTAGCGTATACTTAGACTTTTCAAAAGCTTTAGATTGTTTCTGTCATAAAATTGTTCTAGAAAAAGACTGTTGGGCACAAGAGGACAGGCAGTGGACATTACAAAAATCTTTGTTAAAAGCAGACAACAGCCTGTTGAAATAAGACGGAAATCCGGAAATACAGAAAAAATGTCTAATCTGAAAAGTATGGAGTAGCTAAGGGTTCAGTACTAGGATCACAGCTCTTTATATTATACATAAATTATACTCTCACTGCAGTAAATAGAAAATTGTTTACGTATGTCGATGATACAACTTTACTAGTATGTAGTCACGCAGTGAAGGATTTGTCAAAGAAAGGCGATGAGAACATGTAAACGGCAGAATGGTATTTTAGGGAAAATAATTTATTGATCAAGAGGTAGAAAACAATGCGTACAAAATTTAAAACAAACAGAACTAACAACTCTGAGGACTTTATTCTGATCATTGGTGATACAGACGTAGAAGAAGTGGACTGTAATAGATTTCTGGGAACAGAAGCGGATAAATTTCTGACATGGGGAAAACTCATTGATAAGATCTGTTAAAAATAAGTACAAATATATTTTAACATAAAAATGTGCTATATCTGAACACAGAAAACTTGCTAAAAATGTAGCACGGGTTTACCTTTCCGCACATATTACACTTTATACCAATATCAGGAGCAGCACATATACACACTCGGAGAATTTTAAAACTTCAAATGAAAACCATAAGATATATATCAGAACTAATAGCAAATATTAATTGCACCAATTTTGTACGTACTTGTCACAATACTTTATTTAATGGTAAATTATACAACATATCTAAATAGAGTTTTATGAACACATCACAATAACTAGAGAAAATAACCATATCTGCAGCAAAAGAGTGAAAATAGGGATCCTACAACTGCAGGAAGCTTATAGCATACTATTAGCATGCAGAGCACAAAGGAACTGAGCACCTCAAAAAAAAAAAAAAAAGTAAGGAACATTTCATCTCTGAAAGTTGATAAAAGGTGAAGCAGTACTTGCAGGCAGATCTATAGGGTAAATTTTAAAAAAAAGTTGCAAATGGTGTAAAACACCTCCTTTTTCATGTGGAAACAAATCGACTGAAAGAAGGCAAAGGAAAAAGAAAGTGTTGTGCAGAAACTACAGAAGAGAGCGTGTAGATTAAGTGTATTTGGTATAAATACGATTTCAATGAGTTTCACTACGTACAAATGTAAAAATATATTTGCAGTATGGCGTAAAGTAAATGAGCTAAAAAACTAGTTATCAGTTTGTATAAACGTATTTTACTATTTTCAGCGTTATGGCTAAAACACTGGTGACTTTCTTTCGATATTGAAGAAAAGTCGACTGTGTAAATTGATACAGGATACTAGCATATATTATCACAGTGTATTACAATAGATTATCTATTAGCGGTATTATATAGAAATTGTTATTATCTGTCAATGACAAATTTCTAAGAAGTTTGTTTATCCTACATACACTGACGGAAAAAAATATCCCAACACCAAGAAGGAGTTCTGCGAGCTAAACGAAAGTTGGTAGGAGTGTTTCTATATCTGAGAAGTGACATCTATTCAAATTTCGCGCCAGTCGCATAACAGTGATACAAATCAGGTTCAAAAAATGGTTCAAATGGCTCTGAGCACTATGGGACTCAACATCTTAGGTCATCAGTCCCCTAGAACTTAGAACTACTTAAACCTAACCAACCTAAGGACATCACACACACCCATGCCCGAGGCAGTATTCAACCTGGGACCGTAGCAGTCCCGCGGTTTCGGACTGCAGCGCCAGAACCGCACGGCCACCGCGGCCGGCTACAAATCAGGTTTGCTTTAAAAACAAGCTGTAACGGTCGTGAGGGTTAGTTGCATTTGTAAGTCATGAGTCGATGTTAGTCAACAATGCCTTTAAGACGCCATTAGTAACAGCTCACTGAGTTCGAACGAGGTCGTGTAATAGGGCTATGAGAAGCTGGATGTTGCTTCTGAGATACTGCAGTTGGCAGGAATGTAGCCATTGTACATGATTGTCGGCAGCAGTGGTCACGGGAAGATAAGGTCGTAGGAAGATAGGATTCCGGGCAGCACCATGGCTCTACCGAGAAGGAAGACAATTGTGTATGGCTGTAACCCATTGTACTGCGTCTGCAGCAGCAATTCGAGTAGCATTTGGCACCACGCTGACACAACGAACTGTCGTAACTCGGTTACTTCAAGGACAGATCCGAGCCAGACGCCATGTAGCGGGCATTTCACTGACCGCATACCACCGGTGATTACAGGATTATAAATACAAAATCAAATAGGGGTAATGCAGGAGTAGGTTTAATAATGAATAAAAAAATAGGAGTGCGGGTTAGCTACTACAAACAGCATAGTGAACGCATTATTGTGGCCAAGATAGACACAAAGCCCATGCCTACTACAGTAGTACAAGTTTATATGCCAACTAGCTCTGCAGATGATGAAGAAATAGATGAAATGTATGACGAGATAAAAGAAATTATTCAGGTAGTGAAGGGAGACGAAAATTTAATAGTGATGGGTGACTGGAATTCGTCAGTAGGAAAAGGGAGAGAAGGAAACATAGTAGGTGAATATGGATTGGGGGGAAGAAATGAAAGAGGAAGCCGCCTGGTAGAATTTTGCACAGAGCATAACTTAATCATAGCTAACACTTGGTTCAAGAATCATGAAAGGAGGCTGTATACATGGAAGAAGCCGGGAGATACTGACAGGTTTCAGATAGATTATATAATGGTAAGACAGAGATTTAGGAACCAGGTTTTAAATTGTAAGACATTTCCTGGGGCAGATGTAGATTCTGACCATAATCTATTGGTTATGAACTGCAGATTGAAACTGAAGAAACTGCAAAAAGGTGGGAATTTAAGGAGATGGGACCTGGATAAACTGAAAGAACCAGAGGTTGTAGAGAGTTTCAGGGAGAGCATTAGGGAACAATTGACAGGAATGGGGGAAAGAAATACAGTAGAAGAAGTATGGGTAGCTCTGAGGGATGAAGTGGTGAAGGCAGCAGAGGATCGAGTAGGTAAAAAGACGCGGGCTAATAGAAATCCTTGGGTAACAGAAGAGATATTGAATTTAATTGATGAAAGGAGAAAATATAAAAATGCAGTAAATGAAGCAGGCAAAAAGGAATATAAACGTCTCAAAAATGAAATCGACAGGAAGTGCAAAATGGCTAAGCAGGGATGGCTAGAGGACAAATGTAAGGATGTAGAGGCTTGTCTCACTAGGGGTAAGATAGATACTGCCTACAGGAAAATTAAAGAGACCTTTGGAGAGAAGAGAACCACTTGTATGAATATCAAGAGCTCAGATGGCAACCCAGTTCTAAGCAAAGAAGGGAAAGCAGAAAGGTGGAAGGAGTATATAGAGGGTTTATACAAGGGCGATGTGCTTGAGGACAATATTATGGAAATGGAAGAGGATGTAGATGAAGATGAAATGGGAGATAAGATACTGCGTGAAGAGTTTGACAGAGCACTGAAAGACCTGAGTCAAAACAAGGCCCCGGGAGTAGACAACATTCCATTAGAACTACTGATGGCCTCAGGAGAGCCAGTCATGACAAAACTCTACCATCTGGTGAGCACGATGTATGAGACAGGCGAAATACCCTCAGACTTTAAGAAGAATATAATAATTCCAATCTCAAAGAAAGCAGGTGTTGACAGATGTGAAAGTTACCGAACTATCAGTTTAATAAGTCACAGCTGCAAAATACTAACGCGAATTCTTTACAGACGAATGGAAAAACTGGTAGAAGCCGACCTCGGGGAAGATCAGTTTGGATTCCGTAGAAATGTTGGAACACGTGAGGCAATACTGACCTTACGACTTATCTTGGAAGAAAGATTAAGAAAAAGCAAACCTACGTTTCTAGCATTTGTAGACTTAGAGAAAGCTTTTGACAATGTTGATTGGAATACTCTCTTTCAAATTCTGAAGGTGGCAGGGGTAAAATACAGGGAGCGAAAGGCTATTTACAATTTGTACAGAAACCAGATGGCAGTTATAAGAGTCGAGGGGCATGAAAGGGAAGCAGTGGTTGGGAAAGGTGTGAGACAGGGTTGTAGCCTCTCCCCGATGTTATTCAATCTGTATATTGAGCAAGCAGTGAAGGAAACAAAAGAGAAATTCGGAGTAGGTATTAAAATTCATGGAGAAGAAGTAAAAACTTTGAGGTTCGCCGATGACATTGTAATTGTGTCAGAGACAGCAAAGGACTTGGAAGAGCAGTTGAACGGAATGGACAGTGTCTTGAAAGGAGGATATAAGATGAACATCAAGAAAAGTAAAACGAGGATAATGGAATGTAGTCAAATTAAGTCGGGTGATGCTGAGGGAATTAGATTAGGAAATGAGACACTTAAAGTAGTAAAGGAGTTTTGCTATTTAGGGAGTAAAATAACCGATGATGGTCGAAGTAGAGAGGATATAAAATGTAGACTGGCAATGGCAAGGAAAGCGTTTCTCAAGAAGAGAAATTTGTTAACATCGAATATAGATTTAGGTGTCAGGAAGTCGTTTCTGAAAGTATTTGTATGGAGTGTAGCCATGTATGGAAGTGAAACATGGACGATAACTAGTTTGGACAAGAAGAGAATAGAAGCTTTCGAAATGTGGTGCTACAGAAGAATGCTGAAGATAAGGTGGGTAGATCACGTAACTAATGAGGAGGTATTGAATAGGATTGGGGAGAAGAGAAGTTTTTGGCACAACTTGACTAGAAGAAGGGATCGGTTGGTAGGACATGTTCTGAGGCATCGAGGGATGACAAATTTAGCATTGGAGGGCAGCGTGGAGGGTAAAAATCGTAGAGGGAGACCAAGAGATCAATACACTAAGCAGATTCAGAAGGATGTAGGTTGCAGTAGATACTGGGAGATGAAGAAGCTTGCACAGGATAGAGTAGCATGGAGAGCTGCGTCAAACCAGTCTCAGGACTGAAGACCACAACAACAACAATAATACCACCGGCATTTGCGACTTCAGTGGGGTCAAGCGTGAGCTCATTGGAGAGCAAAGGGGAGGTCTGCTGTCTTTTCTGATGAAAGCCGGTTCTGCCTCGGCCCCAGTGATGGCAGTGTGTTGGTTAGGAGGAGACTAGCCGAGGGCCTGTAAACAACCTGTCTGCATGCTAGACACACCGGACCTAAACCAAGAGCTATGGTCTGGGGTGCGATTTCGTATGACAGCAGGAGCACTTGTAACCCCTGACACAGCACTCGTTAAAGCCTGTGCTATGGTAAGTGAGCGGGATTCACCTTATGAGAAAGGATTTTCGTATAGATATCGACCGCGTGTACCTGAATGGTGGCAAATCAGACTTACATCCACTCTGTAATAACAATGATCCGTCAAGTATGTTCGAAATGCAATTACACGTCAGGATGGACCAAAAGCAACCCAGAAGATGCTACCAGTTTGATAATAATACGGTCGCCAGCCTAATTAGGCATTAACTGAGTTTCTTCCCTTGTATGATTATATGATAGCGGAACAAACACTGGTAGCAGTTACTTCTGTAAAATATCTGGGAGTATGCGTGCGGAACGATTTGAAGTGGAATGATCATATAAAATTAATTGTTGGTAAGGCGGGTACCGGGTTGAGATTCATTGGGAGAGTCCTTAGAAAATGTAGTCCATCAACAAAGGAGGTCGCTTACAAAACACTCGTTCGACCTATACTTGAGTATTGCTCATCAGTGTGGGATCCGTACCAGATCGGGTTGACGGAGGAGATAGAGAAGATCCAAAGAAGAGCGGAGCGTTTCGTCACAGGGTTATTTGGTAACCGTGATAGCGTTACGGAGATGTTTAACAAACTCAAGTGGCAGACTCTGCAAGAGAGGCGCTCTGCATCGCGGTGTAGCTTGCTCGCCAGGTTTCGAGAGGGTGCGTTAGGTATCGAATATATTGCTTCCCCCTACTTATACCTCCCGAGGAGATCACGAATGTAAAATTAGAGAGATTAGAGCGCGCACGGAGGCTTTCAGACAGTCGTTCTTCCCGCGAACCATACGCGACTGGAACAGGAAAGGGAGGTAATGACAGTGGCACGTAAAGTGCCCTCCGCCACACACCGTTGGGTGGCTTGCGGAGTATAAATGTAGGTGTAGATGTAGATGTACAAGTTGGTATATATTCATGCAAAACAACAAGTTGTAACAATGCATAATATAGCTGAATTTTAGAACTAGAAAATCTATGGAACTGATAGTTTCCCGTTCTGTACTGATATGGAAAACCATGAATACATAACACTACACTATAATGTACACTACAAAACTTTATACTGTCTATTAATCTGATTAAAATCGGGCATAGGTTACCCTAGAAATTGTACTTTCGTGCCACACACAAAATGTCAATTTTGATAAAGATAAAAAACTGATAAATTAAGACTTTTATATTGACTTTAACTTTTGCTGGTCAAACCAATTTAGAACACTTCAGAATTCAAATGAATGTGGGGGGACACCGAAACTGTTATGATCGCTGTATTTAAAAAAATGATTACTGAATTTATTATGCGTTCAAGATTTCCAATATATAAGTTACTACTCTTTTCATCGTATTTACTGCTCATTTAAATGCCTTTAAATCTGTCTCGAAATAATAAATTTCATTACTATATCAATACTAAAGTTATCTTTCAATTTCGTTAGACCATCGTTATTCATTTACTGGTTCATTAACAAAACATTTCTTTAAACACCATTCTAATATAGCTAGTTCTGCAAACAATTATTATTAACACAAATTTTAATTTTCATTTCGGGACACTCGGATTGCACAACGTTTAGAAAGGACCCTGTCTAGGTTAGTTGTGAGGATAATTAAATGATGGAAAAGTTCTGGTAAAATTTAGGTTATTATTGCACCAAACAAATACAGTTCACTCTCTGATCCACACGAATACAGTACTAAAAGTTTCAACCTGCTAGTATCGATGCGGCGGTTGGCAGGCGGCGAGGTGGCGAGGCACAGAGCACACATACAACCACAGCTATGGCTCTTGATGTATCGGCATTTTAATTCTTCTTAGCGTCGTAATACTTTTCCATTTAGTGCCTATGGAATTTTGCCATGCTGTGTGGGCGTTGGAACAGCATACCCGAGGCTCAGTGAAGTTATGTCTTCCAGGAGAGCCTCCTCGCTCCAGAAGGTGTTGCTCAGACCAGTGCCAAACTCCAACTACAACTGCTGAGCCCGTTGTGCCGTGCAGTGGCCGTGCGCATTTTCCCGCGCTCGCCTGCCATCCACCTTTTACAGCACCCTGACAGACCGGGTATTCACCCGATGTTTTGCATTCTACATATCCTAACACATTGCCTACGTATGGACCAGACGCACGGTTACAATTTTAAACATCTTACAACAGTTTCAACATTTGTTACATTTCAATTCTATTACATTATTACTTGACATTTGACATAAACATTAATACTCACATTGAAACTTGTTTGCAGTTTTCTTAACACAATGGCATGAAACAAAAAAAATTGAAATCAGAACATCAATTAAACAAGTTTACCGAAAAATCAGATGGGAAGAATTACTTATATGTACAATAGTACAGCGTCGTTGTTGTTACACACTCTTGTGGTTCTCCCACGTACCGTGACTGAAAATTTCTACGTCAGTCTGGTGATTTGACATGTTGTGCTACATTCATGAACAGCCAATGTGACGAACAAGGCTTGCGGGGATTTACAAGCTTGCTTACACTGTCTTCCTCCCGCCCCGCCATCACAAACCCAAAACATTGTCTAGCCTACGATGCATGGTTGCAGTCTACGGTGCCAGTGATCTCGAATTGAAAGTAATTTGTGTTGTCGGTAAAAACATTTTTGTTAGTAGGTAGTTTCGTAATGGAAAAAAAAGGTATTCATGTGATGCAGGCTAGAAAGTGGAAGGAACAGTATGTGTAGAAGACCATGTTTAAACAGAGCAGCTGAGCGGCAGTTAGGCCCTCCACCAGCAGAAAAAACCTTTCGCGATTGGCTGGTAGCAAAGGCGTAGTGGGAAGATATGAGGAAGAGTAGATGTGCGAATAGAGGACTGAATGCAAAATGGCATGTGAACCAAAAGCAAAATATTTCTGAAAATGCCACAAGAGTATGAAGAGAAAACATTATCTTTCCATCGCTTTATTATTCAACATCGAAAGAAAACCAGTGTAGAGCAAAGGCAAATAGCTAATGTGGACAAAATTCCTCTTACATTTCATGTGCCGTGTAGCAGAACTGTTGCCGTGAAAGGTGCTATAATTGTAACTGTGAAAATAAGTGGACATGAAGAAAATGCACTACACTGTTATCACTTAACATTTCAGGGCTGTGATGCTGTGGTCCGTACATAAGATTCTCCCCTGACGTTTCGCCTTCGACTGCGGAACGCATCCTCCGAGAACAATCGGCGAACGGCAACGAGAGCACTAGAGAGCGCCGTATATATAGGCCATCCAGAGGGCGCTGCTGTCAATCACGTGACGTCGGCTGTTTCAGGGAGAAGATTATGAAATAAAGTTTAGTGAGACGACCGTCATAGCAAAGACGTCGCATTATTATGCGCGAATGTACAGAGAGGAATAATTATAATAGAAAAGATGAAGGCATTAAGCTGGATAAGACATGGATGTCATTATTGCAGCAACAGCGAGACAATCGATTAGTTTCAA
This sequence comes from Schistocerca cancellata, assembly GCF_023864275.1. Lineage (NCBI taxonomy): Eukaryota > Metazoa > Arthropoda > Insecta > Orthoptera > Acrididae > Schistocerca > Schistocerca cancellata. The sequence goes on along the minus strand of NC_064634.1, from coordinate 83,190,563 downwards.
TTGAGAAAGTTGGCAATATCAAAGATCATAGCATAGCCGACGCCACGTGACTGACAGCAGCGCCCTCTGGATGGCCTATATATACGGCGTTCTCTAGTGCTCTCGTTGCCGTTCGCCGATTGTCCTCGGAGGATACCTTCCGCAGTCGAAGGCGAAACGTCAGGGGAGAGTCTTATGTACGGACCACGGCATCTCAGCCCGGAAATGTTAAGTGATGACAACACCTTCCATGAAAGCCTTCATTCTATGAGCACTACACTGTTGTCCGTTCATGTTATGCTGACGATACTAAACTTAATCCAATGATCATTTTCTAGCGCAAGACAATGCCAAAACCCTCTCAAATACCGCCAGGTGTTGCTGTCCACATACATGTGTTGGATGGACGAGGCTGGTATGAAATTATGGGTCAACAGAGTGTGCTAGATCGGTTCAGTAGTCATTTGAAAAATTCTGTGAAAGAGAAATTGAGACAGGGAGCTCACTGTTATTCCAGAAGGACCTTCTTCAGAATTGCATCCTATTGATGTCTCGATAAATAATTGTCAGTGGGCAAAACAGTCGTGGTCTAGAGTGAGAGAGGACACTATTGTTAAATCTTCCAAGAACTGCGGCATTCGTAACACTCTCGATGGCAGTGAAGGCCAGCTTATATGTTAAGAGGACAACCATAACCGACGAAGATCATGAAGAATAGGATGAAGAAGATGATGATGAAGATGAGGAAGAAGAAGAAGAAGAAGAAAGTTCATACGTCGATTTGTAGGGATTTTAAATGTAAGGTCGGTTTTATAAACTAAGAATAGTTTTTAGTCTGGTGTTGAAAGTTAAAAAATACAGTAAATTTGTTATTTTTCTAAGAAATGCTTAAAAAGTAACATGCGTCTAATAGTCATTAAACAACGGAAGTTTGGCTGTAGGCCACCTTGCAACTAAATTATTACATTAGGCGTAACAGCAGATTGGGACATTGCACTAGTCGCAGGTCTTGTCAATTTGTAGCGTAACTTCCTGTATGCCTCACTAGTATCAGTCCATTTTCGTGAACAGCGTAACAAAGACACTGCACTGCTGTGCCGATGGCCTCCAGCTTCACCTCAGTGTCGGAGAGGTAGCTATTACAGTTACTGCATTTCCTTTATTTTACAGTGTCTGTTAAGTTTAAAGCAAATGTGCTTCAGACATGCATATGTGACTGAAGGAACGGACACTGCGATGATTTACAGCCATATTAAATTTACGAAAAACATAAATGTAAAGATGTTAATAGTGCCATTCTCCACATGGATGACGATCTTTCTTGGGTAGTCAGATAGGTGCAGAGGCTTGGACTCTAACTAAATACGAAGACGTCCCATCAGAAATGAATTATCGATGGTATCTCAGTATTACTAATTACTTCAATACAACGTATTACTGTTCTATAATATTCATTTATTTATTGTTCCGTGGGACCAAATTAAGGAGAAGTCTCCATGGTCATGGAACGAGTCAATACATTAAATTATAACATGATAGTAGAAACAGATAAAATCAAATATAAAAAACATATTCAGGTGACAAGTCGTAAGTTTAAATAAAGAAAATCAACAATGTAACACTGGAATTTGCTTAATTTTTTAGCTCTTCCAGGAGCTCCTCGACAGAGTAGAAGGAGTGAGCCATGAGGAAACTCTTCAGTTTAGACTTAAAAGAGTTTGGGCTACTGCTAAGATTTTTGAGTTCTTGTGGTAGCTTATTGAAAATGGATGCAGCAGAATACTGCACTCCTTTCTGCACAAGAGTCAAGGAAGTGCATTCCACATGCAGATTTGATTTCTGCCTAGTATTTATTAGTTCTTTATGAACCGGCTTTCGGCGCCTGAGGCCATCGTCAGATAACTTAACGCTAAACAGATAGTCCGCACAACTTCAGCGAGAATTCATAGCTGTACAAAGAATGCTGTACAAAGATATTTGACATTTTGTTACTATATCGGTGCAAAACGCAAGCATGATGTAATACCGTACCTAAAGAGACACTGAGCAAATAAATCTTATATTACAGTTTATTCAAATATTAAAACTATGAAAGAGTATGAAACAGTAATGTTCTACAAGTGAGTAATGGCACAGGCTACTATGCCATGTGGACAAACTGGTGAATTTGACGAACAGACCGGATAATTGGAGGGGGAGAAAGACGTCTATGGAATGTGGCCGTGGAACAGTTATAACAAGCTTATTAGCTAATGGTAAGAGGAATAAAGTAGTACCCAGTTATTACTCCTCTCACCATTAGCTAATAAGCTTGTTATAACTGTTATAGCCTGTGCCATTACTCTCTTGTACATCATTCCTGTTTTATACACTCGCATAGTTTTAATATTTGAATATACTGTAATATAAGATTTATTTGCTCAGTGTCTCTTTAGGTATTACAACATGCTTGTGTTTTGCACCGATATAGTCATAAAATGTCAAATATCTTTGTACAGCTATGAATTCTAGCTGAAGTTGTGTGGACTATCTGTTAAGCATTAAGTTATCTGACGATGGCCTCAGAAGCCGAAAGCCGGTTCATAACGAACTAATAAATACTGTTGTGGAACAATAATACGTTGTATTAAAGTTATTAATAAGTCTTTGTTCCACCAGGAACCGACAGAATTTTCCATAAATAGCTTTTCAATATTATTTCAGAAAATGAAGAACTTGGTGCGTACCTTCGCAGGAGCACGTAGAGAACGGAGCGTAGTCGATGATCTGACTCATCCCAGAGGAGTTCCATTGGGTTCAGGTCGGGAATCTGGACAGGTTATAAAGGCACATTTGCATGCCGAGCGTGAGTTTCCTCGGAGGCTCGAAATATTAATTAAATAAATAATCAGTGACAAATAAATAAAGCCTATGGCACACAACTGCAGCGCTGTGTCGCTGATAAAACAAAAGCACAATTGCGTTACTCTTATGTTTGATTAAGAAAGGGAGAGAGCTCTGGTAGAAGTGGTGCGAGAAGCACGTATTTTATTCTATTGTCTGGCACACCGCCATATTTCATGTTATTGAAGAATACTGCGAGTTGCAACCAGACTAGGTACTCGATTCTGTAAAGAATTTATATTTATAAAAGTAAGTAGGATTATGAACTGTAGGCTTATTCATTGAATATATCTGATTTAACTAACTGTGTAATTTTTTTATGTTTAGTAGACAATCACCTCTGTACGACGTATTGGCATGGCTGGCAAATTATTGAAATATTGAGATTTAGATTATGAGTCCGCACCTACCGCAGCAGTCTTTGGAAACGATTTATTTACGAAGTCCGATTATTTCAGTTTTATTTTACGGTCAACTACGAGTAACATTGCCTTTACGAAAAAGCCATTGTCAAGCGTCTGATACCGAATAATTAAACGTCCACGTTCCAGATAAGCAAATATCAATTACAATTACAATCACCATCATACAGATAGAATAATTAATATTTAAACAATATTTTTATTTTATTTATTTTATATTGGCGACTGCGTGTCGGACTTGTTATTTTGTCATTTGTTACATTGTTCTCTTTGTTTCATGTGAAAAATCAACTTTCTGGACCTGGACGTGAATGTATGAGAGATAACAAAAAATCTGAAGATATTTTCCAATTCTAAAATTTTGCGGGAAGACGCAATGAAACTTCCAGCAAAATAAGGTAAGACGCAGCATCTTTGCATTAGCAGGCTTGACCAGACGTATAATTCAGTGTATTAGCTTTTCAGTAGATCCTGTAGTGTTTCTTTCGTGCATAACAGTTTTCAGTGATAAATTTCATTCTCAGTACTTTTCCTTAAACAATAACGTATGCAACAATACCAATACACGAGTGTACAATATGGCCGACTTCTGTACGATACGTAGTAACATGGACAGCAGCCATTACCAATAATCTCAAATTCAGTTTATATTTTTAAATTAACAGACAGCCATTGTTGCTACGAGCGATTCATGCTCAACTGCATTTTATTTTAAAATCAGTGTCAAATATTTTCTTGAAACATATATCACGTGTGGCATGGTAATAACTAGAAATCAATACGCAAAAATGGAACAGCAAAGACGTACTATTCAGACGCAATCCGACTCGGACGAGAGACAAATGTTAGAAAATGACTTTACGACAGCAACCGGTAGTGACGATTTATCAAACATTGACGCAAGTGTTGACGGAAATTTTGGCAATAGGCCGTCCACTACAAAAATTTCAAAGTCTCAGTCAGAGCCCATGTTGATGCATGACGTCACGTCTAATGACGCGACGGGGGCACAGACCTTGCAAACAGTAAACATTGCCGACATGTTACAAATGCTAATGAAACAAAACGCAGAAAATATGGCATACATAAGGAAACAGAACGCCGAAAACATGGCAACCTTACAGACACAAAATGACGCAATTAAATCTGACCTCATAGCACTCAAGACAGGTAATGACACTTTATGTAAACGTGTGGAACTTATAGACGCCACACTGACCAAACAGACGACTGAACTCATTACTAAATTTTCCCAGCTTAATACGAGACAAGAAAAGACTACAACTGACGTAGCACTTTTACAGACACAAGTAAAAAACCTTAATGTCACGTGTGAAGTTCTTACTGAACAAATTCAAACATATCCTTCAGTACATGACAACCTTGAAAAACGAATTACTGACGTACAGAATAAATTTGACAATGTTGAACAACACCTGACTGACATCTTACAATCTGATGCCACAGCTCATTTTCAAAATATTAATAAAGAATTTCATGGTTGGGTAGTGAACAAAGACAAACATTTTGATAGATGCTTACGTGAAAATTTACCAACAATTGTGCACGACTCCGTAGCGCAATACATTACTAATAACAAACAGCTGATCAGTGACGCAGTACAATCCGTCACTGCACCCATGAGACAATTCACCGATCGACCACAGTCTGAATGTAACGAAAATATCAGTCAAAACGCACAGTTCAGGAACCAATATACATTCGAGTATGACACACACATACCGCACACGACAAACACACAAGAACAAAACACACCACGACTACAACACATACCACGATGTGCAAACACAAACACAAGCTATTATCATGGTAAACCACAGCAACATTGTCGTAATTACTCGCCAGCTGAACATACCAGTAATTACAGTGGAATAAATCCATATCACAATACGAAGGAAGAAGAAAGCTTAATGAAACACAGGCAATTTCAGATTTTTATCCCAGAAAAACGAACCATTCATCCGGTGATTTTTCTTAAATCTTTTAGTAACGCATTTCCACGCACTTGGAGTGACCGGAAAAAGATTTCATATATTGTCGGTTACATCCAAGGCGATGCAGCTGTCTGGGCATACAGTCAAGCTGACGTATGTACCACGTACAGTGAGTTTGAGCGTGCTTTTCTGAACAAATTCTGGTCGCAATCCGTCCAGGAGCGACTCAGAAGACAAATTTTAGAACCTGAAACTTTTAACAGTAAAAATGGCAACTTACGCAGATATTTTGAAAAATACTTGAACATGGGACACTTTTTAGACGAACCAGTCGCAACGCGTGATATACTCCGTGCGTTGAAGGCCAAATTGCCTTTCAACATTAAAGAAAAACTCCTACATATCCCGGATGACGATTCAGATTATTTTTTAACAGCCTTAGATTCGGTTGACATGTTACTTGAAGATCAGCGCTTCGCGCGGCAAAACAGCAGCCACAATGTTTACACTAGTGGTATGCAAAACATGCAGGCTTGCCAACTCAATTCTGGCGCGCCCACAGTTGGATACGCGGTACAGCAAAAACAGCAAACTCACATGCCGTCTCAATACGAAAATCAAAATCAACACGCGTATTCCAATACAAACAATAGTTACAACAGTAATAACACTTCATGCGGCAATCCATACAAAAGGCACCGCGGTAATAACTACAACGGTAACAACGGATACAAAGGCAACAACAAAAACACAAACAGAAATAGAAATAATAATAACTACGAGCCAAGACAGCATCAAGGTTGGACTCGTAACGATCAGTACTTTCATTCAAACTCTGCTTTACCACAGCAGCCACCAGGACAAAATTGGAGCATACCTTACGACCGACAGGTAAGTTATAATGCGCAACAGCAACAACAACCGCAAAAGTTTGGAGATCATAATAGGCAATATCCGAATGTGAATATAATAGAAATGACACCTGATGCACAACCTCAATCTGTGTCAGTACCTAGTACAAATGCTAATCCAACAAACTAGAAACAGTCACTTCTATGCCCCAGGTCGTGGCTGAAGAATTCTTGGGGGGCGACTTCAATGTTAATCAGTTATTTGACACCACACTTGAACAACAGAATAATGATATGCCGAATAATTCTAAACAAAAATTACCTGTTTTATTTATAAGATACAACTACAATAACAATATATCAGATGAACTTTTACAAGACAGTACACAATGTCGTTCAAACACAAATGAAATTGTTTTAGCATCTACTACTGGTGTAGTAGGTGGGATTCCAACTACTATTATCCTAGATACAGGTGCAGCTGTGAGCGTTTTGTCTTTTAATTTCTATAAAAAAATGTGTGAATTGGAACCTGTGCCTGAGTTTCCTGCCCAAAACTGTAAAATAACTACTGCACTAGGTAATAAGTCATGTAGGGTTACGAAGCAAGTTTTTGTAAACGTTAAAATAGGTAATGGAACCGTACAATGGCCATTCCTGGTTGTACAAAACCTTGTGACTAATTGCATATTAGGAATAGATATTATGAGCGAGAAGGACTGCATTATAGACTTCTCCAAAGGTAAATGTATTTTAAATGATAAAGGCAGTGTAATTATTATTGATTTGGACAGGAGAACTCTAAAGCATGACAAACACTGTACAGGGTACAAGGTTCAGTTAGTACTTGACAATGACATTCAAGATATGCAAACACACTCATCTGACACAGAGATAATGGACTTGAAAACATTGCTTGATCATAAGATAAGTGAAGCTACAGCTCTCAGTGTACATGAACGTATAAAACTACAGGAAGTGTTATCCAAATATTTACAAGTTTTTACCAAACGATTAGGTGTTATCAACACGTATGTATACAAGATTGAAGTTAAGCCTCACAAGATATTCTACCACAAGACATATAACGTACCGTTATCTCAACGACCTGCTGTGTGGCAAGAATTAAAACAAATGTTAGACTGGAAGGTCATTGAACCATCCACCTCACCTTATTGTAGTCCTCTACTTGTTGTCAAAAAATCAAATGGAAGCATTAGGTTAGTGTTAGACGCACGAGCAATTAATGAAATAATTTTACCGGTTCACACAAAACCCGAAAATTTAGAAGAGCAATTACAGAAATTTCTACATGCAAAATATTTTCCACAATAGATCTCGCTAATTCGTTTTGGCAGGTGGGTATCACTCCTGATTCACGGAAATATACTGCATTTATGTTCGGGGGGCGAACCTATCAGTTTTGTGTTCTACCCTTCGGACTGAATGTCAGCTCTGGGGTATTCATTACAGCCCTGGATACCGTGCTTGGCGATGATTTAGTTGAGACAGTCACACACTATGTAGATGATATACTGATAGCTACACAGTCTTGGAAGGAACACGTTGACACACTTCAAAGAATTTTAGAAAAATACGCACACCGAGATCTTAGAGCATTTCATGCTGAATAATGTCAAAGTCATACCCATCAAAATATTGCTAAGCAACTCGAAAAACTCTGTTGTTACAACACAGATAATAAGTAGTGTAGAAATTTTCATTTCAGCGGTTCCAGAGTCGCAGTTGAAGGCAGAAGAACTCTTCTTTCAGCGCGCGCCACCACCTGGAAGACGGAATATCAAAATAAAATTTATGATTATGTAGCAGTGAATGATATATTAATTTTTCACGGAACATTTGTTATTGTAGGTACCACTGACTTGGTATGACACCTGACGAACCGACAGACGTCATCTGTGAAGCGATCTTTTACTTTGAGAAATAGATTAGACGCACATCTCTCAACACGAAAAGCATCTATCAGTAGTCAAGGCCACACAGACACTCTACACACACGCACAAAACGCGAGGAATCGAACATTTTTTCTCTCTTACTATTTTGAATATTTATTGAGTAGTGAAAACGCCTGGTCTTGCCTACTGATGTAATGAATGTTGTGTCTAACCTATCTTGATTTCAGATGACATCACGTGACATAATGTAATAACCTATAGCTATGTAATGATGATGCGAACATGTTTATGTGCAACTGTATTATGTTTATGCTAAGAAAATATGTGATGTGTGTATGTATAATTACTTATTTTTTTAACTGATGTATCATGTAACTGTTACTATGTAAAAAATTTGAACAAAACGAGTGCCAAAAAGACATTGCATAGTGAACCTCTGTTCACGGACATTAACGAACATTACTAACTCTGCAACTACGCAGAAACCTATGTAAAAAAAAAAACGGTTAATGCCATTCATTATGCAGCGTATCTATGTAAACGCGATGAATGATTTCTTTGATTAATAACTACGAACATTTAGGTGAGCTATATTCAGCAAAAAAAAAACTGAAAATGTGAAGTGCATAATTCGTGCATCGTCTAGTGACATTACTGCAGTACCTAACTTCAAGATGTTAACTAGATTAAATGGACACAAAGTGCCTGTCCAGAAAACAACACGACGGGTGGAAGAATTTTGGTTGGAACTTCAGGGAATGAAATGTTCTCGAAATGTGACGGACACTCTTTACCTGGACTGTCCAAGGATCGACGCCAGCTATGTGCCGTCCAAGGTTCTGCAACCAAGCCTCCACGGAATGTAAAAAAAAAAAAAAAAAAACGAACTGCATGTGGACCAATTACTCGACGGGTCACGTCTGATCTGTAATGAGCAATGCCTTTAGTCACAACGAACTGCATCACAACGACTATAATGGAAATGGGAAATGGACACGCTTATGTATTAATCACGTTGTTATACAACGATGTTACTGTGATCAAAAAAAAACTTTACCACGACGATACTAACCTGTAAAAAAAATTATTGTGCAGCAGATGAATATGAACTGTAATAACGACACGATGTGTATAGGTCAACGCACCTGAAACATACGGACATTTTTCTTTGAAGTATTTCAAAACAATACTATGTAACTAAGAACATTCAACAATCTAAGTTGTATTGTGTGATAACAAATATTGTAAATTTAAAACTAAGTTACCTGTCATAGAATGTAGTCTTCATATGTAATCTTGGTTGAATATTTTCTTTGTGCAACGACTGAGAAACGCGCGCACACGAACAATATGAACTGCAATACTGTGCCGCGTGATCTAACTGTACGATATAACGGCAGTGCCGGAGTCACACAGACGCTTCTGCGCATGCGCGCACTCTATCTGCCAACATAAGAACTTTCACGGCGCACCCGCGTCATTCAAATTTTGTATATAATGTGTATAATGTGTATAATGTAGGTCATGTAAATAGTTGTAGATAACTTAGATTTTCTTGTGCCTTTAGGTGAATTGCTCGCCTGCAGGTGTGTCCTTTCGCCTCGCAATTCAGGGGGCAATATAAAGGCACATTTGCATGCCGAGCGTGAGTTTCCTCGGAGGCTCGAAATATTAATTAAATAAATAATCAGTGACAAATAAATAAAGCCTATGGCACACAACTGCAGCGCTGTGTCGCTGATAAAACAAAAGCACAATTACGTTACTCTAATGTTTGATTAAGAAAGGGAGAGAGCTCTGGTAGAAGTGGTGCGAGAAGCACGTATTTTATTCTATTGTCTGGCACACCGCCATATTTCATGTTATTGAAGAATACTGCGAGTTGCAACCAGACTAGGCACTCGATTCTGTAAAGAATTTATATTTATAAAAGTAAGTAGGATTATGAACTGTAGGCTTATTCATTGAATATATCTGATTTAACTAACTGTGTAATTTTTTTATGTTTAGTAGACAATCACCTCTGTACGACGTATTGGCATGGCTGGCAAATTATTGAAATATTGAGATTTAGATTATGAGTCCGCACCTACTGCAGCAGTCTTTGGAAACGATTTATTTACGAAGTCCGATTATTTCAGTTTTATTTTACGGTCAACTACGAGTAACATTGCCTTTACGAAAAAGCCATTGTCAAGCGTCTGATACCGAATAATTAAACGTCCACGTTCCAGATAAGCAAATATCAATTACAATTACAATCACCATCATACAGATAGAATAATTAATATTTAAACAATATTTTTATTTTATTTATTTTATAAGGTCTGTCCATTTCAGGAACGCTGTCGTGCGGAAACCATAGTCTCGCAGATGCTGCTATATAACAGAGTGCATTGTCATACAATCATCGTCTGCGAACACTACACAGTGCTGGAAAATGCGTTCGTATCCTTACGAATTTCGTATTTTATGAGGGCAAGCCAACTAACTTTCTTCAGGCATTCACCAATGCCAAACCTATCCGACTGGCATAGGGTAGACCGTAATGGAGTACTTCAAACCGCCCGTTCCCAGTCACCAGCGTCCAGAAGCGTGATCCTTCAAGAAACAGAAAGCATTCAACAGAGTTTTGCACGTTGCCCGTAGTAGTCTCCTATTCTTGCCAAGTGAGAATTAGCGGCGACATGTGTGTTTCAACGATATAGAATACAATCACTGCAATCCCTTCATGATAGTAATAACTTCATGTAGAGTTTTGTGAATTCGTTCCTTCTTAATTAAGAAGGGCTCGTTGTGGCGCTGAAAACATTACAAGTACAGTTTTCTCTTTGTGAAACTCGCTTAAGGTAATTGATTACACATTGCTGCTCATGCCGTCGCTAGAATTAATCGTATTTCGTCTCTTCTCCGTTTTTAATGCTCGAATCAACACTCGCATTGTAAGATGTAAAATTACAATTTTCTTTCACATGTTCTGCGAGAGAGACATTCGAAAACTTCATGCATTTTGCGACGTTGCCTGACAAAACATTTATGGTCCATTGTCTTTTCTGGAAAACAGGACTGTGAGAATGACGAACCAAGATATGTTGTAGATCTGACGTTTTTTTCACAATTATGAGAACATGCCGAAAGTTTCATTTTTCAGCAGAATGGGGCAACACCGTGTTTTTGCTTTCGTCATGTAAGAGAACTTCTTGACAATAAACATCCTCAACGATGGATCGCCCGTTGATGTTGTATAGTTATCGCACTGGATCATTGGTCTTCAAGGTCCGCTAATCTTCTGGTAAGTGATTTTTGCGGGGATTATGCGAGGAGGTACCAAAAATAGAAAAAGAAAATCGGAATAACATTGTTTGGGCGGAGCTTGTGTAGTACGCATTTTGCCACTGACTTGTTCTCTTCATCAGCGGTTATCGTTTTGGCTAGCGCTGATTAGTTCTTGTTGCGTTTTTGATGATGGCAAGTTTAAGTGACCAACGTGCAGCTATGAAATTTTGTTTTCTATTTGATAAAAATGCTGCTGAAACTGTTTTATGTTGAAAACGGCTTACCGAAATGACGCTATGGGAAAAACTCAAGTATACGAGTGGTTTTCTGGATTTAAAAATAGCGACATGTCGGCTAGCAACGTCACCAGAAACAGGAAAGATCCCAGTACGGTAGAGATGGGCAAACTGAAACACGTAAATGTTTCGAAACAAATGAAACAGTACAACGTAATGTTTCGATACGGTGTTTCGAAACAGTGAAACAGTTTGTGTTTTGTAATCTACTAAACCTACACATTTTATCATCTTGAATGTCTACTGTATAAGTATGTCCATATAAACACAAATGACGTGCGAGAGCGCTAATCATATCGCAGAAAGTATGAAACTATCACTTAGGCGTCTTGGCAGTTTCGTATTTCCTGCAGCAAATGCGCTGCTTTCGTATCATGTGACTTTCATACTTTTCAATTGGCTGAGGAAAACCTTAGCTGAAGACGGAAGAACCACCACGAACGGAACTGGAGGTGGGAGCAAACTGCTGAAACAACAGATATGCTACTGGGATTCCCACATTCCATTAGTATGGCTAATATACCCATCCTGCTAATTTCCATGCACACAAAGGAAATCATTGTGGATAATAGACACAGTGACTATAGACTCACGAATAACGCCAAATAATTCGAATAAATAACAAAATATAACAGAAATTTTTTTTTATGTTTCAAGGTGTTTCGAACCGTAACTATAAATTTACGATGCTTCCCGTTCACCATTACACTATCAGTGATATGTCAAACAGATTGCTTGCAATTATACCTACATCAAATTTATGTACATGTCTAATAACTGTCACTCTACGCCTTTTTTTATTTAAAATGTTGTAGTCTTACTTGCGTTTCTTAATATGGTTACTGTACATGAACAGAGAAGCGTATGTTATAAAAAAAGTGCAATTTAACTGAATGATTTTCACATATTTATTATTTTGAATGTGAATAGTATGCGTTGTTTTATTGTTTGGTTAGTGTTTATAAAGCAGATGTTACGCCATTTCGGAATAGGACAGTCAGCTAGAAACGAAGCTTTATTTTCGGATATCTTAAGCTTCATGCTATTGCTTGTCAAAAAGATTTCGACACTCTTGAAAGTGTTTCATGAAGTGGTATGTTGTGTTTCAGTACCTGTGCCGAGCCCGAATCTCGTCCGGTACAGAGCGGAATGAAACATCACTGTTTCGATACAATTGGTCCGTTCCAGGCGCAGGTAGACTGAAACAGTCTTATTTTGAAACAACGATACAGTTTCTGTGTTTGGCTCGAGATCCGAGACAGGGGCGGAATGAAACACCACTGTTTCGAAACAGTGAACCATAGCCGTTCCGAAACACTGAAACAGTTCCAGGTATCGGTACACTGTATCGAAACATAGAAACAGTGGCCAAGTCTACAGTACGGGGAATTTTGACGTCTGTCGCTCGCATGGCCTTCGTGCAGGAGAGAATGCTCCAAGAAATGACTGAATATTCTGAGAAACAACGCAATTTCTTCAGTGATCTACACATGTCAGTTGATTCGACTTTGCTTCCTAAAACACTGATCCTGTGCCAAGACACAATGCGAGTGTTGATTTGAGCATTAAAAACGGGGAAGAGACGGAATACGATTAATTCTAGCGACGGCGTGAGCAGCAATGTGCAATCAATTACCTAAAGCGAGTTTCAGAAAGAGAAAACTGTACTTGTAATGTTTTCAGCGCCACAACGAGCCCTTCTCAATTCGCCTTTTCTGTAATGCTAGCGAGCCTATGAAAGTGGACGATGTTGTTTGTTAGAAGTTGTCCCTTCTACAATGCGACTTTCTTATTAAATACATCCCTATGAAATCAGAAATAAATTGTTACTGTGGGCAATAAAGTACACTCAAAACGCGAGGTTTGCAATCCATTCAAGACGTTCGATTTTCATTCCAGCTTTCCTTCTTCCTTCCGAAATTCAACAATGGTGGCTCTTAATTCGGACAATCCTTCCAGTTATGCCTCTTGACTTAACCAACGTACTTTGCAGTAGTATATAATGGGCCCATATTCCTCATTCAGTTCCATCAAAAGTTGTTGAAACTGATGGCGTAGTAATACATGCGACGTCAGAAAATTTAATATTTGAACTACTAATTTTCGTCACGTGCTCCATACCTGCGAATTTAGCACAAAGTGCTTCTCGATCTGCAAAACAACGAATCCTGTACAACTAGTCTGTCGATCATTTTAATTTTTTTGCTCTTTCATTGTAAATCAAATGTTTAATTTCTTTATGCGTCGTGTTATAACACTGCTCCACGACAAATTTTCGATACCCGTCGATTAGGCGAATGCATAACAGATTTTGAGAATTCGCGACCTTCTCTTTTGTGACATCCATTAATTTTTGAAGGTTTGTGACGATAAATCACTAGACTGACTCTCTTTGTGTTAAGAGGCACAGGACCTGTGAACTTCCTTTACACCAGGAAGAACCACGAAGAAACAGCGAAGGATAAACGATACAGACACCACAATTGTGGAGAAAGTCGTGCCGAGCGAAAAACGCCACAAAAAATGCCAGAACAAACAGCATCGCATCGCACTCCTAAATGAAATGCCGCACCGTACCGATCAGTTTCGAGGAGGACCGAGCAAAGCCGAGATGTGTCGGGTAGTGCCTCGGACTGCAACCGTGCAACACATTGTGCACGCGTGTAGTTTTGCGTGCTGTGGCTGAAATGGTTTTACAGAGTAATGTGCACCGTGGATTCAGCACTGTAAGCACACTAAATGCATTGTACGTACGAATTGACCCATTTCATAGCCACAAATGTGCATTGTTCAGCGCACATTGTCGAACATAGGGCTTCGCACCAGACAACCGTTACGTATTCGCATACTGATCCAATGACATCGTCAGTTACGATTGCCGTGGGCGCGTTATCTCCGAGATTGGATTTTGAATCAATGGAATGGTGCCCCTGGTCAATCATATTTCATGTTACACCAGGTCGATTTTCGTGTCCAGGCGAACAGTAATGCACAACAACTTAACCGTAGATCCCTGGAGCAGTATTATGCTATTGGAGGACATTAATCTGGGCTTCCGTGGGACCTGTGACAGTAATCAAATGCACCATGGCAGCTGAGTACTGTATAAGCATTACTAGGCAACACCTGCATTCTTTCTCGCTAGATTACTTCTACGATGGCGACGGCATCTTGTGCTGTATGTTGCACATTAGACAAGTAATAATTTAGAAACCTTCTTCGTATACTAAATGTCAAAGATTATACTTGTCTTTCTATTCAAGTAATTCACATGTATACCTCTGAATGCAAAGGGGCACTATCCATGAAAAGAGTTGAGTTGAACGATTTTCATTTTTCTGTAACACATTTTTCTTACCTCTGTGTCGTTGGAGCAAGACGTGGTCCTTCAGAGTTGAAGATAATTTCTGAAATACATGAACTGTGGATCAAAAGGATGTTTATTTCAATACGTTTTCCGATTATATGAAATGTATTACAGGGTGGCGCACGAAATGTGTTACCAATTGTTTCTTTCACAATTTACGACGCACATTAGATATCCTGCTGGGATCTCTACAGCAGTACCCGCAGAGCTTGGAAAAACAAATGAGTTACGAAATGACGTGTAATTCACGATACTGCCGCTAGGAGACTAGTAAGCAGCAATGGCTGACAATGGAAGACTGACGACACAGCAACGATCGGCAATTTTGTAACTTTTTCATGAAACGAAAAACCTTGTTGTGACCCAGAGGCGTTTTCGAGAACGGTTTAACACACGATGGGTTCCTTCCAAGAAGACCATCCACAGGTTGTACGATAAATTTGTACAGGAAGGAACAGTATCGAATGCGAAGCGACCTTGGCCTAAGCCTGTTTGTTCGTCGGAGAATATTGAAGCCGTATGAGTTGCTGTACAGAGAAGTCCCGGGAAATTGTGTAGAAAGGCAGCAGTGCAACTGGGAATATCCAGACCAAGGAACATAGAATAGAATCCAGACGCTCCGTTCAACGCATTCTTAAAAGTGACCTCCATATGTACCCATACAAGATGACCTGTGCACAGAAGCTCACTGAAGAACACAAGCAGCAGAGACTACTGTTTGCTCAGTGGGCGGAGGATAGGGAAGAAACGCTCAACAACGTTTGGTTTTCATTATCATTTAGACGGTGTGGTTAACAAACAAAATGTACGCTTTTGGGCCACTGAAAACCCACAAGTGCTTCATGAACGACAACATTATGCCCTGAGGATTACAGCGTGGGCAGAAATTTCCAGTCACTGACTTATTGGACCCTTTTTCCTTGAAGAAACTGTGAACAGCGAGCGTTATTTGACCATGCTTCGCAATAGCTTCATTCCACAGCTTCTTACTATTGCATTGCCCTTCAACACGCAGTGGTTCATGCAAGATGGAGCAAGCCCACATACTGAAAACACGGTGTTGGAGTTTTTACACGAGCATTTCGACATGCGGATCATTTCACTTAGGTTTCCAGGTCGCTTCAATGACGGGCCCCCCAATAGTCCAGACCTCAATCCATGTGACTTTTTTCTTTGGGGGTACCTAAAGGAAAAAAATTTTTCCCGAAACGTCCACGTGATTTAGTGGAGTCAGAAGACTTATTCTTCAAGCTTCCAGTGAAATTACGGAAGACATGTGCCGTAGGGTAATCACTAACTTTAGTGTTCGTTTAAAGGAAGTTAGGAAACGAAATGGTGGACATACTGAGCATGTACTGAGTTAGAACAAATCTCCATGGACGGCTCTTCATTGTAGTATAAGTTCCTTTCAGATTGTATTGAGAATAAAGTTTGCATTCAAAAACAAAATGGTAACACATTTCGTGCGCCACCCTGTATTTGGAGACGAAGTCCAATATAACAACAGAAAACTATAATTTAAGGAACTATGTGTTAAATACGATGACTGTAGGTGTTTATCGTAAGTTGACGGTATTATTCACTGGCTCTCTCAGCATCAAAACGGCCTTCATACCTTATATGTAACTAAATATTTGTCGGAAATGCCTAGGAAACTTACCCAGCAGCCGTTATAACGGTACTTTGCTGGCAGGGGTGTCAATTAGCATCATATTAATTAAATTGGGGGATAAATAGAAACTTTAATAACTGCACAGTATTACTAAGAAGCAATATAATGAAAAGTAATAAAAAGCAAAGTAGCAAAGACCAAGCGGGACAGAAAGATATAGGGGCGCGTTTTTTATAATACATATAAAAGTACATGTAACACATTATTGAGCTCTCTACCTTCAGTTACCGCGATCGGGCTAGTCGATGAAAAAATGGTACGCGACTGCGAAATTCGTTAAGAAGATTATTTAAAAACTCTTCAAGCACGTTTAAAATACATTACATGTGACGAAGTGATCAGAGACGTTTATTGTCGGGTAGAGTGAAAATCAATCCGTCAACATAATTCGAACTTTGTGTTAGCTGGGAACAGTACTCTTGGGAAACTATTATGGTTGTGGAACCCACGAAAGTTGTGCGCAACGGAAAGCTATAGTTTACGTAATTCTGAATTTTATAAAATGGTGAAACGCGTGCGCGCGGAACATTAGTAGAATCTTATCCTTGGACGGTTGCGGGGGGTAACTGATACAAACAACGCGCCAGCATAAAAAATAGTTCACTTATTATTTACCAGATATTAATTAACGGGGACCTAAAATACTAAAAAACCGAAGGATAGGACCATCACCTCCAATCCCGATTCATATTTCATATTTAATTAGTGAAAAGAGAAGCGTTAATAAACAAACTACATTCCGATTTTATCCACGATTTTGGCTTCATTACTTGGTCTTGACTACATGATAAACAATATCTGTGGAAGTTGTATGCAACGTATCGTCATAATATTTAGCCAACCAATTTTGTGGGACACAAAAAATGTAAATGCATGAAATTGTTCTTACAGCGGATGTATAACGTGTGAGTGCGAATAACTACATTGAGAAGCTGTACATCCATTACGTACTTGCATGTTTATCTGCGAAAATGGTTCTTGTCGGTACATCAGCATAGAGTTCGAATAGAATCGCTGGAACATTGCAAACCATTCAGATTAATCGAACATCTAAATACGCATAATGCTGGTACTACCAGGATGTGTTCTTTCTCTTCACCCCCGTGGCAGTAATTGAATTAAGAGTCAGCCGGGAAATACATTTAAATCAATTGACGACCATTGAGCTAGCGTCACGAATTTTCAAACGTCCACTGCCATGTATGAAGGCAAGTGACACCACGAGTGTTAACGTCGATCGAGGGGTGTCGTCGTGATCGTATTGAATGACATTGAGCGGTTAGACCGTCACTTGTGGTGTTATTCGGGAGTGGAACATTTTGTATTTGTCCTTTTCCACATACAGGGTGTTTCAAAAATGACCGGTATATTTGAAACGGCAATAAAAACTAAACGAGCAGCGATAGAAATACACCGTTTGTTGCAATATGCTTGGGACAACAGTACATTTTCAGGCGGACAAACTTTCGAAATTACAGTAGTTACAATTTTCAACAACAGATGGCGCTGCAAGTGATGTGAAAGATATAGAAGACAACGCAGTCTATGGGTGCGCCATTCTGTACGTCGTCTTTCTGCTGTAAGCGTGTGCTGTTCACAACGTGCAAGTGTGCTGTAGACAACATGGTTTATTCCTTAGAACAGAGGATTTTTCTGGTGTTGGAATTCCACCGCCTACAACACAGTGTTGTTGCAACAAGACGAAGTTTTCAACGGAGGTTTAATGTAACCAAAGGACCGAAAAGCGATACAATAAAGGATCTGTTTGAAAAATTTCAACGGACTGGGAACGTGACGGATGAACGTGCTGGAAAGGTAGGGCGACCGCGTACGGCAACCACAGAGGGCAGCGCGCAGCTAGTGCAGCAGGTGATCCGACAGCGGCCTCGGGTTTCCGTTCGCAGTGTTGCAGCTGCGGTCCAAATGACGCCAACGTCCACGTATCGTCTCATGCGGCAGAGTTTACACCTCTATCCATACAAAATTCAAATGCGGCAACCCCTCAGCGCCGCTACCATTGCTGCACGAGAGACATTCGCTAACGATATAGTGCACAGGATTGATGACGGCGATATGCATGTGGGCAGCATTTGGTTTACTGACGAAGCTTATTTTTACCTGGACGGCTTCGTCAATAAACAGAACTGGCGCATATGGGGAACCGAAAAGCCCCATGTTGCAGTCCCATCGTCCCTGCATCCTCAAAAAGTACTAGTCTGGGCCGCCATTTCTTCCAAAGGAATCATTGGCCCATTTTTCAGATCCGAAACGATTACTGCATCACGCTATCTGGACATTCTTCGTGAATTTGTGGCGGTACAAACTGCCTTAGACGACACTGCGAACGCCTCGTGGTTTATGCAAGATGGTGCCCGGCCACATCGCACGGCCAACGTCTTTAATTTCCTGAATGAATATTTCGATGATCGTGTGATTGCTTTGGGCTATCCGAAACATACAGGAGGCGGCGTGGATTGGCCTCCCTATTCGCAAGACATGAACCCCTGTGACTTCTTTCTGTGGGGACACTTGAAAGACCAGGTGTACCGCCAGAATCCAGAAACAATTGAACAGCTGAAGCAGTACATCTCATCTGCATGTGAAGCCATTCCGCCAGACACGTTGTCAAAGGTTTCGGGTAATTTCATTCAGAGACTACGCCATATTATTGCTACGCATGGTGGATACGTGGAAAATATCGTACTATAGAGTTTCCCAGACCGCAGCGCCATCTGTTGTTGAAAATTGTAACTACTGTAATTTCGAAAGTTTGTCTGCCTGAAAATGTACTGCTGTCCCAAGCATATTGCAACAAACGGTGTATTTCTATCGCTGCTCGTTTAGTTTTTATTGCCGTTTCAAATATACCGGTCATTTTTGAAACACCCTGTACAATACGTGTAACGCTACGATCTTTCAGCAGGATAACTATCTGTGTTACCTGGCCACAATGTTGCTGTAATTCTATGAGCAGTATGACAAGAAAGTCACGTAGTCGTCTTCGCCTAATCTGTGCCCCTTGGAACACCTCCGAGACGCTGTCCCGTGCTTACTCCGCGCCCAAAAACCACCGTCCCATATTTCACTGCAGTCGCGTAACCTGTGCGCAGACATGTGTTACCACATATTTCTAGAAACCTATGACGATCTTATCGAATCCTTGCATCGTAAAATGGCTTCATTATTGTGCTCGAAATGTGGACCATCGATCAACTTAATGGTGATAAAGTTTTGGCTTATCTGTGTACAGACATTATACTCCGGTACAATTGATCACGTAAGCGAAGTGAGTGCCTCCAAGCGTTTTCTGGAAGTGTCTCTTGGTGACAGAGGTGTCAGATCGCGTGGTTTCACGTGTAGAGGTCCGGATATAAAAGTGGACCCTCATAGTCGACGCTGTCTTTACACTTTCAGATGTTACAGGCAGTGAGAATGACGGGATCTGATTGGTCTCACTTCGAGTATATTTGTTTTTTCAGATGTCCCTTATCTTTATTCGTCTGCATAACTGCAGGTAAGATGAAAAATCCCTCACACTCGTTTCACCTCGTCCACATTCTCGTCACACCGCCAAGAGAAGCGTTGGCGCGCCGAAGGAATACGAAACAAAATGTGACGCGGAAACTGTCGATTATATCCGCATTCAAATGAATTCTTCAGTATAGAAATAATGGTATGCAAGAGGGGAAAGCTGTAGTCCATTACGCGATATACATATTCAGGAATTCAGGTGGAAACCTGTCCAGATATGGCGGTTCTGCAAGTGTAAAAAGACCCAAAAACAGGCCGCTACTATTCAAAAAGCTTTCACGTACCTTCTCACTTCGATACCGAATGGTAGTCTCAAACGGCTTCTACATATTACAATTAGTGCTGTTATGTAGTTAAGTACGGCATGAACAACGAAATCTCAATTCGAGCAACCCAAGAATTCTTGCGTAATATATGTGTGTAGTATTCATTGTTTGATCAAGTGTTAGTCTTTATATTCAGTTAGGATGGATGCCACCGCATAAGTGACGTGATTTTCGCAGGCTCCGTGTTTTTCGTCGATAACTTTGTTACTGCAGTCCTCAGGACGTCTCCTTTCGTATTAGATACCAATGATAATTCCATGCTTGGAATGCAAGAATTGATACGACCAGCATCTTGGCATTAGCTACACGTAACTCGACGTCCTTATCCAGCGGCTCCTTTATTCTTCTGAGGAAGGAGTCATAAAGTATCTTCCATCTGATCCAAAACCACGTTGTATTCACGAGAAAAGCTTTCCTATTATTATTATTATTATTATATTCTTTTATTCCCATTTAAGAGAGCGTTTGAACTTGAATTCCTTTATGATGATTGTTTATGTTTTTTCTGAGGCCAAATTTTCTTCATGTGTTCACTGTGTTGTTTCTTTCACTCCGCTGTCCATTTGCATCCTGGTCTCGTCTGTGTTGTGGTGTCAAATTTATGTTTTTTGATGATGTTCCTGAATTCAGTTCTATTTTCTGCATACTTTACTGTTATGTGTGCTTGTCTGAGGTCGTCTTCAACTTCTTTTATCCATTTTGTTTTTCCCCTGCCTGAGTTGATGACTTTAAGAATTCGCTTTGAAATTCTGTTTTCATTCATCCTGTGGATATGTCCGTAGAACTGCATTCTTCTTTTCCTTATTGTATCCGTAATCTTGTCTGTGTATTTGTATAATTCTGATGTTGGTCTCTTCATCCAGATTCCTTGCTCTTGTATTGGGCCAAAAATTTTCCTGAGAATTTTCCTTCCTTGTTTCTCTATTTCTTTGATTTTAGTTTGCCCACCTATTTGTGTTGTTTCAGATGCATACAGTGCCTCCGGTAGTACGACAGTGTTGTAGTGCCTCAATTTTGCGTTAATGGATATGGACTTTTTGTTATAATAGTTCCACGTGAGTTTATATGCTTTCTGTGGTTTTTTTTATTCTTTCCTCATTGGCCTTTAGGTTGATCCCTGATGGCTGGATGATTTCTCCCAGGTACTTAACATATGGTACCTGTACGATTTTCCCATGGGTTGTCACAATAGGCAATTTGTCTTGTGGCACTCTTTCTATGTACTGGGTTTTCTCATATGAGATTTGCAGGCCTATTATTATTATTATTATTATTATTATTTTACAATTGTATTGACTAACTAGGATCACGTCAACAACTTCAGTTCCTCTTCTTCCTTTGTTGTTGTTTTCTATTTCTTCCAGTTTTTCCTCATTTTCTCCCCATGAAGTCTCTTCCTTCCTTCTGTCCATGTTGTTCCCGATTTTTTATTTCTTCTGCTTTCAAAGCATTTCAAATTTAGTATTTTATTATTCAGGTTTTAATTTTCTGATTCTTTGACGTTGTTTCTTTCTAGATCTTTCCTTATTTCTGTAATCCATGCTAATGTCGATTTCTTCTTCCAGAAATATAGGAACATCTGTTTTGTTTGTCTATTTCCATCCATTCGGTAGAGGTGTCAGAAAAAGGTTAATCTTCGTTTGGCCATTACTTCAAATACTTTCTCTATATTTTATTTTCCAACCATCTGCAGTTTTTATTGCACCCATTATTTTCCTAATAATCCTTCTTTCCAGTACCTCTAGTTTTTCCATCTTATAGTTCATCGCTAGGCATTCAGATCCATATAAACATTCTGGCCGTACCACTGTGGTGTAGTGTTTTAGTTTTGTTTTTCTAGATATACATTTCTTGTAAATATTTTTGCTCAATCCATATGCTCTTTCCACTTTGTTAATTCTTACATCTATTGCATATTTTTCTAGTCCATTCTGTTGTATAGTTTCTCCAAGATATTTAATTTTATTTACTAGCTCCATTTTGCCTATTTGTGTTTCTATGATTTTTGGTGCATTTTTTTATATTTGTCATTAATTCTGTTTTTTCAGCTGATATTTTGAGACCAGTTCTGTTTGCTGTTTTTTCCAGAAGATTTATTTGAACAACTGCTTCCGTCAGGTTTTCTGAAAGTATTGCAAAATCATCCGCAAAAGCCAAGCAGATTACCTTAATTCCATTTGTTTTCCTTCCCAAAGTTATTGGTTCAATTTTATGATTTTTTAGCTCCGAATTTCACATCCTTACAATTTTTTCTAGAACACAACTAAACAGTAAAGGTGATATACCATCACCTTGTCTATCACCAGTTTTTATTTCAAATGGCTGAGATACTTCTCCCATAAATTTGACTTTAGATATTGTACCTGTTAGTATTTCATGAATTATGTTTGCTAATTTTGATTTAACAGCAAATTCTCTAATGACTTTATCTATTGTTTCTCTGTCTATACAATCAAATGCTTTCTTGAAATCAATAAATGACACTATTATTGGTTTGCTGATTAACGTTCTATGGCGAATTATTGACTTCAAGTTAAAAATTTGTTCTGCACAGGATCTTCCCTTGTGAAAACCACCCTGACATTCTCCCAGTAGTCTGTCTAAAGTATCTCGGTTCGGGAGAAGTTTTGGTAATATTTTTTATGTCACTGGCAGAAGTGACGCTCCTCTGTAATTATTGACATTTTGTTTTTCGCCCTTTTTATGTAGTGGGTGGATTAATGCTGTTTTCCATTTAAATGGAATATCTTAAGTTTTCCAAATGTTCTCAATAAGCAGCTGTAGATCCTTTACGACTTTTGGTTCTGACCACTTCAATAATTATGCTGTAATGGAGTCTTCACCACTTACTTGATTGTTTTTGAGTGTTTTGATGGCATCATGAATTTCTATTATTGTTTATTATTATTCTTTCTTTTTCTGTTTGGGTCATCTAAGAACCACGTGCCAACTTCAATGGTCCCTCCTTTGTTCTTCTTTTCTCTTCCTCCATTATTCTTTCATCTTCTCTCTACGTATCCTTTTTCTCTCCTCAGAACATTTTGATACTGCCTCCTTCTCCCTTCTGCCTTGAAATCCTTACCTTTTTAAAACATTCTTCTTAAAAAATTCTCTTTCCCACGCGTTTTTTTAATTATGTTGTTTGTTTCCAAATCTTTCCTAACTTCTTGAATCCAGGCCAATGTTGACGTCTTCTCACAAACATATTTAAAAATCTGTTTGATTAACCTGTTGCTGTTCATTCTCTATAAATGTCGAAAAATAGCTGTCACCTCTTTCGTGGCGTTTCAGTTATGTTTTCTATGTTGCGATATACTTAATTACGTCTTAATTTTCATACCTCTGTATTTCTTAGCGGACCAAGTAATTTTAGAATGATTCTTCTTTCTAGGACTTCAAGTCCAAGTTTGTTTAATTTGTAATTCAGTACTAAACATTCACTTGACTGTAGACATTCTGTTTTTGCTACTGTGTTGTAGTGCTGTATTTTCAAATTTTTAGACAGAGACTTTTTGTTATAAATGTTCCTGGTTATACCATATGCTCTCTCCATTTTATGTACTCTTCTTTTACAGCAAATTTTTCTAAGCCATTTTCTTAAATCATTTCTCCCACATATTTAAATTTATTGACCCTCTTTATTTGACAAGTATCTGTTACTAGGATTTTGGAGCATTTTTTATGTTTGTCATAAATATTGCTTTTTTCTGCAGAAATTCTTAAAACTGCTTTGTCGGCTATTTCTTCTAAGAGACTGATTTTTGTCCCTGCATTTGTTAGGTTCTCAGAAAGAATGGCAAAGTCATCAGTAAATGCAATTTCAATATCTTTGTTCCTGGTGATAGCTTATGTCCCTTTAGTTTTTGTTTCTATTATTTTACCATTTTCTCTGGGACGCAGCTGTGGATTGGAGATAGACAGTCATCTTACCTTACACCTGTTTTTATTTTGAATGCCTTAGATATTTCAGCCCCAAACATTACTTTTGATTTAGTGTCTGTGAGCGTTTCACCAATAAGGTTTGCTAGTTTAGATCCCTGGAGGGATTCCCATTTGAGAAAATTTAGAGAACTGACTACCCAGTGATTCAGCTGCCGCCAACATACAAAGCGCACAAGGACCACGAAGATAAGATACGACAAATTAAGGCTCATACGGAGCCATATAGACAGTCGTTTTTTCCTCTCTCCATTTGCGAGTGGAATAAGAAGGGAAGTGACCAGTAGTGATACAAAATACCCTCCTTCACACTTGTGGAATATCTATGTAGATGTAGATGTAGATATAGATGTAGAACCTGGATCACGGTAGGAGGTGGTCTGGGGATCACGGATCGCCTCTACAGTCACGCACTGCGGATTGCCTTTTCTCTGTCTTGTGCAGGTACACAGGATGTGGTCCTTGGCTCTTAGAAAATGAATATTTAGCAGTGCTTGATACGTCTTCCTACCAAAATCCGATTGCCTCTCAAAAAGGTAAAGCACTTCTGTTTCATAGCCTTACAACGTCCAATATTTTGATTCATCCTCTGTTTTATCAAAATTCCCTTTTCGAAATCCGTATATTACTGTAGTCTACCTTTTTTTTATTTCTGAATCTGGCCAGCTATGAACTGCAAAGAACTTACGACTTCTTGACATTTCTTCTCTTCTCCTCCCAGGACCTCTTCATTATTTCACTTCTTTTCTTTCTCCTCCTCGGAAATGATCCGTTCGGGCCTCCTGTTTAGTGATTCCTCTTAAAATGATTTCATGCTGTAAACTCAACTTCTGACATATGTTCTACTATGGAGCATCTGTGGCGTAATCCCAACTTCTGCTGCATCCCTCCTCACCTCGACAGTTCATTCAGATGTGGCCTTTAACCCCACTATGTAGTTGAAGATACTTTTGGTCAGTCTGCATTCATCCATACTTCGTAGTCGTTCAACATCTGCCCCCTCATTGTGTCCATTATCTTTTCAGTGTACGTGTAGAGTTCTTCCTTTTTCCTCTTCTTCAAAGTTCCATCAGTAATCTTTTGCGATCCGAGTATTTTTCTCAGAATCTTCCTTTCTTTCGTTTCGAGCACTTGAGGCTCTCCTTTTTTATTTAAAATAAGACACTCTGAAGCGCACAATCCTTTAGGTTTACTACCAATTTAGAGTGTCTTATTTTGGCCTTGAAGAACAACGCCCGTTTGTTGTGCTTTTTGCCGACCTGAGTGGCCGAGCTGTTCTAGGCGCTACAGTCTGGAACCGCTCGACCGCTACGGTCGCAGGTTCGAATCCTGCCTCGGGCATGGATGTGTGTGCTGTCCTTAGGTTTGTTAGGTTTAAGTAGTTCTAAGTTCTAGGGGACTGATGACCTCAGAAGTTAAGTCCCATAGTGCTTAGAGCCATTTGAACCATTTTGTTGTGCTTTTTGTGTGTTAGCTTGTAGGTCAGGTCTAGTTTTATTGCTCTTCCTTTATTTGCTTTATTGTCCAGTCCGTTGGGTTGGATCCATTCCCCGAGGTATTTAAACTTCTCTTTCCTCTTTTTCTTCCCATGATTTTCTTCCGTGCATCTCTCACTTCGTTGCCTGTACTTAAAATATTCTGTCTTTTCATAGGAGATTTGAAGACCCGTTTCTGTCTTATTAATAGATATAATCAACAAAGTCCCATTATAACAGTCTATCGGTGGGAGGTATCTCTGTATTCTTCTCTCCACCATGAAGGGTTTCGTCAAACGCAACCAGAGAGCCCTTGTGCTGAGACCATACGCCACTATTGCCATACTCGTACAGTTTGACTGCATGAATGAATCATCAGTTTAACACAGTTCAGGTTTCTGGATAGTTCTTGAATGTCAAATGGGTTTCCGATATAATACTTCCATCTATCCCCGCTTTTTTCTTTACTTAACATGAGTTCTCATCTACACACCGTAAACTAAAGCCTACTTTTTTTTTATTTTGCGAAATTTCATTTATTCTTCTTACAGATCGCCTTGGTTTTCCCTACGACAGTGTCTTTCTTAGTTTCTTTACATCTCTCTCGTTCTCTAATTTAAATGAAGTTGTTTGCACTACGTCTTAATTTCATTTCCAAGAAGCCTATGTCATTGGCTGCCTCATTCCTAGAATTCTTATAATTTTTTCTTTGCAATTGGTATCTAAAGTCGACACCTGCATTGGTCATCTTCTTCTGCATTGCACCCTAATCCTCGTAAACTGTCCCACTCACGACGTTTTGCTTAGGTCATTGCTCGCTATAAAGGGGAGCGTCCAACTCATATTAAGCTGTCCTCATTTCCCACTATTTCATTCCCTCATGAATTTCATTTTCTTAATTACATTACTATTAGACGATGATGCTTTGCAGTCCAATCCCTAGGACATATTCCATTTGATAATTTTCCGCATCTCACGTTGTTATGCAACACCTCTTGTGAATTTCGTTGAGGGTTTTTGCAACTAGTTTGAATCTATTTTAACACCAGCCCATATTTTCCAGTAATCCAGCCTTCCATTTCTACCATACTACAGCGATTCAATTTTTAACGCACTTTCACATACTTTATCAATTTCATAATTTCCCAAATATTCTATTTTGTAAACCATAGCCCGTCAGGTGGCAATTAGAGCCAGTATAATCGAGCTTCACCATGTCTTCGATTCAATTCTCAAAAGAATAAATCGGCTACGGCAATGCTCACAGTAACTCACTTTCTTACCAACCTATCTGCTGATGAGAAGTCAAAATGTGTTACACCATGCATTGATGCTGTCGTTAGGTTACAATCGTCAGATCGGAAACACACGTCTCCTTCCCATTTCAACTGAATAATATCTATGGAAATTACTGTATTATGTCGTGATACCAATGACGTCACTGTGTTTGATTATTTTGTTTATTAGAAGAGGCCTATTTTGGCGTCATTGCCATCTTCTGGTTATCTGTGAAGATACATACTTTTTTTCAATATTTCAATTTTTGAAGTAGATAATTTAACATATTATAGATTGTGGTTTGCTACTTACATTGGATGGTCTTGATATTCATATGGCATCGATGTTTCAGTTGCTGTCACACTGTTTTATAAGTTCGCTTCTTTGATGCTGTTGCAGCTATAGCAGATGTTAAATTTTTGTTGGAAGATCACAATCACAACGAAACAGGTGCATTGTAATAAACAACATAATCGAACATACCAGCGTCATTGTTCTCACAACACAATATAACAACATCCTTATATGACATATACAACGCAGAGGGCCCAGATGAGTACAAATGCCGGGCGGGATTAGCCGAGCGGTCTGGGGCGCTGCAGTCATGGACTGTGCGGCTGGTCCCGGCGGAGGTTCGAGTCCTCCCTCGGGCATGGGTGTGTGTGTTTGTCCTTAGGATAATTTAGGTTAAGTAGTGTGTAATCTTAGGGACTGAAGACCTTAGCAGTTAAGTCCCGTAAGATTTCACACACATTTGAACATTTTATTTGAGTACAAATATCTACGGAATCTGACATCAGTCAGATCATCTCTCTTTTCAGATAATCCAGTTTTCGTATAACCATCAAACATCTAACATTGCAGGTCAGTTTTATAAAACGTTAACTTATTTCTTTTTCATATTCAAATACACGCATGAATCCCACATCTGAATCTTTCCTTTATTTCTTTCATTAGAATTATGGATGGAAGAACATTGGTGATAGGATTCATTGATTACATTGTTGTCAAAGGAAGCGGAATTACAGGGCCTGTTGGACACTTTGAACTGTCTACCGACCACAGAGTTTCGGCTGAGAGTAAGCCCAAGTGGATGAATGTATTAAGGAGTTGCAGAAATGAGACTAGCGATAAATTTAGCAGCAGAATGGGGGAACCATGTAGTGTACGAAATGGAGGAAGTCTGCTAACTTGGAAGCAAAATAGCGCGTGATGTACCAAATCAGGAGAAAATGATAAGCAGACTAGCACAAACAAAGAGGTCATTCCACCCCAACAGAAGTGGACTGTTACCGAACGTAGGCCCTAGTTTCAGGGATAAATTTCCGAAAACGTACACCACTATATGCAACGGTATCGTGAACTATAGGGAAACTGGGAAAGAAGACTATCGAAGCGTTCAAGATGTGATATTAGAAAAGGACGTCGAAAATTAAGTGGACTGGTAAGAAATGAGGCTACGCAGAATCGACGGGAAAGGAACGTATGGAAAGTGCTAACTAGAAAAAAGGGATATGATGATAGCCGTAGAGGGGGGAAAGTGTAGAGGAAAACTGATACTGGAAATACACGGCAAGTAATTCAGAACCACGGGTGCAGGTGGTACTCTGTGATGACGAGGTTGGCAGAGGTGATGGAATCGGTGTCTCAGAATCAGACATGTACAGTTAACAGCGCAGACATACTTATTTGTAAGGGACAATGAAATGCGTTACTTGAGACTTTATGTTTAATTGTATAATAACCGAGTATTATAATAAATGCCTCTGTCGTCCTTCTCCTTAACCTCATTTGTGCAGTCTCCGCCCGAAGATCTAAACGGAGAACTCCTTTACTTCAGGATTATTTTTGGAAGGAAGTCGTGATGTGGAAAATGCATTATCAGACAAAAGAAATACGACGTACCACGAAGGAATTATGCAAATTGGTCACAAACTGATACTTATAGAAGTATCGACGGAAAATGCAAAACTGTAAACGCTGACAGGTGATGGATGAATGTGGGACGCTGCAGCGCAGTTTCACCGTGCAACTGTCAAAGATAGCAAACAGGGTACAAGTCGATAACAGGGCATAAAGTCTTTGCGAATTTCATTCGGTGTACTGAATTGGACAGTAACTATGTCTCACAGACAGGCTCATGACCAAAATAGGCAGATGTCAGCACTTGATGGAGGACTCGTAGCTGGGCTCAAAGAAGTCGGCTGAAGTAATCGGCGAATCGCTCGACATTCGAAGAGGTGCGATACCACTGTTCGACGATGTTGACAGGAATGGGGTGTACCACGGCCAAACACAGCGTCAAGAAGGAAGCAGTCGACCTGGAGAGACAATAAAACGAGAGGATCGAGCCCCAGAGTCATCGTTGTCACCGATTCGAAGTACAGTGGTTCAAATGGCTCTGAGCACTATGGGACTCAACTGCTGTGGTCGTCAGTCCCCTAGAACTTAGAACTACTTAAACCTAACTAACCTAAGGACATCACATACACCCATGCCCGAGGCAGGATTCGAACCTGCGACCGTAGCAACAGCGCGGCTCCGGACTGGAGCGCCTAGAACCGCACGGCCACCGCGGCCGGCCGAAGTACAGTGGCCCTTGCGCCGAATGCCATTGGCCTCTATACATCAACAAACCCGTTTGCAGTTGTGTTTGGCGCATTCAACCTGGAATCTCATTGGCTACAGTAGAATTGAAACTTCCTGGCAGATTAAAACTGTGCGCCCGACCGAGACTCGAACTCGGGACCTTTTGCCTTTCGCGGGCAAGTGTTCTACCAACTGAGCTACCGAAGCACGACTCACGCCCGGTCCCACAGCCCTACTTCTGCCAGTATCTCGTCTCCTACCTTCCAAACTTTACAGAAGCTCTTCTTGAAGCTCTTTTTGAAAGGCAAAAGGTCCCGAGTTCGAGTCTCGGTCGGGCGCACAGTTTTAATCTGCCAGGAAGTTTGATATCAGCGCACACTCCGCTGCAGAGTGAAAATCTCATTCTGGAAACATCCCCCAGGCTGTGGCTAAGCCATGTCTCCGCAATATCCTTTCTTTCAGGAGTGCTAGTTCTGCAAGGTTCGCAGAAGAGCTTCTGTAAAGTTTGGAAGGTAGGAGACGAGATACTGGCAGAAGTAGGGCTGTGGGACCGGGCGTGAGTCGTGCTTCGGTAGCTCAGTTGGTAGAGCACTTGCCCGCGAAAGGCAAAAGGTCCCGAGTTCGAGTCTCGGTCGGGCGCACAGTTTTAATCTGCCAGGAAGTTTCATATCAGCGCACACTCCGCAGCAGAGTGAAAATCTCATTCTACAGTAGAATTGTCTTACTGATGAGTCCCACCTCGAAATGAGCCACCGAAGACGTTGTGGAGACACTACTGACAGGCATGGGGTACCAACGTCACTGTCTTCCATCATACGGCCCGAAAGGCAGGAGTGATGGTCGTGTGTGACATTTCATTTCACAGCCAGACCACTTTGGATGTACCCGCAGCACCCTTAGCCAAAGGTGACTGTTACAATTTGCAGGGATACAGCTCAGCGGTACGTTGCGATGCTCTACGCCCCATTTTGTTGGCCCGCTAAAGTTCACTTGCATTTCATTTCAACAAGATAATGCCATCCACATACGGCTGCAGCTTCTAATGCTGGTCTTAGCGATTGACAACCAAATTCGCCGGAATTCTCCCCAGTCGAGAACGTTTGTAGCATTATGCGCAGGGTCCTCCGACCTTCTCGGGATTTTGACGCTCTAACGAGCCAACTGGACAGAATTTGACACGATATCCGTCAGGAGGAGATCCAACAGCTCTATAAATCAGTGCCAAACCGAATAACTGCTTGCGTAAGGACCAGAGTGGACCAACGCCTTATTGACCTGTTCAATTTGAGGAGCTGTTTATCTTTAATAAATCTGTAATACTCCATCCATTGCTTGACCGATTTTGGCGTGTGTTCGCACCTGACAAACAACTTACAGAGAAATTGGGAGTGGAACTGTACGCAAAAATGGATAACGCTAGATGTAAATGTGGCCTTGTCACTCCTAATTAATCTGCGGTGGTAGTGTTGACGCTAAATCACATCTATTTTTACTTCCAAACATGAACGATCACGAACACTTAGGGTGTTCAATGACATCAAACACATACACAAAAATAAAATAAAGCAAAAGGGTGAATTCAGGATCAATTACTCAAAGTAAAGGCTCTACTGAATCACAATAATTTTATTATAACCTTCAGATCAATGCTGAATAAAACACGATGAACAATTTACGAGTTAACCTCCTAACTGGCATTGGCAGTAACTGTGTTAAAATCGGGCCAAAACGCGATCTCTTATAGCATATATACGAAGAATCACTACACTCCAAAGTACTGTGAAACCTCTGTGGAAACAGCAATTGCAATTGATCCAGCTATTTAACGTTACTCCTAACACAGGCCGAAACGGGAGAGATCTCACCGTATTATTCCTGTTGTAGCGGCGGTCTCCGACGGCGACGGCGCGGCCGTGCGGTCGGCGTGTGGCGACTCGGAATGTACAATCCTACAGTATTCGAACACCTGACTGCTGTCCGTAAACTTCTCTAATTGCGACAATGTTTCCGTCAGCAATGAGCTGGCGCGGCTAACGTCCTCTCAGGGGAAACGACTTGCCTAATGTCCTCTCAGTACGAGAGCCCAGAACGGAAGACCTCTACCGAGAGTCCAGCAAGATCGCTCTTCACCTTTGGTTTTTCACCTCAACTTTTACCGAGCGAATCACATCACTAGAAGCTCTCAAAATACGCAGTTTGCCAGTGCCGACCAATGTACGGCCTGGGAATAGAACTCTTTTCCACAATTCTGTTATTTATACAAAATTTCACAAGTGAACTCCGCCATCGCCGGCTGCGAAGAACCACAGCTGTGGGCAATAACACGTTTACTGGAAGTTTTCTCCCAAGAGACCACTCGAGATTTTCCCGGCAAGATTCCCCGTCGTAGCGAACACAGATTCTTGGATTGAAAGTTTGTTACTCAGAACTCCTGGCCTGCCCCACTTGAGTTACTCGAAAGCGTGAAATTAGTGGGACATCTCTAAACGGATCACAGAAATCCCCAGTTCACCATTCATACCGTCAGGCTGTGGCCTTCGGCGGCTAGGAAGGGACGTAGCCGAGCCCTGTCTCGCGTACTGCCTTTCCGCAAAATCTTATAATTACAAAATCACGGAATTCCCGAGTGCCGATGCGTTTCCACATAGATTTCCTACACCGTAACTTAGAGTATTACTCCAACAAAACCTAGTCACGTTAAATCGACTCATGTAAGGTGCAAGGCCATTGTCACCTTGCAAATCATCCAAATTTTCTGAAATTGTCATTTGTTTGCCTGTACATGCACATCACATCTAACGATTTACGCTCCATTCGAATAATTACCGCATCTCGTGGTCGTGCGGTAGCGTTCTCGCTTCCCACGCCCGGGTTCCCGGGTTCGATTCCCGGCGGGGTCAGGGATTTTCTCTGCTTCGTGATGGCTGGGTGTTGTGTGCTGTCCTTAGGTTAGTTAGGTTTAAGTAGTTCTAATTTCTAGGGGACTGATGACCATAGATGTTAAGTCCCATAGTGCTCAGAGCCCTCGAATAATTACTTCGTAGCGCGTTCTTTTTTTTTTTTTTTGTCTTGGACCATAATATTTTTTGGCAACTTCATCGATGTTTCTGTTTTTAACGCTACCGTTTCTAAGTTTTCTGCATCCTTATGTTGTTAATAATTGCTAGTTCTTCTGTCTTTGTAGAGTTTCTCAGTGGCCAGATGGTGCCCTCACACAGTACCCGCTTCTTCGTCCTTCTTTGCACATATGTATTATTTTTACATCCATAAACAAAACGAAAAATGTATGAATGGAAAATCAGCTTGACAACTTAAAATATCGCTATTTGTTAGCTCTATTTGGAGGTACGCTGCTCAGTTCAATGAGAGTTTGCTCACAAAATGTAAAACTCACAGTACGAAGGGAAATATGATTTGTACTAGATGGAACAATACTCTACAAGGGAAAACCACTGTCTTCAAAGCTAAGTCGTCTTGTGGTACTGAGCATGAATCAGTAACGTTACCTACACACACGACAGCGATATTTTAGAATCAGAACGGGAACTAAAACAGATTTTATCGCGCCGGGTTGGAATAAATTCCTCTGGTGACTACCACGTTCGTTGCTCCGGATACAGCACGTCTGTGCTGTATTGTTACCGGCTTTAGAGGCGAGTTCCAAACATAACGGAAGTCTGGTGTAAATCAAGACGCGATGCTCAGCGGGGGGACCTTCCCGTGTCGAAGCGCTGCCCTTTCACTGGCTAATAAGACCCTAGCGGCGATCAATCTCGCCGCCATTCACACCGACATGAAGCGGCAAATGAATAGCTCGGTACATCACACTGCTTACGGATAAGTGGGGACTCCGGTAGGAAGGAGCCGCCACCAAAGGTCAGAGCGGCAAGGTAGCGACGGAATCTCGTTTCTTGCTGTGTGTTTCCGTTACGCCGATTATGGTCCCATCTCCTCAAACGGACCATCTCGCAACACCCTTGAACTCCGCCTCCACTGAAATATGACATATGCCTCA
Organism: Schistocerca cancellata; assembly: GCF_023864275.1. Classification (NCBI taxonomy): domain Eukaryota; kingdom Metazoa; phylum Arthropoda; class Insecta; order Orthoptera; family Acrididae; genus Schistocerca; species Schistocerca cancellata. The sequence goes on along the minus strand of NC_064634.1, from coordinate 83,156,792 downwards.
TAGAAACCAAACAATTTCAGAGTCGCTGATGAATAACCCGAAAAAACAGATTAATCTTGTTCCGCTTCAACAAACAGTACTTCAAAAACTCAAGGCCATATTACGACGCATCAGAAGGTCAAATATCAAGGTAACATCGTACCAAGGACGTTATCATCAATAAAAATATTTTGCAATTAGAATGAAATGAACACCCCTAGATGCATACAGGCGTTGAAGTCAATGTGGGCAGTTGAAAATGAGTGCCCCGACCGGGACTCGAACCCCGGATCTCCTGCTTACATGGCAGACGCTCTATCCATCCTTTTTTTTTTTTTTTGGTTGATCTCATTTTGTTCTATATTGTTCATTGAATTTGTCCGGGGCGGACGTCCGATGACAGCCGTTTAGGTCCTTTGTTGATCCATTCATTGTTTTTTATTACAGAGAGTAGCTAACCCTCTGACCGAACATGCTGAGCTACCTTGCCGGCTATCCATCTGAACTGCAGGGACTTATCTCTGGCACGCCTCCCGTGAGACCCACTTTCGCAACTTACTGTCCACACACTACATTCGTAGTGCCGCTGCCCATTACACTCATTACTCACAGCAGACAATCTTACCGAGTTCCGTAAGAGTTCGGGCAATGCGTGTGCATCTGCACAGAAGAAGAAAGTCAATGGCCGGTGAGCCTTATCTCTCTCTCTCTCTCTCTCTCTCTCTCTCTCTCTCTCTCTCTATATATATATATATATATATATATATATATATATATATATATATATATGAAGATGGTATCTGTTCATTTCGACATGTCCGAAAGAACAGATACCATCTTCATATATAAAAATATTTTGACTGGCTGTCGTAAATATATATGCAACCTCAAGAATGAGCTGTGTGTGAAGTCGATGCAGAGTAAAATATTTATAAGGTCGGTGTTATATCTACACTGATAGTGCAACCATCTGCTTAGCAGCATGATTTCAACCTTTAGAATACAGTGTAACAGCCAAACTGCCCGACACGATTTCGGCAAGTCCTTGGTACGTTCCAAAGATATATGGTACCAGATTTTTATGCATTCCAATAGACACTCTAAGAAAAAAGAAAAACGAAAGAACAAAAGAATTATCCGAATTGGTCGGAAATCGGCAGATTAGATGTACATGTACAGACAAACATATGATTACAAATTCAGAAAAATAGTGTTATTTATTCATGAGAAAGAGGTTCACTAGTTGAGGAAATCAATAACGCATTGGTCCACCTCTGGCCCTTATGCAAGCATTTATTGGGCATGGCACTGTTTGATATAGTTTTTGCATGTCCTCATGAAGGATATTGTGCCAAATTCTGTTCATTTGGTGAGTTAGTTCTTTCAAATCAATAGAAGGATGGCCCTGCCCATAATGATCCAAATGTTCTCAACAGGGGAGAGATCCGGGGACCTTACTGACCAAGGTATTGTTTGGCAAGCAGGAAGACAAGCTGTAGAAACACTGGTCCTGTGCGGGTGGGCATCATCTTGATGAAATGTAACCTTTCCATGAGGAGCAACAAAAAGAGGCGGAGAATATCGTCCATGTATCCCTTTCTCGTAAAGGCGCCGCGGATGACAATTAAAGGCCGGCCCTTGTAGCCGAGCGGTTCTAGGCGCTTCAGTCCGGAACCGCGCTGCTGCTACGGTTGCAGGTTCGAATCCTGCCTCGGGCATGGATGTGTGTGATGTCCTTAGGCTGGTAAGGTTTAAGTAGTTCTAAGTCTAGGGGACTGATGACCTCAGATGTTAAGTCCCACAGTGCTCACAGCCATTTGAACCTTTTTTTTTTTTTGACAACTAAAGGGATCCCGCTACGAAGTGAAATGACGTCCCAGACCACCACTCCTTGTTGTCTCGCCTTGTGGCTAGTATACTAGGCTGTCAGGAAAGCATTTCGCCGCTGTCGGGTGCATCTCTGATGCGTCTTCGGCCTGGAATCTGGTTGACTGAAATGGAATTGTCTTCATTGCCGATTCCCGCTTCGAAATGAGTCCCGACGACCGGTGAAGACCTGTCTGGAAATGACCTGGATAGAGGTGGTGTACCAACCTGGCTATCGCCCGCCATACAGCCACACAGCCTAGTGTTTTGGCCTGGGGTGTCATTTCATTTCATAGCAGGATGCGTTTGGTTGTCATCTGCGGCATCCTTAACAACACAGTGCCCTGTTTCGTTGCCTTTCAAGTCAAGCCATTATGGGCTTACATTTCAGCAAGACCATGCCCGCACGCACACGCTACTGCTGCGGCTTGTCTTCATATTTAACAAACCATACCTTGGCCAGTAAGATCCCCAGATCTCTCCCAGGTTGAGAAAGTTTGGAGCATTATGGGCAGGACCCTCCAACCAGCTAGCTCCGGATTTAGACGATCTAACACACCAATTGGACTTACAGCAACTCTGTCAGCCAATGCCAAGTCGAATAGCTGCTTCCATAAGGGCTTGAGGTGTACCAGTGCGTTATTGAGTTGCTCAGTTTGTGAAGCTCTTGCTCTTGAACAAATTATTGAGTTTTTCCTGAAATTATAAACGTTTGTTTGTCTGTACATTTACATCATATGTACTGGTTTCTGTCCCATTCGAATAATTCATTTGTGGTGCGTTGGTTTTTTTTTCTTGTCTTAGAGCGTACAGTTCCCGTCGTATATCAAAATACATATGGTGACACCTACGTCCTTTCGGAATTAGCGTATAATATCTATAACTTTCCCTAAAACGTATTAAGAGTGCATAGCATTTTTGTTTTGTAATACCACAAATGTTCCAATACAAAAAAGGCGGCCGAAAAATTTACTTTATTCCCACAGAACGTCAATGCAACATCTTGTATTCGTTTTTCATCAGGTGTGACAACTATTCTCTTTATGGAAGTACGAATATATGTCACGTCACTACAGTCTGAATAGAAGAGCGCCAGCGCCGTCATTAATCATAATATAAAAGCCTTTATCTCAAACACTGCATTCCATTTTCTCTTTAGAAATGTTAAATGTACTTTTGTTACACTCTTAAATGACAAATATTTAACTTATGACGTCGAATAATCATTTTCCTTAGGCTATAAACTTGATATTTCGCATCCGCAGTAAAACAGTTTAGTTTATTGAAGTAGTTCGTTCTCCGCTGCAAACAGCTTTTCTAAATCGGGCCTTCCATTAATCTTAGTCGAATAGAGAGACTTTTTCAGCTTCAAGCATATAGTCCACACACATCGATTTATTCCTGTATGCTTGCGATACGGAATACCTGTATAATCTAAACCTTACAACGAGATTATTGCTGTGTATAAGTAACTTATTACAGCTGTTAAATATTTTAAGCAAAGTATTTTTATAACCATCAGTTACGTATATTCAACTTTCTTCTTTACCGGTTTCTTTTTTTACATATCATTGTGAGATATCGTTGTATTTAGTATGCTGATTAGTCTTATACTGTGTGAGTAGTAAGCAAATGGTTCAAATGGCTCTGAGCACTATGGGACTTAACTTCTGAGGTCATCAGTCCCCTAGAACTTAGAACTACTTAAACCTAACTAACCTAAGGACAGCACACACATCCGTGCCCGAGGCAGGATTCGAACCTGCGACCGTAGCGGTCGCGCGGTTCCAGACTGTAGCGCCTAGAACCGCTCGGCCACAACGGCCGGCTTGAGTAGTAAGCATTTTTGATCAGTCTACTGTATTGCTTTGTACCTACTATGATTTTGATATACATAAGTACACTTATTATATTTTTCGCCTCTTTTTGCGTGTGTATATTACACAAGTTTTTCTGCTTTTGTTGGCTGCTCTTCCAGTGATGATGGTTGTGAAAACGGTAAATAATGAAACTGAAATTTATACAGCTGATAGATATAAGAACGCTTTTCTTCCAACGCGAATTTGCCTAAGCGAATTCTCAGCTTTTCTATAGGTCCCTGTTCCTCAAGAAATTTTTTGCTTGCTATACAATTATTATTTGTTCTTTTAATACGTAAATGTATTCCGGTAACATACATCCTCACTTTATATATTATGATGTTCATATACACATCTCGAACAAATTGCATTTCGTCATCTAGTTTATGATGTGACGGAAAATTCTTCGCATACGCGTCAAACATCTCCTTGTGCACGTGCTCTAACACAAAGTAGTAATGATACAATGAAGGCTTTCACGACCGGATGTTTCAGCTGCCCAGAAATCTTCCGTTATTCGGTCGCAAAACTCTATTTATTTCCGTACTAGAGTACCCATTTTTCTCAAAAGCCTACTTTAGATAAATAGTTTTGCGACCGAATAATAATAGGCTTGAGGACAACGATAGGACACAGCGATGGGAGAACACTGTTTGTCTACTCTTCATCAAAAAAGTAATGGATCAAATCATCAAGATTTTAAGGAAACATAACATTCGACCGATTTTCAGACCATCCAAGAAAATAGGCCAAGCACTTCGTTCCGTTATGTATAAGCGTCCCCCTCTGTCTGCAAGTGGTGTATACAAGATTCCGTGTATATTGGAACTACAAAGAGAAGTGTGAATACACGGTTGAAGGAATATAAAAGTCTTTGCCGACAAGGGAAAAGAGACAAGTAAGCCGTGGTGGAACACGCTCTTCAGTCGGGTGATCATTTAGTGAAATTTTTGGAAACTGAAGTTTTATGTACCATGACGAACTATCATCCAAGGCTATATAGGGAGGCCACCGAAATATACAAACATGGGGATAATTTTAACAGAAAAGAAGAAGCTATGAAACTCAGCGATATATGGCGCTAAAGAATCGATGAGAAGTTTTTATGTTTGACGTACTATGATCGATAGTTATATTTTATCCTTGACAAGGTTTATCTCTGCTATCACTTGAAATCCAGACCACGCCCACTTTCCACGGTACTTAGGCCGTTGTTCGACGTCCGACTCGTCAGTCGGTAAGACTGAGCACAACCAGGAGCACCTCCGAAGATGTCCAACGTAGCTTTGGACGAAACGTGCGACAACATACAGAGATAGAAGAGTTCCATGGACCACGGACATACAACCCGGGAGAATTCTCGGCAGCTGAAAGTAGTAACCCATTTACACCTTGCCCAAAACGGTGGAATACATTTGCGTGATATATATTTACGCTTCATCACAGAGCGGCGACGAATCATCCTTATCCTCCGTCGCGTCTTTGACGCTTCAGGTGTGTCCGTAACCTCCGCCTTCAAAACAGAACAACGCCTTATTTTGCATTTAGCAGGACGACATTCAACCTGCTTGTTAAAATGTTGTTTCCGATATACGTCTTATTCGAAACGAAAATAACAAGCCCACGATGGGCAATTGTGACGCTGGGTTTGTTTTTAAAATTAAAAGTAACTGTCCTGCCTTCTACGATACGCTTCAGTATATACCAATACTCTTTCCATTTATTCCAGTCGCATTCCTCAAACAGTACAACCTTGTGAATACGAAGACTGTAACTACTGAAATCGAGATCGCTATGGTATGCGTAAAAACTTTCTCTATACGGAGCCACATATTCGACTCTCTTCGCTGAAAGGCGTGCTGCCTTGATTCCACATTCGTCTCTCTCATTGGCCTATTTTATGTTAATAACTGCGCCGTCAATTATGGACTTCGCGAATGAAGTAGTCCAAAGTTAATACTACGAATTTCTTTAATTTATTTGTATATTTTCTTACCATTACTCACATCAAACGTTCTTTCAGAATATACACTGTATCTACTAAAGTAAGTCTGTAGCTTCACTTAGAGAATCAGTCATTATTTTGACGGGTGATTGGCACAGCATAGTGATTTACTATACTTGATATTGCTTGGGTTGGTGAAAGCCCTTTTAATTTTTACGATATGAACTGACTCAGCCAGAAGATTCCGCAGGGACTCAACGCAGAATCAAAACCAATGTGAAACTGGTCTTTTTGCCCAATACATAGTACATTAGCCCAATGGAGAATAATATTAACGCCAGAAAAAAGACTCATGGAAAGGAATGGCGATTGCTCTATATCAGCTTTCTTACTAACCGAAAATAAAGGGTGTTTCAAAAAGAATACAAGCATTTCGAATGCATATACTTATTAAACTGTAAGACATACAACTATGACAGATGGGACACATGCGAGGGAAAATCAAAAAGTATAGAGACTTCAGCAATACAGCGTGTCACTCTTATCCCTGCGTTAGTCGTTTTATTGTAGCAGACAGTGGAACATGGCAGCTCCGTTTTCGATTTTCATCTAGGAGGAAATGAGGGCCGTGACTCGCTTTTTGATTGCGGGAGGTGTTAAACCTGCAAAAATTGTTCGTCGAATGCAAGCGCAGTTGTTTGTTACGAACAGGTATACGAATGGACAGAGCTCTTAAAATAGGGTACAACTTCTCAACTTGACGAGGTATGATCAGGCAGGCCATCGAAGTCAACAAGTAAGGACAAAATGGCTCTGAGCACTATGGGACTTAATATCTGAGGTCATCAGTCCCCTAGAACTTAGAACTACTTACACCTAACTAACCTAAGGACATCACACACATCCTTGCCCGAGGCAGGATTCGAACCTGCGACCGTAGCAGTCGCGCGCAGTTGTGCAAGTTTTCATTTCTGTAAACTGGTACATTATTAGGGACAACATCTGGGATATGTGTTATGTAAAAGATGGGGTGCTTTTGTGAGGTACGGAAGTCACTGTGGGAAGCGTAAAATGTGGTTTGGGTTTTTGGAGCGCAACCTGTAGATTGGGCGGCAACGAGAGGACACAGTCTGTAGGCAGCAGTGAAAGAGGCAACGCTCGGACGGCGTAGGCGATGCCCCGCCTGGAAATTGTTGCACGCTAGCCTCAGATGACGACTGCTGAATTATCACGGCTTTGGTACAAGTTGTTGGGTTATGTTATCGACGTTAAAACGACGCCAAGAAGAATTAATTAGTCCATACTTCAAGAAACTTGTACGCCGTACCATGGATGGTGTAGCCGCTATTACTATCCACCACACCCAACGACTATAGCCAACGTGTTACGAACTATACATGATATTTCCGTAAGAGCGTTCAAAAATTTAACAGGACATAGAGGATGCTCCACTCAACAGGTAGGGAACATGGGGTCGGAAAAGCTAGCTTAAGGAGATAATAGGAATAAAAAAAATCACATTACTGTGTACCTTTTTATTTACATTAGTTAACTGCAGACACCATCATTGACACAATGAACGTACCATTTGTACTACAGCGTACAAAATTTGCTGAAACTGACGGCCATCAACCTCAAAGCAAACATTGTAACCTCCCCGCAGAAATATTGCATGGGGGCTTAATTAAATAAAAAAATTAAAATGACAATAATTTTAGTTGCTGTATGTCCGATTACGCAAGTCTCGTAAACGGCTGCCCTGACAACTAATTGTTACGCTATCTGACTGCATAGAATGACAACAAAGAATGTAAGAAAATTTCTGTTAACACAATTAACTAATTAAGTCCCCAGCAACTATAAAACCTACGAAACCAAAGCACAAGTATAACTGTTCTGTGTGTGGGAGTGTGACTCAACGCACATCTGGCACGGTTCTTCTTCAACAAGACAAGAAATTTTAAATACCATTTACTGACGTGATAAAAGAAAATTACAAATACTATAATTGTGCAAGAAACCCAGAATTACACTCTAATACAACAACACACGCCAGATGCTTTGTTGACTGAACCTATAATGAAGCATTATTCAGGACACACAAATAATAAGAAGATAAAGAACAGTAGTTAGTTACCTTAATTTATATTGACGAAAAGCACTCAGATCATTACAATATCTCCATTGGAACAACATCTGCTATCTCTCCCATCAAACCACTGCATAACATGGAACAACACTCACTACTACCCGATCTCATTCCAACTTCCGATACAAGCAGTGTCCACCACAACTTCTCGGCAAGAACTGCCTGCCGCTACTTCTCAATGAGCACTGCCAGTGGAGGCGGCGGAACAATACTCTCTCTGGCGCGATTTTTGGCGCTGTGGCTCAGTGTAGCCACCTTTCATACAGTGTAGCCACCTTTCATATGCCCTTCCTCCACGGGCTAGAATTTGATGGTATTTTTGCCAGCATTGGTGGTGAAAATACCACCAAATTCGTCCAAAAAAAAAAAAAATACAGACAAAAATAAAAGATAATATTAATACGTAAATATCCTATAACTAGATAAAATTTTGGCTTTGCACTGACCTTTCAATAGCCTAATATATAAAATACACTAAGCAATACAAATTCTTTCATACATGTGACTTTACATAATAGTTTACAGAAATATCATGTGGTTAAACAATTCAATCGATAACGTCAGCAATGACGAATATGAGCAGGTAAGAGTCTTATAACTTTTCACAAACAGTAATACACAAAAAATCAGTTAATACAATATTCACAACAAGTAGTTCACAGTTCCAGCAGTAGCACCCAGCACTGTTGAATAGGTGCTGACAGCAACAAGTGACATCATCTCAGTAGAAGCAGTTCATCAGTGGCACCCAGCATTGTGGAGTAGGTTCAGACTCCAACAGGTGACATCATTTCAGTAGAAGCAGTCCATCAGTGGCACCCAGCATTGTGGAACAGGTGCAAACAGCAACAGGTGACATCTTCTCAGTAGAATCAGTCCATCAGTGGCACCCAGCATTGTGGAACAGGTGCAGACTCCAACAGGTGACATCATTTCAGTAGAATCAGTCCATCAGTGGCACCCAGCATTGTGGAACAGGTGCAGACTCCAACAGGTGACATCATTTCAGTAGAAGCAGTTCATCAGTGGCACCCAGCAATGTTGAGTAGGTGCAGACACCAAGAAGTGACTTCATTTCAGTAGAAGCAGTCCATCAGTGGCACCCAGCAATGTTGAACAGGTGCTACAGCAACAAGTGACACCAGTTCAGTAGAAGCAGTTCCATCAGTGGCATCCAGCAATGTTGAACAGGTGCTACAGCAACAAGTGACACCATTTCAGTAGAAGCATTCCATCAGTGGCACCCAGCATTGTGGAACAGGTGCAGACTCCAACAGGTGACATCATTTCAGTAGAAGCAGTCCATCAGTGGCACCCAGCAATGTTGAGTAGGTGCAGACAGCAAGAAGTAACATCATTTCAGTAGAAGCAGTTCATCAGTGGCACCCAGCAATGTTGAGTAGGTGCAGACAGCAAGAAGTAACATCATTTCAGTAGAAGCAGTCCATCAATGGCACCCAGCAATGTTGAGTAGGTGCAGACACCGACAAATGACATTAAACAACTATCACTGATCACACTGTTCCTCATCACAAATTAAACATGTCCTAGTGGCACCAATCATGTAGAAAAAGTACAAGTAACAGTCCATAATCAGTCACTATTTAGACAGTTCAAGCATGAACAATAGTTTGAATGCACATACAAATGCTTTTACAATGCTCTTACACTAAACATACAAATCATAACAAACACACAAATGATATCAGATAATTGTCATATTACTATTACAAATACACAAACATAAGTAAACCTATAATATTTATGGGTGTCAGTGCAAGCCACTACAAACAAATAAAATAATATTTAGGAGATAGGTGGGTAGGATTAGGAAAGGAAAACACACTCACTCATCTTTCATCCACATTAAGTACTACTGTGTAATTGTATAGTGTTAACTGTCTGAATCCACTTCTGTCAAATTTCATGTTCATCATGTGTATCAAGTAGTAGTGACAGCAATGTATAACAGTCAATAATTGTTAAGTCAACGTCATAGTCATCATGTCAAGACCAATGTTTGCCAAGCCAGATCAAAATGTATGGTTGTTGAACAACTATCAGTGTGCCAAGATATGCAATGCTTCCTCTCTCCAAAAAAAGATACATACTGCTTAGTGATTTAACAAAGTGTGTGTAGACAATCTTCCTTCCATTTTAGTGTTCTAGTCTGCTATCTTCATCCTCCTTGTTCCATATAGACCAACAACAAAAAAAAAATATGCACCTCACTTACTTTACCTCTTATCCACCAAAGCTCCAATCAACTTCATATAATCTCAATACCTCAATAATACCTCTTCAATACGTCGACATATAAACCTTAGCACCAATATCATTTCACTTCCATAACAACTCTTTCCTCTAGTCAGTCTCCTCGAACAAGTACAGATAAAATCCTAATGCAAACCTCATCATCCCATACAATCCGAAGACACACTGTCAACACACAACCTCTGTGTAATCCATCTGAGCCAAAATCTTCTACTCATTATGAATTATAAACAAAGAAATGCATACATGACCTCTAACAGACTTAGTTCGAATAACTCTCAGTAATTAAGTACGATTACGGAGTGTGAATGATCATAATATTTCACAGTGTGTACACCACTTCAAGAATTATGGCAAACAGAAGCAAACATGTGGAGTATTTCTTGTGTCAAGTGTCACTTCCTATTTCAATTGCTCACGAAAAATGCAGTGTAATAACTGTGTTGGTATGTCATGTCATTAGCTTCCTTTCTATTAGCACAAATTTATACAGATTCCATAAAACCTCCAGCTCATGTGACTTCTATGATGTTTCTTGTACTAAAGTCGCTCGTCGAATTACTGCAGTTCATTTTCTTATGTTAAAATATAAAGCACTGAGCGTAAGCAAAACAAGCAACAGCGAGTAAATATACCAGTAGTGAACAGAATGTCAACAAGTGGATGCAGCACAATTCTTACAACGAGGCTCTGCTAAGCGAACAATCTGTAACTAGAACCATAGTGTAACCTAAACTCTATGTTTGTACACTGTACATCAGCATTGCTATATACCAAATTGAAGTATAGTTATGACAACAAGCAGAAATGTGTAAATGTGCAATCCATACGCATAGCAGTAAACATATATCTTACGTACTAAACAGGTCATTAGCATCGTATCATCATAAGCAAATAAATGTTCATATGTAATCTTAATAAGTAAACATGAAGGCGCAAGCAGATAAATCACAAAGTATAACTTACATACCTAACCACATCAGCACAATTAATCAGGTGACAATTATAATTTAAATAAATAGGCACAGCAGGCACATAATTAAAAAATATGACATCAATGAAAAAGCAGTGCAGCCAAGCGATGCATAATATACACAAGTAACAACTCAATTCATGGATAATCATTGTCAAAATCAGTTAACGTACGCAAGCACGTCGCTTCACAAGCAAATTCATAGAACATGTAATTAGCACAAAGTATGAATCACGTAATCGCGCAGCAAATTACGTCTAAGGTACGTACCTAAGTGGAAATATGTTACCTGAAAAATAAACTCAATTAATAGTTACCTTTTTTAGTTTATTACTTTCTTCTTCGAAATGACATTTTTCCTGAAATTTTCTCGATAGCAAGTCGTCTTAACGTCGGACACGCACAGAATTTACCTGAAGTTCTTAAATACCTTATAGAACCGTATCATGAAAAATACTGAATGTTAATAACAGAATTTATCAAGTCACTATAGCTTTATACTGATTTTATTCGGAGAAATTAGACTGTGTATTTATTTACGGCTGTCAGTGCATTCGCACTGAGCGCTCGATCAGCTGTAGGCGCGTGACGTAGGAAGTGATTGTTTGCGGTCAACGACTGCCCTGTGCGGCGCGCAGACTTGACTGTTGCTTTGAGTATACGCCGCCGCCAAAACACAGCGCGGTATCCTTGTACTCTCCGCATGTTTACATGTAGCTGTTCGTTTCTCACAAGTATGTCATTCTACAAAAATTTTGACGTTTGATCTATGATGTATTCCCTTAGAGCGTCGAGATTTAAGAGTTTCTACTTCAACAGTGTTATCATGTATAATTTTGCGAACTCTATATGGACCGTTATAAAGCAGAAAAAATTTGCGACACAAGCCTTTTCCTTTGTGAGACAATCGATGAGACTTAATTAACACCTTCTGACCAACTGACAAGATTTTTAAACGACCAGGACGCTTAGCTGATTTCTCTCTTCTAGCAGCCGCAGATGCAATATTTTGTAGAGCCAGGTTGACAACTTCAGAATGCCGCAGTTTCCGTGTAGGCGGAAAAGGAACGATTTCAGAAATGCGATTTGTCGGTGCTTTGTTTTTTAATATCAGTATAGGTGGTAAAGAAGTTGAGTCGTTAGGAAGTTCATTCAGAATGTTTTGAAAAATATGAAGATACTGATCCCAAGTTCTGTGATTCTGATGACAATAAAGACGACACAATTTATTGATTTCCTTCATCCATCTCTCTGAAGCGTTAGATTGAGGGTGAAAAAGTCAAATGAAAATTGGTTTAATTTTACGACGCTGTAGAGTACGAAGCCAAATTTTAGAACGAAACTGTGATCCATTATCTGATATAACCTTATCAACATGACCCACTTCTTTAAGAAAATGTTTAATGAAAGCGTTAGATACTGAACGAGCTGTTGCTTTGCGTAAAGGTGTAAAACACACATATTTTGATGTCAACTCCACTGCTACGAAAATGTACGCAAAACCATTAGTAGATCGAACCACTGGACCGAACAAATCAACTGCAGCCATGTCCTTTAATTTCGCTGGAATGATAGGAAACAACGGTGCTCTGTGAGAAACTGTCGGCGGCTTAGCCCTTTGACATAATTTGCATTTGGCAAGAACAAATCGAATACGTTTTTCCATATTATTGAAGTAGCAATTTTCTCGTAATTTATGAAAGCATTTTCTGGTACCAAAGTGTGCATAACTGAAATGCGTATACCAAATCAGCTTATTAACCCACTCATCAGGAATACAAACTAACCAAACAGAGTTGTCGACCGATTTTCGTTTAAAAAGAACTTTCCAGATAGATCGAACGAGGTGTGGCCAAATTGTCCAATCTAACAAAGCGTCTAAGAAAATTGCAGACACCAAGGAAACCACGAACATCACGTTTTGTGGTAGGAACAGCATAATTACGAATAGCGTCTAATTTTTCTGGATCAGGAAGAATACCTTCTGTAGAAATAATGTGACCGAGAAATTTCACCTGTGAACGACCAAATTCAGATTTCTCCAAGTTCACAGTAATGCCAACTCTTGCAAAGATACGTAACAATGAATCCAAAATTTTGTTGTGCTCACTCCAAGAATTTTTAGCAATAAGAATGTCGTCAACACATGAAGTAATGTTGTCACGAAGATAAACAGGTAAAATTTCATTTAAACTACGAATGAATGCTGCTGAAGGTACAGTAAGTCCAAACGGTAATTTCTGAAGTCACTTTTAGGTAAAATAGTCATATCCGGTTATTGTTTATCTACTCTCTAGATAGATCTATAGTCGAAGAGTTGTTTCGATAGATGCAAAGAATAGTGAAAGAGTAGGCAGCGGTACAGAAAACTAAAAGAGAAATAGCACCACTACAGCTCGGGGCCCTATGCTCGCTACGGCACATATTCACTTAGAGTAGTGAATCCCCTGAGGACTTCAATAGCTGCACATAAATTTCAGTTTGTGACTTAGTGGCAAATTTAGCGGAAGTGCGTACGTAAATTGATCTAACCATGAACATGGATGAATGTCATTCTTAGAATTGCGGAAGATCTTAAATTTCCGAACAGTCAAAAAGTGTTTATAGTCAAAGTTTTCGCCTCGTGGCGACAAAGACCTACCGCGTCTGTCCCAGTCCCAATGCCGATTATTGTCAAGTTCGCGCGCCTCGCGCTCTCTTGTTGCATCCCGTAAATGAAACAAATTATTTTCTTCAAACCCCTCTGCTATCTGTGATTCCAAATTTCTTTTGCTATGTTTTCCTACAATTTCGCCTTCGATTTGTTTGACTTGCTTTCGTAATGCCTCAACTTCCCTTTTAACGCGTTCATTAAATTCTCCCTGATTTTCAACATGCTTATTTATGTTCTGGTACTCTTCGGTTTCTGAAAATGGCAATGGAGTTGTATCATCTGAATCTGTGTCCCCATTTAAACTAAGACTTGTCAGTTTATCTGAGATCTCCTCAACTCTTTCCGATGAGTCACCTATTTTTTCTTTCTGTTTATTTACGTCTTCCGTAAGTGTCGCGACTCGGGTTTCGGTATTGTCACATTTAGTAGTTAACTGTTCACACTGTTGCGTTAAGTTATTTATTCTGTCATTTGGTACGGATTCCTCGGTTCTTTCAATTATTTCTTCCTTATCGTGTGCACGATGTAAATTTAACTCTGAAAAATTTTGTACTATCACGCGATCTTTTTCTTCCTGTTCTCTGTCCTGTTCCTCTTGTCCGATTTCTGTTGAAATTAAACTATTACTGTGAGCCTTCAAAATCGGTTTTACTTCTTCTCTAATTTCTTTCTTTGATTCATCTTTCATGTTTTTGAACCATGTCCCTGTTCGTGAGCCTAACTGTGTTTCCATTGTTTCCATCTCGGTTTTACTTGTTCCTATTTGTGAGCCAAACCCTCTTATCACTGCACTTAATTCAGATCCCATTTTTTTAAATGCAGATCTTAACTGCGATCCCAATGAGTCTAACCGTGTTTCCATATCTGTTTTTAATTCAGATCTAAACTGAGTTTGCATTATTCCCATATCAGTTTTAATTCCAGATCGTAACTGTGATCCCATATTTAATATAGCATTCATCAACCGCTGCGTATCTTCTGTCGTTAACCACACAATCTGAGAATTTTTCGATTGTGAAAAATTTTGAACTGTTTCCGGACTATTTTCCCGACTTATTAAATTGTTTTCAACACCATTATTCATCATACTGTTGTCCTGTGTTGGCGAGTTCGCCATGTCAACAATTTCGTTATTCTGACTATTCATTATTTTTGCCTTTTTCATTGATCGCGTAATCATTTACAAAGCATACAAAACTCGTCACTGTACGAAAATTACACACAATGACACTTTATCACCAACAATATCAATCACACGAAATGCTTCCTTCAAACACGATTAACGAACAATAGAAGAATGACAATCATCAAATCTACACATGCAAAATAGACTACAATTACTAAACTACAAATTACTACAACAACACTAGTATCTACTATTTTTTACAATCAGAAGAATTCCAAGGGACGATCCGAAGCAGCGGTCGCCACGTGCATGGGGGCTTAATAAAATGAAATGCAAATATTTTTAGTAGCTGTCTGTCCGATTGCGCAAGTCTCGTAAACGGCTGCCCTGACAACTAATTGTTACGCTATCTGACTGCATAGAATGACAACAAAGAATGTAAGAAAATTTTCGTTAATACAGTTAATTAATTAAGTCCCCAGCAACTATAAATTCTACGAAGCCAACAAGGCACAAGTGTAGTTGTTCTGTGTGTGGTAGTGTGACTCAACGCACATCTGGCACGGTTCTTCTTCAACAAGACAAGAATTTTTAAATATCATTTATACTGACGTGATAAAAGAAAATTAGAAATACTATAATTGTCCAAGAAAACCAAAATTACACTCTAATACAAGAACACACGCCAGATGCTTTGTTGACTGAACCTGTAATGAAGCATTATTCAGGACACACAAATAATAAGAAAATAAAGAACAGTAGTTAGTTACCTTAATTTATATTGACGAAAAGCACTCAGATCATTACAATATCTCCATTGGAACAACATCTGCTATCTCTCCCATCAAACCACTGCATAACATGGAACAACACTCACTACTACCCGATCTCATTCCAACTTCCGATACAAGCAGTGTCCACCACAACTTCTCGGCAAGAACTGCCTGCCGCTACTTCTCAATGAGCACTGCCAGTGGAGGCGGCGGAACAATACTCTCTCTGGCGCGATTTTTGGCGCTGTGGCTCAGTGTAGCCACCTTTCATACAGTGTAGCCACCTTTCAATATTAAAAGTCAATGTTAATGAAAATGTGCCAAATGTTGTCTTCCCACAAAAGTGAATAATAAAAATGACCCAAGCGTAACCTCCTTGCAAAATTAAAGAATAAAAAATTGCGCAAATGTAAACCCCCCACAAAATATCGTTAAGGGACGAAGATTGATCACAAACCCACAATAACATTAATTAAATAATAAACCATGAACTGAATGTAACATCTCAACACAAATAATTAAACCTGATAAATTTTATAAGGGCAGCTGCCCTGACCTACGGCCCTGTGAAATAATTAAACCAAAATTCTTACCTCAGTAAAACTGCATCTATATCTGCTCTTATTTTTCGGCATAGCTTCGTGCAATGCTGGCTTATATTTAATTTTGATTCTTGGAGGAAATGCATAGGAAATATTATTTAACTTGAAATGAATCTTTTTCTTTAAATGAGTTACTTTATAAAAGGTTATTATTGGGGCATCATTTTTTTGAACAAATTAATTACAATTAACATACGTTATTAGCTGAGCGCAATGCTGCTTCATTATCTTCTACAATATTACACATCGTCCACCACAATCCTGACCAGATTCGGAAGAACAGCACGCCGACGACGCATGCCGACGCACGCTCAATACGACCGTCCACTCGCTACATGCAACTGCTCCAGACTGCTACTACTCTCCAATTGTTCCTGCCGACTCGCTACGCGCAACTGTTTCCGACTTCTACTACAGAGTACAACTATCCAACTGTCTACTCCCTCTGCCGACTCGCCACACACTAGCACTGTCGTCTCGCGCGGTCAAGCACAGACTAGCGACGATAAATAACTCTCTGGTCAGAGATTCTGTCATGCCTCGCCATCGCTGGTAATGAATACATATGAAACGTACGCGTTTCAACATGACGTCGGCGAACAAGGTTCTGACGCAACCTGATAGATATCCCTGGTGTATTTCGAATCACATCACAGGTAGCTACAATTGTAACAACTAATTACATCTCCGTATCCACTGGGGTCTCATACACAAGTGACTTTAGATATCTCCATAGGAAATAACCAAGAGGATTCAGGTCCGGTGAACTTGCAGGCCATGGAATAGGACCTCCCCTTCCAGTCGAACGACCTGGAAATACTGTACCGATACCGCTCCATCATATTGCACTGTACGTCACTGAACAGCACTGAGTTCTGTCATGGAACAATGTAAATACGATACAACAGAGCCACATTATGGACAAGTAACGTAAACAAAACCTGCCTGGTAATCAGGCTCGTTCACCTTGTTTCCTAGCAGGAAGTAAATGTATTGTAAATAAACAGCACAGTTACGTGTAAACTTGTACGCATGTTAGTTGTAAATTAGCTGGAAAACAGTAATGATGGACAGAGCAGTAGACAATTTTATTTCCGTGTCTCCTTAAGCTGACTTCTCCGACCCTAGGTTCCCCACCTCAGATTGTTCAGTGGAGCATTCTCCGTGTCCTGTTACATTTTTGCACGCTCTTACCGAAACGCCCTGTATAATTAGAATTGTAGAAACGTGAACCTTAATTCAAAATTAATTTTTTTGAATAATTATTGTGTTAAACATAAAGTCTGGTTCACACTATTATTTTATTCCTAATTATTCGCCTATAAAGGATCGTTTCCTACTGTTTGGTTATTCCGAGTAAAACTGCTATAAAAACATTTGAAGTGCTTTATTCAGTATCTAAAAGCACTGATTTTCATCTTTGGATGAATGTCTGAAAATAACTGTCATACAGTAACTTTTAAAGCGCAGTTAAAAGTACTATATGACTTACGTAGTAGAAGGGTTGAAGCGAAAGTTTTTTCAAAGTACTGAAGTAGAAGTTAAATTTAAGGATTTTAATATTCATACTCTCTTTGGGGTAATAAGTAAAGTGAAAGTGAATAAATAAGTTTCGCTAAAGAAAAGAACTTGTCATGCATAAATACTGAGGTTTTGCAAATTTAATTTTTTGGAAAGTAAACATAAAATTCTTTCAGTTATAAATGAAATTCAGTAAGGTACAAAGAGTTAAAAAATGCTTATGTGGCTCAGTAACACTGGAGTAGGGTTACATAAAAATACTGAATGACAATATACACTTATCACACCCAACCTTTGGCTTGTGACATATCATGTGTTAAGAGAAAGGTGTAAAAGAAGTGTCGTAATAAATTTAAATGTGTATATTACGCTACTAGAATATTTAAGTATTCAGTTTGTTGCTTATACAAAATGCAAACGTGGAAGTATTTTTAGCACATAATGATGATTAAAAATTCGTGGCCTTTCTAGATCAAAACTATGTATGTAAGTGGTGTAGTAGCTAAAGGATTCTTGTGTCTTTCTCGGAACCATATCCTGAAAAGTTGTCATCATTTGTGAAGTTATGTCAGGGAACAGCAAGAAAGTAGGCCAAATTCACTTCTTCTGCTTTTCCGGAACTTAAACATTTCGTTGCCTGGATAGGCTGGCGACCGTAAATCCGTCAGACAGACCATTTAATGAACTTGGTACTGAAAGGTCCTAGATTCAGAATTATTCCATTTTTACTGCTGGAAGGAGTCTACTGTGGCACACTTGTACGAATATGTGGCACCCGAATACGATGATAATATTAATGTAAACTAAAATGAAACTAGTATATGATTTTATATACGATGTATGTCTCTGACAGGCTTTATAATGCGGATCGCTGACTGCAGGACCGCAGAGCCAAAGATACTGCTTGTGGTCTGAGATTGTAGTGTTGGAGCAAGAGAGCGCTGGGCGCATAGTTGTAGGTAGCTGTCCGTGAGTGAAAGAGGATGGTGTAGGCAATTTATGTGATTTGCTCTGTGATGCCACCAAGTGTTACATTAATGTAGGTACAGGGTATTTAAAAAATGACCGGTATATTTGAAACGGCAATAAAAACTAAACGAGCAGCGATAGAAATATACCGTTTGTTGCAATATGCTTGGGACAACAGTACATTTTCAGGCGGACAATATTTCGAAATTACAGTAGTTACAATTTTCAACAACAGATGGCGCTGCAAGTGATGTGAAAGATATAGAAGACAACGCAGTCTGTGGGTGCGCCATTCTGTACGTCGTCTTTCTGCTGTAAGCGTGTGCTGTTCACAACGTGCAAGTGTGCTGTAGACAACATGGTTTATTCCTTAGAACAGAGGATTTTTCTGGTGTTGGAATTCCACCGCCTAGAACACAGTGTTGTTGCAACAAGACGAAGTTTTCAACGGAGGTTTAATGTAACCAAAGGACCGAAAAGCGATACAATAAAGGATCTGTTTGAAAAATTTCAACGGACTGGGAACGTGACGGATGAACGTGCTGGAAAGGTAGGGCGACCGCGTACGGCAACCACAGAGGGCAACGAGCAGCTAGTGCAGCAGGTGATCCAACAGCGGCCTCGGGTTTCCGTTCGCCGTGTTCCAGCTGCGGTCCAAATGACGCCAACGTCCACATATCGTCTCATGCGCCAGAGTTTACACCTCTATCGATACAAAATTCAAACGCGGCAACCCCTCAGCGCCGCTACCATTGCTGCACGAGAGACATTCGCTAACGATATAGTGCACAGGGTTGATGACGGCGATATGCATGTGGGCAGCATTTGGTTTACTGACGAAGCTTATTTTTACCTGGACGGCTTCGTCAATAAACAGAACTGGCGCATATGGGGAACTGAAAAGCCCCATGTTGCAGTCCCATCGTCCCTGCATCCTCAAAAAGTACTGGTCTGGGCCGCCATTTCTTCCAAAGGAATCATTGGCCCATTTTTCAGATCCGAAACGATTACTGCATCACGCTATCTGGACATTCTTCGTGAATTTGTGGCGGTACAAACTGCCTTAGACGACACTGCAACAACTCATGGTTTATGCAAGATGGTGCCCGGCCACATCGCACGGCCGACGTCTTTAATTTCCTGAATGAATATTTCGATGATCGTGTGATTGCTTTGGGCTATCCGAAACATACAGGAGGCGGCGTGGATTGGCCTCCCTATTCGCCAGACATGAACCCCTGTGACTTCTTTCTGTGGGGACACTTGAAAGACCAGGTGTACCGCCAGAATCCAGAAACAATTGAACAGCTGAAGCAGTACATCTCATCTGCATGTTGTTGAAAATTGTAACTACTGTAATTTCGAAAGTTTGTCTGCCTGAAAATGTACTGTTGTCCCAAGCATATTGCAACAAACGGTGTCTTTCTATCGCTGCTCGTTTAGTTTTTATTGCCGTTTCAAATATACCGGTCATTTTTGAAACACCCTGTATGTCAGTATTGTTGGACATGGAAGCAGAAATATTCATGCAAGAAAGGTAAAGAAGTTAATTAATTATGATTTTTGTTTTGTCATCGCGTTAGTATAGATAGTTGATAATCTGTAATTGTTGAGTAACCCCAGGACGTAGCCCGTCCGGTTGGCCGTGCGGTCTAACGCATGGCTTTCCGGGCGGGAAGGAGCGTCTGATCCCCGGCACGAATCCGCCTGGCGGATCTGTGTCAAGGTCCGGTGAGCCAGCCAGTCTGTGGATGGTTTTTAGGCGGTTTTCCATCTGCCTCGGCGAATGCGGTCTGGTTCCCCTTATTCAGCCTCAGTTACACTATGTTGGCGATTGCTGCGCAAACAAGTTCTCCACGTACGCGTACACCACCATTACTCTATCACGCAAATATAGGAGTTACACTCGTCTGGTGTGGGACGTTCCCTGGGGGGTCCATCGGGGGCCGAACCGCACACTAACCCTGGGTTCGGTGTGGGGCGGCGGAGGGGTGAAGTGGACTGCGGTAGTCGTCGTGGGGTTGTGGACCACTGCGGCTGCGGCGGGGACGGAGCGTCTCCGTCGTTTCTAGGTTCCCGGTTAACATACAATACAATACAATACAACCCCTGGACGTACGTATACTGAATGATAAAAAGGCTAGTTAGATACTTTTGTAATGATTCTAAAATTTGTTAACAGAGCTATATGTAATTTGATGATTTGCGTTTATAATAGATTAGTGAGGTTAGATAATACTTGCTTTTTTTTGGCCAATGTAACTTCAGCTGTCAAATGTTTAAGAAGACCCAAACTTAACTTGCAATATAATTCCACAAAAAAATCTGTGTTAGTAAATCATCATAATCAGTTCCGCCTCCCTGTCCAGGTCGTATATTTTTCAAAACAAGTGGGACTTTTTTAAATGTTCTCGTTTATCAGCCAAACGAATTTCATGTGAATTTCAAGTATTATGGCCAGCATTGCACACTGCTAAGAGTGTAGCTAACATTCATATTTCTTTTTTAATGAGAGACCATAATATATCGCATTCCACCGTTGCTGCTGCAGAGGTAAGACAATTTAATTCATTGTTATCTACACAGGGACCAAGGTTATCAGTTTTGAACAGAGCCAGAGGATTCAGTGCCTAAGGGGTTGAATGTATTTTGCAGTGACTGTATTTCTTTATTGGTATTGGGAGTTAAATTGTCCAATCGATGCGTATAAAGTTTTGCTAATAGTAACACTGAGTAAGCACACCACTTACACTTACAACACGATACACAATAACTCGAGTTTTGTGTCCATTCTGCAGTTCAAACATTCATTTAACGTAATCAAAAGAAATATTATTCTAAAGAACGTTTCACTTGCATTCCAAATAATCATTAAGTTTTTTATTAAAAGAACGTTACACTGCGTTTCTTTCTAACAGCAAGAAGACTCTTAGCGAAAGAATTAACAGTCTGACATCCACATCCAGTAGTCAAACATCACGGTCAGATCCTGCAAAAGGGATAACAATATACGACAGGTGTACAGTATGTGCGTAACTCCACGTACAATAGTGTTATACGTGGCTTTTCCCATAGCAGGACCATTTCTGGTTCAAATGGCTCTGAGCACTATGGGACTCAACATCTTAGGTCATAAGTCCCCTAGAACTTAGAACTACTTAAACCTAACTAACCTAAGCACATCACACACACCCATGCCCGAGGCAGGATTCGAACCTGCGACTGTAGCAGTCCCGCGGTTCCGGACTGCAGCGCCAGAACCGCTAGACCACCGCGGCCGGCGGACCATTTCTGCTGTTGCGGCATAGTGTCATAGCAGGATGACGGAGGACGTTGCGTGGACTCCATTACTCGTTCACAGACGTGAGGTGCAGATGTGAACTGCAAAAGTTATTGACAGAAACTTGCCGACGAGTATGTCTGTCCTCACATCCTCTTACAGTCCAACATTGGACCACTGTCACATACAAATGCCTCACAAATCTGGACATTACTCTATTCGACCAGGCGGCAACTAACACACAAACAACACTAATGCTCTCTGGTGGCCGTTGTACCTCCCACAGAGAATTGCGACTGTAATCACTTATGAAGTTACATTGGTGGCCAACCATGTATTCTGGGTATTTCACTTTTTTTCTGCCGTACAGTGTAGATATTGGGTAATAGCTGTTGGTATAAGTCAATCGAACGACAGTCATAAAGCACCATCTATCTGTTTCACGTATGAACATTTGTTTCCAAAGGGTACAGGTTTTAGCCACTAGCGTCTCACTTGGTGAGTTGGATATATATTTACAACTTCTTTGTGATACATGAATTTTAAATACTTTTATCTGACGTTTATATACTGTTTAAGTGTTGTGTGCAGCGATTGATATTACACATTTATTTAGCTTAAATGAAAAGATCCTTTGACATCGCAATGTTGGCGCATGTTATAACACACGAGTATCTAAGTCTAATTGTTAAGAGGATACAGTATTCATAGATATCGTTGTTCACTGCAAATCAGCTAATACGATCTCTTTCAATAAATGAAATCAATGAAAAGATCCTTTGAAATCACATGTTGGCGCATGTTATAATACACGAGTACCTAAGGCTTATTGTTAAGTGGATACAATACTGCCAGCCGCGGTGGACGAGCAGTTCTAGGCGCTTCAGTCTGGAACCGCGCAACCGCTACGGTCGCAGGTTCGAATCCTGCCGTGAGCATGGATGTGTGTGATGTCCTTAGGTTAGTTAGGTTTAAATAGTTCTAAGTTCTAGGGGACTGATGACCTCAGAAGTTAAGTCCCATAGTGCTCAGAGCCATTTGATTTTTTTTTGAAAGAGTACTTCGTTCTTCGTTCGTGCTTCAACGACCAATCCACTTGTCATGAAGTATGCTATTCAATACCACTTCAACCGTACGCGAGCTATGTACTGGACCTCCTTCATGTTGGAAGTACATCGCCATTCTGTCATGGAGTGAAACATGTTGTAGTAACATCGGTAGAACATTACGTAGGAAATCAGCATACATTACACCATTTACATTGCCATCGATAAAATGGGAGCCGGCCTGAGTGACCGAGCGGTTCTAGGCGCTACAGTCTGGAATCACGCGATCGCGACGGTCGCAGGTTCGAGTCCTGCCTCGGGCATGATTGTGTGTGATGTCCTTAGGTTAGTTTTAAGTAGTTCTAAGTTCTAGGGGACTGATGACCTCAGATGTTAAGTCTCATAGTGCTCAGAGCCATTTGAACCATTTTTTGATACAGTATTCATAGATATCGTTGTTCATTGCAAATCAGCTAAGAAGATCTCTTTCAATAAATTGAACGCTCCCATCGCCATAATACTAACTGCAGTGTATCCTGTTGATTTATACTTTACGTCCAATCTCTCTCTGTCTCTGTCTCTGTCTCTCTCTCTCTCTCTCTCTCTCTCTCTCTCTATCTCTCAGTCACTCCCTCCCTCCCCCCCCCCCCCCCTCACCTCTCTTATTCTCTTATACACACACTCACGAACACTCACTAAAACACACACACACAGACGGAAAACCACATACAAGGTAGCATTCCACACTGAATTTTTTTATGCAGTTGTCAAGCAGATATAATTTCATTATTCTGCATTCGAAATTGATTTTACTTACTTGCATGTCTGGATGAACAGACATTGTTGATGCAAGACAGCCGTCCGAAATGACTTCGTAATCAATTCAATGAATGCGAATCACTCGGTTTTAGCTTCGTTAAGAATAGATGCACTAGCATTGGTGAGATATGAAAATTAATGCCAGACCGTGACTTTAGCCTAGGATCTGCCATTTATCGCAGGAATTAGATTTTTCACTTCACTGCGTAACGTGTCGATTATTTCACTCAATAAATGTACAAAAATTGACACAAAAAATTAAAAATTGTTTTTCACCTTCAATGAAAACTAACTACTTGACAACTTGGACGTAGAAACACCGTTCGGATCAAAGTATTTTTTATTAACGACTACTGGTTTCCATCTAGCCTTCAGATCGTCTTCAGTTCTGGCTCCGCAAGGTGCAGTTCGTCAACAGTGGTATCACGGCTCCTAGGACACGGTGTAATTATGAAATATTTGAGGGCTTATATATTGTTATTTGTTCGCGATTTTATTAATTAAGTTTCAGGTTCCGTGGAATCATGTCGGACAGTAATTACACAGTTTATAGAATGATAGTTAGAAAGTTTATTACCAAAAGAATTAAAGATGCGATAAAACACGAAAAAATGGTGGGGGAATATACGAATAAATAACATACTACGGAGAAAAGTTCTCAACTAGTTTGAGGAAGTTTTCCACAGAATAGAAGGAATGTGCCATAGGGAAACGTTTCCACTTAGACATGAACAGCTGGGCTTCATTACTCAATGTTTTCAGTTCTGCTGGAAGCATGTTGAAAATGAAATATGGTGAATAGTGCACACCTTTCCGTACAACCATTAAGGAAGTGTTATGCAAGTGTATGTAGTGTTTCCGTCTAGTGACAACTGAATGAAAGTTGCAGTTTCTTCTGAATGAATCAGTATTGTCTAAAAGATTTCCTACGATGGAATATATGTACAGGGATGGCAGAGCTAGAGCTCTGACAGATGTGAACAACGACCCAAACGAATTTCTCGAACTGACACCGCTTATCTTTCCGTCTGCTATTTTCTGAGCCAGGAATATTCTTGGCGCGTGCGCGGTTTGGCCCCAAAATACGAGAAAACAGAGTGAAAGTGAGGAAAGCAAATAAGCCTTCGTGTTTCAGTTCTACATCTACATCTACATCTATACTCCGCGAGCCACCTTACGGTGTGTGGCGGAGGGTACTTATTGTACCACTATCTGATCCCCCCTTCCCTGTTCCATTCACGAATTGTGCGTGGTAAGAACGACTGCTTGTAAGTCTCCGTATTTGCTCTAATTTCTCGGATCTTTTCGTTGTGATCATTACGCGAGATTATGTGGGCGGTAGTAATATGTTGCCCATCTCTTCCCGGAATGTGCTCTCTCGTAATTTCGATAATAAACCTATCCGTATTGCGTAACGCAGTGACACTGGAGATTTTTCTAGTGATGACAGCATCAGTTTCTGCACAAGAAATTGAAAATGACACGTCTAAGAAAGTCTTTCATCGGCTACAAGTCTCAGTAATTTGAAATGATCGAATGAAACTATATGGTTCCAGAGACCTTTCCAAATCTCAAACATCTACGATGTACATATGCAGACTGAAGCGACGAATGAAAATTGGGCTGTGGGGTGAACGGGTATTTGGATCGAGGAGGGAGGCGTACTAGGGTAGTCCGTGCAGCTGTGCAGAGCCACTGTGCCAGGGTGGCGTAGAGGTCAGCACATCTGCCTGCTGGGCAGTAGGTCAGGGTTCGATTCCATGCCATGGTAAAAACTTTCATTCTTTCTTTAGTCGGCATGTAGACATCTGCAATGATCGACTTCCTTATTTCACCACCGTTGGACCGTAAAATTTCGCCCTTATGAGAGTTCCGTGTCAGAAACTGTATGCTCTGCGTTTTATTTGCAGTTAAGTTTTATTTTCTCACATGACTCCCTGAAATCCACATGCTGTTGGTTCAAATGGCTCTGAGCACTATAAGACTTAACAACTGAGGTCATCAGTCCCCTAGACTTAGAACTACTTAAACCTAACTAACCTAAGGACATCACACACATCCATGCCCGAGGCAGGATTCGAACCTGCGACCATAGCAGCAGCGCGGTTCCGGACTGAAGCGCCTAGAACCGCTCGGCCACAGCGGCCGGCCACATGCTGTTGTTACTGACTGCTCTATTAACTACATTATTCATATTACGCAGAGGAAATTTTGATAAATTTTTATTTTGTCTGTCTCAGTTGCATGAATATACAATTTATTGCTGCTGTGGTTACGTTAGGGCTAACTCATCCATTCTCGAAGCACGCACCTAAAAATTACAGAGCACATGTCGTACAGAAATACTTACATACAGTATGCATGTCCATAAGATGACAAACATACCTTGTTATTAACCGTAACTAGTTATACCACATGGTGCCAGAATGCACAAATAGCTCCGTACAAGAAAGTCTAATCGGGAGCAACAATTACTTTCATTGACAAGGCAGCCTATGTGTTTACTGTTGCTCCGGAACGACACAACCAAACTGACAACTGTAACTTTCAGTAGTGAACAGGACACCTTGGCGGCTGTCATCCGCACACATACGCGGATGCTCAAATGACTGACTATTAGTTTGCTGTGGTGCTGCCGCGCCCACTGCCATTTATGAATAACATTTCTATAACATAGAAAACTTCCAGTTCTTTGTTTTAAACAATAACGTAACATCTAAATTAAACAAACAAAGCCAGGAGGTGTCGACGAGAGTGCCCTGTCGTATACAGCTCCCTATTTTCAATGCAAGGTAGATTATTTCTACCTACCTATTGAGATAATAATGTAATACCAGAAATTGGTACATTCCATACAGGAAGTTAATACTAAAATCTAAAATATCCTTTCCTACTTTATGTTATTCACACACTCTCCAGACAGTGAAACAAAAATACTACGAAAGAAATAAAAAAATTACATCTGTTTTATTTACTTTGTATAGGTAACCTTTCGTAACAAACCTCCAATTACGCAATAAATAAACATTAAACAGCACCATACTAAACATCATCCGACACAATCGTTACCCATGGAGCTAAGGCCGCATTCGAAACCAAAGCCCTACTCGTACACTGACCTTACAAGTGTAAAATGATACAGAAAAATATTAGATCAAATTGACATTAATACGTCATTGTGTTATATGATGTACCACGTTTTTTACAATAAAACTTGTGCCATCTCCAAAGATAACATTCAGCATGAAACTATCGGAGCACGCTTTCTTGCTAACGAACATACTGCCAGGCGCCAGTTCCCACTTGTCCACCCTCTCTCTCCGTAGCCTCTCCGTTTCCTGTCTAGCATCCTCTAGCTGGAGGGCGCGTAGTCTCACTTCCTGCTCCACAACTACTCCCTTCCTATACACGCCCTGCAACTCCTGGAGGTGGCGTGGCTGGTTTCCCCGCTATATTCATCCCGGTGAAACACTTTCTGCACAGCTTACAACCACGTCACAACTCTCTAACCAACGACAATACTCCTGCCTCTCACTCGTTGTCAGATTTTACAGTACTTCGAAACAAATACAATGAAATAACAGAAAACGCACAAAAACACGCTGGAAACTACGAGTAAACTATCCACTTTATCTTACTGAAAAGTCAAAACATTTTATGATATGAAGGCAGTCAAATGAAAACTGAACAGCTGCCACAATGGGACAATGGAATGATTCCATTCCAAGGTACTCACCACCTGCGATAACATACACTACTGGCCATTAAAATTGCTACACCAAGAAGAAATGCAGATGATAAACGGGAATACATTGGACAAATACACTCCTGGAAATTGAAATAAGAACACCGTGAATTCATTGTCCCAGGAAGGGGAAACTTTATTGACACATTCCTGGGGTCAGATACATCACATGATCACACTGACAGAACCACAGGCACATAGACACAGGCAACAGAGCATGCACAATGTCGGCACTAGTACAGTGTATATCCACCTTTCGCAGCAATGCAGGCTGCAATTCTCCCATGGAGACGATCGTAGAGATGCTGGATGTAGTCCTGTGGAACGGCTTGCCATGCCATTTCCACCTGGCGCCTCAGTTGGACCAGCGTTCGTGCTGGACGTGCAGACCGCGTGAGACGACGCTTCATCCAGTCCCAAACATGCTCAATGGGGGACAGATCCGGAGATCTTGCTGGCCAGGGTAGTTGACTTACACCTTCTAGAGCACGTTGGGTGGCACGGGATACATGCGGACGTGCATTGTCCTGTTGGAACAGCAAGTTCCCTTGCCGGTCTAGGAATGGTAGAACGATGGGTTCGATGACGGTTTGGATGTACCGTGCACTATTCAGTGTCCCCTCGACGATCACCAGTGGTGTACGGCCAGTGTAGGAGATCGCTCCCCACACCATGATGCCGGGTGTTGGCCCTGTGTGCCTCGATCGTATGCAGTCCTGATTGTGGCGCTCACCTGCACGGCGCCAAACACGCATACGACCATCATTGGCACCAAGGCAGAAGCGACTCTCATCGCTGAAGACGACACGTCTCCATTCGTCCCTCCATTCACGCCTGTCGCGACACCACTGGAGGCGGGCTGCACGATGTTGGGGAGTGAGCGGAAGACGGCCTAACGGTGTGCGGGACTGTAGCCCAGCTTCATGGAGACGGTTGCGAATGGTCCTCGCCGATACTCCAGGAGCAACAGTGTCCCTAATTTGCTGGGAAGTGTCGGTGCGGTCCCCTACGGCACTGCGTAGGATCCTACGGTCTTGGCGTGCATCCGTGCGTCGCTGCGGTCCGGTCCCAAGTCGACGGGCACGTGCACCTTCCGCCGACCACTGGCGGCAACATCGATGTACTGTGGAGACCTCACGCCCCACGTGTTGAGCAATTCGGCGGTACGTCCACTCGGCCTCCCGCATGCCCACTATACGCCCTCGCTCAAAGTCCGTCAACTGCACATACGGTTCACGTCCACGCTGTCGCGGCATGCTACCAGTGTTAAAGACTGCGATGGAGCTCCGTATGCCACGGCAAACTGGCTGACACTGACGGCGGCGGTGCACAAATGCTGCGCAGCTAGCGCCATTCGACGGCCAACACCGCGGTTCCTGGTGTGTCCACTGTACCGTGCGTGTGATCATTGCTTGTACAGCCCTCTCGCAGTGTCCGGAGCAAGTATGGTGGGTCTGACACACCGGTGTCAATGTGTTCTTTTTTCCATTTCCAGGAGTGTATATTATAGTAAAACTGACATGTGATTACATTTTCACTCAATTTCGGTGCATAGATCCTGAGAAATCAGTACCCAGAACTACCACCTCTGGCCGTAATAACGGCCTTGAGACGCCTGGGCATTGAGCCAAACAGAGCTTGGATGACGTGTACAGGTAGAGCTACCCATGCAGCTTCAAAACGATACCACAGTTCATCAAGAGTAGTGACTGGCGTATTGTGACGAGCCAGTTGCTCGGCCACCATTGACCAGACGTTTTCAATTGGTGAGAGATCTGGAGAATGTGCTGGTCAGGGCAGCAGTCGAACATTTTCTGTATCCAGAAATGCCCGTACAGGATGTGCAACATGCGGTCGTGCATTATCCTTCTGAAATGTAGGGTTTCGTAGGGATCGAATGAAGAGTAGAGCCACGGTTCGTAACACATCTGAAATGTAAACGTCCACTGTTCAAAGTGCCGTCAATGTGAACAAGCGGTGACCGAGACGTGTAACCAATGGGAGCCCATACATCACGCCGGGTGATACGTCAGTAAGGCGATGACGAATACACGCTTCCAATGTGCGTTCACCGCGATGTCGCCAAACACGGACGCGACCATCATGATGCTGTAAACAGAACCTGGATTCATCCGAAAAAATGACGTTTTGCCATTCGTGCACCCAGGTTCGTCGTTGAGTACACCATCGCAAGCGCTCCTGTCTGTGATGCAGCGTCAAGGGTAACCGCAGCCATGGTCTCCGAGCTGATAGTCCACGCTGCTGCAAACGTCGTCGAACTGTTCGCGCAGATGGTTGTTATCTTGCAAACGTCCCCATCTGTTGACTCAGGGATCGAGACGTGGCTGCACGATCCGTTACAGTCATGCGGATTAGATGCCTGTCATCTCGACTGCTAGTGATACGAGGCCGTTGGGATCCAGCACGGCGTTCCGTATCACCCTCCTGAACCCACCGATTCCATATTCTGCTAACAGTAATTGAATCTCGACCAACGCGAGCACCAATGTCGCGATACGATAAACCACAATCGCGATAGTCTACAATCCGACCTTTATCAAAGTCGGAAACGTGATGGTACGCTCTTCTCCTCCTTACACGAGGCATCACAACAACATTTCACCAGGCAACGCTGGTCAACTGCTGTTTGCGTATGAGAAATCGGTTGGATGGTTCAAATGGCTCTGAGCACTACGGGACTTAACGTCTAAGGTCATCAGTTCCCTAGAACTTAGAACTACTTAAACCTAACTACCCTAAGGACATCACACACGTCCATGCCCGAGGCAGGATTCGTACCTGCGACCGTAGCGGTCGCGCGGTTCCAGACTGTAGCGCCTTTAACCGCTTGGCCACCCCGGCCGGCAAAATCGGTTGAAAACTTTCCTCATGTCAGCACGTTGTAGGTATCGCCACCGGCGCCAACCTTGTGTGATTGTTCTGAAAAGCTAATCATTTGCATATCACAGCATCTTCTGCCTGTCGGTTAAATTTCGCGTCTGTAGCACCTCATCTTCGTGGTGTAGCAATTTTAATGGCCAGTAGTGTATTTATCCCTCTAGGAGACGAGACGATCCATCACTGACAATCCACAACAGCACCCAATCTTGCACTTCCTCAACTGACTGAAATCGATGTCCACGCACGTCTTTCTTCAGCTCGTCAAAGATGTGAAAATCACGCGGTGAACGATCCGAACTCCACGCAGGATGTTGCAGTGTTTCCCAACCACATCGCTGAAGCGCTGCCTTCGACCGATTGGCAGTGGACGTTACCCTGCAACAGGACGATTCCGTCCGACAGCATTCCGACAGCCCGACGGCAAACGGGAAAGCGAGCAGTGGAAACATCGCACATTTCCCCCGCCATAGAAATCCGAAGCTGTTCACAGAAGTTACAGCAGCTCGTGATGACCTCCTTCTTCTTCGACTGCAGGGGCCCTCTGCTCGTCGAGTTGCCCGAGCGTGGAACCACAATAAATATGCAGCGCTATGGTGACACTTCGCCAAAGCTGTGACGCGCCATAAAGTCAAAACGCCCGCCGGCACACTGTTACTCGAACGAAGGCTACGCTTCAGCGATTTGGCTGGGAAACACTGCAACAGCCTACGAACAGCCCTGGTCTTTTACCTTATGATTTTCACGTCTTTGCCGACCTGGAGAAAGATATGCGTGGACGTTGGTCGGGCGAGCAATGTTCAAGAGTGGGCGCGCTTCTGGATCCATCAACAACCGACCGCAATCTAGGAAACAGGAACTGATAGTCTCGTATCCCAGAGGGGTAAGTGTCTTAACGCGTGTGGTGGTTACTTTTAAATGGAACCGTAATGTGGTTCCGTTATGGGAGGTATTCAGTTTGCAGCTGAGTGTCTATTGTAGTACGAGGGCTATCCAGGCGGTAAGAGACGTTTTGGCCTATTGCGGCGGCCATCATGGTGCTACAACATCCCTACACCTGGTACGCATCCCACGTTGGTAGCGTGACTGCGATGTCTTAAAATGTGCTCCGCAATAGACATCCCGCCATTTGTGATGCGCATTCTCTGATTAGGTTTTTGCTGGCAAGAAACTGTCAACCACTTGAAATTTATCGAGAACTTTTTTATATGTACGAAAAAGGAATAAGCCGGCCGGTGTGGCCGTGCGGTTAAAGGCGCTTCAGTCTGGAACCGCGTGACCGCTACGGTCGCAGGTTCGAATCCTGCCTCGGGCATGGATGTGTGTGATGTCCTTAGGTTAGTTAGGTTTAATTAGTTCTGAGTTCTAGGCGACTGATGACCTCAGAAGTTAAGTCGCATAGTGCTCAGAGCCATTTTTGAAAAAGGAATAATGAGTCAAAGCCGAGTAAGGTAATGGATCAAAATGGCTCTGAGCACTATGGGACTTAACATCTGTGGCCATCAGTCCCCTAGAACTTAGAACTACATAAACCTAAATAACCTAAGGACATCACACACATCCATGCCCGAGGCAGGATTCGAACCTGCGACCGTAGCAGTCGCGCGGCCCCGGACTGCGCGCATAGAACCGCTAGACCACCGCGGCTGGCAAGGTAATGGTGCCTGTGTTCACGATGAGTAACACAGTAGTCGGCCTAGCCTCATGTAGGAACTCGTGATGAAAATCAACGACGGAATTCGTGTCAATCGTTCTTTCACGATTACGGAACTTTCACAACACAGTTCCAAAATTTCACGAAACATGAAACTGTGGCGGAGGAGATTGTGTAAGTAGGCTGTTTAGGTTTTTATGTTTGTAACGACACGTAGCGCTCTGTATGAAAATCACTGACTATGATGTGTGCAGTCTGTGGCTGGTTTACATTGTTGGAATTTTTGCTATTGTAGTGTTGGGCAGTTGGATGTGAACAGCGCGTACCGTTGGGCAGTTGGAGGTGAGCCGCCAGCAGTGGTGGATGTGCGTAGAGAGAGGGCAGAATTTTGAGGTTTCTTCAGTCCAATATTTTTGTGACTCTCGTTCGTATCCCTGTCTCTGGTGACCCTAATTTATTTTCTTCCCTATTTCCAAAAAGTCTACACTTCACAAGGAAAGACATATGAGAGCTGACGTTTATTTTTCTGATTTGAACTAGTGGAGTAAGATTGGCAGCTTGCCTCTATCAGCTAAAATACATAATTCGTGTTTTTAACAACCAGACGGACTACAAAAGTTGCTTACATACCAAAATAACTTGAAGTTAAGTCTATTAAGCAAGTTGCACATTCTTCTTTTGCTGAAGTGGGGCGCGACGTGTCAGCTTCGATATAAATCTCCAATAGCTCGCCGAGGGTAGCATTAGCTCCGGTTTCTCTCGCGTGTGTCGTGACGTTTTGCTTGTAAGTCATCCCTATGCGCGGGTCATAGCGGGACAAAAACCGGTTCGAACAGATGTGCTTCTCAGAGCCATAAAATACAGTCATTTCTTGCAAGACACGAACAAGAACAGAAAGCAGTTTAATAACTGACCAGTTCAAACAGCGGGTGCTGTCTGAAATTAATAACACTGCCTACTACAAGAGAAAACCGATAGGGGGTGTTCTCCTTCATAGTGTGACGAATGGTTGTACAATTCTGTCTTGCAACTGGATAGTCACACTTTGAGTTTCACAACCAAAAAGGAAGAAACATTATACATGTATACCCTGTCACACGACAGTCAGTTATGTCTGGTGAGGCCTGATTGTAGTGAGCAGGAGTTACGAAGAAAGAGCTGGTTACACACAAAATTTATCTGAATGACCAGCATCTAAGTACCAAAGTCTGTGTCGAGAAAGCTATCTATGTGAGCATTTTTCCTTTAACAGTTAGTCAGTATGCAAGTATTTTAGCTAAACCCTTCATTGAGCGCTCAGTTTTCAGTGGGTACTGTTCAACAGTAACGGTGAATGGAGGTGGCCGTTGCTGTTCGATAGTGCCTAATGGTGCATATAAATAGAAAAAGAAACCATTATGCACTATCGAGAAGCCAATGACGAACATCGAGACAGATCCTAGACGGATACCGGAAGGAGGGAAAATCAGAAGGTATTTTTAAATGACAGGGGAATCTTATAAATGAGAAACACAAAACGTCGATGTTCTAAATAATTTGTTGTTATTGTGTGATCATGGCCTTCTAAGCGGTACACCGATTCAGCAATGAAATTAATGCGGCAGAACATTCAGACTTCGTTCATAAATACGAAGCTGAATACAAGAACAAGCTACAGTATGTTAGCACGAATAAACAAGATGAATTTGGCCTGCCAGCGAAATATGAAGACCTACAGCAGTAAGATGTAATAAATGTATTCACAGTCTATTAACCATGGATCGTCCGCAGCTCGCGGTCGTGCGGTAGCGTTCTCGCTTCCCGCGCCCGGGTTCCCGGGTTCGATTCCCGGCGGGGTCAGGGATTTTCTCTGCCTCGTGATGACTGGGTGTTGTGTGATGTCCTTAGGTTAGTTAGGTTTAAGTAGTTCTAAGTTCTAGGGGACTGATGACCATAGCTGTTAAGACCCATAGTGCTCAGAGCCATTTGAACCATGGATCTTGCCGTTGGTGGAGGGGCTTGCGTGCATCTGCGATACAGATAGCAGTACCGCAGGTGCCACAACAACGGAGGGGTATCTGTTGAGAGGCCAGACAAACGTGTGGTTCCTGAAGAGGGGCAGCAGCCTTTTCAGTAGTTGCAGGGGAAACAGTCTGGATGATTGACTGATCTGGCCTTGTAACATTAACCAAAACGGCCTTGCTGTTCTGGTACTGCGAACGGCTAAAAGCAAGGGGAAGCTACAGACGTAATTTTTTCCGAGGGCATGAGCCTTACTGTATGGTTAAATGATGATGGCGTCCTCCTGGGTAAAATATTCCGGAGGTAAAATAGTCCCCTACTCGGATCTCCGGGCGGGGACTACTCAAGAGGACGTCGTTATCAGGAGAAAGAAAACTGGCGTTCTACGGATCGGAGCGTGGAATGTCAGATCCCTTAATCGGGCAGGTAGGTTAGAAAATTTAAAAAGGGAAATGGATAGATTAAAGATAGATATAATGGGAATTAGTGAAGTTAGGAAATTATAAATACAAAATAAAATAGGGATATGCAGGAGTAGTTTTAATAATGAGTAAAATATAGGAGTGCGGGTAACCTACTACCAACAGCATAGTGAACGTATTGTTGTAGAAAATATAGACACAAAGCCCACGCCTACCACAATAGTATAAGTTTATATGCCAACCGCCGGCCGGTGTGGCCGTGCGGTTCTAAGCGCTTCAGTCTGGAACCGTGTGACCGCTACGGTCGCAGGTTCGAATCCTGCCTCGGGCATGGATGTGCGTGATGTCCTTAGGTTAGTTAGGTTTAACTAGTTCTAAGTTCTAGGGGACTGATGACCACAGATGTTAGTCCCAAAGTGCTCAGAGCCATATATGCCAACTAGCTACGCAGATGACGAAGAGATTGAAGAAATGTGTGATAAAATAAAAGCAATTATTCAGATAGTGAAGGGAGACGAAATTTTAATAGTCATGGGGGACTTGAATTCGATAGTAGGAAAAGGAAGAGAAGGAAAAGTAGTAGGTGGATTTGGAATGGGGGTAAGGAATGGAAGAGGAAGCCGCCTGGTAGAATTTTGGACAGAGTATAAGTTATTCATAGACAACACTTGATTTAAGAATCATGAAAGACGGTTGGATACGTGGAAGAGGCCTGAAGGCACTGGGAGGATTCAGATAGATTATATAATGGTAAGACAGAGATTTAGGAACCAGGTTTTAAATTGTGAGGCATGTCCAGGGGCAGATGTGGACTCTGACCACAATATATTGATTATGAACTGTAGATTAAAACCTAGGAAACTGCAAAAAGGTGGGCATTTAAGGAGATGGGATCCGGATAAACTGAAAGAACCAGAGTTTGTAAAGCATTAGGGATAGATTAACAAGAAAGGGGGAACGAAATACAGTACAAGAAGAATGGGTAATTTTTAGAGATGAAATATTGAAGGCAGCAGAGGATCAAGTAGGAAAAAAGGCGAGGGCTAGTAGAAATCCTTGGGTACAGAAGATACATTGAATTTAATTGATGAAAGGAGAAATATAAAAATGACGTAAATGAAACAAGCAAAAAGTAATACAAATGTCTCAAAAATGAGATCGGCTGGAAGTTCCAAATGGCTAAGCAGGGATGGCTACAGGACAAATGTAAGGATGTAGAGGGATATATCACTAGTTGTAAGGTAGATACTGCCTACAGGAAAATTAAAGATACCTGTGGAGAAAAGAGAACCACTTTTATGAATATCAAGAGCTCTGATGGAAAACCAATTCTAAGCAAAGAAGGGAAGGCAGAAAGGTGGAAGTAGTATATAGAGGGTCTATACAAGGGCGATGTACTTGAGGGCAATATTATTGGAATGGAAGAGGAAGTGGATGAAGATGAGATGGTAGATATTGTACTGCGTGAAGAATTTGTCAGAAAGATCTAAGTCGAAAAAAGGCCCCGGGAGTAAACAACATTCTATTAGAACTACTGATAGCGTCGGGAGAGCCAGCACTGAAACTCTACCATCTGGTGAGCAAGATGTATGAGACAGGCGAAATACCCTCAGACTTCAAGAAGAATACAATAATCCCAAAGCCGCGGGGGGTAGCCGTGCTGTCTAGGGCGTCTTGCCATGGTTCGCGCGGCTCCCTCCGTCTGAGGTTGAGTCCTCCCTTGGGCATGGGTGTGTGTGTTGTCAGTGTAAGTTAGTTTAAGTTAGATTAAATAGTATGTAAGCCTGGGGACGGATGACCTCAGCAGTTTGATCCCATAGAACTTACCACAAATTTCCAATTTTCCAATAATTCCAGTCCCAAAGAAAGCAAGTGTTTACAGGTGTGAAAATTACTGAACTATCAGCTTAATATCAGGGCTGCAAAATACTAACACGAATTCTTTACAGATGAATGGAAAAACTGGTAGAAACCGACCTCGGGGAAGATCAGTTTGGGCCGGCCGAAGTGGCCGTGCGGTTAAAGGCGCTGCAATCTGGAACCGCAAGACCGCTACGGTCGCAGGTTCGAATCCTGCCTCGGGCATGGATGTTTGTGATGTCTTTAGGTTAGTTAGGTTTAACTAGTTCTAAGTTCTAGGGGACTAATGACCTCAGCAGTTGAGTCCCATAGTGCTCAGAGCCATTTTTTGAAGATCAGTTTGGATTCTGTAGACATGAAGGAACACGTGAAGCAATACTGACCGTAGGACTTATCTTAGGAGATAGATTAAGGAAAGGGAAACCTACGTTTCTAGCATTCGTAGACTTGGAGAAAGCTTTTGACAATGTTGACTGGAATACTCTCTTTCAAATTCAGGGAGCAAGAGGCTATTTACAATTTGTCATAAGAGTCGAGGGGCACGAAAGAGAAGCAACGGTTGAGAACTGAGACAGGCTTGTAGCCTATCTCCGATGTTATTCTATCTGTATACTGAGCAAGCAGTAAAGGAAAAAAAAAGAAATATTTGGAGTAGGAATTCAAATCCATGAAGAAGAAAAAAAACTTTGAGATTTGCCGACGGCATTGTAATTCTGTCAGGATCTCACGCTTCCCAGGATTTGATGGTCGTAATTCAACCTCCATCAGTGGTTCGTTTCCCCGGTAATTACCCGAAGTATTTGCCTGTGGCTGCATTCTCGCACCACCTCCCCACCTGCTTTCTCTCCATGGACCTGGCGACCGCTGATTAAAATCAATCTTTCGGTTATCACGAGTTCTCCTGTTTCCATTCCTATTTTCGTCTATTTCCACCTCTTCCAACCACTATTAAAACCATATCCATTACGCTGTGGTCTTGTGTTTCCACTTCTCCCATTTCTGCAATTGTTCCCATTTCGTCCAGAATTCAATCCCACTACCGGTCTACCATCACTACCTTTATCATTCTCTTTACTGTTACGTGTTCTTTCAAAATTATTCTGTCCTAAACCGCGCCGTCTTTGAATGTCGTTTTGATACATGAATTCTTCTCTCAAAACACCTTTGAAAGATTTTACATTATAGCCTCCACGTCCTATTAAGGCTTGTTGATACTTCGTTTCGTTTTGCATATTTGAATCAATTCTCCGTCGTTGTATGGGTTATCTAAGTATTAGTTCCTTTTAGCCATGTTCGCAAGGAATTTGACTGCTATTTTCTCAAGCGAGACATTTTGTAATAATCTATATTTTATTCTCATCTGAGCCTCAGGTGACCAATATCTTGCTATAAAGGCAGTTCTAAAGGAATCATACGAAACGAAAGTTTCTGCTATCTTCTGCATAGTTTCAGCAACGCTTCCCTCCATATGTGCACAAAATAAATCTAACTTATGTTTCAATGGCCAATGTGTTTGTATTCCTACTTTAAATTGGTCAATAAACGTGCGGGAATGGAGAATATTTGCATCTTCCTTATAGTTCTGGTATTTCCGCACTGTGTGAAAATGGTTATCATCAAAACCTCTCGCTTCTTTCTGTGATGTACCTGCTGGGTTTTGAAAACTGGAATTCTGTCCTTGGTTTGCGTCAAATCTGCGCAAACGTGTGTAACTTGGTTCATTCTGTGACAGTTGTGCCGTAGAATCACTTGCAGGTCTCATTGCGCAATATGCGTGCATAACGCCCGCTACCGGCTCTGTATATTGATGTGTAAGCAATTCTGGCTCGTTAAGCGCTGTACTGTAACCCGTCGGTATTCGTCCTACAGGTTGTGGCGTTGCGTGACGCGTCTCTATGGTTTGATCAACGCATGTCAGGCTTTGTGCCTGACGTACTGAACCTTGCTGCAAACCACACTCTTGTCTTCCAGGTTAACCTGTTATTCTTTCTTGAACAAGTAGTCGCAATCCACAGTGTTAGCGTGATGTTCTGGCATACGCTGGTTATTTCCCGTTCACCGTTTGCGGTTTCGGACTGGCATCCACATGTGCCCTTCCGTCTTACGTCACACGTAATTTCGTTTACCCTTTCTGTCGTATTATCGGCAACTATTTTTCAGTCTTCACAGTAGCATCTAACGACACTAAAGTGGATTTTGTCGCTGTCTGCGACTCCTCATTAACGCTTGCTATGTCACCTCAACTTTCGATCGAACGTAAAACTTCCGATCTCAGCCGTTGAAATTGGTGTTCGTTTTGCTCTCGTATTTTTAATATAAGAGCATCGAATTTCTTTAATGCTTCTTTTGTCGTTGTTTTGTGAGACGTCGTCTCAGCAGTAACGTGTTTCACTTTCGTCGTCGCTTTGACGACAAAAGCTTTGACTTGTTGTTTAACCTTTTTGACACTTTGTTGCGTAACTTCACACAATGTAATCATTTCTGTTTGGACAGTGTCAATGTCAAAAATGGCTCTGAGCACTATGGGAATTAACATCTGAGGTCATCAGTCCCCCAGACTTAGAACTACTTAAACCTAACTAACCTAAGGACATCACACACATCCATGCCCGAAGCAGGATTCGAACCTGCGACCGTAGCAGCAGCGCGGTTCCGGACTGAAGCGCCTAGAACCGCTCGGCCACATCGGCCGGCTGCCAATGTCTGTTCTCAATTGTTTGTGCCCTGTAACGAGCGTTTGAAGAGTGATTTGCGCTTCCTTAGCTTCAGTTCGTATTTAATCTAATTGGCCTTGAATATTATCACGGTTTCTTTTTATTTCATTGTTAATTTCTTTCAGCCCCAGTGTTAATTCTTTTTGCCCTTGTATTATGCGCCCATCTATACGCCTTTTAGATTGCTGAGATTGTTGTAATAAACGCTTCAGCATTCCACATATGTTGGCATTTTCATCTACACTATTTTCGCTAGTAGCCATCTGATGCAACTGTTCCCTATCTCGTTTTTCTTGAACTGTTTCCTTTACTTCCGAACTTGTGTAGGAGCACTAACACCCGTTCTTGCATACAATTGCAAGCCTGATTGATTCAATATGATTACGTTTGGTTCAATATGCTGTAAATCACTATTTACAGACTCAGCATCTGATTCATTAGCAACGCCATTCTCATGTCCATTCTTTGGACCATATTGAACATCTTGTTTTGCATTTTAGGCCTCATTCGGTATTTCTACGTGTTTCGTGTTGTTCAAGCTGATTTACCTGTTGCGTGTCCAGCTCGATCCTATCAAGATCTTCCATAACTTCTCTTCGTTTTAATCGATTAATTTGTTATTTTTGAGTGTTCCGCTAAGTGTTGCTGTTCGCGAATTTTCCGAACCTGACTACGCGTTCACACCTGATCATAAGACTTGATTCTACCCCAAAATATCATCCACGGTCCTATATTCAATATCTGAACCCGTTTCCTCGTCTTTTATTTAGCCTTTTGGTTAATGGAGTTGAGTCGGAACTCTACACAACCCATTTCAACGA
Organism: Schistocerca cancellata; assembly: GCF_023864275.1. Classification (NCBI taxonomy): domain Eukaryota; kingdom Metazoa; phylum Arthropoda; class Insecta; order Orthoptera; family Acrididae; genus Schistocerca; species Schistocerca cancellata. The sequence goes on along the minus strand of NC_064634.1, from coordinate 83,116,843 downwards.
TATGTTGCGCCAGCAAATAAGAAATACGTGAATACAATTCTATCTACACTTACTACACAGTTGAGTCACATTTACATTTTTTCTCCAATTTGCATTAGCACACTTTGTATCTGCACAGTGAGTGGACTAATGTGTTCAAATTTAGGTTACCACTTAGCGCACAAATGGACAAAACGTCTCAATTGTCTTCTCAAGCCCAGGATGTTAAACAGATTTTCTATATAAATATGAACCTGGCCTTGTGAATCAGTTAATATCGTGTGCGGATGGTAACAGAACCATTAGAAGTGCTGCTTTCACTTAACTACAATGTATGAATTAATAAAAGTGAAAGTTTGGAGTCTACATATAATTTATCAACTGTGCTTTCAGGGGTCAAGTGATACACAACAATCATGTTCAATTACTTTTGACACCCAATAACAAAATATTTAACTCTTGGACACATTGAATTGACGGTCATTAAAATCGTTATTTCTACATATGAAAAAATTTTTATCACTGGAAAGAATGATTAAAATCTTCATTAGATCATTTACGTATCATCAACACTTTGTAGAAAGCAAAGCTCTCTACGTCCTCACTATTTTCCACACACTTGTGCAGTCCGCTGCGAGACGAGAGAGAGATATCTAGAAATTTTTAGTTCTCAAAATGCTTTTATATAATGGGTCGCGTCTGCGTCAGCCAGTATGGCTTCAACCAATCGCCATCTAGTTAGAGGTTAATTTTATTTTTCTTGCCGGGTCACAGCCTAGCCCTGTTAAAGCCGTGCAGCCACTTACCCTCGGTCCCGGCCGTATCTACATTAAAAGGGATAACGTATTGTTCTGGCCTTATCCCTTACTGTGTTGAAGCTCGCCGTTCTCTTGTTAAATGGAGTTCTCCGATGCCATTAACCACCTGCTTGGTTCGCCTCCAAAATGTATTTCACTTCAACTTTTTTCATGCCCTTGTCCATATTGGTAGATATTGTATGGTTAGTTTTTGGTACATGAGATTACTGTAATCGCCTTTTGTTGATATAATACAGTTATTATTTTCTGAGGACCTCATACTGTATCGTACTGTCATTATGGATCAAGCTCATGTAGGGTCCTTAAAACACGGACAACCTTACCCAGTGAACAAAAGCAGAGTGAGTCGTTGGGTGAGGCATCTGTCATCACTGCAACAAGGTCGCGCAAACCTGTCCTATCTCCAGTGTGCCGGCTGGCCGCAGAGAGCACCAGGAAACTGAAAAAAAAACCTTTTGCGTGTTTGTCTCCACAAAAATGCAAATGAACTTTTCCTTTTCCATGGCAATGTGGGGCCTAGCACAAGTCTGTCCCCCCAGAGGAGGTCACAAAATTTCATTGTGCTGTTCTTCCTCATCCACACTACAACCCGGATCTCGTACCTTCTGATTTCCACGTGTTTGGCCCAATGAAGGATGCAATCCGTGCGAAACTGTACGTTGATGATGGGGAGGTTACTGAAGCAGCAAAAAATGGTTCAAATGGCTCTGAGCACTATGGGACTCAACTGCTGTGGTCATAAGTCCCCTAGAACTTAGAACTACTTAAACCTAACTAACCTAAGGCCACCACACACGTTCATGCCCGAGGCAGGATTCGAACCTGCGACCGTAGCGGTCGTGCGGTTCCAGACTGTAGCGCCTTTAACCGCTCGGCCACTCCGGCCGGCTTTGAAGCAGCAAGACATTGGATCAAATGTCGACCAGTAGAGTGGTACAATATGGTCATAAAGACCTTCGCAGTAAGACTGTGTAACGCTGTCGCAATGAACGGTGATCAAGTTGAAAAATAGGATATTGTAGCCAAAAGTGTGGGAAATAATTTAGAGTATTGTAATCCTGAATAAAGCCAACCTAAGATCAGGAAAAAGTGTGTTGTTTTACTTACTGAACGCTCCTCATACTTTCCATACTGTCACATGTCAACAACACCACCAGGTGACAGTCAGTTTCGTGGTGAACATGATCATAATGTTTCAGTTCATCATTGTACTTTAGACGGGGTTGATATTCATAAGCCACTAACTTAAACCGTCGCTTTGATAACTTTTAGTCACTTTATGACAACTGAACATGAGCCAGTAACCCACTGGATTGGCGTCACGCGTACCATGTAAAAATAACGCTGACATTTAACTGGCAACTATTCGACGATCTTAGCATGTATATCGATGTTGGCAACAATGCTTTGTGTTTCATCTTCCAAAAAGCCTGAGGCTCCACAACACACATTAATACACTACTGGCCATTAAAATTGCTACACCAAGAAGAAATTCAGGTGATAAACGGGTATTCATTGGATAAATACACTAGAACTGACATGTGACTACATCATCACGCAATTTGGGTCCATAGAGCCTAAGAAATCAGTACCCAGAACACCCACCTCTGGCCGTAATAATGGCCTTGATACGCCTGGGCGTTGAGTCAAACAGAGCATGGATTGTGTGTACAGGTACAGTTGCCCATGCAGCTTCAACACGGTACCACAGTTCATCAAGAGTAGCTACTGGCGTATTGTGACGAGCCAGTTGCTGGGCCACCATTGACTAGACGTTTTCAATTGGTGAGAGATCTGGAGAATGTGCTGGCCAGGGCAGCAGTCGAACATTTTCTGTATCCAGAAAGGCCCGTACGGGACCACCTGCAACATGCGGTCGAGCATTATCGTGCAGAAATGTAGGGTTTTGCAGGGATCGGATGAAGGATAGAGCTACGGGTCGTAACACATCTGAAATGTAACGTCCACTGTTCAAAGTGCCGTCAATGCGAAGAAGAGGTGACGGAGACGTGAAACCAATGGCACCCCATACCATCACGCCGGGTGATACGCCAGTATGGCGATGACGATTACACGCTTCCAATGTGCGTTCACCGCGATGTCACCAAACACGGATGCGTCCATCATGATGCTGTAAACAGGACCAGGATTCATCCGAAAAAATGACGTTTTGCTATTCGTGCACCCAGGTCCGTCGCTGAGTACACCATCGCAGGCGATCTACATCTACATCCATACTCCGCAAGCCACATGACGGTGTGTGGCGGAGGGTACCCTGAGTACCTCTATCGGTTCTCCCTTCTATTCCACTCTCGTATTGTTCGTGGAAAGAAGGATTGTCGGTATGCTTCGGTGTGGGCTCTAATCTCTCTGATGTTATCCTCATGGTCTCTTCGCGAGATATACGTAGGAGGGAGCAATATACTGCTTGACTCTACGGTGAAGCTATGTTCTCGATACTTTAACAAAAGCCTGTACCGAGCTACTGAGCGTCTCTCCTGCAGAGTCTTCCACTGGAGTTTATCTGTCATCTCCGTAACGCTTTCGCGATTACTAAATGATCCTGTAACGAAGCGCGCTGCTCTCCGTTGGATCTTCTCTATCTCTTCTATCAAACCTATCTGGTACGGATCACACACCGTTGAGCAGTATTCAAGCAGTGGGCGAACAAGCGTACAGTAACCTACTTCCTTTGTTTTCGGATTCCGTTTCCTTAGGATTCTTCCAATGAATCTCAGTCTGGCATCTGCTTTACCGACGATCAACTTTATATGATCATTCCATTTTAAATCACTCCTAATGCGTACTCTCAGATAATTTATGGAATTAATTGTTTCCAGTTGCTGACTTGCTATTTTGTAGCTAAATGATAAGGGAACTATCTTTCTATGTATTCGCAGCACATTACACTTGTCTACATTGAGATTCAATTGCCATTTCCTGCACCATGCGTCAATTCGCTGCAGATCCTCCTGCATTTCAGTACAATTTTCCATTGTTACAACTTCTCGATACACCACAGCATCATCTACAAAAAGCCTCAGTGAACTTCCGATATCATCCACAAGGTCATTTATGTATATTGTGAATAGCAACGGTCCTATGACACTCCCCTGCGGCACACCTGAAATCACTCTTACTTCGGAAGACTTCTCTCCATTGAGAATGACATGCTGCGTTCTGTTATCTAGGAACTCTTCAATCCAATCACACAATTGCTCTGATAGTCCATATGCTCTTACTTTGTTCATTAATCGACTGTGGGGAACTGTATCGAACGCCTTGCGGAAGTCAAGAAACACGGCATCTACCTGTGAACCCGTCTATGGCTCTCTGAGTCTCGTGGACGAATAGCGCGAGCTGGGTTTCACACGACCGTCTTTTTCGAAACCCATGCTGATTCATACAGAGCAGATTTATAGTCTCCAGAAAAGTCATTGTACTCGAACGTAATACGTGTTCCAAAATTCTACAACTGATCAACGTTAGAGATATAGCTCTATAGTTCTGCATATCTGTTCGACGTCCCTTCTTGAAAACGGGGATGACCTTTGCCCTTTTCCAATCCTTTGGAACGCTACGCTCTTCTAGAGACCTACGATACACCGCTGCAAGAAGAGGGGCAAGTTCCTTCGCGTACTCTATGTGAAATCGAACTGGTATCCCATCAGGTCCAGCGGCCTTTCCTCTTTTGAGCGATTTTAATTGTTTCTCTATCCCTCTGTCGTCTATTTCGATATCTACCATTTTGTCAATCTAGAGAAGGAACTACAGTGCAGTCTTCCTCTGTGAAACAGCTTTAGAAAAAGACATTTAGTATTTCGGCCTTTAGTCTGTCATCCTTTGTTTCGGTACCATTTTGGTCACAGAGTGTCTGGACATTTTGTTTTGAGCCACCTATCGCTTTGACATAAGACCAAAATTTCTTAGGATTTTCTGCCAAGTCAGTACATAGAACTTTACTTCTGAATTCATTGAACGCCTCTCGCATAGCCCTCCTCACACTACATTTCGCATCGCGTAATTTTTGTTTGTCTGCAAGGCTTTGGCTATGTTTATGGTTCAAATGGTTCAAATGGCTCTGAGCACTATGGGACTTAACTTCTGTGGTCATCAGTCCCCTAGAACTTAGAACTACTTAAACCTAACAAACCTAAGGACATCACACACATCCTTGCCCGAGGCAGGATTCGAACCTGCGACCGTAGCAGTCCCGCGGTTCCGGACTGCGCGCCTAGAACCACTAGACCATGGCTATGTTTATGTTTGCTGTGAAGTTACCTTTGCTTCCGCAGCAGTTCCCTAACTCGGTTGTTGTACCACGGTGACTCTTTTCCATTACTTACGATCTTTCTTGGCACATACTCATCTAACGCATATTGTACGATGGTTTTAAACTTTCTCCACTGATCCTCAACACTATTTGTACTTGAGACAAAACTTTTGTGTTGAGCCGTCAGGTACTCTGTAATCTGCTTTTTGTCACTTTTGCTAAACAGAAAAATCTTTCTACCTTTTTTAATATTTCTATTTACGGCTGAAATCATCGATGCAGTAACCGCTTTATGATCGCTGATTCCCTGTTCTGCGTTAACTGTTTCAAATAGTTCGGGTCTGTTTGTCACCAGAAGGTCTAATACGTTATCGCCACGAGTCGGTTCTCTGTTTAACTGCTCAAGGTAGTTTCCAGATAAAGCACTTAAAAAAATTTCACTGGATTCTTTGTCCCTGCCACGCGTTATGAAAGTTTGAGTCTCCCAGTCTATATCCGGCAAATTAAGATCTCCACCCAGAACTATAACATGGTGGTGAAATCTACTCGAAATATTATCCAAATTATCCTTCAGGTGCTCAGCCACAACAGCTGCTGAGCCAGGGGGCCTATAGAGACATCCAGTTACCATGTCTGAGCCTGCTTTAACCGTGACCTTCACCCAAATTATTTCACATTTCGGATCTCCGTCAATTTCCTTCGATACTATTGCTCTTCTTATCGCTTTAAACACGCCTCCCCCTTCATTGTCCAGCTTGTCTCTGCGGTATACATTTCAATCTGAGTTTAGGATTTCATTACTGTTTACGTCTGGTTTCAGCCATCTTTATGTCCCTAGTACTATATGGGCGTTGTGACCGTTTATTAATGAGGGCAGTTCTGGGACCTTTCTATAGACGCTCCTGCACTTAACTATTAGCACATTAATATTGTTATTCCCTGTTGCACTGTGCCTACTCCTACCTTGCCGCGTCTCAGGAGGCGTCTTGTCGGGCCTAGGGAGGGAATTCTCTAACCTAAAAAACCTACATGTGCACTCCACACGTACTCCGCTACCCTTGTAGCCGCTTCCGGCGTGTAGTGCGTGTATTCAGTGTGTATTCAGGGGGACCCTACATTTCTCCACCCGATAGCGGAGGTCGAGAAATTTGAACCCCAGATCTCCGCAGAATCGTCTGAGCCTCTGGTTTAAGCCTTCCACGCGGCTCCAAACCAGAGGACCGCGATCGGTTCTGGGAACGATACTACAAATAGTTAGCTCTGATTCCACCCCGCGAGCGAGGCTTTCCGCCTTCACCAACTCCGCCAACCGCCTGTGCGAACTGAGGATGACCTCTGAACCCAGACGGCAGGAGTCATTGGTGCCGACATGCCCAACAATTTGCAGTCGGGTGCACCCAGTGGTCTCTATCGTCGCCGGCAGGGCCTCCTCCACATCTCGGATGAGACCCACCGGCAAGCAGACAGAGTGAACACTGGCCTTCTTCCCCAACCTTTCCGCTACTTCCCTAAGGGGCTCCATCACCCGCCTAACGTTGGAGCTCCCAATAACTAACAAACCCCTTCCCCCGTGTGCCTGCTCGGACCTTGCTGAAGGAGCGGCCACATGTCCACTCACAGGCAGAGCGGGCGATGCCACACGGCCAGCCTCCACATTGACCCTCCGCCTCGTGCGCCGCGAACGCCGCTGAACCCGCCACTCCCCTTGGGGAGAGGGTGGCCCAACCGCGCCCGGTACCCGCGAAGATGTCTCGACAGCAGGGACAGTGGGTGAAGCATGTAACACCTGGGGTGTACCATGCGACGCACCAGACTCCCCACTGCCGCTACACTCCGAGGCAGCAGCCTGAAGACGGCTGACCGCGGCCATCAACACGTTCAGCTGTTGGCGAACAGTAGCCAGCTCCTCCTGCGTCCGTACACAGCAGTCATACGTCCTATCCAGCCTAAGAAATCAATTTACTGTAGATAATCAACTTTTAACTAGACTGCTAATTCACTAAAGGCGGCTGTTTATTCACTAAACTGTGGTTGCTAGCCTTTTCTTGTAGAAAACAATGAAAATAGCACTACCTGTCTCTGGACTGTATTGAAAACAAACACTAGCACTACTGGCAATATGGTTGACCAAAGGCACTCTCTCTGGCTGTATTCAAAAGAAACACGAAATCTATGGAACGCTATTACTAGCACTCGACAATTAAAGCTTCCTAAAAGCAAAAACACACGGAAGAAGAAGTGACAAGTAAGAAAAATACAGTTAATACTTAAATTAAGGTAGCTCGCTGCACAGCAGCTTGAAGCGGACGGCAGTTACGACATCTTGTCTGTGATGCAGCGTCAAGGGTAACCGCAGCCGTGGTCTCCGAGCTGATAGTCCATGCAGCTGCAAACGTCGTCGAACTGTTCGTGCAGATGGTTGTTGTGCAAACGTTCCCATCTGTTGACTCAGGGATCGAGATGTGACTGCACGATCCGTTACAGCCATGCGGATAAGATGCCTGTCATCTCGACTGCTAGTGATACGAGGGCGTTGGGATCCAGCCCTGCGTTCGTATTACCCTCCTGAAGCCACCGATTCCATATTATGCTAACAGTCATTGGATTTCGACCAACGCGAGCAGCAATGTCGCGATACGATGAACCGCAATCGCAATAGGCTACAATCCGACCTTTATCAAAGTCGGAAACGTAATGATACGCATTTCACCTCCTTACACGTGGCATCACAACAATGGTTCACCAGGCAACGCCGGTCAACTGCTGTTTGTGGAAACTTTCCTCATGTCAGCATGTTGTAGGTGTCGCCACCGGCGCCAACCTTGTGTGAATGCTCGGAAAAGCTAATCATTTGCATATCACAGCATCTTCTTCCTGTTGGTTAAATTTTGCGTCTGTAGTACATCTTCGTGGTGTAGCAATTTTAATGGCCAGTAGTGTATGTATATATTCATTTCAAGGGACGTTTTAATGAAGGTCATGGAACATGAATCTTTAATTCTAAAAAAATTTTATCTCGAATGGAATGGCGCTATCGGCAGTTCTGCGTGCGTAAGTGAAATCATTGTTTAATAACAGGATGTATAAACAGCCACTTCGGCTGCACAAAATTTATGTCAATCGACCATGGTTTCGACTGGACTAGGGCAATCTTCACTAGAATAAAATGTTACATGGAATACATGCAATCACAGCTTGGTTAAAAACGTCTGAACATGGTGTGATTACATGTATTCCGTGTAACTTTTTATTGTGATGGAGATTGCCCTAGTGCAATCGAAACCATGGTCAACTGAAAAAAATTCTGTGCAAGCGAAGTGACTGTATACATCCTGTAATTAAATAGCCACTGCTGGATAAAGCCAACAAAATGTTTAAAATTGAAATCACTGTTGTTCTCAGTCATCAGGATCTATAAGAGCGTAGAGAGAAACTGTACTGTAGTATTGTAGCAGTCAAGTGCTGCTTACAGTCGCCTTTTTAAGCCTTCATTACAATTTATAATGAGGGTAAGTACACACTGGACCACAACAATTTATGCTTACGTTCGTTCGAACGCGCTGTTAGTGTAACTGGATAACAGCTGTTTCCGTTACGGTGTTCCACATTAAGTTCACATTCGTGCGAAGGAAGACAGTTGTGTAACGTCCAGTCCAGCGGCCGTGACATTCGTAGCAGGAATGTCAAAGCAATTGCCGCTCGTCGCGGGAAAATAAAATCACCAAGGGCGCGATTCACTCGCAAATGAAAAAGTATCTCCTGCCATTAAAATAAAGAAACTCTTGTCTAAATACATCATACGCGGGTTAACGTAACTGGGAGAACACATGAAGATTTAACGGCATGCATAATTAGCTACTCATGGGCCTTAACAGTAAGAAATAGCGTATGCTTGCAAACAACGAAAGCCGAAACAGACATTACGTAATGGTCTCCAGAGGCAGCTTCCTTGTCTGCGTGCATTTTCAGATTTAACGTGTTGTGCATTAACTAATCTGTTTCCATTTGCTCAGTTAGTAAAAACAGAACCATGTTGATTTAAATTATGACCGTTTCCATTTGTCTTGCTTCTTTTAAGTTTGTCGTCTGAAAATCTATTTTCTAACTCCATTATGGGTTACGATGCATAAAGTTCAGTGTTGTAATTAGGTATGAAGATACATAAATACATATAGTATACACAGTAGCAATTCAGCATTAAACATGAGCGTATTGTGGTTTCCAGAGGGTGCTGTGGTCAAGGGGAAAGGTAACAGTTAAGTTCTGACAAACCGTTCAATAGGACGGGAGTTATTCTCTCGAGGGACGTATGCCTTCCATCTCTGCTATAGCATGCCTTGAAATGTCCAGAATTAGTTTGAATTGCGCAGTAATCAGACACTTCTTTCCTGTACATAACTGATTGACAATTCATATAGTACAACAGGCGTTAAAACTATTGAAATATAAAACTGAATGAAAAGTCTAATAGTCCGTTGTAGTCGTATTTATTTATGTCGAGACCCACACGACATGTTTCGCAACTTTTAGGTTGCATCTTCTGGAGTATACATGTACAGAAAATTTGATAAATTAATGCTTTAATATTGGGGAAAAGAAGTGATCCTAGATATCTTAAAGTACTGAGTGAATAGACTTAAACAAGGAATAAAATATTACGCATATAGTTAGGAAACTAGGTCTGGATCATGTACGCCCCACAACGAACGGGCCTAAACGTGTTTAATAAATAAGATTTGTATTTTAATACCAAAAGACGGTTATTCACAACGCCGTGTCGTTTGGTATATGGAGCTGTTACAGAACGCAGTAGAGTAACAATTGGCGCAGCTAGGCAAAGTTCTCAGCCCTCCTCAATTGTTAAAAACCATTATCAGACCATCATCAGTGATGAATATTCAGTCTAAAAAATGAAGGAATGGAATTAGCAGTTAGAAACCGATGCCTGTTTGAGAAACATTGAAGCAGTAACTAAAATGAAAAAGAGATGGGGCAGTCCCCATGCAACGTGGAATAACTGCCAAAAACGGGACTGACCTGTGTCAAAATTACGAACTGTCATCTCTTTACCGATTAAAATATGTCAAGCTATAGGCAATGTTCCTCGTAAATGTTCCGCAGGGAGGTGTTGGGTTCTGGAGTGATTGAGGACTAAAACAAAAATTAGGGATGAAAACTAATAAAATTAATGCATTGAAATGCCGCCCGGGTTCCCGGGTTCGATTCCCGGCGGGGTCAGGGATTTTCTCTGCCTCGTGACGACTGGGTGTTGTGTGATGTCCTTAGGCTAGTTAGGTTTAAGTAGTTCTAAGTTCTAGGGGACTGATGACCATAGATGTTAAGTCCCATAGTGCTCAGAGCCATTTGAACCATTTTTTTGGAATGCACTTAAAAATCATTTTAACGTGTTTTGGGGCGGGGGGCACCGGCATTTTCGGTATTACAAGCATTTCACGTTTCCAAACAACTAAGTCATGTCAGCGGGCCACAATTATTCGTGACTGATTTGAAGAACATCCTGGACAATTCGAGCAAATGAATTGGCCACCCAGATCGCCCGACACGAATACCCTGGGACGTTTACGGGACATAATCGAGAGGTCAGTCCGCGCATAACGCCAGGTACCGACTATACTTTCGCAATTACCGACTACTATAACGGAGCATGGCTCAATATTTCTGCAGGGGGCTTGCAATGACGTGTTAAGTCAATGCCACGCGGCTGTACTGTATACGGTGACCAAAAGGAGGTCTGACCCGTGACTTCTGTCGCCTCAGTGTATGTTGGAAGTCCTTGTTGTGCCCTACATACCCTGTCAATACGAATGAAATCTGTTCGTACTGTCCCGTTGTCAGCAGTGTGTTTGTCGCACCTAAACACTTTGGTCAGCTGCGCCGGGTAATGGTACTTGAATTACGTAACCAATACAGCACCTCACCTCAACCTCTCGATACCAGCAATATTCTACTGTATTTCTGTAAAGTAGTTAACATATTTCTGAGACAACTATCAGATTTGATTTCATTAATGTAGAGGTACTTCGATATGTTTATATTGCAATGATGTTATTCTTATGTGTATTCTTTCTTTTGTCTCTATGATCTTTGACGTACTTGTAACTCTGATTTTTGGGCGCGTAAGCGGTTATTGCTTATTAGAGAAAGTCAAGTCTTGGTCGTCATGTTGAAAGGACGCAAATTGTAGTCAGTTTATAAAATGTGAACTTTAACAGTGAGGAAGATATTTTCAAGTATGTTTTAAATTGTGCAGTGATGTTTTGTGAGTTACGTGATATTGAAACAAAAGTAATAGAAATGAAGTGTAACTTAAATTCGGAGTGCTGATTACTTTTTTGTATCACCATTGTGCTAACTTTCAAAGGTTTAATCGTCAAGAATGATTTGTGAAACACATCTACAGGGTGTTACAAAAAGGTACGGCCTTTTGCTGTGTTTGTCTCTGATTTTGTTCCATTGTGTCTAACTGTTGCTGTGTTTGTCTCTCATTTTGATGTAAGTAGGCTGTTTATGTTTTCTTATTGGCAACGTTACGTAGCGCTCTATATGAAAATCACTGGCTGTGCTGTGTGCAGTCTGGCTAGTTTGCATTGTTGTCTGCCATTGTAGTGTTGGGCAGCGGTAGCTGGATGTGAACAGCGCGTAGCGTTGCGCAGTTGGAGGTGAACCGCCAGCAGTGGTGGATGTGGGGAGAGAGATGGCGGAGTTTTGTAATTTGTCATGAACTGCTATATATACTATGACTATTAAGGTAAATACATTGTTTGTTCTCTATTAATATCTTTCATTTGCTAACTATCCCTATCAGTAGTTAGTGCCTTCCGTAGTTTGAATCTTTTATTTAGCTGGCAGTAGTGGCGCTCGCTGTATTGCAGTAGTTCGAGTAATGAAGATTTTTGTGAGGTAAGTGATTTGTGAAAGGTATAGTTTAATGTTACTCAGGGCCATTCTTTTGCAGGGATCTTTGATAGTCAGATTGCGTTGCGCTAAAAACATTGTGTGCCAGTTTAAGCACAGTCATGTATAATTGTTCTAAGGGGACGTTTCATATGGACATGTGTCCGGAAACGCTTAATTTCCATGCTAGAGCTCATTTGAGTTTCGTCAGTATGTACTGTACTTCCTCGATTCACCGCCATGATTTCAAAAAATGGCTCTGAGCACTATGGGACTTAACATCTGTGGTCATCAGTCCCCTAGAACTTAGAACTACTTAAACCTAACTAACCTAAGGACATCACACACATCCATGCCCGAGGCAGGATTCGAACCTGCGACCGTAGCAGTCGCGCGGTTCCGGACTGAGCGCCTTAACCGCGAGACCACCGCGGCCGGCCCGCCATGATTTCATACGGGATACTCTACCTGTGCTGCTAGAACATGTGCCTTTACAAGTACGACACAACATGTGGTTCATGCGTGATGGAGCTCCTGCACATTTCAGTCGAAGTGTTCGGACGCTTCTCAACAACAGATTCGGTGACCGATGGATTGGTAGAGGCGGACCAATTCCATGGCCTCCACGCTCTCCTGACCTCAACCCTCTTGACTTTCATTTTTGGGGGCATTTGAAAGCTCTTGTCTACGCAACCCCGGTACCAAATATAGAGACTCTTCGTGCTGGTAATGTGGACGGCTGTGATACAATACGCCATTCTCCAGGGCTGCATCAGCACACCATGCGACGGAGGGTGGATGCATGTATCCTCGCTAACGGAGGACATTTTTAACATTTCCTGTAACAAAGTGTTTGAAGTCACGCTGGTACGTTCTGTTGCTGTGTGTTTCCATTCCATGATAATGTGATTTGAAGAGAAGTAATAAAATGAGCCCTAACATGGAAAGTAAGCGTTTCTGGACACATGTCCACATAACATATTTTCTTTCTTTGTGTGTGTGGAATGTTTCCTGAAAGTTCGGCCGTACCTTTTTGTAACACCCTGTATAAAACTTTTGAATATCGCTGAATAAAACATAGGCCTCTTTGCATCCGAGCTTGGAATCATCACCACCTAGATTTTCGACGATTGAGCCATGATTTTACGAGACCAGCGTGGGAAACACGAAACGATGAGTGCCTAGTTTATCCATTATTTCATGAAATGACTTTATTAACTGTGATCTAATGACACCTGCCACATATTATAACTTTGTTGTTGCCCGAAAATGCAGTATTTAGCAGCGTGAGCAACACCACAATCATAATTAATTTTTGACCTTTGTTTGTGGTAGGGTTGTTAGAGCCGCTAGATTTCATAATGACATCCGACGTCTCGCCCTCGAACCTTTAGTACAACTAATTCGTCAGGAGATCCTGAAGCTTCAGAAGAGCGGCGCAGGTGGGGCCGGCTGAGTTCTGTGTGTACGGAGCTGGCCACCTTCCAGCGCGCTGTCCGCTGGCTCGGCCGCAGACCAGCACAGCAGACGGGGGGCCGCTTTCCTGCACACCTCGGCGGTCTTCCTCCCGCTCACGCGCACCGATGCTGGGCACGCCCCACGACCGCTCCGGCCGCTTTCGTTATGCGTCGCCGGTCGCCGCGGAGATGGCGCCGCGGCGCGCATTAGTTCTGCGTTCCACCGCCCGCGACGTGGAACAGGGCGCCACAGTCATTCAACTCCCCCCGTGGCAAACTTACTTTGCATCTACTTTGCATACCAGTGGAGCCGCACTGTGCACAAATTGGCAGTGCGTCATCGTGAAAAGCGTGTTTGTCCGCTCACGGACGTTCCTAGTATCCTTCATATAAGCATCTGGCCATTAAAACTGTATCTCTAGCAAATATTATACTTTTACTCTAATTGTTGTGCGTAGACAATGTTATTATTACAATTATTATTCCTGGTTTTACAGTGGTTTTTCATTTTCGAGTAACCCAAGATTATACATCTGATTTAATCGTTCATTCTACACTACTGGCCATCAAAATTGCTACACCAAGAAGAAATGCAGATGATAAACGGGTATTCATTGGACAAATATATTATACTAGAACTGACATGTGATTACATTTTCACGCAACTTCGGTGCATAGATCCTGAGAAATCAGTACCCAGAACAACCACCTCTGGCCGTAATAGCTGCCTTGATACGCCTGGGCATTGAATCAGACAGAGCTTCCATGGCGTGTACAGGTACAGCTGCCCTTGCTGCTTCAACACGATACCACAGTTCATCAAGAGTAGTGACTGGCGTATTGTGACCAGTCAGTTGTTCGGCCACCATTGATTAGACGTTTTCAATAAGTCAGAGATCTGGAGAATGTGCTGGCCAGGGCAGCAGTCGAACATTTTCTGTGTCCAGAAAGGTCCGTACAGGACCTGCAACAAACGGTCCCGTCTCTAATGACCTCGTTGTCGACGGGACGTTAAACACTAATCTCCTCCTCCTCCTCCCTCCTCAACATACGGTCGTGCATTATCCTGCTGAAATGTAGGGTTTTGCAGGGATCGAATGAAAGATAGAGCCACGGGTCGTAACACATCTGAAATGAACGTCCACTGTTCAAAGTGTCGTCAGTGCAAACAAGAGGTGACCGAGCCGTGTAACCAATGGCACCCCATACCATCACGCCGGGTGAAACGCCAGTATGCCGATGACAAATACACGCTTCCAATGTGTGTTCACCGCGATGTCGCCAAGCACGGACGCGACCATCATGATGCTGTAAACAGAACCGGGATTCGTCCGAAAAAATGACGTTTTGCCATTCGTGCACCCAGGTTCGTCGTTGAGTACAACATCGCAGGCGCTCCTGTCTGTGATGCAGCGTCAAGGGTAACCGCAGCCGTGGTCTCCGAGCTGATAGTCCATGCAGCTGCAAACGTCGTCGAACTGTTCGTACAGATGGTTGTTGTCTTGAAAACGTCCCCATCTGTTGACTTAGGGATCGAGACGTGGCTGCACGATCCGTTACAGCCATGCGGATAAGATGCCTGTCATCTCGACTGCTAGTGATACGGGGCCGTTGGGATCCAGCACGACTCCTGAACCCATCGATTCCATATTCTGCTAACAGTCATTGGATCTCGACCAACGCGAGCACCAATGTCGCGATACGATAAACCGCAATCGCGATACGTTATAATCCGACCTTTATCAAAGTCGCAAAGGTGATGCACGCATTTCTCCTCCTTGCACGAGGCATCACAACAACGTTTAACCAGGCAACGCCGGTCAACTGCTGTTTGTGTATGAGAAATCGGTTGGAAACTTTCCTCGTGTCAGCACGTTGTAGGTGTCACCAGCGGCGCAAGCCTTGTGTGAATGCTGTGAAAAGCTAATCATTTGCATATCACAGCATCTTCTTCCTGTCGGTTAAATTTCGCGTCTGTAGCACGTCATCTTCGTGGTGTAGCAACTTTAATGGCCAGTAGTGTACTTTTTTCCTTAAATATTTGTTCCTCTAATTAATATCTGACTTCAGAATGAGATTTTCACTCTGCCGTGGAGTGTGCGCTGATATGAAACTTCCTGGCAGATTAAAACTGTGAGCAGGACCGAGACTCGAAATCGGGACCTTTGCCTTTCGCGGGCAACTGCTCTACCATCTGAGCTACCCAAGCACGACTCACGGCCCCTCATCACAGCTTTACTTCTGCCAGTACCTCGTCTCCTACCTTCCAAACTTCACAGAAGCTCTTCTGCGAACCTTGCAGAACTAGCACTCCTGGAAGAAAGGATATTGCGGAGACATGGCTTAGCCACAGCCTGGGGGATGTTTCCAGAATGCGATTTTCACTCTGCAGCAGAGTGTGTGCTGATATGAAACTTCCGCAATATCCTTTCTTCCAGGAGTGCTAGTTCTGCAAGGTTCGCAGAAGAGCTTCTGTACAGTTTGGAAGGTAGGAGACGAGGTACTGGCAGAATTAAATCTGTGATGAGGGGCCGTGAGTCGTGCTTGGGTAGCTCAGATGGTAGAGCACTTGCCCGCGAAAAGCATAGGTTCCGGTCCTGCACACAGTTTTAAACTGCCAGGAAGTTTCAATATCGGACTTCCTGGCACCCATGTGGCCCATGGTCTTTTCTTTCTTCAAAGTTGTTCGCATTTCATGAAAAAATCAAGAATAGCACAAAATCAATAACTGATACTTGATTTGTAAATAATACTGCCTTTTTCTGCTGCTAGTACTTGACAACCTCATTTCTTACCCCTTCCAGCCTGGATATCCTCGCAGACCGTCTCCAGAAGTCAATCTATGGTTCGAATGGCTCTGAGCACTGTGGGACGTAGGCCGGCCGTGATGGCCGAGCGGTTCTAGGCACTTCAGATTGGAACCGCGTGACTGCTACAGTCGCATGTTCGAATCCTGCCTCGGGCATGGATGTGTGTGATGTCCTTAGGTTAGTTAGGTTTAAGTAGTTCTAAGTTCTAGGGGACTGATGACCTCAGATATTAAGTCCCATAGTGCTCAGAGCCATTTGAACCATTTGAACCACTATGGGACTTAACGTCTGAGGTCAGCAGTCCCCTAGAACTTTGTTGTTGTTGTGTTCTTCAGTCCTGATACTAGTTTTATGCAGCTCTCCATGCTACTCTATCCTGTGCAAGCTTCTTCATCTCCCAGTACCTAATGCAGCCTACATCCTTCTGAATCTGCTTAGTGTATTTATCTCTTAGTCTCCCTCTACGAATTTTATCATCACGCTGCCCTCCAATAATAAATTGGTGATCCCTTGATGCCTCAGAACATGTCCTACCAACCGATCCCTTCTTCTAGTCAAGTTGTGCCACAAACTACCCTTCTCCCCAATCCTAATCAATACCTCCTCATTAGTTATGTGATCTACCCATCTAATATTCAGCATTCTTCTTGTAGTACCACATTTCGAAAGCTTCTATTCTCTTCTTGTCCAAACTATTTATCGTCCATGTTTCACTTCCATACATGGCTACACTCCATACAAATACTTTCAGAAACGACATCGTGACACTTAAATCTATACTCGATGTTAACAAATTTCTCTTCTTCAGAAACGCTTTCCTTGCCATTGCCAGTATACATTTTATATCCTCTCTACTTCGACCATCATCAGTTATTTTGCTCTCAAAATAGCAAAACTCCTTTACTACTTTAAGCGTCTCATTTCCTAATCTAATTCCCTTAGCATCACCCGATTTAATTCGACTACATTCCATTATCCTCGTTTTGCTTTTGTTGGTGTTCATCTTACATCCTCCTTTCAAGACACTATCCGTTCCATTCAATTGCTCTTCAAAGTCCTTTGCTGTCTCTGACAGAATTACAATGTCATCGGTGAACCACAGTTTTTATTTTTTCTGCATGGATTTTAATACCTACTCCGAATTTTTCTTTTGTTTCCTTTACTGCTTGCTCCCTAGAACTTAGAACTACTTAAACCTAACTAACCTAAGGACATCACACACATGCCCGAGGCAGGATTCGAACCTGCGACCGTATCGGTCGCGCGGTTCCAGACTGGAGCGCCTAGAACCGCTCAGGCACAGCGGCTGGCCGAGTCCATCTCATTTGTGAGCACTCTTTTCTTTGATTAGGATGTAGGTGTCCATACTTCCGATACACTACTTTTTGTAAAAATAACCAGTGATCTGCGACACGTCGCGGTAAGAGAAGTGTAGAACTGCGAAACCATAATACGTGATTTAAATGGCAGAGTGGTGGCTTGCACGTAGCCTAACAGCGTCCTCTTTTGTGTGATCGTACTGGTTAGAAGTATGCAATCCTCAGTCGATGAAGAGCCGTCATACGAAGTGGAAATCAGCAGTCAAGTGCCACTGCACTCGACGATATCACGGGATGGAATATCGTCATGCGAGTGCGTTCGAACTGGGCAGAATGATTGGTCTCCGTGAGGCTTGTCTGTCGTTCCGTGACATGGCGGCTCGTACTGGGCACGCTTCTTCAACGGTGAGCCGCATTTGGAACCAGTGGAGAGAAGAGGAAGGCACACAGCGCCGACAGGGTACTGGACGACGCAATGACACCACAGCGCGAGATAACCCGCCATCTTGTCCACTTGGCCGTAATCGACAGATCAGCTTTGCCCACAATGTTGGGCGTCGATGGCTCGGTGCCGTCTGCGGTCTGGACTGGTGGCACTCTAGCCATTACGTCTTATCCCATTGACGTGAACCTATCGACGCTGCAGACTGCGATGGGCGGGTGAATGCAGACACTGGCCTGCTGAGTAGAAAAATGCAGTGTTCCCGGAGGAGTCCACTGCAACTTCTCCAACAGTGATGGCTACATACGCATTCACTGCTATAGTGGTGAACGCAATCGGGCAGCGGGCGGCGTAGCGGAAGCACGCCAAGTGTGATGGGTTGGGGTGTCTGCCTATAATACCGGATGTCACCGCCTACGCCTTGAGGGCAATCTGAACAGCTACAGCAACATGAGAGAGGTTTCGTGGCTCGGAGCACTACCCCTCCGGCAGACCGTTCCACAAACAATATTTCAGTAGGACACCGCCGGCTGCATGCGGCGAGGCATGTGCAAGCCTTCTTCGAAGAACGACAGGTACCACTGCATCTCTGGCCTGCTCGTTAGCCTGACATGTCGCCCGTTGGACGTGTCTGGTATATGGTCGGTCGGCAACTTGTTCGCTCAGGTCCTCCTGCAGCCACAGTTGATGCTCTATGGGCGCACCTACAAACCGCGTGGCCGAGTATTCTCCACCAGCCCTTTGATTGCACGCCACGATGTCTAGTGGTTCTGATAGCAGCAGGTGGTGGCAATACTCCACACTGAACTTACACAGTCTCAGTGAAGGTACAGGTCTGTAGTGCTATCATTTGTATAACCTCGTGACCATAACCGATGGAACAAATGTCATTCTGATCACATCTCTCTGTCTTGGTGTTTCACTTTTTCCAAGCAGTCAGAAATGTACATACACTACTGGCCATTAAAATTGCTACACCAAGAAGAAATGCAGATGATAAACAGGTATTCATTGGACAAATATATTATACTAGAAATGACGTGTGATTACATTTTCACGCAATATGGGAGCATAGATCCTGAGAAATCAGTACCCAGAACAACCACCTCTGGCCGTAATAACGGCCTTGATACTCCTGGGCGTTGATTCAAACAGAGCTTTGATGGCGTGTACAGGTACAGCTGCCCATGCAGCTTCAACACGATAACACAGTTCATCAAGTGTAGTGACTAGCGTATTGTGACGAGCCAGTTGCTCGGCCACCATTGACCAGCCGCATTCAATTGCTGTGAGATCTGGAGAATGTGCTGTCCAGCGCAGCAATCTAACATTTTCTGTACCAGAAAGGCCCGTACAGGACCCGCAACATGTGGTCGTGCATTATCCTGCTGAAATGCAGGGTTTCACAGGGATCGAATGAAGGGTAGAGCCACGGGTCGTAACACATCTGAAATGTAACGTCCACTGTTCAAAGTGCCGTCAATGCGAACAAGAGGTGACCGAGACGTGTAAACAATGGCACCCAATACCATCACGCCGGGTCATACGCCAGTATGGCGTTGACGATTACACGCTTTCAATGTGCGTTCACCGCGATGTCGCCAAACACGGATGCGACCATCATGATGCTGTAAACAGAACCTGGATTCATCCCAAAAAATGACATTTTGCCGTTAGCGCACCCAAGTTCGTCGTTGAGTACACCATCGCAGGCGCTCCTGTCTGTGATGCAGCGTCAAAGCTAACCGCAGCCGTGGTCTCCGAGCTGATAGTCCATGCTGCTGCAAACGTCGTCGAACTGTTCGTACAGATGGTTGTTGTCTTGCAAACGTCCCCATTTGTTGACTTAGGGATCGAGACGTGCCTGCACGATCCGTTACAGCCATGCGGCGAAGATGCCTGTCATCTCGACAACTAGTGATACGGGGTCGTTGGGATCCAGCACGGCGTTCCGTGTCACCCTCCTGAACCCACCGATTCCATATTCCGGTAACAGTCATTGGATCTCGACCAACGCGAGCACCAATGTCGCGATACGATAAACCGCAATCGCGATACGTTACAATCCGACCTTTATCAAAGTCGGAAAGGTGATGCACGCATTTCTCCTCCTTACACGAGGCATCACAACAACGTTTCACCAGGCAACGCCGGTCAACTGCTGTTTGTGTATGAGAAATCGGTTGGAAACTTTTCTCATGTCAGCACGTTGTAAGTGTCGTCACCGGCGCCAACCTTGTGTGAATGCTCTGAAAAGCTAATCATTTGCAAATCACAGCATCTTCTTCCTGTCGGTTAAATTTCGCGTCTGTAGCACGTTACCTTCGTGGTGTAGCAAGTGTGTATTTTACAATGCTTTTCATAATAGTTTTTTCTTTTGTTTCCTTTCTGATTCATCCACCGCATGAAATACCAATTAATATGCCAATAGTGAACTTTTTAGCATTTATTCTTGAATTAATTTCCTTATACACGATAATGATAGAATCTAAAGAAGTGAACTGAAATTTGTGCTACGGCTGGGACTTGAACCCGGGCTCCTTGCTTATTGGGTAGGTGTGCTAGCCATCACACGACCGCAGCAGTAAAGCTAACAGTGTTACACGGGCTATCCTAGTACAACTCCTTCCCAAACACAAACTTCAGTTTACATCTTCTGCTTATTTTCCCGTTCTTAAATAGTCACTATTGCCGAGGCTCTTTGGTGTTGGAATACCACCCCTATGTTTGACGTAATGAGGAAATCCTTTCTGCACCTCAGGCGTAGATGATCTGGAGATCTGATATAATTAAATTTTCCTTGAGGCTTTTGAGACTCCACTTTATCTACAATAATGACAGAAGCTGAAGAAATGAATTAAAATATGTGCTACAGCTGGCACTTGAACACGGGTCTCCTTGCTTACCTGCAAACCTGCAAGTCCCGGCCGTAGAGCAAAGTTTAATTAATTTCTTCAGCTTCTGTCATTATCTTAGATAAAGTGGAGACTCAAATGTGTCAAGGAAAATTCAGTTGTGTAAGATCTCTAATTTCCTTCTATTGTTTAAAGTCTTGTGTGATTTTTTTCTACTAGATACTCATACTCCTCAGTATTTGTAATCCACTCCCAGTCCTCGTTCAGTATCAAATCATAATTTGTGCCTACTTATACCATGTATTTTGATTTATTCGTGATGGCCTTGTCGTCGCATTTTTTTTAATTCGTCTATTAGTTTCCTGGTGATATAACTTCCTCATCTTGTGCCAAAATTAGACGGTCACCGGTAATTATAGTAAGTATGGACTGGGGTTAGACAAAAATATGGAATATGGAATTTCGGACATGTCCGAAAGAACAGATACCATCGGTGACCATGCAGCTCTCTATAATGAAATGATAATGAAATAAAGACCTTAAGCTGCCGATAGGCGTTGATATATATCAACGAGGACAGCTGAAAACGTGTGCCTCGACCGGGCCTCGAAACCGGGATCTCCCGCTTACATGAGAGATGCTCTGTCCATCTGAGCCACTGAGGGCACGGAGGATAGTGCGACAGCAGGGACTTATTCCTTGCACGCTCCCCGTGAGACCCACATTCCCAACTTAATGTCCACACACTACATTCGTAGTGCCGCTGCCCATTACAATCATTACTCGCAGCAGAAAATCTTACCGAGTTCCATAAGACTTCGGGCAATGCGTGTCCATCCGTACAGAGAAAGAAGATCAATGGTCGGTAAGCTGTAACTATATGAAGATGGTATATGTTCTTTCGGACTAGTTCGATAGAACAGGTATCATCTCCATATAATTAAAGCTTACCGGCCATTTACCTTCTCTTTCTGTACAGATGCACACGCGTTGCCCGAACTCTTACGAATGATACCTGTGCTTTCGGACTGGTCCGAAATAACAGATACCATCTTCATATAGTTAAAGCTTACCGGCCATTGACCTTCTTCCTCTGTACAGACGCACACGCATTGCCCGAACTCTCGGACCAGTCCGAAAGAACAGGTACCATCTTCTACCATCTTCATATAATTAATGCTTACTGGCCAGGCCATTGACCTCCCTCTTCTGTACAGATGCACACGCATTGCCCGAACTCTTACGGGACTCGGTAAGATTGTCTGCCGCGAGTAATGAGTGTAATGGGCAGGGGCACTACGAATGTAGTGTGTGGACATTAAGCTGGGAATGTGGGTCTCACGGGGAGCGTGGAAGGGATACGTCGCTGCAGTAGCACTATCCTCTGTGCCCTCGGTGGCTCAGATGGATAGTGCGTCTGTCAGGTAAGCAGGAGATTCCGGATTCGAGTCCCAGTCGGGGCACACATCTTCAACTCTCCCCGTTGATATACAGCACGCTGTTCCAACCGAGCTCCAGGGAGCCGGAGCGCTCACTGCGGCAGCTCGGAGCCCACGTGGAGGGGGAAAGCGAACACACTGCCCCCTGGCCGCATGCAACCGCAACTGACGCAATAATCCGTGTTCAATGACAGCTATGACTAGCCGCGGGAGCCCTGTACCTCTATTGGAGCATACCTTTCTATTCATTGAGAGGGATGGTCGTCCGCAGTGTCTTGTACGTCTTAAAGTACACTCCTGGAAATTGAAATAAGAACACTGTGAATTCATTGTCCCAGGAAGGGGAAACTTTATTGACACATTCCTGGGGTCAGATACATCACATGATCACACTGACAGAACCACAGGCACATAGACACAGGCAACAGAGCATGCACAATGTCGGCACTAGTACAGTGTATATCCACCTTTCGCAGCAATGCAGGCTGCTATTCCCCCATGGAGACGATCGTAGAGATGCTGGATGTAGTCCTGTGGAACGGCTTGCCATGCCATTTCCACCTGGCGCCTCAGTTGGACCAGCGTTCGTGCTGGACGTGCAGACCGCGTGAGACGACGCTTCATCCAGTCCCAAACATGCTCAATGGGGGACAGATCCGGAGATCTTGCTGGCCAGGGTAGTTGACTTACACCTTCTAGAGCACGTTGGGTGGCACGGGATACATGCGGACGTGCATTGTCCTGTTGGAACAGCAAGTTCCCTTGCCGGTCTAGGAATGGTAGAACGATGGGTTCGATGACGGTTTGGATGTACCGTGCACTATTCAGTGTCCCCTCGACGATCACCAGTGGTGTACGGCCAGTGTAGGAGATCGCTCCCCACACCATGATGCCGGGTGTTGGCCCTGTGTGCCTCGGTCGTATGCAGTCCTGATTGTGGCGCTCACCTGCACGGCGCCAAACACGCGTACGACCATCATTGGCACCAAGGCAGAAGCGACTCTCATCGCTGAAGACGACACGTCTCCATTCGTCCCTCCATTCACGCCTGTCGCGACACCACTGGAGGCGGGCTGCACGATGTTGGGGCGTGAGCGGAAGACGGCCTAACGGTGTGCGGGACCGTAGCCCAGCTTCATGGAGACGGTTGCGAATGGTCCTCGCCGATACCCCAGGAGCAACAGTGTCCCTAATTTGCTGGGAAGTGGCGGTGCGGTCCCCTACGGCACTGCGTAGGATCCTACGGTCTTGGCGTGCATCCGTGCGTCGCTGCGGTCCGGTTCCAGGTCGACGGGCACGTGCACCTTCCGCCGACCACTGGCGACAACATCGATGTACTGTGGAGACCTCACGCCCCACGTGTTGAGCAGTTCGGCGGTACGTCCACCCGGCCTCCCGCATGCCCACTATACGCCCTCGCTCAAAGTCCGTCAACTGCACATACGGTTCACGTCCACGCTGTCGCGGCATGTTACCAGTGTTAAAGACTGCGATGGAGCTCCGTATGCCACGGCAAACTGGCTGACACTGACGGCGGCGGTGCACAAATGCTGCGCAGCTAGCGCCATTCGACGGCCAACACCGCGGTTCCTGGTGTGTCCGCTGTGCCGTGCGTGTGATCATTGCTTGTACAGCCCTCTCGTAGTGTCCGGAGCAAGTATGGTGGGTCTGACACACCGGTGTCAATGTGTTCTTTTTTCCATTTCCAGAAGTGTATTTAATTCTGCGAAAGGTACAATATACAACGACATTATACACGTCTTCTCGCAGCGCACTACGATTTGGTAGAAGGCGTTGCACACAGAGATCTGGTAGCCAGGCTTCAGAACGACATACCAGGAGACACAAGTTTAAAAACGGTTTCGTAATACGGAGGGTATCAAAACATGTAACATAATTCGTGTTCCGTAATGCGTTTATAATTTTCGGGTGAATGAGAGCGGAGAAAACACTACTGAATCTGCAATTCGAGCAAGCTACAGGATCGCTCACATTAATGCGACGAGCGGCAAGCCGTTTTCGGTGGGACCACTCGTAAAATCGTGCATGGTACAGTTGCAGAATGTTTGTTTCCAAGGGAGGTACAGGCAATTGAAGGGGTTTGCCCGTCGAAGCAAACAATGTCTCGTCGAATCGGATTTAGAGACAGCTCAGGAAAAAGGTTTGTTGCATTTTCGCTAGAGCTTGACGGACTGTGCTCAGCTTGCAGTCTTTGTGCATTGTGTCGACATGGAGCTGCAAGTAACTTAAGAACTCTTGGATGTGGTACCACTCGATTACGCCGCAACAGGATGTGAAATTCTTGAAGCTGTTTGTGAATCAGTGGACAATATGAATTTGCCGTGGGATGAGCTCCATTCTGTAGCGACAGACAAGTGAACGGGCATCACCAAGGGTTTGCTTCTCGTTTGAAAAATAAACTCAGGGACGAATTCGGGAAACACATTTTGACTCTTGAAAGAGGGGTACTACAACACGTTGGATTTGTCACGATGGTATCGTTCATTACAGCAAAAAACGTTTCCCAAGCTTCACAACACTGCCGCTCAGATCATGTGCATGTTCGGATCTACGTATTGTTTTGAGCAGCTTTTCCCAGCAATGAAACGAGTAAAAAGTAAGGAACGATCGTTTCTTCAGGATGCAACAATGAAGGCCATCCTCCGCATTAACGCTGCAAACACTTTGACGCCTGATATTTCCGACCTTGTAATGAAAAGAAAAGTCAAGCTACAGAGGCCCAATAAATTTAGTATACAATTTCTTGTAAAACAGTTATTTCTTATTTATTTCCTGAACATCGTATTTCCTGGTGTAGCATGTCACCACGTCTTAGCAGCTAAGAGTATGAGGTTGTCGATCTTGTAAGACGCAGCTGGCACATCAAAACGCCTGCCTTGCCACCTGCCTCAGCCAGCCGTGCCACTTGCAGGTGTGCCGGCCCACTTGAATGGTCACAGCGAGCGACACTGCTCCCTGGAGCAAGGAGCGCTCCGCGGCTCACAACGCAGCCGACGAGCTGAAACAGCCTCATATACAGGGTGAAAAGTATTTAAACCTACAAACTCTGGGAGGTTGTAGGGGACATCAAAACAAATATTTTTCCCTAATGTCATTTTTTCCCATGAGGATTATTTAAATCGGTGGAGCCATTATTACGCTCTTCACTTGTTAGAGGTCGTATTACGATCTTCAGTTGTTAGAGGGCGTATTACGCTCTTCAGTTGTAGGCAACTGTTGTCCACCAGTGTAGTAGTACATTGTCTCTGTTTGCTAATTGAGCGATACACGTGGAGTGAGTACATTGAAATGGTTGGTGCTTAGTACGTAGCGCACAACAACGGAGGAGCTGCACAGCGGGTTTATCAACAACAATATCCTAATCGCCGTATCCCGCAACGTGCGACCTTTGCTGCTGTGTACCAACGTCTGCTTGAGACCGGGTCATTTAGCAGATTACCTGGACAGGGATGCCGTCGCACTGTAAGAACGCTGCAATTTGAGGAAGCTGTCTTGCAGCATGTGGAGCAGGATCCTTCAATCAGCACTCGTGCAACTGCACGTAGCATGGGGGCGAATCAGATGAATGTAAGAACAGTCCTTCGAGAGCAATTGTTACTTTCATTTCACTTACAGCGTGTCCACAACCTGGAACTAGTTGATTGTCCACCCAGAGCACAGTTTTCGCCGTGGTACCTAGAACAGCGAGAAATGCATCCTACATTTCCATCCTCTGTGTTGTTTACCGATGAAGCGGTTCTTCGTTAATGTGTGGGTCGGTGTTGTTGGGGACTGTTTTATTGGGCCGTATATGTTACCTAGGCCTTTAAATGGCAGGCACTATTACAATTTTCTCGCCAGAGCATTGCCAGAATTGCTGGAAGACGTCCGCTCCCTACAAGACAACGCATGTGGTTCCAACGTGATGGGGCGTTGACACATTTCAGTCGTCGTGTGCGTCGATTCCTGGACCGACGGTTCCCAAAACGTGGATTGGCAGAGGTGGTCCTGTGCCGTGGTCTGCTCGATCCCCAGATATGTCCCCTCTGGACTTTTTTGTGTGTGGGGAGAGATACGCAAGCTTGTTTACGCAACTCCTGTTGCATCAGAAGAGGATCTGGTTGCCCGGATAGTAGCAGCAGCAGGAACAATTCACGATACTCCTGGGGTTTTTGCCCGTGTCAGGCAGAACATGATCCGACGGTGTAACCTTTGTTTACGTGTCAATGGACGCATTTTTGAAAATGTACTGTAATTGAAATTGGGTTGTGTTAATGTGTTGTCTCTTGGTCATAAAGAAATGGAAAAGGGTTTGTTGGTTTAATTAATTTACCGCCAGAGAAATCTTCCTCTACCGGTTTAAATACTCCCCATAGGAAAAAATGACATCAGGGAAAAATATTTGTTTTGATGTCCCCTACAGCCTCCCAGAGTTTGTCAGTTTCAATACTTTTTACCCAGTATATCAACGCCTGTCGGCAGCTTAAGGTCTTAATTTCCTTATCATTTCAAAAATATGGAAATACCGTGAGGAATGGATGCTTGAACATGAATGCGGATGCCAGTCAAGGGTGCAGGTTGTGCTGTTGTATGTGGCCACGGACGACACTCAGTACGTTACAGTGTCATTCTACGTCTGAAAAGTGTTCTGTGTAGTCGTGAATGCGTTGTGTCGGAGGTAAGTGAACTGGAACGTAGGAAAATTGTTGGTGCACTTATGGTAGGTGCTTCCGTAACCAATGGACCGAAATGTCTCGTATTTCAAGAATCTCTCTAATTTTACATTCGTGATCTCCTTGGGAGGTATAAGTAGGGGGAAGCAATATATTCGATATCTCATCCAGAAACGCACCCTCTCGAAACTTGGACAGCAAGCTACACAGCGATACAGAGCGCCTCTGTTGCAGAGTCTGCCACTTGAGTTTGCTAAACATCTCCGTACCGCTATTACACTTACCAAATAACCCTGTGGCGAAAGGCGCCGCTCTTCTTTGGATCTTCTCTATCTCCTCTGTCAACCCGACCTAGTACGGATCCCACACACTGATGAGCAATACTCAGGTATAGGTCGAACGAGTATTTTGTAAGTCACCTCCTTTGTTGATGGACTACATTTTCTAAGGACTCTCCCAATGACTCTCAACCTGGCACCCGCCTTACCAAAAATTAATTTTATATGATCATTCCTCTTCAAATCGTTCCGTACGCATACTCCCAGATATTTTACAGAAGTAACTGCTACCAATATTTGTTCCGCTATCATATAATCATACAATAAAGGATCCTTATTTCTATGTATTCGCAATACATTACATTTGTCTATGTTAAGGGTCAGTTGCCACTCCCTGCACCAAGTGCCTATCCGCTGCAGATCTTCCTGCATTTCGCTGCAATTTTCTAATGCTGCAACTTCTCTGTATACTACAGCATCATCCGCGAAAAGCTGCATGGAACTTCCGACACTATCTACTAGGTCATTTATATATATTGTGAAAAGCAATGGTCCCACGACACTCCCCTGTGGCACGCCAGAGATTACTTTATCGTCTGTAGACGTCTCTCCATTGATAACAACATGCTGTGTTCTGTTTGCTAAAAACTCTTCAATCCAGCCACGCAGCTGGTCTGATATTCCGTAGGCTCTTACTTTGTTTATCAGGCAACAGTGCGGAACTGTATTGAACTCCTTCCGGAATCCAAGGAATGTGGCATCTACCTGGGAGCCTGTATCTAATATTTTCTGGGTCTCATGAACAAATAAAGCGAGTTGGGTCTCACACGATCGCTGTTTCCGGAATCCATGTTGATTCCTACAGAGTAGATTCTGGCTTTCCAGAAATGACATGATACGCGAGCAAGAAATATGTTCTAAAATTCTACAACAGATCGATGTCCGAGATATAGGCCTATAGTTTTGCGCATTTGCTCGACGACCCTCTTTTCCAACCTTCCGTTCCTATAGAGACTTGCGGTACACGGTTATTAGAAGGGGGGCAAGTTCTTTCTCGTATTCTGTGTAGAATCGAATTGGTATCCCGTCAGGTCCAGTGGACTTTCCTCTCTTGAGTGATTTCATTTGCTATTCCATTCCTTGGACACTTATTTCGTTGTCAGCCATTTTAGGTTCTTTCTGCCGAACGTACTGATGTACATGTCCCGTGAATATGAACGTCTTATATCTAGGCGGTCAAGGACTTCTTCTTTTTATCTGAAGACGAGTGTATAAAAATTAATGCAGTCTCGAAACTTTCTCGGCTGACGAGATGGCACTGCTTGATCCAAGGTACCCAGACGTCTATGTGCAATGCGGAACTGACCACTTGACGTCACAAGAGGTGGACTCACCAGTATGAAGGGTGGCAGGGAGTGTTGCCAGCAGAGAAGAAGTGGCAGCAGGTTGTATCGGTCAGGAGAGCTCAGGTTCAGCGAACGTGGTCATTAGGTGTCAGCTGAGTAAAAGGTGCGCAAGTTTCAGCCCTTCGAAAGCTGTCCCTGTCGACTGCTGATGGTGAAATGAAAGTAGAACAACCACAGCTAAACCATGTCCAGTGTACTGACAGATAGGTACGGCCGAGCTTTGGGGAACGTGGTTCAAAAATCGCATGAAATTAGCGGAACTAATCACTTTTGTGTGCCAAAGTGCCACCAACTGTTCAAATGTTCAAATTTGTGTGAATTCCCAAGGGACCAAACTGCTGAGGTCATCGGTCCCTAGACTTACACACTATTTAAACTAACTTATGCTATGACTAACACACACACTCACGCCCGAGAGAGGACTCGAACCTCCAGCGAGAGGGGCCCCGCAATCCGTGACATGGCGCCTCAAACCGCGCGGCCACTCCGCGAGGTGTCACAACTGTCCGCCTAGCACAATGACTGCGCGTAGAGAGAAAGAATGGGGTCCAGTGGCCGAGGAGCTCCTCAGGAGCTGCACATCTCCGTAGTCATGCTAAGCGACGCTTGGTGTGGTGTAAATAGCTGCGCCACTGGACACTAACTGGAAAACAGTACTTTGAAGTGACGAAGCACGCTGTTACCCTGTGGCAATCCGTTATAAGGGTTTGGGTTTGATGAATGCTTGGAGAACGTTACCTGCCATTGTGTGTACTGTAAAAAATGAAGTGCAGAGGCGGTAGTGTTACAGTGTGGGAGAGTTTTTCGTGATTGGGTGTGGTCCCCTTATTGTGCTTAGGAAAATTCAAAATGCGGAAGGATGTGAACATATATTGTGTTCTGCGTCCAGTAGAGGAACACATCTGAGACGACGGTTCAAAAATGGTTCAAATGCTCTGAGCACTATGGGACTTAACTTCTGAGGTCCTCAGTCCCCTAGAACTTAGAACTACTTAAACCTAACTAACATAAGGACATCACACACATCCATGCCCAAGGCAGGATTCGAACCTGCGACCGTAGCGGTCGCGCGGTTCCACACTGTAGCGCCTAGAACCGCTCGGCCACCCTGGCCGGCGAGACGACGGTTGTTTGTAGCTGTATGAAAATGGATCCTGTCATAAAGAAACATCTGTTAGGCAATGGTCGGTGGACAATAACACTCCTGAAATGGACTGGCCTAGCTAAAGGTCTGACCTGAAGCAAGTGGAACACCTTTGGGATGAGTTTCAATGTCGACTTCGCACCAGACCCGAGGATCCAGCATGAACCTAACGGTTTCAATGGTACCTAGATCATAAACGTTTCGTGTTAGAGATAGACAGTCAGGCCACAACTTGGGTGTTGGTGAGGCCCAGGAAGACGGAAGGATAGCCAGGTGGGCAGTAACACTTTCAGCTATCTGATTTGAGGTACGCCACATTAAAGGAACCGATAACCGAGGAGCAGATGCTCCAAGCAGAATGTTCCGGCACAAGGATGAGAATGTGGAGGAGGAGATCTGACAAGCTATGCAGTCTATTCCAAAATTTTGCCGAGGAAGAGGATGAGCAACCCTGGCTCTACGAATTAAGAAATCAGTTAAATGAGGAAGGGTAGTGCCGGGGTACTTGAAATTTGTAATCGTAGTGACACACCAAAATCACAATAGTAATCCGTTGTAGTTGATACATATTTTATTACAGTCAAAAACATTATAAAATCACAATCACAATAATACAGGAGACTGCCTCACAAGACCAGATCACTTTGACAAATAACAAATGAATTTCTTTAACCGGAACAAGACCCATAAAACCCGAAAGTTGAATATGACTAGGTAAATATACTGAGGTAAAGCTTTACTTAAATAGTACAAATGTCCATACAATTCCCATCAGAACTCTCATTACTTCCAATCAGCTGAGGAACAGATTAAGTGTAAGAACACAGATCTTTTAAGGTTTGGCTAGCCAACTTTCCTAAACAAAACAATATACAAATGACTAAAACAATTAAGGAGGTGCTTTAATTTTGACCAAACCAATCTTCAAATTCACTTACTCAGTTGATTAATCAACAATATTCTTAGAATGATTACAACTAGAACATGACCATGTGGCAATACCCCTAAAATGACATTGCTTTTATAGTACGTGTAAATTAGCGATAGACGGGAGCAGACCAAAGATTCAAATCAATACGAGAGATCCACGAGACAGGAAATGACATAGAAATGTACTCAACTTTGCACTGCAATTGCACGTCAGATGTTATCATTCTCCACCGGAAAGATGGGATCACGCCACAGTGACAATATAACACAAGATGTAAAGGAGAGGACAGGGCCTTAAATATCTCTCTGCCTCCGTGGTGCTCTGCTCCCAGTATGCTCTCGTCGACAGCTGCCAATTATCTGTGACACAACACACATCAACGGCAGACAATATTCTGAGACATAAACTACACAATCTTATCTAAAGAACAGGTGATCAATACAACTGAACAGAAACAAATTAGCCTCCGTGAGTTACTCGGCCAGTGCCAGCCCTCAAAATTTGATTAATAAGTTCGCTAAAAATCATGCCCTGAAGTTAAGATGACAAAAATTATCTCGGCGGATATTTACACGCCAAACTACCAAATGAACTACAAGGCAGAATAGAGGACGTATCTCGGTGTGTCTTAAAACACCACAGCCGGACTTACTCATTACTCGGTGCGCTTCTAGCTACGTCTTTAACCACGCTTCATGTCGGTTCGTTGGGCGTAGCCACACTTCCTCAACCGCCGTTAAAATAGTCACGACACCGAGGTAAGTGATAAACAACAAAAACAATTCCAAAGGATTTTTAGAATACTGGCATATTCAATTAAGCCGCACGCAACCCACCGAAGCAACTCGGCGACTCCAATTCAATCGGCCGACGTAGCTTATAACAGATTCGAAGGAGTTTGTCCTTCAGATCTGTAGGAAAACCAAATCACCATGGGCGGTGGATCTGCCCTCACGACTCGACACGCCGTAGCCGCTGGCCCCGCTCCTTCGTTGTCCAACTCGTCCTCTTGCCGTCCTGCCTACGTACACCGTCCCACGTGACTCTCGCTCACCGCCGATCCCGACACACCTATCCAGCAGAGCGCACGCGCTGCCGTTAAATCCGATGAGCAGAAGACAAATAAGCATCGAAAACGACTCAAAGATCAAAATGACGTTCGATGGAAACTGGCTGCAGTCATGGACTGTGCGGCTGGTCCCGGCGGAGGTTCGAGTCCTCCCTCGGGCATGGTTGTGTGTGTTTGTTCTTAGGATAATTTAGGTTAAGTAGTGTGTAAGCTTAGGGACTGATGACCTTAGCAGTTAAGTCCAATAAGATTTCACACACATTTGAACATTTTTGGAAACTGGCGCCAGAAGCGCACCAGCTCAGTACTCACTAAAGAAGGGGCTGCTCTTTTATCACACCTGCTATGATAGTAACTTTAAAGTACGTGTAACCAAAGGTTTGGTCATGACTGTTGCGGTGTCACCGCCAGACACCACACTTGCTAGGTGGTAGCCTTTAAATCGGCCGCGGTCCATTAGTATACGACGGACTCGCGTGTCGCCAGTGTCAGTGATTGCAGACCGAGCGCCGCCACACGGCTGGTCTAGAGAGACGTCCTAGCACTCGCCCCAGTTGTACAGACGACTTTGCTAGCGATGCTACACTGACAACTACGCTCTCATTTGCCGAGACGATAGTTAGCATAGCCTTCAGCTACGTCATTTGCTACGACCTAGCAAGGCGCCATTACCAGTTAATATTGAGATTGTAAAACCTGTACAGTCAAGAGCGATGTACACCAATTATGGATTAAAGTTAAGTATTCCAGCAGCAACGCACCTTATTGGCTATATTAATTACATTGTCATTTTTCAGACCTCACGCCAGCCTGCGTGAGCTTAAAAGCGTGCATTTCGGCCTCCTCTAGCAACACGGTGTTGCCTCTTCTGCCAACACAATAACTGTATTTAAATATGTTCGTTATTTTCTCTGTAGGGAGCATATAAGGTTGTGCAAAACAATATCAAAGATCATGGGACAACTAACTTGGCCCACCTTAAACCAGGATGTGAGATATTAGTAAGGTAGTGCGAAGAATGTATCAAGGACAAATCAGACACAACGCCTGGGTAGGAGCTCCACTGTAGCATGGCAGAGCACCCCAGTGGAAAAAATTTTCATTGATTTCTTGGGCCTGTACCTCATACCAAGGCAGAGGATAGGTATATTTTTGTAGTATTGGATGCTTTTCTTATGTGGACGGTACCAAGTAGGTTGGGTACCAACTGTGTGACTATTGACCACTTGAGGCGCATATTTTCTGTATTAGTGGCTCCGAAGGCAATAGTTGGTGATAATGCGCCAGACTTCTTATCCAAAAAATGGCTCTGAGCACTATGGGACTTAACTTCTAAGG
Source organism: Schistocerca cancellata (assembly GCF_023864275.1). NCBI lineage: Eukaryota > Metazoa > Arthropoda > Insecta > Orthoptera > Acrididae > Schistocerca > Schistocerca cancellata. The sequence goes on along the minus strand of NC_064634.1, from coordinate 83,083,696 downwards.
TCATCAGTCACCTAGAACTTAGAACTATTTAAACCTAACTAACCTAAGGACATCACACACATCCATTCCCAAGGCAGGATTCGAACCTGCGACCGTAGCGCTCGCCCGGTTCCAGACTGAAGCGCCTAGAAACGCTCGGCCACATTGGCCGGCCATTTCTTATCCCTTGAATGTAAACAATTCTGATTTACAAGTGCTATATCACACATTACGATCACTGTATTATCCAAAGCCGCGCGGGGTAGCCCCGCGGTTTAAGGCGCCTTGCCACGGTTTGCGCGACTGCCCCCGTCGGAGGTTCGAGTCTCCCTCGGGCATGGGTGTGTGTGTGTTGTCCTTCGCGTAAGTTAGCTTAAGTCGTATTAAGTAGTATGTAAGCCTAGGGACCAATGACCTCAGCAATTTCGTCCCGTAGGAACTTACCACAAATTTCCAGTTATTATCCGAAATTGTTGTTTCCTGAGTGGTTTAATTGTAACGTTAAATCCCCCCCCCCCCTGATCTTCTGTCACTCAAACCAAGTGCGACCAGTTGATTGGGTGACTGAACTGCTGTAGATGAAGGACACCAACCCTCCCCAGCTAAATTGATGTTCACCTTCCCTGTCAACTTACGACGAACCAGCCTGTGGTCAATGGATGGTCTCCTGATAGAGGATAACATTCCCAACAGCATTAGAAAAAATAGTGGGAGGCAGCACCTAGTAACATCTGGCTTGTGCATCACACGAAGTCTGCTCACTATGATGAAGGTAGGCGTCCGACGACACTGCGGCTAGGGGATGTGATTTTCCTAAAAAGAACCTCAGGGTTCAGGGACGTCTAAGATGTTGCCACTTTTCAAAGGGGCCTACAGGATTGTCAGGTGACGTCTCCAGTCAACTTCCTGATCCAAGAACAGTCCATATGTACACTCCTCGAAATTGAAATAAGAAGACCGTGAATTCATTGTCCCAGGAAGGGGAAACTTTATTGACACATTCTTGGGGTCAGATACATCACATGATCACACTGACAGAACCACAGGCACATAGACACAGGCAACAGAGCATGCACAATGTCGGCACTAGTACAGTGTATATCCACCTTTCGCAGCAATGCAGGCTGCTATTCTCCCATGGAGACGATCGTAGAGATGCTGGATGTAGTCCTGTGGAACGGCTTGCCATGCCATTTCCACCTGGCGCCTCAGTTGGACCAGCGTTCGTGCTGGACGTGCAGACCGCGTGAGACGACGCTTCATCCAGTCCCAAACATGCTCAATGGGGGACAGATCCGGAGATCTTGCTGGCCAGGGTAGTTGACTTACACCTTCTAGAGCACGTTGGGTGGCACGGGATACATTCGGACGTGCATTGTCCTGTTGGAACAGCAAGTTCCCTTGCCGGTCTAGGAATGGTAGAACGATGGGTTCGATGACGGTTTGGATGTACCGTGCACTATTCAGTGTCCCCTCGACGATCACCAGTGGTGTACGGCCAGTGTAGGAGATCGCTCCCCACACCATGATGCCGGGTGTTGGCCCTGTGTGCCTCGGTCGTATGCAGTCCTGATTGTGGCGCTCACCTGCACGGCGCCAAACACGCATACGACCATCATTGGCACCAAGGCAGAAGCGACTCTCATCGCTGAAGACGACACGTCTCCATTCGTCCCTCCATTCACGCCTGTCGCGACACCACTGGAGACGGGCTGCACGATGTTGGGGCGTGAGCGGAAGACGGCCTAACGGTGTGCGGGACCGTAGCCCAGCTTCATGGAGACGGTTGCGAATGGTCCTCGCCGATACCCCAGGAGCAACAGTGTCCCTAATTTGCTGGGAAGTGGCGGTGCGGTCCCCTACGGCACTGCGTAGGATCCTACGGTCTTGGCGTGCATCCGTGCGTCGCTGCGGTCCGGTCCCAGGTCGACGGGCACGTGCACCTTCCGCCGACCACTGGCGACAACATCGATGTACTGTGGAGACCTCACGCCCCACGTGTTGAGCAATTCGGCGGTACGTCCACCCGGCCTCCCGCATGCCCACTATACGCCCTCGCTCAAAGTCCGTCAACTGCACATACGGTTCACGTCCACGCTGTCGCGGCATGCTACCAGTGTTAAAGACTGCGATGGAGCTCCGTATGCCACGGCAAACTGGCTGACACTGACGGCGGCGGTGCACAAATGCTGCGCAGCTAGCGCCATTCGACGGCCAACACCGCGGTTCCTGGTGTGTCCGCTGTGCCGTGCGTGTGATCATTGCTTGTACAGCCCTCTCGCAGTGTCCGGAGCAAGTATGGTGGGTCTGACACACCGGTGTCAATGTGTTCTTTTATCCATTTCCAGGAGTGTATAACAAGTATTTTCCACAAATAACGTAGTAAAATACTTTTTCACTACACCAGAACACAGTGTGATTGGTCTTTTTTCTTGAGAGATATTACGTAAGGAATACATACAGTTGGGTATTTTGTTATCATTTTTCGTTCTGTTTTCTTCTGTTCCACTTCTTATTTTGTGGAATACTTGTTCTATAAGTGTAGATAGTTATCAACTGACATAAGCCTCAATGTCATCCAGCTTAACTTATTTAAAAATTCCAAAAATATACGTTAATTTTCCATCTGTAAACTGTAAATAATATTTATGTAGCATATGTGCAAATTTTGTTTGCACAGAAATAATTATTCTAATGTGATACAATCATATAAACATACAGTAATCTGCAAAGCCATGTTATTCATTTTCATCATATCACTTTGTTTTAAAATTAAATTCATTTGTTTAGTGCTGCAGCAGTATTATGTAGAACTAAAACTTCAACAGCCTTAATATACATCCACATCTTAAATTTATCGCTCGCTAACGTCAGGAACATTTTTTTACAATTAATGTCTACGAATTGTAAGACTTCATTACTGACTTTCATTAAAATGCATTTTGATTTAAAAAATAGAAGAATAACTTAAATTAGACAAATTGTGGGCAAAGAGCGTCAACTCTTCCCCGCTACAAGCTCCACAGCACAGATTGGCGCGACTCCACATTAAGCAGTTCAGGTTGTCGAGCTTGTTTGAAACTGTTAAGTCTTCATAGCTTATGATGATGTTCCAGCTTTAGGGGACGAATCATTAGGCACAAAATTTTTTCTTGGACCATGCCCTCATACCCATGATACAAAGATCATTAAGGGCACAAATAGATGATTTGGGGGGGGGGGGGGATATCAAATCATTCGCAATACTCAAAAAACAGCCAATCTTCTGCTGATTTAATGCAGTCCGCCACTGTTTCCTCTCTTGTTCCAGTCTTGTCAGCTCAGAACAACACACTAAACGTCCTCGCAGTTATTTGTCGTACATTTGCCAATCTCTGTCTTTCACAATAACGTTTGTCCTCTGCGGATCCCTCTGGTAGCACGGAAGTTATTTCCCGACGTCTTATCATATGTCCAAGCCATAGAGTATAAATATCTATGGCGTGAGCATTCGGATGCGCAAACGAGAATTCTGTCCGCAAAATCTCCTGCAGCTCAAGCCACGTGATTTTGGGTCGGGGTATTCTCGTCGTATAGCGCTTAGGCTATTTTGAGTGATCTTCGTGGCCACATATAGATCACCTTCAGAAGCAGCGTGCTACTTTGTATACGCGTTTTACTGTCGTCTTAAAAATGATTTCCGTCACGCGTGATGTATAAGTGTTTACCGTTTTCGCCTCGTGGCGTGATTTGAAGCTGATTGTCTGTTGGCCCTAAACCACTTTACTGTGATCTGTAAGCGGGGGTGGTTAGGTTGGCCAGTTACCTTATTATTTTTCACCAACTTCTCACAACTATGAAACAGCTTGTAGTCTGATGACTTACGTTTTCACTTGTTTTAGTTAAAAATTGCCTGTCTGTTCACATCAGGCTATCATTGTATATTTGTGCCTTGGGGCCTGAACACACTGGTTGCTTAGGAAAGGACGAGCGAGGTGAGCATCGTATTGGGCCTTCCTCAAGTAATTCCTGGTCCGTTCGTACGGACCTCATTGCCCGAAGTGTGGTGGTTTCATATCGAGCAGCTTTAATTGTTTATTTCCTTTTAATGAACTCCTTTTTCGGTAAATCGTAATTATTTGTTTTATTTTAGTCAAACGTATTAAAGAAAAGTTTGTGGACTAACTATTTGAAGACTGTTTTCTCAGAACCTTAGAAGACAATAGTTAAATATTATCTCGCTTCTCTTATTAAAATTTGCTGTAAATTTTTCAACATTTGTAACCGGTGACACCAAGATTTGTATATTTTTTTGGAAAGAGAATAATATTTGTAGTAAATTTAAATTTTCATACTTCATGTTAGTGTGAATGACTTTTCGAGAGTTGAAAGCATGTATTTGAATTAACACTATGAACTTTTATTATTTGATCTCACTGAGATATTCGATTGTTGATCGATTTTTATCAGTCAATGTTCTTAAGTAATTTTATTTAAGTTTGATATTAATGTAGATATCAATGATACGATTCGCTGATGACATTGCTATCCTGAGTGGAAGTGAAGGAGAATTACATGATCTGCTGAATGGAATGAACAGTCTAATGCGCACAGAACATGGATTGAGAGTAATGAGAGTAATGAGAACAGCGAGAAACTTAACATCAGGATCTACGATCATGAAGCAGAAGAAGTTAAGGAATTCTACTACCTAGGCAGAAAAATAACCAATGACGGACGGAGCAAAGAGGATACCAAGAGCACACAAGCACTGGAAAAAAGGGCTTTCCTGACCAAGATAAGTCTACTAGTATCAAACATAGGTCTTAATTTGAGGAAGAGTACAGCATTGTACGTTAGTGAAACGTGGACTGTGGGGAAATCGGAACGGAAGAGAATCGAATCATCTGAGATGTGGTGCTACAGACGAATGTTGAAAATTAGGTGGACTGATAAAGTGAGGAATTAGCAGGTTCTGCGCAGAATCGGAGAGGAAAGGAACAGGTGGAAAACAATGACAAGGAGAAGGGACAGGATGATAGGACATCTGCTAAAGACATCATAAAATGACTTTCATGGTATTAGAAGGAGCTGTAGAAGGCAAAGCTGTAGAGGAAGACAGAGATTGGAATACATCCACCAAATAACTGAGGATGTAGGTTGCAAGAGCTACTCTGAGATGAAGAGGTTGGCACAGGAGAGAAATTCGTGGCAGGCCACATGAAACCAGTCAGAAGACTGATGACTCAAAAAAAACATTAATATATCAAGATCCTGTTGGTGTAATTAAGTCATTTTGCTGGGAAGTATTACTAAAATTCTTCATATGAATGTTGTTCAACCCTTATTTGGCCTGGTCCATTCAGTCCCAGGCAACCCTACGCCATTAGTGTGTACCAAACTATCTTCCATTTGTCTAATTTTGCTGAACATGAGTTAGGCTCATTTGTTTTTGAGTCACAATGCATAAGTGTTACTTTCTTCTTCTACTGTAAGGCTTCTGTAGATACTGACGAGAGTGACGGTCCATTTTGGCGCCATAAAACTAGTTCGTGTGTTCATTGAGATGAAATTTTAATGGCCCCTCAGTTTTCCACTATCCCCCGAGGCGGTTTTCTGGTACTCGTAAATGTTCTTGTTAAGGGCTGAGTAATGCAGCGGAACTATTAGGATTAATATCATTGTTTGCTATCTTGTAAGTCTGAATAAAATGCTTTTTGGGTGGTGACTAATTCCACTGTTAACTTTATCTCAGCTTAAAGAATGTACCTCTGTTTATTTTAAAGGACTAATTTCATCATTTGCTGTTTTGCCTATTTTTAAATTTTTTTGTGGTCAGCTAATAAAGAGTTTTCAACCATTGACTGTTTCCAGTTTGTTTTAAAATTTAATGTAGTGGATTATCTAAAAAATTAGTTTCATTCACTTCAAAATCTTGTGTGATCAGTTGAGAAGGTGTCTGTTTTTTTTTTTTTTTTTAATGGGCCCCTGGCTGCAGGGGTAATCATTTCTCTAAACTTATTATACATTCTGGTAATTTCTTGAAGCTGTCTGTGATGGGCAGCTGACAGTTGTAACGAATTCTGAATTGATTCAAACAGTTGTATATATTGTCAAGGTTCTGGTTAATTAAAGTGTTCCGTGATTTTGGTAAAAGCTTCCATAAGATTTTGGTATTTATGCCTCAAGTAAAGTTGCCTTTGTGGTTTTGTAAGTAAGGTTGGTTATAATTAATCAAGATTTTACCGGCACAGCAATTTGCCACTCTCCCAAACCGCTCCCTACCGCTTCATTGGTTAATGGAATTGATTACATTGTACGATAACATCTGGAAATAGAAAATATCAGAGAAACTGTCTTACTTGGGTACAACATTGCGTGGACATTGCATTAATAGGAGTGTAAACCGATGGATACAATAAAATTCCCTTTCACAATGCTGTACACCAGAAATGTCAGTTTTCTATTAATGGTTTAATCTTATACGACCTTTTAGCAAGAATTTTGTAAGTAAAGAACTAATAACATCAAGCAGGTTCAAGAACCATTGTATTCAGAGAACTACAGTGGATGCTCTTGCTTTGGCCTACCAAATAAACCCTTACCCCTTGCTGCAAGGTAACTGTGCACTTAACTTGAAATAACTTGAGCCGCAATTGCTGATTTGCTGAATTTCGTAGTAAACTGAGCAAGGACTCATACTTTACATATCTGGAAAAATCTTGAATTTGTTTTGCTAACAGGAACAGAAATATGTGTTGTTGAAGTCCAACTAAAGATTAAGACGTACCATGAGGCTTTTCGCGAACATTATTTTCTACAATTAAAAAATCTAAGATTATCAGGTAAAGATGTTGGTGTGCTACTGGATAAGCCCATAACCAGATATGAAAATACAGCCTTGTCTTCCTTGCACGTAATCATATCAGAGTATTAAATAATAATCGACATACCTCGTATGAGACAGGAACATGATAACTGTTTTCTTTCAGAAGCCTTCTTTCTGCTGTAACGACTGATTATAAATAATAGCTTGTGGACAACTTCATGAAACTGTTCATAAATCCGCATATTATTAGGAACGCTTAGTATGTATTCTTCCGTGAAAGACAATCTAACATATAGTCAGCGAAGGGCAATAATGTATAGTTTTTCTTAAGGAAAAGCGAAAGTATACGTATAAATTGCTCGTTTGGGACCAGTGATGTCCGTACATTAACGTGAAGCAATTTAAGTTGTAACCAGTAAATACACGTACCGCTCCTCAACAAGTCACGAATTCCATTAAGTAACTAAGAATGTCAATGCCAACTGGAATTTGGGGATTTATTTTCGGATTACTTTAGTGCTGTCTACTATTCAGCCGTTTCTGGTCAGAGTGGTTATCTGAGTAAACGACACTTTCCACGTGCATTCTACATTGCGCTTACAAGCTCTTAACGAATGAACACCCGTTTAACGTCTCCATCTGTGTATTTTTTCATCTTTGACAGTTACCAGGTTTCAAATTGCATATAATAGTGTCTATATCAGTACATACGTTTACAACCATGTTATTTTGCCATAATTTGTTATTTAGGAATCAATATGTAGCTAGCGAAATTTCTGCTTCGTTGCGAAATTTAACATTAGTTTTCTGCTGTGCTCTGTTCACTAATGACAGATCATGGTTCCCTTTTTCAGTTCGCTGTATTTTCAGTCTTTTTTCGGAGCATTCAGATGCAGATGACTGGGACTTCTTACATACATTCTCTGCCCTTCTGTATATTCAAGGGGTGTATTTAACATTCCAGTTTCCGGTTAGATTCGCTCAATTATTTTATCTTTCTTATTTTCATTACAGCCAGCAGTTACCTCTCTTATCCGACTCTACGTTGCAGTTATTTGTTTACTGATTTGTTCTTTACTGGGCAACTCATCCTCGAACACTGTAGACGTATATACTCAAAACGGTGCGGTAGACAGTTGACTTACCTGAAACATTTTCGTAGCTCTATCTGTTCTTTAATTAAGAAAACTGTATGAATCTATCTTTACTACGCTTTATTTTCGCCATTATTTGTGAAAGTTTCTACCATTTCATGTTGTTAAAGTATTCTCCATGTCTACGAAGAACATCACGACTTCCCCTACTCAATAAGTTGTGGAATACGCGCACATATTGTGCGTACGGAAATATTCACTCAGAGCGTACTGATCATGTTTTAATTTTTTACTTTTTTGCCACGCCTATTAACAGAAGTTCTTGATATTCTGTACTCTATTTTAGCGAATTTATGTTACCGAATTTTCGACATGCAGGAACCATTTTTTGGTATCGATATTAGGCGAACACAATATGTGAATGAAATCTTAAGAGTGTATCAGGTTTTCACGTACTCTGTCAGAAACTCTGATAGTCTTGTGACACTGCTCAGTGTCAGTTAAGTGTGGCGTGTGGTGCCATTATGACAAACAGATCGATAATTTAATAATTAACTTATTATTAAGTTTTGTAATCCGTCTGCTAGTTCTGACGTAATAAATAAGATTTATGCGTGTTTATCACGGTGAGAAAACGTATCCTAAATAGACCATCCGGTATTGCGATAAAGGACAAAAACGGTAAAAGGGCACTTGAGGTTTACAGCGACTGCATTGAAAACAGCGTTACTTATTTTGTGTGTTGTAGACTGTATTTTGCAGACGAACTTCATTTCGAGTTACTTGCTGATAATAGCCTCACGAAAATGTCAAAGCTTACGACAATATAATTATGTTGTGTGGCTACTGATCATTGTAAACCGCGCACTTCAAATATTCATAACATGTTACGTCTGCTCCCTACATATTAGTATAGGCATGTCACCAACGAACCTCAGAGCTTTTGAAGAGCGCTTCTAACATCTGTGCTAAATCATTTATGTACACTCCTGGAAATGGAAAAAAGAACACATTGACACCGGTGTGTCAGACCCACCATACTTGCTCCGGACACTGCGAGAGGGCTATACAAGCAATGATCACACGCACGGCACAGCGGACACACCAGGAACCGCGGTGTTGGCCGTCGAATGGCGCTAGCTGCGCAGCATTTGTGCACCGCCGCCGTCAGTGTCAGCCAGTTTGCCGTAGCATACGGAGCTCCATCGCAGTCTTTAACACTGGTAGCATGCCGCGACAGCGTGGACGTGAACCGTATGTGCAGTTGACGGACTTTGAGCGAGGGCGTATAGTGGGCATGCGGGAGGCCGGGTGGACGTACCGCCGAATTGCTCAACACGTGGGGCGTGAGGTCTCCACAGTACATCGATGATGTCGCCAGTGGTCGGCGGAAGGTGCACGTGCCCGTCGACCTGGGACCGGACCGCAGCGACGCACGGATGCACGCCAAGACCGTAGGATCCTACGCAGTGCCGTAGGGGACCGCACCGCCACTTCCCAGCAAATTAGGGACACTGTTGCTCCTGGGGTATCGGCGAGGACCATTCGCAACCGTCTCCATGAAGCTGGGCTACGGTCCCGCACACCGTTAGGCCGTCTTCCGCTCACGCCCCAACATCGTGCAGCCCGTCTCCAGTGGTGTCGCGACAGGCGTGAATGGAGGGACGAATGGAGACGTGTCGTCTTCAGCGATGAGAGTCGCTTCTGCCTTGGTGCCAATGATGGTCGTACGCGTGTTTGGCGCCGTGCAGGTGAGCGCCACAATCAGGACTGCATACGACCGAGGCACACAGGGCCAACACCCGGCATCATGGTGTGGGGAGCGATCTCCTACACTGGCCGTACACCACTGGTGATCGTCGAGGGGACACTGAATAGTGCACGGTACATCCAAACCGTCATCGAACCCATCGTTCTACCATTCCTAGACCGGCAAGGGAACTTGCTGTTCCAACAGGACAATGCACGTCCGCATGTATCCCGTGCCACCCAACGTGCTCTAGAAGGTGTAAGTCAACTACCCTGGCCAGCAAGATCTCCGGATCTGTCCCCCATGGAGCATGTTTGGGACTGGATGAAGCGTCGTCTCACGCGGTCTGCACGTCCAGCACGAACGCTGGTCCAACTGAGGCGCCAGGTGGAAATGGCATGGCAAGCCGTTCCACAGGACTACATCCAGCATCTCTACGATCGTCTCCATGGGGGAATAGCAGCCTGCATTGCTGCGAAAGGTGGATATACACTGTACTAGTGCCGACGTTGGGCATGCTCTGTTGCCTGTGTCTATGTGCCTGTGGTTGTGTCAGTGTGATCATGTGATGTATCTGACCCCAGGAATGTGTCAATAAAGTTTCCCCTTCCTGGGACAATGAATTCACGGTGTTCTTATTTCAATTTCCAGGAGTGTAGATCAAGAGTTTATCACACGCCATTTTTCATAGTTGAAATAAAATGTCAGAAGCGGCAAGAAGCAGTAACTTGAAGCGCCGCGAGAGTAGAATATTTTCCAATATCCGTGACTTGTCACCCATGACAAACGGAAACATACTTTCTGCTGCGGCGTATCGATATGCGCCGGCGCGAAGATGAAGAAGGCAAGAGCAGAGAAGGCTGTGAGACGACGTCAGCCAATAGAACGCTGACTAGGACGGCACCACGACACGAGCGGCAACTATACGGAGAGAATATAAGCGCCGCTCCTGCCAGCCTTGGACGGACAGTAAAGGGACATTAGAAGACGAAAACTATTAGAAACCACGCCTTAGACGAGAGCACTACGATAGCCGTTATTAGTGATCCACAAACTGTGTGACAAACTTGCTATGAACATGGTATGTAGTGAAGGACACTGACTGTTTGCATGTCGCCCATCGCTTGCGACAACTCGATGTAACTCCATAGATAAGTATTGTCAATCTTCTTTACTGTAATAGAAACTATTAATGTGATTTGCTTGAATTGTTGAATAGCTATCCGAGAAAGCAGCATCCTTCAGGCACCCTATAAGAGACGAGTGGGTAAGACCCCACACGTTCTAATTTGTTGTTGTTGTTGTGGTCTTCAGTCCTGAGACTGGTTTGATGCAGCTGTCCATGCTACTCTATCCTGTGCAAGCTTCTTCATGTCCCAGTACCTACTGCAACCTACATCCTTCTGAATCTGTTTAGTGTATTCATCTCTTGGTCTCCCTCTACGATTTTTACCCTCCACGCTGCCCTCCAGTACTAAATTGGTGATCCCTTGATGCCTCAGAATATGCCCCACCGACCGATCCCTTCTCTCTGTAGCACCACATTTCGAAAGCTTCTATTCTATTCTTGTCTAAACTATTTATCGCCCACGTTTCACTTCCATGCATGGCTACACTCCACACAAATACTTTCAGAAACGACTTCGTGACACTTAAATTTATACTTGATGTTAACAAATTTCTCTTCTTCAGAAACGCTTTCCTTGCCATTACCAGTCTACATTTTATATCCTCTCTACTTCGACCATCATCAGTTATTTTTCTCTCCAAATAGCAAAACTCATTTCCTACTTTAAGCGTCTCATTTCCCAATCTAATTCCCTCAGCATCACCCGATTTAATTCGACTACATTCCATTATCCTCGTTTTGCTTCTGTTGATGTTCATCTTATATCCTCCTTTCAAGACACTGTCCATTCCGTTCAGCTGCTCTTCCAGTTCCTTTGACAGAACTACAATGTCATCGGTGAACCTCAAAGTTTTTATTTCTTCTCCATGGATTTTAATTCCTACTCCGAATTTTTTGTTGTTGACTATATACATGTCGCCCATCGCTTGCGACAGATCATTGTAAATCCAAAGATAAGTGTTGTCAATCTTCTTTACTGTAATAAAAACTATTAATGTGATTTGCTTGATTTGTTGTATAGCTAATCGAGAAAGCAGCATCGTTTAGGCACCCCATAAGAGACGGGTGGGTAAGACCCCACACGTTCTAATTTAATAAATGAATTAAAAGACATAACATACATTCCTTAACTCTTATTAGTGCTTCTCTGAAGATCCAATTTTCTGTTGAAATATGGACTTGCTTAGCAGATAGTTGGAGAAAGATACACAGGGAAATTATTTTAAATTATACTGGACCACCAATACACCTTTAACACATTCAAGGTTCAATCTATTCCTGTCAGCAGTCCACTGTGCTGTAATGAGCGAAAATTTCCTGCATATGCATTGTGCCCTGATAGGCTGAAAAAGTATACCACAAGTTTTAACAATTCTGAATGAAAGTGAACAGACTCATTTTCACACAAATACTTGGCCCACCTTTTACTACGAGATAACCCACTAAATTTAGGATCTTTACTATTCTGTTTGAGAAACTTCCGGAAATTACAGAATCGGTCAAATTTTTTTTTATCTTGAATTTCAAAAGCTTTACTTTTATCTTGCAAATATAAAAGGTTTTTTCGACATCACTTAGTTCAAAATGGTTCAAATGGCTCTGAGCACTATGGGACTCAACTGCTGAGGTCATTAGTCCCCTAGAACTTAGAACTAGTTAAACCTAACTAACCTAAGGACATCACAAACATCCATGCCCGAGGCAGGATTCGAACCTGCGACCGTAGCGGTCTTGCGGTTCCAGACTGCAGCGCCTTTAACCGCACGGCCACTTCGGCCGGCTCATCACTTAGTTAACATCTTTTTTAAGAGAAATCTATTTGAAGCAGGAGAAGTGGTGAAACATACGGTGCCATCGTTTTAAACTTTCATGACATGACTGATACAGCAAAACTGGTTCTCCCACAAAAAGTTTAACTTCCGTATCAAAGCCTTCATCTGCTGCAATTTCCAGATTCTGTTTAACCTTTAGGCAAATGAATTTTTCATTTAATCGATCCTCAGGCACCTTACATATAGAATCTAAACTTTCAATCAAGTCAAGCACAGAGAATTCAATTGAACAGACATCAATGAATGCAAATGCCATGAGTAGGCTTCACGTCACCTCTTCTCAGAAAACTGAAACAAAACGTTTGTTAGCTTTGTTTCAGACAGAAAGTAAGATTTCACAGCAGGACACATTTGCAGTACCCTTTCAATGGCTGGTTAAAGAGACAACCACCTAATTTTCAAATGAGACAGGACTTGTTTGTAATTTACCTCAACAAATTCGCAGATAGAGTGTAACTGTTCCGTTCTAACAGAGTGAATAGAACAAAAAAAATTATAAATTTCCACTATGACACACTCCAAATCAACAGAAAGATTACCAGCTCTATGCTGAATTGCATTACGTAAAATGTGACCGATAATATCAACAATTCTGCTGCCATCTGTATATGAGTTACTTAAGAAATGAGCTGTAGAACGGGAATAATAGCAAATATAATTTTATTACGATGAACTTTGCGGAAAAGGACAGTGTAAAAATCCGCCCGGATCCCGGACAAGGAGATAAAAAGGAGGAAATATCTGGTTTTATCCCGACGTCTGGTCACCCTACCCTTGATGCAACAAGTGAAAGCATGATGATGGTGTAAGAGAGATACCATTTAAATTTTTATCAAAACTGTGAACGAAAAACAACTGTTGCCAGTTGTTTTAGTGTTTCATCCTTATAATTTGTGCACTTTAGAAGGCAATCAAGTTTTTTTCCCAATTTGATGTTCGTACGCGAAAAATATGTTTAAGAAGAATTAAACAGCTTCTTGAAATGAGGAATATTGCTATCTAAGCAATTTTTGTACTACACAAGGGAACAGACAGCACTAATCAAACAATAAATCAGGTGAATACAGGAGTCACACGTTAACTAGATGAATCAATCAGCAGAAAAATGGTCCTGCCAGGGCATAAACAAATCAAATATATTCCTCTTTTGCAGAAAAGTCGGTAACCAGCTGCCTCAATCTTCGTTCGGCCTACCTCAACTAAATTTTGGCATGCGGACATGTTCACGCTCTTTTAACACAGACCATTTTAAATCCTTTTACCCGATCACGCTTTGTAGTTAAGCTCCATACTCAGCATCTTCATCTCATTGCCCACTGCCACTGTCTTTTCTCTCTTTTAAACTTTCTCGTTTTGTCTTTCTTTCTCACTTCTCACTCCTCCACTGTACCACGGAAGCCCAGAAATTCTGGAGGTGCCCTTGGGTTTAAAATTTCGGTCTAAAATGCGCCCTCTCCTATACATATGTGCTAAAGTTGTATATGTATAGTCTCCACCCATCTGTGTTTTTCATTTCCACTCTCTTCTGTCTCTTTTGCTCCCATCGCTTCTAGCTCCATCCAGCTCTCTTTCTCTTGTACTGTCACTGTCTCTCACAGAACGCCAATATCGCCTCTCTTTCGCTCCCAATGCTGCTATCTTCATCACTATCTCTTTGTCTTACGTTGCCACTTTGTCTCTCCCACCACCATTGTCTACTTCACTTCTTCCACTGGAACTGTGTCCTCTCTCTTTCACCGTCACTGTCTCTCTTCTACTTTCTTTCGGCTCCAAAATGAGTGAATATGTTCGCATGCCATAAGTTTTGGTGATGACGATGATAGAATGAGCATTGAGTTAGCTGCTTCCTCAATTTTCTGTCAGTCTTTTACAGACAAACACATTCGGCTCCTTTGTGCTCTGACAAGAGAAGTTTCGGCTGGTTTCCTTTTTTCTCTGCCACAGCAGGCTGTGATGCTTACATAAAACGAATTGTATTGGTCAATAAAGTTTTGACAGTTTATTTATATAATTCGAAACTTTTATATGCTTTGACATACATAAACAACAAAATAGTAAGCATAATATAGGGTTAATACAGAATCACTTCTTTTGATTTTGTCATTACTTTGCTCCTCGCTCGCAATTCATCGATTATGATTTGTAACATAAAAGAGTAAAAATGTTATTGCAAATATTTTATTGAATTTTCAGTCTTCAATAACTTTTGGTAATAAAGTTTTTCAGCCATGTTACGGACCTTTTTAGCGCACTTTTTGTCACTTCAGTACCACTTCGGGCATATTTGTGTAGGCGTGAAGTGCCTCTTATACAGAAACAGCATGTCATAAAGTTTTGACGATGAACAAATGCTGACTAAAAGCCTCAGACCGAATATTACGTACGTAAGTACGGTAACTTGGAACCTCTGGATCTCGGTAGCTCATAACGATATCCAAAAAAGTTTAAAGTTTCTCTGAGATCATCATCTTAAGAATACAGGCTGAAGTTTCGACGATCTGCCATTAATATAAATAACAAAAGCCTCCATCCCCATGGTACGTACTTTTCGTACCAAAAATTATGGTCTTTTTCAGGAAAGGCTCATGAACAAATGATTGTTTTATAAGTCACATGATGTCGGTACGTACTTTTCGTACCAAAAATTATGGCCTTTTTCAGGAAAGGCTCATGAACAAATGATTGTTTTATAAGTGATATGATGTCCACCCTAGCCGGCCGGTGTGGCCGTGCGGTTCTAGGCGCTCAGTCTGGAACCGCGTGACCGCTACGGTCGCAGGTTCGAATTCTGCCTCGGGCATGGATGTGTGTGATGTCCTTAGGTTAGTTAGGTTTAATTAGTTCTAAGTTCTAGGCAACTGATGACCTCAGAAGTTAAGTCGCAAAGTGCTCAGAGCCATTTGAACCATTTGTCCAGCCTAGACCATACCTAATGCAAAAGAACCAACCGATTTTCTCCGTATGCCTTGGCTGAAGGAAGTGTGCGATGTTTAAATTTTGACTCTGTACTGCAGTACAGCTACAGTATGCCCGTTCTCCCGATAGGTATACAAATGGTCGGTAGGCCAATGACTATTCAAGACCATTGACCCTTATCTCTGTGAGCAATACAACCTAAGAATGAACGCCTGAAGAGTAGCATTTTCGTATGCGGCTTTTTGGAACTTGCACTTGGAGCATGCACCATCTTGCACGGACCGATTGCTTGACAAGCTGTAGGGTAGCTGTCATTGTATCGATGAAGAATGATGTGACGTCCTTCTTTGTTTCTCAAAATTTCGTCGATGACTTGCTGCAAACAAATTGCTGTATACCATCCAGCAACAGGTGTTCTTCGACTCTGCAGTCGTGATCCCGAAATGCCCAGAACAACCAAAGAGAGAAATCGTCACTTTATTAGAAATGACTCCCGAATGACCAAATTCGTTGGTAAAATCAAAGAACTGATTTTTGCTTATTCTTTAGCTCATACGAATATACCAGTGTCGTATTTTATTATGTTGTATGTGGATTTTGTATTTCCTTGATGAAATTTTTTGAACATTTCCTTACACCAATTGACACGAATCTGATTATGATCTTACATCAAGTCGTGCGGAAGCCATCAAGCACTGATCTTTTTCACAGCTAAACGTTCACGCAGTCACAAACGATACTTGTCAATCATATTGTGTACAACATCAGTGTTTTTCGGCCACCTTCAAGAAATTCATCGTTCACTGAAGCACGAACGCGATTAAATGTTGTAAAATTATTGTAAATATAATTTTCTGAAGATGATTGAATTTAAGAACCCTTCACGAAATTAGCAAAAGGTCATCCTACGAAAATATTAACGTGAAATTTCCATTGTTTCGCAAACTGCTTTTTTTTATGTTCACCGTAAGCAAACTACTCGGCCAATTTTCGGAACTTGCCGTTTTTTGTATTTTTTTGTGTCATCATTCCGCTGCCTGGTTTGTTCTACAGCATCCTCTAGTACCATCGAATTTATTCCGTGATGTAACACTTGTCCTATCATCCTACCCCATCTCCTTGTCAGTGTTCTCCATACTTTCCTTTCTTCGCCTATTCTGTGAAGAACTTTTTCGTTTCTCGTCTTACCAGCCTGCCTAATTTTCAGCATACTTCAGAAGCATTTCATCTCAAGCGCTTCGATTCCCACAGTCCACGACTCATTACCACACAATGCTGAGCTTCATACTTGCATGGTCACCAATTTTTTCCTCAATGTCATCGGTGAATCTTATCACTGATGTCCTTTCACTCTGAGTTTTAACCTCACACTGGAAAATTTCGTTTACTTCCTTTGTCGATGTACAGACTGAACAGTAGAGGACAAAGAAAACACCACTCCTTATTCCCATATCAGTTAGACCACTTCTCCCTTGGTCGCTTCTTCTTCTGATTTAATTTTGACTCTTGAACATAATGTATATTACCCATTTCTTCCCTGTGGCGTATCTCTGTTTATCTGAAGATTTCTGTCACTGATTCTTCGATGCTTAGATTGAATAGCAGGGGCGAGTACATTACATTCCTGTCTTACACAGTTTTTAATCTGAGCACTTCGTTCTTGATGTTACATTCTTATTGTTCCCTCTTGGTTCTTGTACATGTTGTGTGTCACCCGTATTCCCCTACAGCTTACTCCTATTTTTCTAGGAATTTCGAACATTTTGCACTATTTCACTCTGTAGAAAGCTTTTTCCAGGTCGACAAATCCTATAAATTTTTCTTAGGTCTTGGTTCCTTTCTCAGACGCAACGTCAGAACTGCCTCTCCGGCGTCCTTAACCTCTTCGGAAGTCAAACTGAATGTCATCTGAGAGATCCTCAATTTTATTTTCCATTTTTCTGAATATTATTCTTGTCGGCAACTTAGAATGCATGAGCCGTTGAGCTGACTGTACGATAATCCTCGCACTTGCCAGCCCTTGCTATTTTCGAAATTTTTTGGTTTATATTTTTCCGAAAGTCTGAGGGTATGTCTTTAGACTCATGGATTCTACACACCATTTAAATAGTCGCTTTGTTATCGCTTCCGCCAATGTTTCCAGAAATTCCGAAGGCATGCCACTTATTTCTATCGGAAGTCCTTCAAAGCTCTGTTAAAATAACTTACTTGTAATGGAACCCCGATGTCTTCAATGTCGACGCCCATTTTTTCCTAAATCACGTCATCCGACACGTCCTCCCTCTCATAGCGGCCTTCACTGTACTCTTTCCACCTATCCGCTCTCTCCTCTGCGTTTAACCATCGAATTTCCATTGCACTCTCCATGTTGTCGCCCTTGCTTTTGCTTTATCTCAACTTTTATGTATGCTGAATCAGTCTTTCGGACGGCCATTCCTTTTTGGATTTCCTTATGATTCCCCTGCAGCCATTTCTCTTTGGGTTTCCTGCACCTCCTATTTATTTCATTCCTATGTCAGTTATATTTCTCTATTTCTCTGAACATAGTGGAATCTATAGCCTCGGATAACTTCAAATGCATATCATCGTACCTCAGCAGTAAAGTATCCCACTTCTTTGTCATTGATTCTGTGGTGTCACCGCCAGACACCACACTTGCTAGGTGGTAGCTTTTAAATCGGCCGCGGTCCGCTAGTATACGACGGACCCGCGTGTCGCCACTGTCAGTAATTGCAGACCGAGCGCCACCACAAGGCAGGTCTAGAGAGACGTACTAGCACTCGCCCGAGTTGTACGGCCGACGTTGATAGCCATGGTTCACTGAGAATTGCGCTCTCATTTGCCGAGACGATAGTTAACATAGCCTTCAGCTACAGTTGCTACGACCTGGCAAGGCGCCGTATTCAATTGCTATAATACTTCTGTATCATCAAGAGCAATGTTCTACAAATGTGGATTAAAGTTAAGTATTCCAGAAGCTACGTACTTTTCTTTATAGCATTCATTACGTATCCTGTTTCAGACCTCACGCCAGACTGCTTGAGTTTAACGCGTGCATTTCGGCCTTCTCTAGCTATACAACAGATTCCTCCAGACGAGTGATGACTGGGTGTTGTGTGATGTCCTCAGGTTAGTTAGGTTTAAGTAGTTCTAAGTTCTAGGGGACTGATGACCATAGATGTTAAGTCCCATAGTGCTCAGAGCCATTTGCACCATTTGAACCTCCAGACGAGTCTCTTAAACTTTGGTCTACCCTTCATCACCTCTGAATTATGATCCCAGTCTATATCTGCTCCGTGTTCTGCCTTACAATCTTATTTCGAAATCTCTGTCTGACAGTGACGTAACCAATTGGAATTCTTCTGTTTCTCTGGTCCTTTTCCGAATAGATGTCCTCTTGTGATTTTTGAACAATGTGTTCGCTATTAGTAGCTGAAATTTATTGGAGAACTGAATTATCCTGCCACATTACAACTACCACCAGTAACTGTGTCTTCTACTCCTTCTCATACTACGGCGTTCAAGTCCCCATCATTATTAGATTATCATCTCCCTTTACGTACTAAATCACCTGTTAAATATCGTCACATACTTTATCTACCTGTACCGCTGGCATGAAAGCCTGAACTATTGTTGACGTTTCTAACGAGGACAACCCTATCAGTGAACTATTCACAGTAAATCACTCTCTGGCCTATCTTACTATTGCTACGAGAGCGTGCTGAGAAGAAATACCACCGAATTTTTTTAAATGTGAGAACTTTATTAATATTCTACATCTTTATTCTTCAAGTTGTAGCCGTCTGTCGCTAGAAAGTTCCGGACTGTAACGTGTAACATGGCAGTGTGTAACGTTAACTACACTCATGCTCATAAATGAAGGATAATTGCAGAATGTGGTGACACACAACGTGGCACTACACAAAACTGGCGCTAATAGCATAGGCACATAGGGCTCACACACGACACAGATCTGTAAGTCCACGGTATTGGTGATAAGTTGAGAAAACCGTCCCGAAACACATGTTCTACAAAACGCCACTGTTTCCTGCGCATGTACCCCGACATGAATATGGGATATGATCACCATGCACAAGTACACAGGCCGCACACGGGTTGGCATACTCTGGATCAGGTGGTCAAGTAGCTGCTGTGGTACAGCATCCCATTCTTGCACCAGTGCCTGTCGGAACTCCTGAAGTGTCCTAGGGGTTTGAAGGCGTGCAGAGATACGTCGACCGAGAACATCCCAGACGTGCTCGATGGGGTTTAGGTCTGGAGAACAAGCAGGCCACTCCAAAAATGTTCAAATGTGTGTGAAATCTTATGGGACTTAACTGCTAAGGTCATCAGTCCCTAAGCTTACACACTACTTAACCTAAATTATGCTAAGGACAAACACACACACCCATGCTCGAGGGAGGACTCGAACCTCCGCCGGGACCAGCCGCAAAGCAGCGCCTTATACCGCTCGGCTAATCCCTCGCGGCGCGTGCCACTCCATTCGCCTGATATCATCTATTTCAAGGTACTCCTCCACGACGGCAGCTCGGTGGGGCCGTGCGTTATCGTCTGTCAGGAGGAAGGTGGGACTCACTGCACCCCTGAAAAGGCAGACACACTGGTGCAAAATGACGTCCCGATACACCTGACCTGTTACAATTCCTCTGTCAAAGACATGCAGGGGTGTACGTGCACCAATCATAATCCCACCCCACACCATCAAACCACGATCTCCATACAGGTCCCTCAAGGACATGAAGGGATTGGTATCTGGTTCCTGGTTCACGCCAGATGCAAACCCGGCGAGAATCACTGTTCAGACTATACCTGGACTCGTCCGTGAACATAACCCGGGACCACTGTTCCAATGACCATGTACTGTGTTCTTGACACCAGGCTTTACGGGCTCTCCTGTGACCAGGGGTCAATGGAATGCTCCTTGCAGGTCTCCGGGAGAATAAACCTTCTGTTCAGTTGTCTGTAGACAGTGTGATTGGAGACAACTTGTAAGTAGGCTGTTTATGTTTTCTTATTGGCAACGTTACGCAGCGCTCTGTATGAAAATCACTGGCTGTGCTGTCTGCAGTCTGTGGCTAGTTTGCATTGTTGTCTGCCATTGTAGTGTTGGGCAGCGGCAGCTGGATGTGAACAGCGCGTAGTGTTGCGCAGTTGAAGGTGAGCCGCCAGCAGTGGTGGATATGAGGAGAGAGATGGCGGAGTTTTGAAATTTGTAATACTGGATATCATGAACTGCTATATACATTATGACTTTTGAACACTATTGAGGTAAATACATTGTTTGTTCTCTATTAAAATCTTTCATTTGCTAACTATGCCTATCAGTAGTTAGTGCCTTCTGTAGTTTGAATCTTTTATTTAGCT
Organism: Schistocerca cancellata; assembly: GCF_023864275.1. Taxonomy (NCBI): domain Eukaryota; kingdom Metazoa; phylum Arthropoda; class Insecta; order Orthoptera; family Acrididae; genus Schistocerca; species Schistocerca cancellata. Next base: position 83,062,803 of record NC_064634.1, on the reverse strand, counting down.
GGCAGTAGTGGCGCTCGCTGTATTGCAGTAGTTCGAGTAACGAAGATTTTTGGTGAGGTAAGTGATTTGTGAAACGTATAGGTTAATGTTAGTCAGGGCCATTCTTTTGTAGGGATTTTTGAAAGTCAGATTGCGTTGCGCTAAAAATATTGTGTGTCAGTTTAAGCACAGTCATGTATAATTTTTCTAAGGGGATGTTTCAAACTGCTCCAGTGGTTGCGCTAAAGTCCCGAGCAAGGCTACCTGCAGTACTCCGTGGCCGTCTGTGGCCACTGATGGTGAGATATCGGTCTTCTTGTGGTGTTGGACGTCCGGTACTGTAGCGCCTGGACACGTTTCCTGTCTGCTGAAATCGTTGCCATAATCTTGAGATCACACTTTGTGGCATACGCAGGGCCCGTGCTACGACCTGCTGTGTTTGTCCAGCCTCCAGTCGCCCTAGTATTCTACACCGCATAACATCAATATGTGTTCTTTGAGCCATTTTCAACACACAGTCATCATTAGCACGTCTGAAAACGTCTGCACACTTACTCGCTGCACCGTACTCTGACATGCACCAACACACCTCCGCGTATGTGGACTGCTGCCAGCGCCACTGTGCGACGACCGCAGGCCAAATGCACCGCATTGTCACACCCCGAGGTGATTTAAACCCGAAAGCTGCCCACCAGAGCATTGTTTCACCATGTATCAGCATTATCGTTAATTTATGAGCATGAGCGTACCTCAGTGCGAGAGAAAGAGACTGCTGCAATCGTGTTCCTGACCGCAAAAACTTCGCGCACATCGGGGCTCCGTGTCCTTCTGCACGACAGTGTCAGACCACACATGAGCGCTGCGACTTCCGCAACAGTCCGACGCCACGGGTTCACTGTGTCATCGACCATCCTCCAGTGCCGACTTGCCCCATCCGATTTTCATCTGTTTCCAAAACTTGAAGAACGCTTTAGAGTACTTCACTTTGGTAGTGATGAAGCGGCACAAGCAGAGGTGAGGATGTAGCTCCGTTAACAAGCGTTCTACAGTGACGGCATCAACAAACTGGTCTCTCGTTGGAAGAAATGTGATCGTCGCCAGGGTGACTGTGTTGAGGAATAAATATGTAGACGTGAAGAATGAAGATGTATGACGTTAATAACGTTTGTTTTGAGAAGCGTCAAGAGTTAAAAAAAAATCGAAGGCATTAGCTTTCAGCGTTCTGTCATAACAAATTATACTCCTGTTATACAATTTTCTGCTGCTGTTGACATGCTCTTATATTCGTGTGACCATTTCACTTCACTGCCCCCTATTATATCTAGCCAGAACCTATGGATTTCCCTTTCCAGGTTTTCTAGCTTCCCTATCACGTTCAAGTTTCTTACATTCGACGTTCCAGCTCTTTAGTTGGTTATTGAACCTTATTGTTGTGGTTATCTCCTCCATGACCTCCCCGCGGACCGTGGTAGCTGAGTCGTCAGCGCCACGGAATGTCATACCTAACAGACCTGGTTCGATTCCCTGCTGGGTCGTTTTCCGCTCAGAGACTGGGTGTTGTGTTGTTCTTATAATCATCATTTCATCCCCATCGACACGCAAGTCACCGAATTGGCGTCAACTCGAAAGACTTGCACCAGGCGAACGGTCTACCCGACGGGAGGCCCTAAACACACGGCATTTACATTTATTTATCTCCTCCATGGCAGGGCCCTACCGGTGATCCTAATGAGGAACTAATCGAGATATTTTGCCAATAGATATATAAAAAATGTAGACTTTCACGGCCGGAAATATCATGTCCATTATAATTATCCGGGCTGTTATGCCGTGGTCGGTTGATGAATTCTGTGGTGATTCCCAACGTTTCGTCTCCGACTGCGGGAGACATCTTCAAGGAGGTCCGTAGCTCGATGGAAGGTCCAACACACACACACTGGCTCGCTACTGACTGCCGCTAAATTCCGTGTCCGCGCTCCCCCGCGCCGCGGCGTGACGTCACATGTTTTGAAAACGTCAGTGCAATTGGCCGCTGTCCGTCGCCGTCGATCGCCGTTGCCATCACCCAGTAGTGGACGAGTGGTACACATCTTCTTTAACACCGGCATCCATATACCGTTTAATCTGACGCCCTCCTCCTTTCGGTTGCAATTATTTGGGTGTTTACCGATTTCGATTGCCTCCCTGTAGAGCCTTTCGTAATATCCGCTCGTGGCCGCTAGTACTTGCGTCTCCTCGAAACGAATATTGTGGTTCCCTGGCTGGAAAGCATGCTCCGCAACAGCTGATCGTTCCGTTTCTCCTTTTCTACAATATCCCTTGTGCTCTTCCAAACGTTTAGAAACAGTTCTTTTAGTGGTACCCACATAAACATCACCACAGCTGCATGGGATCCTATACACTACAGATTTTCCAATGGTTTGCGAGCGTCCTTGACAGGCCTAAGGTATTCCTGTATCTTCCTGGTGGGCTTGTAAATTACGGTAATATTCCGCTTCGTCAAGATCCTCCCTATTCTTTCCGTTACATTTTTAACAAAAATGTAACGGCAAACTACATTTCCTCGATGTGCTTGTGTTTACAAACGAAAATGGTAGTTTGGGCCACTCAGTGTACCGCAGACCCACGCACACGGACCGTTATTTGCACCGGGATTCGAACCACCACCCACAACAGAAGCGGGGTGTTATCAAGACGTTAGCGGACAGAGCTAGAAATATTTGTGAACCTGAGTTGCTCGACGCTGAGATGGAACATCTCCACAATGCACTAACGAAGAACGGATATTCGTCCGCCGAAATAAAACGTGCGTTGAGGCAGCCACGCAGAAATCATACTGACGTACAGGGGCTACTGCAAAATCTAAGGTTTTCCTGCCGCCAGTAGCGAGCCAGTGTGTGTGTTGGACCTTCCATCGAGCTACGGACCCCCTTGAAGATGTCTCCCGCAGTCGGAGACGAAACGTTGGGAATCACCACAGAATTCATCAACCGACCACGTCATAACAGCCCGGATAATTATAATGGACATAATAGATATATCGTCATGACAGTTTTCTCAGTTGAAGACCAATACAGTAGTTTCCATGTCTTCTAAATCATCATGCCTCTAATCATTGCTGATAGTTGTAGGTGCTGTTCCCACGCCTAGGACAAGAGGCTGCCTTGAATCTCGGTCCGCTCTTCTGCCATCTTTGGTAAGGCCTTTGGCAGTACGAGAGTGACTGCTCATGCCGGAAGTGTTAAGTGCTATTGACAAGGGATTTCAGATCGATTCCGTATTTCTAGATTTCCAGAAGGCTTCTCACATTGTACCGCAAAAGCGGCTTGTAGTGAAATTGCATGCTTATGCAATATCGTCTCACTTATGTGACTGGATTCGTGATTTCCTGTCAGAGAGGTCACGGTTCGTAGTAATTGACGGAAAGTTATCGAGTAAAACAGAAGTGATTTCCGCCTTCCCCCCAAGATAGTGTATAGGATCTCTGCTTTTCCTTATCTACAAAAATTATTTAGAAGACAATCTAAGCAGCAATCTTAGGTTGTTCGCAGATGATGCTGTCGTTTGTCGTCTAGCAAAGTCTTCAGAAGAACAAAAAATTGCAAAAAGGTTTAGAAAAGATGTCTGTGTCGTGTGAAAATTGACGACTGACCTTAAATAATGAGAAGTGTGACGTCATTCACATGAGTACTAAAAGGAATCCGTTAAACTTCGATTACACGATAAATCAGTCAAATCTAAAGGCTGTAAATTCAGCTAAATGCCTAGAAATTACAATAACGAACAACTTAAATTCGAAGGAACACATAGACAATGTTGAGGGGAACGCAAACCAAAGACTACGTTTTATTGGCAGCACGCTTCGAAAATGTTACAGATCTACTAAAGAGATTGCCTACACTGCGCTTGTCCGTCCTCCTTTGGAGCACTGCTGCGCAGTCTGGGATCCTTACCAGATAGGATTAACGGAACACATCCGGAAAGTAATGAAGGGCAGCACGTTTTGTATTATCGCGAAGTAGGGAATAGTGTGTCACTGACATGATACAGGATTTGGGGTGGGCATTATTAAAAGAAAGGCCGTTTTCGTTGCGGCGAAATCTTCTCATGAAATTTCAGTCACCAACTTTCTTCTCCGAATGCGAAAATATTTAGTTGATGCCTACCTGTATGGGGAGAAACGCTCATCACAGTAAAATGAGGGAAATCAGATCTTGTAAGCGTTCGTTTTTCTCCGCGCGCTGTTCGAGACTAGAATAGTAGAGAATCATTGTAAAGGTGGTTCGATGAACCGTCTGCCAGGCACTTAAATGTGATTTGCGGAGTATCCATGTAGATGTAGATGAAGTCTTCGACTGCCATTGAGTACGTTTTTATGCTAAATTTTAGTAGAGTCTGTGTTCAGACCCAGGCAGTTTTGATCACTGGTCAAAAATGCTACCCGTACACCACGTATTTTTTGAAAAATGACAAATTTTCAAACAATAGTAATGCCACACCTCAGTAGTGCCGTTCAGTGGTCGTGGTAATTCGCGCAGACGTCTTGTAAGTAGGCTGTTTATGTTTTCTTATTGGCAACGTTACGTAGCGCTCTGTACGAAAATCACTGGCTGTGCTGTGTGCAGTCTGTGGCTAGTTTTGCATTGTTGTCTGCCATTGTTGTCATGAACTGCTATAGCTGGATGTGAACAGCGCGTAGCGTTGCACAGTTGGAGGTGAGCCGCCAGCAGTGGTGGATGTGGGGAGAGAGATGGCGGAGTTTTGTAATTTGTCATGAACTGATGATGTTATTAAGGTAAATACAGTGTTTGTTCTCTATTAATATCTTTCATTTGCTAACTATCCCTATCAGTAGTTAGTGCCTTCAGTAGTTTGAATCTTTTATTTAGCTGGCAGTAGTGGCGCTCGCTGTATTGCAGTAGTTCGAGTAACGAAGATTTTTGTGAGGTAAGTGATTTCTGAAAGGTGTAGTTTAATGTTACTCAGGGCCATTCTTTTGCAGGGATCTTTGATAGTCAGATTGCGTTGCGCTAAAAACATTGTGTGTCAGGTTAAGCACAGTCTTGTATAAATTATTCTAAGGGGACGTTTCATATGTCGACCCTTAGCCTAGGATACCTCACTGGAATCTTCTGATTTTTTCTTGTAGTTTGTGTATTTAGTGTAGCTTTTGTTTATTGCTAGCGCGTAATTGTAGAGAGAATCTCCTTTGTAGTTGCAGTCTTTCATTGTTGTACTGTAAAACAGTTGTGGCATGCATGTATATTTGCACCAAGTATTTCGCAGCTGCAATTAACTAGATATTATTTTCAGTGCTATATTAATGTGTTCTCTTATTTTTGCTATTCAAATTGTACTTTTCTGTGTTATCGTGTGAAATATTGTGACAATAATGGCGTGTGAAAAACGTAACACTCGGCTCCAACGTAAATTGAGAAATGACAGTGAAGACGAAAGCAGTGTGTTGGCCCCACCATATAATGAATTAACTAATATTCAAAGTAGTAATTGGTAACTGTGCATAGGGAAATGGAGCGGGCGTCAAACAATGGCGTAGACAGTCAAACAGGTAGTGAACAGGGAAGCATTATCGATCGATCGGTCGGCAACAGCTCGCCTCAGGAATCCGAAATGATAGGACACAATTTTGCAAATACTGTAGATTCAGGTTTTGCGTCCTCACCGTTTTCTCAAATAAGTCAAGACACATTTTCTGCTTGTCAAAATGTGAATGTTGCTGGTGCAAATGCACTGCCGAAAAGCGTAGAGGAACAGATTCCGGACACTAATGCATTGTTATTACAATTAATGCAACAAATGGGACAAAATCTTCAAAAGTTAGACACAATGGAACAGAATCAGAGACAAACACAGCAAAAGCTGCAAAAGTTGGACACAATGGAACAAAATCAGAGACAAACACAGCAAAAGCTGCAAAAGTTGGACACAATGGAACAAAATCAGAGACAAACACAGCAAAAGCTGCAAAAGTTAGACACAATGGAACAAAATCAGACACAAACACAGCAAAAGCTGCAAAAGTTAGACACAATGGAACAAAATCTTCGGAAGTTAGACACCACACTTGAACAAACACGTGAAGATTTAACTACTGAGTTACATAACATTGTATCGAAATGTCAAAAGGTCTGTAATGACGTAAAAACACAAATTTGTGAGCATTTTCAGCCTATTTTTTCGCGGCATGAAAATGCATTACAGAATCACGAAGTAGCCATAAAAGAGCTGCAAACCATTGTTCATGAAAATCATGAGACCTTGTGGGCTAAAATTGACTCAGTTGCATCTACCGATTCGGTTACGCAACTGGCAAAAACTCAGGAAAACTTAAAGAACACAGTAGATTCGATTTCAACACAAATGGACACTCTGAAACTTGGTTCAGAAAAACACACTGAGGAAATGTGTTCACTATCGGAGAAAGTAGCTGAACTTTCGGATCAGGTCACTAACTTATCTACAAAGGTAGATGATGATCTGAATGACACAAGACCCGTAGCCTTCACTGACACAGAAGAGTATGAACAAATAAGAAAATTCAAACAAAATCAAAATCAAATCAATACACAGTACAAAAGAGAAATCCGGGAAGTACAAGATCAGTTGACACAGGTAATACAAGAATTACGTATTTCAGAGGACACTCACGCCCCAATACTGGAAGAGGGACATAGAAATACGGAAAAGCCACAATATAATAACACAGAGCATTTCGGTAATTATGAAAGGAATTGGCAAGGTGCACCGAATTTTGAGATGGAACCGCCGACACGACGTAACAATGACCGATATGTGACTCGCCGACATGATGATTTTGACTATAAGCTGTTCATTACTACACGTAAATTCAAAACATTTAAGAATTCTGGCAACGACATTCATCCACAAGCATGGCTCCATCAATTCTCTCATTGTTTTCCTCCTAACTGGTCATTGGAGCACAGATTAGAAATTATGTGTGGCTACTTGGAGAATGAACCAGCTGTAAGAATGCGATCGGTCATTCACGATTGTCACAGTGAAGGAGAATTTTATCATGCCTTCCTCTCAGCGTATTGGTCTCAAGCTACACAAGATCGTGTAAAACATAGCATCATAATGATGAAACACTTCGAACAATCTGAATTTTCCAGTCTTGTGAAATATTTTGAAGACATGTTGCACAAGAATCAATACCTGTCAAACCCATACAGCCCCTCAGAACTCATCCGCATTTGCTTAATCAAACTGCCCGAACATTTGAGACATATTATTTTAGCAGGACGTTGCAAAGACGACATTGAAGCTTTTCAGGGACTGTTACAAGAATTAGAAATTGACACAGACAGTTGCGGGATGCGAAAACAGGAAAACAATTACTACAGGTCACATCCGTCACAATTCCGTGACGACAGAAACGATAACTGGACGCGACAAGGCTATTCTCACCACATAAATCGTGACCAAAATAGACACCACCCGTATGACAACCGTTGGCAGAGTGGTAATAATTACAGGGAAAGATCACCTCTCCGCAATAATGACTATCACAGAGACAGTCAGAGAAACAGACAATATGGGAACCAAAATAATTATTATCAAGGGAGACAGAATAACTTTAGACGCAACGGTCCAGCGCGCAGTTACGATTCAGGGAGAAATTCTCCACCACATGACCGACAAGAAAGAAACTATCGAATCTACCGACATGAGGACAGACGATATGATCGTAACGACAGACCTGAATTGCATCAGAACTGGCGAGATTTAAACAGAGCAGAGCACTCTCGTCACGATGAATTTGTAGAACTTAGGTCTCCAAATCCCAATAACGATGCGCGCCAACAAAGAGACAATAGGCAATGACTCACTCTGCTGGCAGCCACAATACGTACTTATGAAACTGACGACGCAGCTGCCGTAGCTAGTAATTACGTAAAAATGGAAGACATTAGGGACATCTTACTCCAGGAACACAACGTAGAACATAACAACATTGCATATCCTGTGATTCACATTACTGTAAATGACGTAAAATTTACGGCAGTACTTGACTCTGGCAGTCTCATTTCAATAATTAGTGAAACAGCTTTTAGCAAATGCAACAAATCGAACGATTGCCCCACACTTCCGTTACGTAAGATTAAATTACAAGGTGCAATCTTTGGAAAAAGTGTAGATGTACGTCAACAAACCAACTTAGAATTCTTTTGTCAAAGCCACAGCTTCTCTATGAACTTTCTTATTGTTCCATTATTGTCGACGGAAATTATACTGGGAGTAGACTTTTTGAATGAATACAAAGCAATCTTAAGCTTTCACGATGCTGAAATAAGTTTAGAGAAAGAAGGTAAGTCAATAGCTTTGAAATTTGAAGATTGGCTCTCAAACCATGACGAGGAAATTAATCGGCTTTACCTTCTGTTAGACAACAGTTCGGAATTTTCTACGGAACTAGACACTAACAATCACTCTGCAAGTACTGACAGGGATAATATCGACGGCATGTTTGAAATTAATGAGTTAATTCAGAATAAAATTCAAACAATTGAGAATTGTAATGACACTGATAGGCAGGACCTTTTTGAGATTTTACAAGCACATTCCACAGTTTTTACTCACAAAACAGGAACAATCAAGGGATTTCAATACCAATTTCGTGTTCGTGAGCATACTAAATTTTGTGTTAGACCATACGTAATTCCGGCGCATTATAGGGACCGTGTTAGAACAGAAATACAATCTATGCTTAATGAGGGCATTATTGAGCCTGCAGTAAGTTCATACAACAACCCATTACATGTTGTTGAGAAGAAAAATGGATCGATCAGGCTTGTTTTAGATTCGAGACAAATCAATACTATCATCATTCCTGAAACAGACAGGCCGCAGACGATGGAAGAAATTCTTCAAAATTTTAATGGTGTAAAAGTGTTGTCTTCCATTGATCTCAGATCCAGCTTTTATCAGATCGAACTTCATCCAGAATGCAGAAAATACACAGCTTTCCTTTGTTTCGGCGTTTGTTATCAGTTTCGGAAACTTCCTTTTGGTTTGAACATTTCTTCGGCAGCATTCATTCGCGGGTTAAATTCCATATTACCTGAGTTCTTAAAACGTCACATCACCTTATATGTGGACGATATTCTTATAGCAGAAGCTTCATCTGAACAACATAACCGCATCCTCAACAGTTTGTTACGTATTTTTGCTGAATCTGGAATTACAGTTAACTTGGAAAAGTCTGAATTCGGTAGGTCAAAGGTGAAGTTTTTGGGACATTTTATTTCTTCTCAAGGCATTCAGCCGGATCCTGAAAAGTTAGAAGCAATCAGAGCCATTCCAGTTCCATCCACAAAAAGACAAGTCCGCAGTTTTCTAGGTCTCGTAAATTTTTACCGTCGTTTTCTGAATATGCAAATTCTTGTTACACCAAAACTTTGTTCTCTCACTGGAAAAAATACTATTTGGAACTGGGACGAACAAGCACAGTTGGAATTCAATTCTTTGAAAGAAGCGTTACTTCACGCGCCAATACTAGCTCATCCAGATCTGTCACAAGATTTCTGCCTTAGCACGGATTCTTCTAAAGTCGGTCTTGGTGCCCATTTATTTCAAGAAGCCATAGAAAATGACACTACCATTCAGAAAACCATTGCTTTTGCTAGCCGAGTGCTAACAAAATCTGAAAAATTTATTCCGTTACTGAATTAGAAGCTTTAGCTATCGTTTGGGCATTTAACAAATTCCGTTTCTTTCTTTCTGGTAAGCACGTAAAAGTATACAGTGATCATCGTGCATTACAATTTCTTATGTCTTCAAAATTAAATCATGACAGGCTAAAACGTTGGGCATTGTTTCTGCAAGAATTCCGCTTCACAATAGTCTACATTCCCGGCAAGGAGAACATTGTTGCGGACGCGCTGTCACGCGCACCGGCTGGGCTTGAGAAAAGTAACACAGAAGGCAACCTCGAGAAAAATTTCAGTATTCTTTACATTCAGAAAGTCGCCTTTGAAAACTTCATCACCACATCTTTAAAGGACATTGCTCATGAACAAGATAAAGATCCGATTTGGAAAGACATCAAAAGTAAATGGCATGAAAAGACACACACTCAGATTCGGCATTATTACCTGGTTAGAAACAACATACTGTTCAAACGCTGCACTGTTGATGACAATCTATGGGTACTTTGCATTCCAGACGATTTTGTTAATAAGCTCATTTGGTACATTCATTTCAGCTACGCACATTTTGGTCCACGAAAATGTTATCATATTCTTCGAACGACTTGTTATTTTAACAATATGGAAAAGAGAATTCGAAGAGTCTTGTCTATTTGTAAACTTTGTCAAAAGGCGAAACCATCTACTGTCTCCCATCGTGCTCCGCTGTTTCCTATTATTCCTTCTAAATTAAAAGAATTTGCTGCTGTTGATCTCTTGGGACCGCTTGTCAGAACATCTAATGGATTTGCGTACGTTCTAGTCGCTGTTGAACTTACTTCAAAATTTGTTTCTTTCACTCCGTTACGTAAAGCCACTGGACGGTCTGTATCCAACGCCTTTGTTAAAAATTTCTTACGTGAAGTTGGACACGTTAGTAAAGTCATTTCAGATAACGGACCGCAATTCAGATCTGCTGTTTGGTCACGCATGCTTCGGAATCATAAAATCAAACCTGTTTTTATTTCATTGTATTCACCACATTGTAACCCGTCTGAACGGATTATGAAAGAAATCAATAAGCTTTGCAGACTTTATTGTCACAGAAAGCATCAGCATTGGGACAGATATTTACACTTATTTCAAAATGTGCTGAATGAAATGCCTCATGATTCCACTGCTTTACCACCTACTCTTGTACTGAAGAATGTAGAACCTCCGAACAGAATCAGAGAGCTTGTACCTTTCCCGAATACACGTAAACTTCGACACAAAGACATAATTGATTTGGCTCTTAAAAATATAAAATCTGCAGCAGACAAAAGGAGAAAACTAAACGGTAAAGCAAATGCAAAGAAATTATGTATTGGTCAGAAAGTTCTCATTAAAGCTCATTCATTGTCACATAAGAAGAAACACTTGAGTCACAAATTCTTTCTAGTTTACAATGGACCTTACAGAATCCGACGTATACCACATGATAATTGCGTTGAAGTTGAAACTCTGCGTACTAGGAAGAGTAAAGGTTTACACCACATTTCACATGTAAAACCATTTATTGACAGATAATCTGCTTTTTAACTTAGTCTTTGCAATTTTCACTTCACGCTACTTGTACAATTTGTCACACTGAGAAACTGTTAACATGCAACAATGTTTGAAGTTAAATATCCAGTCAAGAACCAAGAGAACTTATTTAAACAGAAATTACGAATGCATTATTATGGTGAACAGGCGACACAGTGTTATTGTGTGTGTGCATTCTTGCTTGTTAGTTGCACGATTACGTAGCGATTATAAGGCTCGCATACTTAGAACATATCTGGTACTGCTAATGAGATTTTAATGCAACATTTTGGTTCACTTGAAAATACATTCTGGATTTAAAGTACTTTCTGAGAGATACCAGATGACACAGTGGTTAGTTTATGTGACAGCTACACGATTATATCACGACGTTACTAATGTATGACACAATTTACATTGTTGCTTTTGCGGAGTGTCTGTTTTATATCTGCACAGTTTTTTCTGAATTCTACTATAAAGCGAGACATGTTTTAGTGGTGACTTTTGTGCTATTGCTACAAGGAGACAGCCTTTTCCGTAGGACAACAATACGTTACAGCACAGTACTTTCCTCATCACGGCAATAAGCGTAATAACTAAGTTATCTATACGCAAAGCATTTCACTTTTGTGTATCATGAGGTAAGTACATTGACTTCTGCAGAACTTAGCTTTCGGAGGACAATAACTACGACACTTCCCAGACATTATCTTACAGCAAGACGCATATTTAGCGTTACAGGACACGTATTTGAGTGATTAATTTTGTACTTAAAACATGTATTTTTAAAGATTTTTGAATTACAGAGAAAGTTTTTCGTGGTACATTTCATTCCATTCGTGTAATCTGTAACACCTGAGGGTATAATTACAATAATCCTCAGGGGGGTACACGCCTACTTTGTGTACTATATGTTTGGCAAGCACAAGGAGCCCTAGCTGATATGGTGTTTGCTTACACAACTTTACACATCGGTACCATATTTCTCTAACACACAAATTACACAGCTATCTGATCATTTAACTGAGAGAGACAAACTTTTTATTACGTCAGTGATAGATGTTTACGTGATTACACAGTTGGGTAACTTCACACTTATGAAATTGTATTTTGTCTGTACTTTGTGAACTGTTCATATTTTTTCAGAACCATTGTGATACTATGAGAGCTTTGAATGATGTATTTGGTATGGGATCATGATTTTTAAAGTACGTTTGAGGCAGATGACACTTTTGACATGAGCAGAGAATTTTTTAATTATTGGAGGAAGCTACGACGATTTTGAGGTTTGACTGAGGTGTTATGATGTTATTATTACGATGACGATGTGTATTATGCTGTTGAAGTATGTTTATGTCAATAAGATGATGCTACCATATATGAGGAATGTGATTACGTGTTTATATGTATACGAATAGTGAATAGAAGTTAGGGACTCTTGACTTGTGAAAAAGGATGTTGGAAACCAAGAATCGTACTTTAAGAGTTATGAAATGTGTGTGTAAATGCATGAATGTATCACAATGCCGGCAAAATTTTTTTTGGACAATGTTATATTCATAGGATTTTGTTTCTACACATTTGCAACGCAAATTCTCGACCCATGAAATTTTGTATATGAGACTGTCTCTGTAGCGGAAAAATGTCGTAAATATTTCCGTAAGAAAGTGACCACCTGCACGTGCGTCGTCGGCACACAGCTGTGTCAAACACCTGGAGAACAAGCCATTAGAGTGAGGGCCTTTCCAGAAGCACAGGTAGAAAAAAAAAGGAAAAAAGGTAGGCCTTTATCCTCACCATTGACATTCCTTTAGAGAAAATATTGCAAATGCGACACCCTCATTACTTCCATTAACCTTGCTATTGATATTCCTTTGTAGAGGGCATCGCTAATGCGACACGCTCGTTACTTGAAAACATATGATTTTTGTAATGCGTTGTGGGCACACAGCTGTGTCAAACACCTGGAGAACAAGCCATTAGGGTGTGCCTTTTATCGCTAATGCGACATGCTCGAACTTGAAAACATGTGATTACACTGTGGAGCTCGTAATTTATGATATGCCTAATGAAATGATTAGAAACATTTTACATCTATTGTCTTTGTAGTTAAGAGATTGCTCATTTTGTTCAATATCTGGTTTCCAGCTGTGTTGCAGCATTAGTTTTATAAAATAAAATGCATTTGCTAATGTGAACACTTTCTGTCAACAGATCTATTAAATAATAATTTTGTAATCCACATTCTTTAAAAAAGGAGCACTTGGAAAGGAAAGAACAATAAGAAGGGACTAGTAACAGTAACTGGACACATAGTTTTCTTTTCAAGTACATGGTAATATTTTTTTACAATAAGTTGTTATGGTGCACCACTTTAATTACATAGACATTAAGATGTGAATATACATTTCCCTTGTCTGCATTATCGTCTTTAGTGTAATATTTTTTCTGCTTGAGCTATATCATGTTTAGATATAAGTTGCTGCTGCTGTTTGCCAGGCATAGTGTTATTGAATTTGACTTTTGCTAATTTATGCTGCTAGCTTTGCCAATTTGCATTTTTTGTCTTTGCTGTTTGTGATAATTTGTTATGTGATGCTGCATTGCCTCGTCCCTTGGTATATATATCTCTGAGCTCAGTAGATTTAAGTTAGCTTAAGAAGGGTAGACTATATAAGAAACTGACTATGGAGAATAGGTAAAGAATGCATTGCGAAGTTATATGAAAAAGATTTGGGCCCCAATGAGTATTGTACAATCAGAAATACTTATTTTGAAAGAGATATAAATAGAATATAGGAAGGAGGTATAGATAGGACTTTTTGGGAATAATGATGAATGAAGGGAGATCTCCGAGAAGTAAAGAAAGTTTTGTTTGCAAAATACTGCAGTAAAACAAACCCTGTCCTTTCCTTGTATTATTCCGCTATATGCTTGTGTACCCTTGTGTATTTATGTTCTTCCTGTATTTATATGTGTATCTGACAAGATTTATGCTGTAGAATTTTTTCTTCTTCTAATACTAAGCTACATTCACTATGATGAGGAATACAGTTATCCTCATATATAATTGGCATTAATAATATGTTATTTACCTTGTAAAGATGCTTAGACATTATTTATTCTGTTTTGTTTTAATGCTAATGTGTAAAGTTGATGTTTCAAAAGTTATTCTGATCTTTTATGTATTTACTTATGTCATAATTCTTGTAACACTGATGTATATGTTTATTTCTATTGTTTTGTAGAGCCTATATTACTACAAATGTAATCTGTATTGTTATGTTTTTTAATGATGTATTTTGTACCTTTGTAATTGTATTCTTACGTCATAAAATTGTAATTGACACCAGTTCATCATATTATTAACTTGTAAGCATTCATTTCACTGCACACTTTTCTGTTGGTCATACTATATGGACACTATGTGAGAAGTTGGGACTGTTAGTGTTTGCACATGTGTTATGAATTCAGCAGGGGACTGGATAACAGCATTGCTGGTTCTAAGGACAATTCCAAAAACTTTGTGAGTGCACAAGTGGTGGTTATGGACTTCTCTATTATCCACAAGACTCTTCAATGGTGATTGTGCACCTGCACAGTCGCAGCAGATGGCTGCTGGCCATCTCTACAAGGACTGCAGTGGGTCTACACCTTTGCTGACTCACCAATACCATTATTTCTACAAGGACTGCAGTGGGTCTGCACCTCTGGGGGCCCACCAATACCACAATCTCTACCAGGACTACAGTGGGTCTACTCTGTGATGACCTACCTACCAATATTCTTCAAAACGTCGAATGACTCTGCTGTGGGTTTGCTCTGTTGTGGCCCATTACCTGTCAGCATGTCAAGAGTCAGCACAGTCTTTCAGTTGGAAGGACAACACTACTTCTTCAAGACTGCATGGAAATCCACTACTTCTGTGTGCATTGTCTTTTACTGCTCAGACTTAGAAAAAAAAAACACTGAAATTTTACTGTGATGAACTGTCTTTATGGACTGTGAGAAAATTTTAGCTTTTGACCAACATTGCATAAATAAGTGTGTGCATTTGATATCTTTGTTATTGTAATTATGAAAAAAATTTTCAAATCATTATTGGCCACTGCCCAAAAATATTTTGTAAAATTTTTTGTGGGGAGCATGGGGGCTATGTAAGTAGGCTGTTTATGTTTTCTTATTGGCAACGTTACGTAGCGCTCTGTACGAAAATCACTGGCTGTGCTGTGTGCAGTCTGTGGCTAGTTTTGCATTGTTGTCTGCCATTGTTGTCATGAACTGCTATAGCTGGATGTGAACAGCGCGTAGCGTTGCACAGTTGGAGGTGAGCCGCCAGCAGTGGTGGATGTGGGGAGAGAGATGGCGGAGTTTTGTAATTTGTCATGAACTGATGATGTTATTAAGGTAAATACAGTGTTTGTTCTCTATTAATATCTTTCATTTGCTAACTATCCCTATCAGTAGTTAGTGCCTTCAGTAGTTTGAATCTTTTATTTAGCTGGCAGTAGTGGCGCTCGCTGTTTGCAGTAGTTCGAGTAACGAAGATTTTTGTGAGGTAAGTGATTTCTGAAAGGTGTAGTTTAATGTTACTCAGGGCCATTCTTTTGCAGGGATCTTTGATAGTCAGATTGCGTTGCGCTAAAAACATTGTGTGTCAGGTTAAGCACAGTCTTGTATAAATTATTCTAAGGGGACGTTTCAGTCTTAATAGTGTTGGTCAAAATGCACACCGAAGCGTGAAGCAGGAATCACACCATCCACCCTTCACTTCACGAGCCACAGTCACTACGCGGAGGTGAAAATGTTGCTATGCACGCTGTTAGGTGGAGAATGTCAGCTGAGAGAGAGGAGCATGCGCTCACACAAACACCGACGCGCCCGCGCGCGCGGAACGACTTTACGGTACACAATGACCCAGACAGAGACACTCATACTAGCTTTACTGGGGAACTATTTCACAGAAAACGTTCTTTCATGAACACTAACTCTAAAGACGTTACCGCAACAACAGGGTAAGGAAGGTTAATAATACGACCCCACAAAAATTGTTAGACCAGCTCTCACGTTACAGTGACGCTGTATGTTGTTTACGGCGGTGTGAGTCGTGTCGCTTTGCACGTGCTTTACACGTTTTATAGAGAGCGTTCTGCAGCTGTCGTCACCCGCGTGGGAGCGCGTTAACGGACCACTTCCGGGATTCGCGGAGGCCGGGTTGCCGCGGTTCCAATCCACCTCGCGGATTAGGCGCGAGGTTGTTAAGCTAGTCAGCCTAAACGTGGTTTTTAGTTGGTTTCCCACATCCAACTAGGTGGTACCCACGTGGCACGTCAGACACACGCTACGCAAACATTTCGGAATAATCTCACACTTGACCATGAGATTTACTGTGTACGTAGAGAGATGGGGAACACACGTTACGTCACACAGGGGTGATAGGGCTAAGTAGGGCATACGGGCACCAAACACTGCCAAAAGCATATAACGATACCGACCTAGTAGAGAACGGGGAAAGGCAAGGAGGAGGAGGTTCAAAAATGGCTCTGAGCACTATGGGACTTAACATCTGAGGTCATCAGTCTCCTAGAACTTAGAACTAATTAAACCTAACTACCCTAACGACATCACACACATCCATGCCCGAGGCAGGATTCGAACCAACGACCGTAGCGGTCGCGCGGTTCCAGACTGAAGCTCCTAGAACCGCATGGCCACTGCGGCCGGCAAGGAGGAGGAGGAAGAAGAAGAAGATTGTATGCAATAGTTGTACGGTTCATTCTGATGGATATTGCTGCACAGTCGTTATGCTACACACTGTCATAAGGGGGGGGGGGGGGTAGGACGTCAAACGGGCCAACATGGAGCAGGAGAGGCACCACAGGACATTTTAACTTCCACTGTCTATACTTTTACAAACAAATTCATAAAACTTTGTCAGCATGACCAGAAAGGATTCAGGATTCACACTCTTGGCAGTGGAAGTTCAAAAACGTAACAATTTTGTTTTTTTATGTTTGAAATAGTAAGTGAAAAAATGATGAAATTTAACATGTAAAAAAATAAATTATTTTGTTATGTTTTTGAACTCCCACTGGTACGAGTGTCAATCCTGAATCCTTTCTGGTCATGCTGACAAAGTTTTATGAATTTACTTCTAAAATTATAGACAGTAGGAATTAAAATGTCCTGTGGTGCCTCTCCTGCTCCACGTCGGCCCGTTTGACGTCCTATCCCCCTTACAGAAAAAAAAAGCACCAGAAGACATGTCCAGATGTCAGTGTTAACTTCGTACACATACACACACACCATTCCTAGATATGTAAATGATTAGAGCTTCAGTTTTCTGTGAGACGTAGAATGGTCTCCAGAGTGCTTTAGTGTTGTTCGTGTTTAGTGTTGTTAGCAGGCGTACCAAAGAATATAACCTGGTATCATATACGATACCTCCAGGTTATATTTTATTTTAGTTTTTTCTCTGGCTCGTAGAAAACTGCAACTTTTCTGGCTTGTGATAACATGTACGATACACACACTCTTACACAGCTCACTTCTTTCCATTTGCTTTAATTACTTATTAAAGCTTTACTAGCGTTCCCCTGTTAATAGCTAACTATAAATTAATGTTAGTTCGAAATCTATATAATTTAATATTTTGGGTATCATATATGATACCCTGGGACTCAATACCAACTACCTTTCCTTTTTTGGAAGTGGGCTTTTATGTATTTTAGCTGATTACCGGGCTTGACTGCCATGTTTAAAAGAACACTACAAAATGCCGGCCAGAAGTTTGCAGAGGCCTTACCTTTGTATAGTGTGAGCAGTGTAAAGTGTTCCACAGTCAGTACGGATTCTTGTGAAACACAACTAGCTCTTTACACTCATGAAGTAATGAGTGCTATCGACAGGGGATGTCCAATTGATTCCATATTTTTAGATTTCCAGAAGGCTTTCGTCATCGATCCTCACAGGCGTCTTCTAACCAAACTGCGTACCTATAGAATATCGCCTCAGTTGTGGACTGGATTCGTGATTTCCTGTCAGGAAGGTCACAGTTCGTAGTAACAGACGGAAAGTCGTCGAGTAAAAGAGGAGTAATATCCGGCGTTCTCCAAGGAAGTGTTATAGGCCCTCTATTGTTCCTGATCAATATTAACGACATAGGAGACAATCTGAGTAGCCCTATCAGATTGTTTGCAGATGGTGCTGTCATTTACCGTCTTGTGAAATCATCACATGACCAAAACGAGTTGCAAAACGATTTAGACAAAATATCTGTATGGTGCGAAAAGTGGCAATTGACCCTAAATAAAGAAAAGTGTGAAGTTATTCACATGAGTACTAAAAGAAATCCGCTAAATTTCGATTACGCGATAAGTCACACAAATCTGAAGGCTGTAAATTCAACTAAATACTTAGGGATTACAATTACAAATAACCTAAATTGGAACGATCATATAGATAATATTATGCGCAGAGCAAACTAAAGACTGCGATTCATTGGCAGAACACTTAGAAGGTGCAACAGGTCTACTAAAGAGAGTGATTACACCACGCTTGTCCGCCTTATTCTGGCGTATTGCTGTGAGGTGTGGGATCCGCATCAGGTGGGACTGACGGATGACATTGAATAAGTTCAAAGAAGGGCGGCACGTTCTGTATTATCGCGAAATAGGAGAGACAGTGCCATAGACATGATACGTGAATTGGAGCGGCAATCATTAAAACAAAGGCGTTTTTCGTTGCGACGGGACCTGCTCATGGAATGTCAAACACCAGTTTTCTCCTCCGATTGCGAGAACAATGTTGGCACCCACCTACATAGGGAGAAATTATCATCGCGATGAAATAAGAGAAATCAGGGCTCGCACAGAAAAATTTAAGTGCTCGTTTTCCCCCGCGCCGTTCGAGAATGGAACGGTAGAGATACAGCTTGAAGGTGATTCATTGAACCCACTGCCAGGCACTTTATTGTTTACAGCAGAGTAATCACGTACTGTAGATAGATGTAGATGTTTTACTACTGACAAGAATTGCACAAAAAAAGTAAAAATAGTACAAGTAATGTTAAGTTAATACCGATCCACGTGATAATATTAGGAAAAGCAAAAATACCTTGAAAAATATTGCTGTGGTAACTTAGTTTGAATATTTCGAATTGTTTACTTACAATTCTACATCTACATCTACATCCATAGTCCGCAAGCCACCTGACGGTGTGTGGCGGAGAGTATCTTGAGTACCTCTATCGGTTCTCCCTTCTATTGCAGTCTCGTATTGTTCGTGGAAAGAAAGATTGTCGGTATGCCTCTGTGTGGGCTCTAATCTCTCTGATTTTATCCTCATGGTCTCTTCGCGAGATATACGTAGGAGAGAGCAATATACTGCTTCACTCCTCGGTGAAGGTATGTTCTCGAAACTTCAACAAAAGCCCGTACCGAGCTACTGAGCGTCTCTCTTGTAGAGTCTTCCACTGGAGTTTATCTATCATCTCCTTAACGCTTTCGCGATTAATAAATGATCCTGTAACGAAGCGCGCGGCTCTCCATTGGATCTTCTCTATCTCTTCTATCAACCCTATCTGGTACGGATCCCACACCGGTGAGCAGTATTCAAGCAGTGGGCGAACAAGTGTACTGTAACCTACTTCCTTTATTTTCGGATTGCATTTCCTTAGGATTCTTCCAATGAATCTGTCTGGCATCTGCTTTACCGACGATTAATTTTATATTGTCATTCCATTTTAAATCACTCCTAATGCGTACTCCCAGATAATTTATGGAATTAACTGCTTTCAGTTGCTGACCTGCTATATTGTAGATAAATGATAAAGGATCTTTCTTTCTATGTATTCGCAGCACATTACACTTGTCTACATTGAGATTCAATTGCCATTCCCTGCACCATGCGTCAATTCGCTGCAGATCCCCCTGCATTTCAGTACAATTTTCCGTTGCTACAACCGCTCAATATACTACAGCATGATCCACATAAAGCCTCAGTGAACTTCCGATGTTATCCACAAGGTCACTTATATATATTGTGAATAGCAACGGTCCTACGACACTCCCCTGCGGCACACCTGAAATCACTCTTACTGCGGAAGACTCCTCTCCATTGAGAATGACATGCCGCGTTGTGTTATCTAGGAACTCTTCAATGCAATCACACACTTGGTCCGATAGTCCAATGCTCTTACTTTGTTCATTAAACGACTGTGGGGAACTGTATCAAACGCCTTGCGGAAGTCAAGAAACACGGCATCTACCTGGGAACCCGTGTCTATGGCCCTCTGAGTCTCGTGGACGAATAGCGCAAGCTGGGTTTCACAAGATCGTCTTTTTCGAAACCCATGCTGATTCATAGAGAGTAGATTTATAGTCTCCAGAAAAATCATTATAATCGAATATAATACGTGTTTCTAAATTCTACAACTGATCGACGTTAGAGATATAGGTCTATAGTTCTGCACATCTGTTCGACGTCCCTTCTTGAAAACGGGGATGACCTGTACCCTTTTCCAATCTTTTGGAACGATACGCTCTTCTAGAGCCCCGGCATTTCCTCTTTTGAGCGATTTTAATTGTTTTGATATCCCTCCCATATCTATTTCGATACCTACGGTTTTGTCACTGTGCGACAATCTAGAGAAGGAACTACAGTGCAGTCTTCCTCTGTGAAACAGCTTTGAAAAAAGACATTTAGTATTTCGGCCTTTAGTCTGTCATCCTCTGTTTCAGTACCATTTTGGTCACAGAGTGTCTGGACAGTTTGTTTTGATCTACCGCTTTCTAAATTTCTTAGGATTGTTGAAAGTTTTGATATCAAGTTTGTATCCTTACTTATCTTGAAGTCTACAGCAAATATGTGTGATGTGTGTAATGTATAAGATTCTTTTTTGTAATAAAGCAATAAGAAGCTCCAAAGTTGTGTGTATAGTTGTCCTGTTTAAGTTCTGAGGTATCATATACGATACCATTTATAAAAAGAATATCAAAGCCCAGTGTGTTATATTAAAAGGACTCTTTAAAACATTAAAAGTTTCGGTTAAAATTAATGTGGATAAAGAATGTGCAATGGTAACTGTTTGTTGAAGTAAATTTTGCAGTCAGACTTGCTTAAAAATCTTTGGGTTTTCAAAGATTATCGAAAATATAGAAGCAGATAAATTGAGTTACCTCTTAAAACAATTTGATGTTATTTCAAAGCTAATAGAATACTTACTCATACTTAGGCTACAAAATTTTGTTCAGTACACGAATAATACAGCTTGCTGTCCACTGTACCAGGTGAGACAATGCCTGATGTTTTATGTTAACTGGTGTCTTACTGCAGTAACAGGTCAAATTACTGATGAAACTTTCATGGTTGTTGTAGTAACACGATTCACGTTTCCGTCGCACTTCACCTAGTGGAAACCGGGAACTGTCTGCTAGACCTGCCCGATGTGAACTGACTGGGCACGGCCCGTGCTGCCTGAGTTGTTGTTCCGCCGGCAGAGGGCGCGGCCGAATTCTCGCGTGCCCTCTGGTGGGCGGGACTTTACTTGCGGCAATTACTGTCCGTGACGCTCCGTGCCGCTGTGCGCCTCCCGCGATCTTTCTGGTGGCTACTGCACTCCTACTCCTTCGGGGTGTGAAGCCACTGTGATCCACTGCGTCGGAAGGTGGAGCGTCGTGCAGTAGCGATGACCTCCACGTCCATTGGAAGGCTGCAGTCGGGGGGATCTGCCAACCCTTGAGCCGGAACCTTCGAATACGGTTGGACGTACCCACACGAAGAGGCCCCCGTCGTCCCACTTCCGGAGCCCGGGACAGAACGGGTGACAAGCTGTCGAACTCTGGATCCCACTCCACCTCGGGAGGGTCAAGATCCAGTGGGGAAGGGACGACCACAGGTGAACCAGCCTCCTGAGAAACCGGGTCTGCGAGGGGGGCTGGCTCTCGCCGGGGCATAACGACGGCGATGCCGGTGCTGGAGCTACTGGAGGCCGCCAAGGCTGAGAACCATCGCATTGTGATGGAGTCACAGGTGGGAGTGGCAGTAGCGTCCCCTGAGAAAACAACAAGGGTGCTGGCAATGGGGAATCCGGTGCCCGAGGGTTCGGAGGGTGGGTGCCCAAACGTGGACGTAGCTGATTTTGGTGACGACGTACCTCCCGGTCCCCTGCCTGCAAGGTATAGAGCCGGCGGCCATTGCGGCGCAGGACCACCGCCGGTATCCAACGTACGTGCGACAAAACCCACGCGCCCAGACCGACATACCTGGTGGAACGCCGGGTACCCCGCTTTGCGAAGACTGGCGAGGACCGGGCCGGAGGAGGTGCAGCAGAGTCCTAGGTTGGCGCCCGTGGAGGAGCTCTGCGGGGCTGCGTTCTCCCATCGGTGTGGTCCCGTATGCTGTGAGGAAAAACATCAACGCCTCCTCCGCAGGAAATTCGTGCACATACCTTTTCATCTGCGTCTTAAATGTGCGCACCATGCGCTCGGCTTCCCCATTCGATTGTGGATGAAAGTGGGCAGAGCAAATGTGCCGAATACCGAAGCGAATACAAAAATCCTGGAAGGTCTGCGAAAGAAACTGAGGTCCATTGTCCGATACCAGGGTGACTGGCAGACCTTCCACAGAAAAGATTTTTGCTAGTGCCTGGATTGCAACTTCTGAAGTGGTTGAGGAGCAGCGAACCACATATGGGAATCGGTAATAAGCATCAATGACAATGAGCCAAAAGCCATTGAGAAATGGGCCCGTAAAATCTATGTGAACACGTTCCCATGCCTGGGTTGCAGGTGGCCATGAAGAGAACGCTGACCTGGGAGACGCCTGTTGGCTCGCACACTGGGGACAGGCGGCCAGCAATTGCTCAATTTCTCTGTCAATACCAGGCCAGTACATATGGGCGAGCCGAAGCCTTCAATTTCAAATGAGCTTCAAAGTCTGAAACACGTCCCAGGCCCTCCTCAAAGATATCCTTAAAGTCAGAGATCAAAGATTCCAAGGAACGTCTTCGGAGACCAACTGTATGGTGTCTGCGATAGAAAAACCGAAAGCTTGAAAGGCATCCAACCCAAAAAGGTTAGCGGAGCTCGCATCACTGACAAGAATAAAACAAACTTTAGCAATGTGTCCTTTTTTATTACATTTGCGACAAACGGCCCAACGCTGGGGTCACTCTGACCGATCATGATGTATATATCACGACGCAGAGGACGGTAACAGGGGCCGGCGGCTGGAACTCTGTTTACGCGCCGTGCGGCCGGATTGTACCGCTCGTACGTCGTCCACCCCGGACGCAGTGGACGCGGCCGCGCCGCCCTGAACCGCCGCGACGTCGCACCACTCATCCAACTGTTGACCGGCGGCGTGAGAGACTTCATACGATTGAGCAATGGACAGGACTTCCTCAAGGGAAGGGTCTTCCAACTGCAGGGCCAGTTGCCGGACCTCCCTATCAGGGGCCGAACGAACAATGACGTCGCGCACCATAACGTGGGCATACGACTCTCGCGACTGCTCCGTGACAAAATGACGCTATCGACTAAGACCGTGCAGGGTAGCGGCCCCGCCCGGTAAGACTGATGGGGCTGCTTCTTGCATTGATAGAACTCGACCCTAGCCGCCATAACATGCGTTCGGCGGCGATAATATGAAGACAGCAATGAACACAATGCGTCAAAAGACAAGGACGAGGGTTCCTGCAACGGCGCTAGCTGCCGCAAAACTTGATACAGCGAGGGAGATATCCAAGACAAGAAAAGAGCACGACATACCTCCGCATCGGCAACATGAAACGCCTGGGATTGCGTTCCAATCCTCCGCCGTCTCGTCATACGGGGGAAAGGGGGGAGGGAACGGCGCTGGAGCAGACTGCGTGGAGAGCAACGCCGGAAGCACTTGTTTCATGGTTGTCATGAGCTCCGTCTGCTGCTCAACCAAAACCCGCACCAAATCCTCCATGCCGCGGATAAGCTGCGAAACCGGAACAACGACGCAACACGCGAAAGAACGACCCTACTCGTCGCCAATTGTGTAGTAACACGATTCACGTTTCCGTCGCACTTCACCTAGTGGAAACCGGGAACTATCTGCTAGACCTGCCCGATGTGAACTGACTGGGCACGGCCCGTGCTGCCTGGGTTGTTGTTGTTCCGCCGGCAGAGGGCGCGGCAGAATTCTCGCGTGCCCTCTGGTGGACGGGACTTTACTTGCGGCAACTACTGTCCGTGACGCACCGTGCCGCTGTGCGCCTCCCGAGATCTTTCTGGTGGCTACTGCAGTTATGCTTGCTAAAATAAGGATCCTATGTGTATAGGAAAGTACATATCATTAGTGTAATAGGACCTTGTGCTCACTAGTAGGAAACATTTGACAGATAGACCATTTGTTATGATTATAGTAATTGCTTTCAGTGACTGTTTGTCAGTGCATTTCATTTAAATTTTATTCTAAGTAGAAAGGTATTTAGTTGAGAGAGACTTAATCTATGCCCAGTTCATAGTTTTGTAGTGAACTATGTTTACATTTTTTTGTTAGATAGGAAAATGTTTGAAACGTAAGACAGAACCTATGTCCAATTTATGATTCTATGGTGAATATTAATAGTAATATTGTTGAGACCAGCTTGTTTGACTAAGCAATGAGTACATTAGTGTGTGTTAGCATCTGTTGTACTTAGGCGCCGGCCGAAGTGGCCGCGCGGTTCTGGCACTGCAGTCTGGAACCGCGAGACCGCTACGGTCGCAGGTTCGAATTCTGCCTCGGGCATGGATGTGTGTGATGTCCTTAGGTTAGTTAGGTTTAACTAGTTCTAAGTTCTAGGGGACTAATGACCTCAGCAGTTGAGTCCCATAGCGCTCAGAGCCATTTGAACCATTTTGTACTTAGGCAAATAGTTTGTTCTGCTCTGACTATCAGCTCAAATATTAACTTTAACATATGCTTCATTGCACTCTCGTGTGGCAAAGTATCGGTTGTGTTCGTCCATTAAAGTTACTCATATCCATTTTCTTGAATAGGAACGTTACTCATTCTTATGCCCAATTAGGCTGGCGACCGTTTTCCTTATCATTTGTACAGAGTGGATAGGTAAATTTTGTTTGTTACCGTTTAAACATTTACGTAATTCTGACTTTCCCTTCCGATAAGCCACTTCCGTTAGGTACATCACGGTCAACATAACAAAATTCCTTCCAGAGGGTAACACTGCTCTGCTTCTTTATACTATAATTGCTTTGACTAATAATTTCGTGATACAAATTGCCTCCAGCTTTGAGGTTTTGGTATAACAGGACGGTAGTATTATACATTGTTCAAATGCTTTGGAGAGGCTCTGTGGAGATACTCCAGGCTTCGTCGTGTGACTTCATGGCATGGCTGATAATGATTGAGGGGACTCTGAGGCGCAACGGTGAATTACAGACATCCTGCGTCTCCATGGCTTATCTCTCCTGTGACAGTATCTTGGTGTCGTTTTTCAACAGGACAATGCTCGTCCACACTTGCTACACGCATGATGTGGACATACTCTGGGGACCGACGAGGTTCTTAGATCTGTCCCCAGTAGAATATGTGTGGGACCATCTAGACGACCTTCTCAGTGCCAGTGTCCAGGATACTGTAACGTTACATGTCTCACATATCGACCGCCTAGAACTGGACTGGTAAGGTGAATTTGTTTACGCAGTTGTGTGGCCCCAGCGCTGAGAGCGCGTCGCGGCCGGGCGGGCTGCCGCGGCTGCTCCAGGTGAGCCAGCAGGTACGTCGGCGAAGAGCGGCATGTCGGTTCATCCCAGGGCTGGGAATTTGGACTGCTGTCGCTCGTATGACCTCTGTGCGGGAGACAGTGCTCCAGTAAACCACGGAGTGTCAGACAAGCTGAAAGATGGCTCCTCACAGCTCTTTCAGAGTATGTAATAGTTAACAATCAGATACATTTGCGATTTCAGATAAAGGGGTCCATCCAGTGACACAACAGTTCAACATTTTTAAAACATCAGAGATAATATTTCACAGAAAATGAACATTTTCATAATGAACCCCTGAGCCGCGCGGGATTAGCTGAGCGGTCTCAGGTGCTGCAGTCATGGACTGTGCGGCTGGTCCCGGCGCAGGTTCGAGTTCTCCCTCGGGAATGGATGTGTGTTTTTGTCCTTAGAATAATTTAGGTTAAGTAGTGCGTAAGCTTTGGGACTGATGACCTTAGCAGTTAAGTCCCATAAGATTTCACACACATTTGAACTTTTTCGAACCTCTGAATTAACAACTATTAAACGCTTCTTGCGATTTCAGCATGCGACATCTCAGATGATAGCATTGCACGATAGTTCTTGAAAGCAACTCATGTGCATTTATTTTATATACCATATTGAATTATGACGTCTCTTGTAACTTTTTTGTTACACAGCTGTTTGTCAGAACATAGTATTCTTCACATTTACACAGCTAATGAATACAGCATGAATCCTGACATACTGTCATACTTTGTTGCTACCTTATAACGAATTACTATTTTGCCAGTAAGTTTATTTAAATGTTGATTACAAAAATGGCTCTGAGCACTATGGGACTTAACAGATATGGTCATCAGTCCCCTAGAACTTAGAACTACTTAAACCTAACTAACCTAAGGACATCACACAACACCCAGTCATCCCGAGGCAGAGAAAATCCTTGACCCCGCCAGGAATCGAACCCGGGAACCCGGGCGCGGGAAGCGAGAACGCTACCGCACGACCACGAGCTGCGGACTGTTGACCAGAACTGCTACTAAAAAACTGTGCTACTTCAACAGTGGTCAATCGGATGTGTTAGCGGACACCACAACTGAAAAGAGAGCAATTGAAATAAGAACACCGTGAATTCATTGTCCCAGGAAGGGGAAACTTTATTGACACATTCCTGGGGTCAGATACATCACATGATCACACTGACAGAACCACAGGCACATAGACACAGGCAACAGAGCATGCACAATGTCGGCACTAGTACAGTGTATATCCACCTTTCGCAGCAATGCAGGCTGCTATTCTCCCATGGAGACGATCGTAGAGATGCTGGATGTAGTCCTGTGGAACGGCTTGCCATGCCATTTCCACCTGGCGCCTCAGTTGGACCAGCGTTCGTGCTGGACGTGCAGACCGCGTGAGACGACGCTTCATCCAGTCCCAAACATGCTCAATGGGGGACAGATCCGGAGATCTTGCTGGCCAGGGTAGTTGACTTACACCTTCTAGAGCACGTTGGGTGGCACGGGATACATGCGGACGTGCATTGTCCTGTTGGAACAGCAAGTTCCCTTGCCGGTCTAGGAATGGTAGAACGATGGGTTCGATGACGGTTTGGATGTACCGTGCACTATTCAGTGTCCCCTCGACGATCACCAGTGGTGTACGGCCAGTGTAGGAGATCGCTCCCCACACCATGACGCCGGGTGTTGGCCCTGTGTGCCTCGGTCGTATGCAGTCCTGATTGTGGCGCTCACCTGCACGGCGCCAAACACGCATACGACCATCATTGGCACCAAGGCAGAAGCGACTCTCATCGCTGAAGACGACACGTCTCCATTCGTCCCTCCATTCACGCCTGTCGCGACACCACTGGAGGCGGGCTGCACGATGTTGGGGCGTGAGCGGAAGACGGCCTAACGGTGTGCGGGACCGTAGCCCAGCTTCATGGAGACGGTTGCGAATGGTCCTCGCCGATACCCCAGGAGCAACAGTATCCCTAATTTGCTGGGAAGTGGCGGTGCGGTCCCCTACGGCACTGCGTAGGATCCTACGGTCTTGGCGTGCATCCGTGCGTCGCTGCGGTCCGGTCCCAGGTCGACGGGCACGTGCACCTTCCGCCGACCACTGGCGACAACATCGATGTACTGTGGAGACCTCACGCCCCACGTGTTGAGCAATTCGGCGGTACGTCCACCCGGCCTCCCGCATGCCCACTATACGCCCTCGCTCAAAGTCCGTCAACTGCACATACGGTTCACGTCCACGCTGTCGCGGCATGCTACCAGTGTTAAAGACTGCGATGGAGCTCTGTATGCCACGGCAAACTGGCTGACACTGACGGCTGCGGTGCACAAATGCTGCGCAGCTAGCGCCATTCGACGGCCAACACCGTGGTTCCTGGTGTGTCCGCTGTGCCGTGCGTGTGATCATTGCTTGTACAGCCCTCTCGCAGTGTCCGGAGCAAGTATGGTGGGTCTGACACACCGGTGTCAAAGTGTTCTTTTTTCCATTTCCTGGAGTGTAGTATAAGTACAGAATCATCGTGAAAGACTGGCAGTACTTATATCTCATTTATAAATAATAATAATATTAATAATATTTATAAATAAAATAATAAATACGCCAAAACGGCACTAGTCACAAAGATATTCAAGATAAAAAATTGTGATGCGAGCCACTAAGGGCTGCTCGTTACTTACGCGGTCACATGTTGCAAACTGAGTCCGTTTGCAACCTGTAACGGCATAAGTAACGAACAGCCCTTAGCGGCTCGCATCACAGTTTTTTATCTTGAATATCTTTGTGACTAGTGCCCTTTTGGAATATTTATTATTTTATAAATGACATATAATTTCTGCCGGTCTTTCACGATGATTCTGTACTTATACTCTGTATTATACGTTTTTAGTCATAATTCTGTGACCATGTTATAGACCATTCTTTGATTTAAATTCTGAGGAAGACACTCCTAGCAGTGTTGAAACCCGGTTAATTCGTTAAAAATAGTGACTGGGGGCTGCTTTCTTTCAGTTGTAACTATTCACGGTCTCTGAACGTGCAGCCATGTACAAAATTTTGAAAAGAGAACATTGTTAAAAAATATTTAATGACAATTGGTTGTCATTTGTCGGCAGCGCACTTGCACAATAATGCTACCTTATTTATTTATGAACCAACTATTACTTATATTTATTGTAAATTATCTGAGTGAAACTGAATGTTTGACATTTCCTTATTTAAATATTGTTTTAATACATTAGTTAGTTTCAGAAGTGGTCATGATGAGTTAAATGATGTCCACAGAAGATCGCTATGCAAGAACGAGATAGCTGATAGTAGCAGAAATCTATGGCAGTCACGTGGAGACTGCAAAAAAATGGTTCAAATGGCTGTGAGCACTATGGTACTTAACATCTGTGGTCATCAGTCCCCTAGAACTTAGAACTACTTAAACCTAACTAACCTAAGGACATCACACACATCCATGCCCGAGGCAGGATTCGAACCTGTGACCGTAGCGGTCGCGGTTCCAGACTGAAGCTCCTAGAAACGCACGGCCACACCGGCCGGCCTAGAGACTGCAACTTTTCGAGTGAACTCAAGGGAGCGATTCCAAGCACACTGTGTCGAGTGCTGGAGGAAGGCAGACCTGCCTACGGTAACGTACACGATGTAGTCACTTAGGTGATTGAGTCTGGGTGATGAACGGCCGCTACAAGACTCTAAATCACGAGAGATCTGGATGTGTCGCAGAGTAGGACTCTTTTTTCCGCTTGTATTACAGAACTCAAGGCACACAGAGAGTGAGTTACTATTCTTTGTGTCGTGTGTGTTAATTTGTGGATCGTCATGTTGAACTCTGAACTGCTTTGAGCTCGCGAGTATTTCGTGTGTTGCGATTACAAAATGAACTTAGTTTTCACTTATCTTTGATTATATAGTTTGGGGATTTTTTTGCCATTCACGTACTGCTGTCAACGTAACATTACTGAATTTGATAAACGAATTTTCTGGCTGTATTTTACGCTCCAGGGTAGCCGAGAGCGCTAATGCGCTGCTTCCTAGACTCGGATAGGGGCGCCGGCCCCGGATCGAATCCGACCGGCGGATTAACGATGAAGGGCCGGTGTGCCGGCCAGCCTGGATGTGGTTTTTAGGCGGTTTTCCACATCCCTCTAGATGAATACTGGGCTGGTCCCCACGTTCCACCTCAGTTACACGACTTGCAGACATTTGCAACACGTTCACACTCTTACATGGCTTACACTAGACGCAGACAGCTGGGGTACACTAATTCCTTCCTGGGGTGTACGAGTTGGCCACAGGAAGGGCATCTAGCCACCCCTTAAACTTAACATGCCACATCCGATTAACCATGGCCGACCCTGCGTAACCACGGCACAAGGCTCAGAAAGAGAGAGAGAGAGAGAGAGAGATTTTCTGGCTGTATTTTAATTGACTGTCATAGGATCATTTCCGGTTTATTTGAGATTTCTTTTCTTGAATAAATATTATGTAACATATTCTCTGTCGTCTACGTAAATTATAGACATTAGAGTAGAATAGTAGTTATTAAATTATTTATTTTGACTGCAGGATCACAACAACAGGTTATTTTTTGCAGCGAATTAGCTGCCTGGCGTGAAAGCAGATTTGTGTGGCTTGCCCCTATGACTACATCGAGCTTCTTCTCTCTCTCTCTCTCTCTCTCTCTCTCTCTCTCTCTCTCTCTCTCTCTCTCTCTCTTTTTAACAGAGGCGTGCATAGCCCAAGTACCAAACATGAGAGCAATATCAGGCAAAGTCGCAACAGGTTTGCTCGTATGGGATGCTGTTATGCTGTTTAGGGGAGCAACTACACAAGCAGTAACCTTTAAGCAACGTAGCAATGTTGATGACCAGTTATATAAGTTGTGGAACAGATTTCCTCAAGAGAGGATGCAATGGTTTTATGAACTCCTTCCCAACCGAATCAGTGCATGCATAGAAGTCACAGGGGCTGCAACGTCATAATAACGTCACAAAGCCAAGTTCTTTTTTAAGTTTGACTCGATTTTGTATTCACTGAAATAAAACCAGATAGTCTCTCAACCCGTGAAGTTTCATTTCCCTCTACTCTTCTGGATAATTTACTTTTTTTTGCTAGGCACTGTAATTCTATTAATTTCTCCGCTCCATTTTTTTTTAAAAAAAGAAGGATCGACTGCGAGAAATGTGTCCAACCTAATCGACTTCTTCAGAAGGAAGGCCCTTACCATAAGCTAAATTTTAGTATAATTTAAGTTTGTTATGATGGAACATAACGGAATCTTTCAGCTAGTACGTAATGTTCCTTTAAATAATCCATCTCTTTCCAGGTCGGTGTTTTTATTCATATTGATTTTACCAGCTTTTTTCTTGTGGTTCAGATTTTTGTATTTTTTTTTTCATTTCGAAACTATCACCAGAAAGACTAATACAGGGTTATTCATATTTACCTTCAGGGTTTCAGAAGGCGACTGCGTGGAAACTACAATAAAAAGGTATAAGTGAGAAATATCGGTGGATAGAGCCTCTCTCCAAGTTTCAACGCGTGGCGTCATTGCGAAGTGAACCACTAGGTGGCAAGTGTGTCAGAACAGGGAGCATAATGGAGCGATGAGGCATTTTATGCCTTTGATTTCGATAAATGTTTGTTTTCACGGTTCAGCGACGATTTTGTACCACATATCATGGAGAAGTTAGAACAGCCAGAATAACCGATGATTGTTACTAAGCATTCTGTGAAACTAGCTACTTATGTTATGTGAAGAAAACAGGCTGGCCTGTTAAAACAGTTGAAACTAAAAATGTCTAATATACAGTTTCACTTAAAATTGCAATCACTGTCTCACATTGACCTACGTAGTCATACCCAGTCATGATGAGTGTTAAATTGTCAGCTTTGTCCATGTCTGAATGTGCTATTAAACTCCTAACTGAACTATAGAACATATGCGAAAAAGGAGACCTCGGCTTACTGACCTCTGACACAACGACAAGATGAGCACCCCTGATTGAACATTCAACCATTCTCCATAATAAACTAATTTCTCAGTCAAAAATTGTTAAGAGACATCATCGTCGCCTTTATTTACACTGCGCGGAAAAAAACGCAACTCTCTCAAAGACAAGGTCATCTTATTGATAAGTGAGGTGACAAGTGATTCGTCATTATAGGAGTATATGATCACAGATTTACACAAAATGAAACACACATATCAATAAATGGTGCCCAGACAATCATCAACATATCGTGAAACTTCCTGGCAGATTAAAACTGTGTGCCGGACCGAGACTCGAACTCGGGACCTTTGCCCTTCGCGGGCAAGTGCTCTACGAACTGGGCTACCCAAGCACGACTCACGCCCCGTCCTCACAGCTTTACTTCTGCCAGTACCACGTCTCCTAACTTCCAAACTTTACAGCAGCTCTCCTGCGAACCTTGCAGAACTAGCACTCCTGAAAGAAAGGATATTGCGGAGACATGGCTTAGCCACAGACTGGGGGATGTTTCCAGAATGAGATTTTGACTCTGCAGCAGTTTTAATCTGCCAAAAAGTTTCGTATCAGCGCACACTCCGCTGCAGAGTGAAAATCTCATCAACATACCGTGTTGCACCCTCTGCAGGCAACGTAGGCGTGTATTCTCGCATGCAAACGATCGAAAAGGTGTCGAATGGCGCCCTGCGACAGGTTGTCCCAAGCATCCTGCGCCTTTCTGTGCAATTCGGCAAAGGTTCTTGCAGGCCCTGGAGATCGAATAAGTTTCAGCTACACCATGTCCCATATCTGTTCAATTGGCGAAAGATCTGCACTGAAGACAACAGAGCGCCATTCCAAACGCCAGTCAACTGTTGCACGACACCAAAGTAGCCATGCTCGGTGATGTCGTGGTGTTAGTGGTAGCGTGCCAGAGGCACACGTGACCTTAATCTTGCTGCAAACAAATGGGTCCTAATGGTCTCCCACGACGCGACAGGTGTAACACGTGCCCGGATTTCGTCTCTGGATTGTTGTGTTGGCTGCTGTGGTAGTCAAATGGTTCAAATGGCTCTGAGCACTATGGAACTTAATATCTGAGGTCATCCGTCCCCTAGAATGTAGAACTACTTAAACCTAACTAACGTAAGGACTACACACACATCTATGCCCGAGGCAGGATTCGAACCTGCGACCGCAGCAGTCTCGCGGTTCCAGACTGTAGCGCCTAGAACTGCTCGGCCACTCTGGCCGGCCGGGATAATCATTTTTGAGATTAAACGAATTGTTGTGCTGAAAATACGTAACTGGTTTTATATTTTTTTGATCTGCCTGAAATATCATTTATAAGTAAATAAAGTCACGAAATACTATAGACCGGTTCCGCCACATACTCTACCGGGCGGCAGCTCAGTGGCCACAGAAGCAACGGTCCATAGCTTACGGGAATTGCGTGACCTGTGCCGATACATCTGGTGCCACATACCTCCAGTAATGTAGCAAGGACTTTTCGAAGCCATACCGCGCAGAATAGTTGCTGTATTGCGTTCGAAAAGATGACCAGCACGTAAGTAAACGTATTAAATGTATTGGTTCATCAGCTATTTGTCAATTTCACAGTATTTGTACACTTTCTGAATCAAGATGTCGTGTTAATGGATGGACCACAAGATGATATTACTATGGAAACTAGTCGTTGAATAAACATATTTCCGCTTCTCGTTAGCCAAGTCCCTTTTCTGTCTTTTTTAAGATATGTTTATAGATGTTTTACAAACAAAATGTATAAAATAGTACTATTACAAATTCATTGCTTTGTCATTTGCTTTCTAGTATTTACCCATAAAATATTTAGCTGTCAATGATTTCAGAAAACAAAACTTCTACAGGTACATTAATTTCTTCGTTTCCTCATTCACAGTTTCCTAAAACATTATCAACTAAAGAGCCCAATAAAAGTGTTTTAAAAAAAGAAAAAAAAATCAAAATTTTTACTTTAAATTATCTGAGTGAAACTGAATGTTTGACATTTCCTTATTTAAACATAGTTTTGGTTCAAATGGCTCTGAGCACTATGCGACTTAACTTCTGAGGTCATCAGTCGCCTAGTACTTAGAACTACTTAAACCTAACTAACCTGAGGACATCACACACATCCATGCCCGAGGCAGGATTGGAACCTGCGACAGTAGCAGTCGCGCGGTTCCGGACTGAAGCGCCTAGAACCGCTCGGCCACCGCGGCCGGCTTGTAGGAGTCAGCCTCGTCACAACCAAGGAAGGGGAGAAGTTGTGTTGGCTGGTGGCAGGACTCCAAAATGTGTATGTACATACACTTGCAGATTAATAGACGTCTATATTTCTAAAAAGGAAAGAAGCATAACTTTGCATTGTGAGGTGACTTGATGTGCTTCCTACATGTAATTACTTTTATACTTTTATTACTCGCACAACGCCTTCCTGTTACTCATTACTGATGCTCTCGAAGTCTGCGACCGAACTGGACCGACCAGCGATGGGCGGCTGGTTAAGTCAGTGCTGACACGGGGTGCTGAACTCTGTCTTCTTGGAGGTGTGGCGCTGCCCGCGCTTTCCATTCACGCGCGGATCAGCGTCTTTTTGATGCCGTTTCGTGTCGCTGTGCTTGTCGGTGTGAAGTCGATGCTTCATGACTGCACGTGGACGGTGTTCGGTCGGCTATCGTTGCTGGTACAACGCGAGATCTTGGCGTGCGTCTCTACTACGCTACCGTCTAGAACCTGGTCTACAGGCGTGGGATGTTCCAAAGACCACTGTTGAAGGAAGCGACACACCACCGATACAATATACCAACAAGTGCAGCAATCGTTCGATGCGTCTACCCAGCTTCCTACAGGTCCACAAAGCGACCCTGTTCAAACGGCTGACGCTATTCAACAGGAGAACATACTCGTCGGCGGGGCACGGCTGTACCCTAGAATGAATGTTCGAGTACTGTTCACCCGTAACCTCAGTATAGTTACTGCATGCAGAGTCAAAACAGAGGGTACACAGACGGGTCTCCGGAACTCCGCCGCCGCCGCCAACCGTGACAAATTAATCACTAACAATGCAACCCCTCAGCAAGCACATATTACACCGTGGTGCCACTGAACGCAGTCCTTGAGGGTGTTGCAATATTTGTAATTTACGTTACTGCAATTTTGGCCTTTTACGCGGCGTGTCAATCATTTTACGATATCTGAAGGGCCAAAGAAACTGGTATAGGCATGCGTATTCAGATACAGAGATAAGTAAACAGGACGAGTACGGTGCTGGGTCGGCAACGCCTATATAAGACAGCAAGTGTCTGGAGCACTTGTTAGATCGGTTACTGCTGCTACAATGGCAGGTTATCAACATTTAAGTGAGTATGAACGTAGTGTTATAGTCGGCGCACGAGCGACGGGATACAGTATCTCTGAGGTAGCAATGAAGTGCGCATTTTCCTGTGCGACCATTTCACGAGTTTACCGTGAATATCAGGAATCCGGTAAAACATAAAATCTCCGACATGGGTGCGGTCGGAGAAAGATCCTGCAAGTACGGGACCAAGGACGACTGAAGAGAGTCATTCAACGTGACAGAAGTGCAGCCCTTCCGCAGATATCAATGCTGGGGCATCAACAAGTGTTAGCGTGCGAAGCATTCAACGGAACATCATTGATATGGACTTTCGGAGTCGAAGGCCCACACGTGTACCCTTCATGACTGCACGACACAAAGCTCTACCTCTCATTTGTGCCCGTCAACGCTGACATTGGACTGTTGATGAGTGGAAAGATGTTGACAGGTCGGACGAGTCTCGTTTCAAATTGTATCGTGCGGATGGGCGTATATGGGCATGGAGACAACCTCATAAATCCGTGAACCCTACGTGTCAGCAGGGGACTGTTCATGTTGGTGGAGGCTCTGTAATGATGTGGTGCGTGTGCAGTTGGAGTGACCCATATCACTCCCGATACGCCTAGATACGGCTCTGACAGGTGACAGATCCGTAAGCTTCCTGTCTGTTCACCTACATCCATTCATGTCCATCGTGCATACCGACGGACTTGGGCAATTCCAGCAGGACAATGCGACACCCCACAATTGCTACAGAGTGGCTCCAGAAACACTCTCCAGAGTTTAAATACTTCCTCTGGTCAGCAAATTCCACAGATATGAACATTATTGAGCATATCTGGGATGCCTTTAAACGTGCTGTTAAGAAAGGATCTACACCCCGTCGTACTCTTACTAATTTATGAACAGCCCTGCAGGATTGAAGGTGTTAATTCCCTCCAGCACCACTTCAGACATTAGCCGAGTCCATGCCACCTCGTGTTGCAGCACTTCTGCGTGCTCGCGGGGGCCCTACACGATATTAGGCAGGTGTATCAGTTTCTTTGACGCTTCAGTGTAGATTCGTCTCACCGTCTGCTAAAATGGTCTCATAAATTGGCCTCTGCCCTCTTGTTTGCGTATAAAATGCATCCAGTTAAAACGTAGCGTAAAGTGGAGCGTCCTGCCACCGAAGCAGAAAGCTGTGAAATATCAGACTGAGCCCTATCCGTCATACGTGGAGACCTGCATCGCGGCAGCTTCGAATAGCCTAGGCGGGTAACGGAGCATCGTCGAGGACGCACCCACGGAGAACGATATCAAGGCCAGAGCGGGCTGCTCTCTGCGACTACCGCTGCACCTTGCGGGTATCGCTGTAAAGTACAGCTATACACAAGCTATATAGCTATATGCAACATACAAGGTGTACCATAAAGGCAGGCCTTAAGTTTCGGGAGCCAGTCTTTGTACATAAAAAATGTACACTACCTAAACAAAAGTACTCGGACACCTGTTAGTGGACACTGATATGGAGAGTGGCCACCCTTCACCTTCGTGACGGCTTGAACTCTGCTGGGGACATGGAATGGCAATCAGTCCTTTCTCAAGAGCCGAAACCAGAGAAGGTTGGCGTCTGGCGCG
Source organism: Schistocerca cancellata (assembly GCF_023864275.1). Lineage (NCBI taxonomy): Eukaryota > Metazoa > Arthropoda > Insecta > Orthoptera > Acrididae > Schistocerca > Schistocerca cancellata. The sequence continues at coordinate 83,025,884 of NC_064634.1, read as the reverse complement.
AAGTCGACGTTCTGCCTCAGTCGCTAGGTGATCCCTTGGGTTCAGGTCGGGACACTTGGGCAACTCAGTCCATTTCAGAAATGTTACTGTCCACAACACATTGCGTCCAGTTACTGCGTTCTATAGGGGATTAGCCACGCTGATGCGATCTGTCATCCTCTCCAAACTTTTCCTCTAGTGCAAGCAGTATAAAATGCTTCACAATGTATTCATATAATGCATTATTTAGCCATTTCTTAAGCTCAATAAGAGGACCACACCCTAATCACTAAAACCTGCCATACAGTAACACCGCTTCCTCTGTATTTCACTATCAGCACGTTCTCCTGGCGCCGGCCGCGGTGGTCTAGTGGTTCTAGGCGCGCAGTCCGGAACCGCGGGACTGCTACGGTCGCAGGTTCGAATCCTGCCTCGGGCATGGATGTGTGTGATGTCCTTAGGTTAGTTAGGTTTAATTAGTTCTAAGTTCTAGGCGACTGATGACCTCAGACGTTAAGTCGCATAGTGCTCAGAGCCATTTGAACCATTTGAACGTTCTCCTGGAATTTGCCGAAGTCAAACACTTCTGTCGGACTGTCACAAGGTATAGCGCGATTCATCACTCCTCGTCACTCGTTTCCAGTCATCCACTGTCCTATGGCGTCGCTCTTTATATCAGCTACAGCGTCGCTTAGCGTTGGCAACAGAAATGTGTGGTTGACCTTTGTACCCCACTCTTTTTAAAGCTCCACGCACAGTCGTTGTTGTAGCTGGACTGTTGTTACGACCTTAAAACTCACAAGTGATTCCTTCGTCTGATTTCAAATGACTTTTTTCAGTCACAGATCGCAATGCTCGGAGGTCCATGTCTGTCACTTCAAGAGGTCTGACCGGCCTTGAGTTAACTGTTGTCGTTCCTTCACGTTTTCACTCGACACCCAAAACAGTCGAATTGAGCAGCTTTGGAAGAGTTGAAATGTTCCAGATGGATTTGTTATTCTGGTGACTAGTCAACGTTCGAAGTCATTCAGATCTCCTGAGCGAACCATTGTGATGTTAGTGCTTCTCTCCTGACGACACTTGCACTCTTCGCCTCCTTTAATTATGTCGGGTTCCCTTCTCGTGACATCCAATGGTGAATTCGGCATTGTATGGCGGAGTAACGACTCTTTTGATCAGATAGTCTACACTGAGCTGACAGAAGTCATGAGAACTCCTAATATCGTGTCCAACCTCTTTTTGCCCGGCGCAGTGCAGCAACTCGACATGGCATGGACTCAACCAGTCTTTAGAAGTCTTTAGAAGTCCCCTGCAGAAACACTGAGCGTTGTTGTTTCTGTAGGGCCCATATCTGCGAAAGTTTGCCGGTGGAGGATTGTGTGCATTAACAGACCTCTCGATTATCCCCCAATAATCTTCGATGAGATTCATGTCGGGAGATCCGTGTGGCCAAATCATTAGCTCGAATTTACCAGAGTGTTCTTCAAAACAATAGCGCACAATTTTGGCCTTTTGGTATTGCGCATTGTCACCCAAATATTCCATCGTTGTTTGGAAACATGAAGTCCATAACGGTTGCAAATGGTCTCCAAGAAGTCGAGTGTAACTATTTCGATTCAATGATCGGTTCAGTTGGACCAGAGGTCCCAGTCCATTCCATGCAAACACAGCCCACACCGTTATGGAGCCACTACCAGCTTGCCTTGTTGACAACTTATGTCCATGGCTTCGTACGGTGTGCGTTACACTCGAACCTTTTCATCACCTCTTTCCATCTGAAACTGGAACTCATGTGACCAGGCCTCGGATTTCCAGTAGTCTAGGGTGTAACACTTTAAGTAGGCTGTTTAGGTTTTTATGTTGATAACGTCACGTACAGCTCTGTATGAAAATCACTGGCTGTGCTGTATGCAGTCTGTGGCTGGTTGGCATTGTTGAAATATTCTCTATTGTAGTGTTGGGCAGTTGGATGTGAACAGCGCGTAGCGTTGCGCAGTTGGAGGTGAGCCGCCAGTAGTGGTGGATGTGGGGAGAGAGATGGCAGAATTTTAACAGCGGACGATCTGGACGTGTGTCCGCCAGAAAGAGTAAATTTGTAATACTGGATATCATGAACTGATATATATATATATGATGACTTTTGAACACTATTAAGGTAAATACATTGTTTGTTCTCTATCAAAATCTTTCATTTGCTAACTATGCCTATCAGTAGTTAGTGCCTTCAGTAGTTATAATCCTTTATTTAGCTGGCAGTATTGGCGCTCGCTGTATTGCAGTAGTTTGAGTAACGAAGATTTTTGTGAGGTAAGTGATTCATGAAAGGTATAGGTTATTGTTAGTCAGGGACATTATTTTGTAAGGGTTATTGAAAGATTGCGTTGCGCTAAAAAAATATAGTGTGTCAGTTTAGTGTTGATCAGAATAAGTTAAGAGAGAAAGGTCTGAGTACGTTCAGTTCTGCTCAGCTGTTTGAAAATCAAATAACGTAAGAGGTTTATCAGCACAGTAATTCATTAATTTTTCTAAGGGGACGTTTCAACACATATGGTCACGAGCCCAGGTGAGGCTCTGTAGACGATGTCGTGCTGTTAGCAAAGGCACTCATATCGGTCGTCTGCTGGCATAGCCCATTAACACTACACATTCCTAACGAATACGTTCGTCGTACGTCTCCCATTCATTTCGACTGTTATTTCACGAAGTGTTGCTTGTCTGTTGACTCTGACAACTCTACGCAAACACCAGTGCTCTCTATGGTTAAGTGAAGGCCCTTAGCCACTGTGTTGTGCGTGGTGAGAGGCAATGCCTGAAATGTGGTATTCTCGACACTCTTGACACTCTGGATCTTGAAATATTGAATTCTGTAACAGTTTCCTAAATGGAATGCCCCATGCCTCTAGCTCCAACTACTGTTCCACGTTCAAAGTCTATTAACTTCCTTCATGTGACATAACCACATCGGACACTTTCTCACATGAATCACATCTTTACATATGACAGCTTCACAAGCGCGGAGCGTTTTGTACCTTATGAACGCGATACGACCGATACCTGAATATGTGCATATCTCCATTCCATGACTGTTCTCACCTCAGTGTATATACGTATTTTATGGGAGCATGGCTCAGAAAACGCTTTATTTAGATTTTCTACTACCCTCTGCAGTACAGTAATAATGGAAGACATAAAAGAACAGAACGTACCATCGTACCATTTGAAGGCCTCTCTTTTAGTTAACATATTTGAGAGAATAATTTGTGCCAACTACTTTCGCAATATTAATCACCGTAAAATAGGATCACGTTCAAACTGACTCCTTTAGGATGCGAAAAGTTACGTCTTCGGACGCACACCATCACAAGAATCCGAATACTAACTAATGATAGTAGTGCAAAACTGTTTCATAAAAAGCAATAAAAAATTTTCAACCTGATTTCCCTACGCAGTCCTCCATTTTCGCTGTGAGCATACCGTATTTCGACTGCGTAACGTTCGCTCTCAGTAGTGCTTTTCACAGGTCGCAACACTCCTCCTGCTCATCGGATCTACTGGCACGAAGAGTCCACCGCAAGCTCACATTCGCAGTGCAGCTGAGACACCTAGTTTTTCCATTAAACCGCGAGGCAACAAAACGTCGAAGACGTACACACGAAACGAGTCAAAGCTTGTCCGTGACGCATCTTGTCAATATCTGTAAATGTCATACGCTATCAGTGCGATGGTTATACACTGAGGAGCCAAAGTCTTATGACCACCTGTTTAACAGCTTGTTGGCCCAACTTTGGAACTCAAAGGAGCTATCATTCCGAGTGGTGTGGGTTCGAGAACTCCTTGCTTGGTTTCTAGAGACGTGAGGCACCAGATGTCTATGCATCGGTCAAGCAATTTTCTTAAATTACGAGCTTGTAAGGCGTCCGGATGTTATGGACCTTACATGAACTCGATCCGTAACGACAGGACGATGCAGTATGAGATCCTCAGAAAACAATAATTATATCATATCAACAAAAGGTAGTTGCAGTTAATCTCATGTTCCGAAAACTAACAAAACCATCCCTACCAATAGCCGGCCAGTGTGACAGAGTGGTTCTAGGCGCTTCAGTCTGGAACCGCGCGACCGCTACGGTCGCAGGTTCGAATCCTGCCTCGGGCATGGATGTGTGTGATGTCCTTAAGTTAGTTAGATTTAAGTAGTTCTAAGTTCTAGGGGACTGATGACCTCAGATGTTAAGTCCCATAGTGCTCAGAGCCATTTGAACCATTTTCCCTACCAATATGGACAATGGCATGGAACAAACAAGTTAAAGCAAAATGCAGTTTGGAGATGAACCGAGCAGGTGGTTAATGATATCGTAAAACTCCCATTTGGCAAGAGAACGGCGAGCTTCAGCTCAGAAAGGGATAAGGCCAGAACAATACATTATTCCTTTTAACATAAATAAAGCCGGGACTGAGGGTAAGTGGCAGCATGTCATTAACAGGGCTAGGCTGCCACCCAGCAAGGAAAATAAAAAAGTATTCACCTCTAGTGAGACCGTGATTGGCTGAAGCCATACTTGGCGATGCAGATGCGACACGGTGGGGAGATCCCCATTATATAAAAGCATTTTGAGACCTAAAATTTCTATCTCTCTCTCTCTCTCTCTTGTCTCACGGCGGACCACACAAATGTGTGGAAATAATGCGAGGGCATTGAGAGCTTTGCTTTCTGCGAAGTGAGGATGATACGCTTCATGTATTGCGGCGACAGATAGCAAAGCAGTAGTTAATTATTCCTGTGGGAATTTTTGCGGGCAAAGAAATTGTGCACATCGCTCCAACCCATAGCGAGTGTGCAATAGTCATTATTTCGACTAGGGTAAGATTAACGTTCTACGGAACACAGGAAAATTGCGTCTGAGTGAATGGCTCTGAGCACTATGCGACTTAACTTCTGGGGTCATCAGTCGCCTAGAACTTAGAACTAATTAAACCTAACTAACCTAAGGACATCACGCACATCAATGCCCGAGGCAGGATGCGAACCTGCGACTGTAGCGGTGGCTCGGCTCCAGACTGTAGCGCCTAGAACCACACGGCCACTCCGGCCGGCGCTTTGTTATTTAGTTATTGAGTATCAAAAGTAATTGAACATATTATTGTCTATCGCTTGACCCCTGAAAGCAACAGTTGATAAATTATATGTAGAATAAAAAATGGAATAGCTGTGTTGTCTTTCTAGAATAGACCCCAAACGTTCACTTTTATTAATTTATGCATTCTAGGTACGTGACAGGAGCATTTCTAACGATTTTTGTTACGATCCGCACCTGATATTAGCTGCCTTACAGGGCCATTGTCATATTTATTTAGAATGTCTGTATGACACCTTGGGCACTTCAGATGTTTTGTCCATTTGCGCACTAAATGGCAAGCTAAGTTTGCACACATTAGTACACTCACTGTGCAGATACAAAGGTCGGATGTATGACAAGCTGATGCCCGGTGCCAGATTCATTCCACCTAGTTCATATCAGGCTAATATGGTGGCCATGACATCAAAGCGAGGCGACTGTCACATTCCTCAAACCACTGTAACACAGTTCACGCCTTGTGACACGGACATTTATTCTGCTGGCAGAGGCCATTGCAATAAAAGTGGATAAAGCATGAAGGGATTCAGCTGGATTGCAATACGAGGTGCATTCAAGTTCTAAGGCCTCCAATTTTTTTTTTATCCTAGACTGGAAAGAGATAGAAACATGCGCATTGTTTTAAAATGAGGCCGCGTTCATTGTCAATACGTCCCAAAGATGGCAGCACCGTACGGCAGATGGAATTTTACCGCCAGCGGCGAGAATAAGAACTGTTTTAAATACTTAAAACGGCGACGTTTTCCTTACTTGAACAGCGTGCAATCATTCGTTTTCTGAATTTTCGTGGTGTGAAACCAATTGAAATTCATCGACAGCTGAAGGAGACATGTGGTGATGGAGTTATGGATGTGTCGAAAGTGCGTTTGTGGGTGCGACAGTTTAATGAAGGCAGAACATTGTGTGACAACAAACCGAAACAACCTCGGGCTCGCACAAGCCAGTCTGACGACATGATCGAGAAAGTGGAGAGAATTATTTTTGGGGATCGCCGAATGACTGTTGAACAGATCGCCTCCAGAGTTGGCATTTCTGTGGGTTCTGTGCACACAATCCTGCATGACGACCTGAAAATGAGAAAAGTGTCATCCAGGTGGGTGCCACGAATGCTGACGGACGACCACATGGCTGCCTGTGTGGCATGTTGCCAAGCAATGTTGACGTGTAACGACAGCATGAATGGGACTTTCTTTTCGTCGGTAGTGACAATGCATGAGACGTGGATGCCATTTTTCAATCCAGAAACAAAGCGCCAGTCAGCTCAATGGAAGCACACAGATTCACCGCCACCAAAAAAATTTCGGGTAACTGCCAGTGCTGAAAAAATGATGGTGCCCATGTTCTGGGACAGCGAGGGCGTAATCCTTATCCATTGCGTTCCAAAGGGCACTACAGTAACAGGTGCATCCTACGAAAATGTTTTGAAGAACAAATTCCTTCCTGCACTGCAACGAAAACGTCCGGGAAGGGCTGCGCGTGTGCTGTTTCACCAAGACAACGCACCCGCACATCGATCTAACGTTACGCAACAGTTTCTTCGTGATAACAACTTTGAAGTGATTCCTCATGCTCCCTACTCACCTGACCTGGCTACTAGTGACTTTTGGCTTTTTCCAACAACAATGAAAGACACTCTCCGTGGCCGCACATTCACCAGCCGTGCTGCTATTGCCTCAGCGATTTTCCAGTGGTCAAAACAGACTCCTAAAGAAGCCTTCGCCGCTGCCACGGAATCATAGCGTCAGCGTTGTGAAAAATGTGTACGTCTGCAGGGCGATTATGTAGAGAAGTAACGCCAGTTTCATCGATTTCGGGTGAATAGTTAATTAGAAAAAAAAATCGGAGGCCTTAGAACTTGAATGCACCTCGTAATATTAACGAGGCACGCAGCTGTCATAGTGTCTTCGATTACGAACACAACTGCCGTGGAAACCTGCGCCGATGTACTACCTCTACTGGTCTACGATCGTTTTGCGGTGCATGGTTCAGCAGCCGTTGGCCAGGAAGACGGCGTAACCAGACACGCCATCGATCTGGTATCTACTTTATCCGATAATGCGACACGTTTCCACTGATATGCAATTCAATATCTATGATCGTAACTGATTGTAATCATAACTGACGACATTGCTCAACAATGTGCTCTGAATGTGGTGCACCTAAACACTTTTACATACACCAGCATTGTGCACAGTGGTCATACTACCACTGATTTTTGCATATCCTGCCTTAGAGAATGGGTGAGCTTCCGACTTCTATGTGCTGTAGTGCATGGGCATCAAACATTTTGTCGCCAACTCACGGTTTCAGCGTCCTTCAACCACTTTCCGCAGATACTCACGACTGTGCACGCGACAGCCGAAAAGCTTCGCCGTTTGCCAGGTGCCCGTTCCCGGGCGTCGCGCCCTTATGATCTGCCCTTTGTCAAAGTCGCTTGTATACCTAAAATTTTTGTGTATGAGTAGTCAAAGTAAGGACAGCGGTCAAAGTGCTCCCGGTTTACGGAAGTAGTTTCGTATTACTACCGATCGTAGAAATCGGAGAGATTTCCGAAAGGAAGCAGGGCGAGGGCTAGGACAAAGAATTCTCGAGAATTTAGTTGGCACTCTGCTCCCATACTAAGTGAAAGGTCCGCCCTCCTCTGCATTTTGGTGGAGGGCCATGGACAGCCTGCCTGAGGGACACTCGGCCCTGGGCGCTCTGACTGTAGGCTTCTGCTTTCCACTGGTAGGAAGGAACAAAGCTTCTGAAATTTAAGTTGATCCTACTGGATCACTCATATTTTTGCTTCATTTAAGAAGATAAAGTAATTATTTTATCCTTATCCACCAATTTTACTGAACTTCTTGCGTTATTTCACGTGTGGAGGTACATGGCACATGGCCTTTTTTGCGTCGGTGATGGTCCCATGGTAGTGTCCCATTTTCTATACAATATTTCACTACCTATTGCATTAGAGTTGGTTATTCATGTCCTTTTTTTTAAAGAACTCCATGCTAATAGTTTTTAGATCGTAATTTTAAAATATTTTCCGGCAGTTACCTTTGTGTTTCTCTTGGTACCACTTGAAACTTCGCTTCACCACGTGTGGATGAGGTGCCTGGAATTATGCAACTTTGCAGCTTAAAAGATAGATCACAATGCGTAGATATCGACAAATACCTACGTATGACATACATTTACATTATTTTTTCTCTAGTTAAGGTAAGTTGGCCATCAGCCACCCCCATGTTTCCCAGTGCACTGCTAAAGCTTAACTGTGTAGCTTAAAGGATAGATCACAATGTGTAGATTGCTACGAATACCTACACATGATATAAATCTCCATTACTTGCTTGTTTATGGATTTTTCTTGAGCTAATATAATTCGGGTATTAGACACCCACATGTCCCTTGATGCATTTTTAGATCTTAATTGTGTTCTTTAAAGGATAGATCAGGTTGTTTGTAGGTTCAGGCGAATACCTAAGGCACGAATTCCCATTATTTGTCTTTTTTACAATTTTTGTGAAGCTAGTGCAAAACTGGTCTCTGACTACTTCATATGTTCCCCGATAAGAGGCTAGTTCCAAACCACCTCCTTCAAAGCGTAGACTATGTGCACGTATATTTGAATTTTTGGAATTGTCATGTTTCTGAACTTATTGACTTATTGCATTTCTTGTCACCCATCTCCACACTTGTCGTCAGTCCAGCATTTCGGATCTACGCAATCGATCAGTTAACATACGTGCTATACTGGATAACATGATTACCTGTACTTATGGAAAGAACTTTTCGGTATCTGGTTTTATGATTTTGACTCCAATCTAGGTCTTGACTACGGACTATCCCTGTGAGTCCGTGGCATGTTCCTGCTCTCTGAATTCGGAAATAGGGTGAGGTGAAAGGGTTGTTGCTGTACTTTTTCTATATAAAGCGGCATATGAGTGAATTTGAGTGTTTCCTGCCTCGTCATTATTGCAGCTCCCCGCAATTCCAAGAGGAAGATGATTAGCGTTTATTTATCTGTTTATGATCACTCCTTCAATTCATTTACCTTGTGTTCATGAACAGAATTATCCATCAGAAGTTGATGTGTTTTCGAACACTGTGAATTTCTAGTGGCAATATACAGGGTGTTACAAAAAGGTACGGCCAAACTTTCAGGAAACATTCCTCACACACAAATAAAGAAAAGATGTTATGTGGACATGTGTGCCGAAAAGCTTAATTTCCATGTTAGAGCTCATTTTAGTTTCGTCAGTATGTACTATACTTTCCTCGATTCACCGCCAGTTGGCCCAATTGAAGGAAGGTAATGTTGACTTCGGTGCTTGTGTTGACATGCGACTCATTGCTCTACAGTACCAGTATCAATCACATCAGTACGTAGCATCAACAGGTTAGTGTTCATCACGAACGTGGTTTTGCACTCAGTGCAATGTTTACAAATGCAGAGTTGGCAGATGCCCATTTGATGTATGGATTAGCACGGGGCAATAGCCGTGGCGCGATATGTTTGTATCGAGACAGATTTCCAGAACGGTGTCCCGACAGGAAGACGTTCGAAGCAATTGATCGGCGTCTTAGGGAACACGGAACATTCCAGCCTATGACTCGCGACTGGGGACGACCTAGAACGACGAGGACACCTGCAATGGACGAGGCAATTCTTCGTGCAGTTGACGATAACCCTAATGTCAGCGTGAGAGAAGTTGCTGCTGAACAAGGTAACGTTGACCACGTCACTGTATGGAGAGTGCTACGGGAGAACCATTTGTTTCCGTACCATGTACAGCGTGTGCAGGCACTATCAGCAGCTGATTGGCCTCCACGGGTACACTTCTGAGAATGGTTCATCCAACAATGTATCAATCCTCATTTCAGTGCAAATGTTCTCTTTACGGATGAGGTTTCATTCCAACGTGATCAAATTGTAAATTTTCACAATCAACATGTGTGGGCTGACGAGAATCCGCACGCAATTGTGCAATCACGTCATCAACACAGATTTTCTGTGAACGTTTGGGCAGGCATTGTTGGTGATGTCTTGACTGGGCCCCATGTTCTTCCACCTACGCTCAATGGAGCACGTTATCATGATTTCATACGGGATACTCTACCTGTGCTGCTAGAACATGTGCCTTTACAAGTACGACACAACATGTGGTTCATGCACGATGGAGCTCCTGCACATTTCAGTCGAAGTGTTCGTACGCTTCTCAACAACAGATTCGGTGACTGATGGATTGGTAGAGGCGGACCAATTCCGTGGCCTCCATGCTCTCCTGACCTCAACCCTCTTGACTTTCATTTATGGGGGCATTTGAAAGTTCTTGTCTACGCAACCCCGGTACCAAATGTAGAGACTCTTCGTGCTCGTATTGTGGACGGCTGTGATACAATACGCCATTCTCCAGGGCTGCATCAGCGCATCAGGGATTCCATGTGACGGAGGGTGGATGTATGTATCCTCGCTAACGGAGGACATTTTGAACATTTCCTGTAACAAAGTGTTTGAAGTCACGCTGGTACGTTCTGTTGCTGCGTGTTTCCATTCCATGATTAATGTGATTTGAAGAGAAGTAATAAAATGAGCTCTAACATGGAAAGTAAGCGTTTCCGGACACATGTCCACATAACATATTTTCTTTCTTTGTGTGTGAGGAATGTTTCCTGAAAGTTTGGCCGTACCTTTTTGTAACACCCTGTAAATGCTGATGCTTGGTATTCTAAATCATCCTCAAACGGCACATCACAGACATACCCGGAGATCAGATTTGTGCAATAGTAGATTGACTATATATTTTAAAAAAAGGGAGAATCATTGCAAACGGATTAGCATGCACATAATGTGCATCAGCCTTCCGTTTCCCGATATGCTCGTCGAGAAATAAATCCTTAACATTCGAGTTATGTAATAATAATAAATACTGATGATGATTCATTTAATGGGCCAGACCTTCTATAAGAACCTATTAGGGATAGAAGGGCGTGCTGGACACCGAAGCTGACGCAGAGTGTCACGTGTTTGATACTGGTAAACTTAATAATCCTGGATATTATTATTTCCATCCCAAAAGTCAGATTAGAGCGCGGTGATTTCGTACGTGCACGTCCACGATACTGTAAAATATGAATCTTCTACCGTAACTTCTTTGATTTCATTGTTTTGGGAGGAGTTAGTATGGACCAAAGCAAGAAACAAATGTCCAAAAAACGTAGACTCTAAAGCGCATGCCTCACGACATATGAGCACTTGTTCATCTTCTCTACTGTGTGACTTGTCTCTACTACTGAATAAATACACGTTTACTAGACAATTTTTTTCTTGTTTTGGGCCACACTACCTCCTGGAAAAACATGGAAAGTAAAGAGCTTGCAGCAGAAGAAGCTGCCACACAGTATCGACGATTAATTGCTCATAGCTCTTAAGGTATGCATTGTAGAGGCTATTTTCACTAGACTTTTTTGCTTCGAATGATCGTCCGTGACATATCCCTGAATACTCGTCATACTTCCTGGGACAAACTGTACATGCGGAGCGGAGACGAATAGGGAATTATTCTAGCGACGATCCACAGGCATAAGAAAGTTTGACAAAGGACAAACTGTTATGGCCTGGCGCCTGAGAACGTGAAGGTGTTCGCTGTTCGCGTGCTAGTGACGTGGGGGTCTACGGAAAGTGGTCGAAGCACAGTGGGAGAACGAATAGTCACCAAGGTACTGGACGACAAGCCTCATCACAAAACCTGGAGGTCAGAAGCTGTAAAGTAGGGCAAGTGGCAATGTATAACCGACCTGACGGCAGAGTTCAATGCCGGTGCAGTGTTCGAAACGCCGGCCGCTGTGGCCGAGCCGTTCTAGTCGTTTCAGTCCGGAGCCGTGCGGCTTCTACGGTCGCAGGTTCGAATCCTGTCCCGGGCCTGGATGTCTGTGATGTCCTTAGGTTAGCTAGGTTGACGTTATAAGTCTAGGGTACTGATGACCTCAGATGTTAAGTCCCATAGTGCTTAGAACCACTTGAACCATTTCTGTTCGAAGCACATCGTTCAACGCACATCGCTGAGGACAGTGCTTCGCTGCAGACGACATCATCAGTTGCGACTGCAGTGGGTACGAGATCATAGAACAGGATCGTGGATCAATGGAATCGTTACGCCTGATCAGATGACTCGTGGGTGTTGGTGCACCAGGTTGAAGGCTGTGTGCGGATACAACGCTATCCATGTGAACGGTTCCTCGAAAAATGCACTACGTCGCACACGAAGGTTGTTAGGGGCAATATCAGGTTCCTCGTAAAATTCACTGCGCCACACACGCAGGCTGTTGGAGGCAGTATCATGCTCAGGGGGACATTCATCTGGGCTGCCGTGAGACCTGTGGTAGTAATTGAAGCCACCATAAGGGCTGTCGACTGCGTCAACGGTACTAAGAACCTTCTGCATCCCTTCACGCTTTGTCTTCCCCGACGGCGATTGCATCCGAGAGAGGGATTACTATCCGTGTCAGAAGCCGAGAACTGCGGCACAGTAGGTTGAGGAGCGTGAAAGTGTATTCACGTTAATGTCTTGGCCACCGGATCCGACTGGTTTGAACCCGTTGGAACCCATCTGGAACGCTATCGGAGGAAACCTCCTAGCCCACAAACCACTGAACTTCGAGACTTGTGTGTAAAGATCTGCTGCCACATATCTATGAAAACTTACTAATGTCGAATCCCTTCCTCTCAAAATATGCTTTACTGCGCCCAAAGTTGGACTAACACTACAAAACATTGGTCATCATGTAAACCAACGATACTTTATACCGTAGACTCGTGTGTTCTTCCTGTTCTTTTGATGTCAGACGAACGATCTTCCCATTGAAACCTTCCCATCTCCTCTATACCCCTTTTGTTAATGATAACCTTCCCTTTTTACAATAAACTATGAAACCTTCCCTTAGGATTTCTATCTCTTGCTTACTAAGAACAAATGAAATCTTCCCTTTGAAATTTATTCTCTTTCTCAACCTTCGCATACAAATTTAATTGCTGATTTTTAAAAGTGATTTTCGGATTATTTCGACTAAACATAGAATGTGTCATCGTCGTGTGGTCCTCAGTCGTTATCTGCAATAACCCAAAACTGTTCCTTACCTTTTTTACTGTTATTGGAACGCCATCTGACTGCTACATCGAACATGAATATACTTACTCTGTTTTACTATACTCTATTAGCTGCTGGTGGGCTTTCATAATAAGTGGCTGTATTTATTACCAAAGCTGACGTTATTCTTTAATTAAATTGACTGAAGTTACGTAATTCATAGTTAAACTTTTTCTTGACAACAATAAAATTTTGCAAAGTTTTACGTTGATGGTTTTTGGGATGGATTATAATCAAAAATGCAATATTGCTGGCAAAAGTTAATTATATTCTGAATGAAGTGATTTTACAAACGTTTAAATGGGACTTACTTTTTACGCTAATCTTACAACTAGCAATGCGCAAACATACCTTCAGTAGACTTGAGTTTCTCAAAAAATTAATTCAATAATATTAGTTCCTCTTATTATAATAGTTAGCTGATGTCTCTGTACATCCGTTTATAATTTCTTGTAAATCATAGCTAGTGGCTGGCAGGCACACCGCTCCTCTGAACCTCTCGCTTTAGACCTGCTACCGACTCACTTCACTTCTCGCTTACTACTGACTTCCTACGAACGCTAAAGTGCGGTCTCTCCTGCCAACAATGCTTTCTGGTACAGACAATCCCTGCTACCACTACACAAGTATCAATGCGCGGTCTTTCCCGCTCTTTTCTTAAAATGAATCCATGCGCTGTCTCTCCCACCCTTTTTAAAATTATATCAATTTGCGGTCTCTCTTGTCAACAATACTTTGGTGGAGACATTCGCTGCTACCACAATTATTTCCAACATGACAAATATTAATTATTCCTACTTAATCCTATTAAAAAAATATAAACATCTTTATAAATTGTGATTTGACAATACACAATAGAAATATACATGTCTTACACCATGCTATGTTGATAGTACTTGTCTAGCTGAAGATGATGTAGGACTGAAACTAGTCGAAACTAATAAACAGTATTAATATTACAACTTTTATGGTTCATGTGGAGCATTGATTGCAGGATGCTTTTTTTTACCTTGCTTCATTATTACATTAATAGGCGCTGAAGACCAAGGACTCAGCTACCAGAAAAGAGCCTTTCATCGTCACAGACATTTTATCATCTCGAACATTTTCACGGCGATTACTGTTGGACGAAACCGCTGGAGCCTTAGCGGGCGATTTCGCTTAGTGCTTCTGGTTTCAACAGCCGCTACGAGGGCCATACCCAATTGATTCGCCACGTTGCTCGCAGTTAGAGCCTTGTACCAGTCTACGGTACTTATAAGTGTCGACGGCCGCATCGGAGCGCATCGTGGAACGTTTGGCATTGTATTCACACAGTTTCCGTAACTAATTTAGGAAAACTCTTGATTATAAAGAAAGGAGCCACACACAATATGTGTCACCTGTTGCTTAAAACGTGTTAAATGATAGTTTCATTTTCATGCCGCAAAGCGTCGGGAACAAAGCAAACTTGTAACAGTTTCAGTTGGATTTGCCTCTGAATACGCTGCGTTATTGTAGACGCGTGTGACAGGTAAAAAGCGCGCGTGACTCGTGTGTGCAAAATGGATAAACAGTTGTTCAGTTTTTCAGACGCAGTATAGCGAAGATACGCTGTTGCGCGATCTTAAATCGTATATAAATATAAACATTATTGCATTAGACGAGGAAAACAAATTTCTCACAAAAACTCTGAAGGGATTCACGGAAACCCACACTTCTAAAACACTGTTTATTTTATTCATACAATTATTCATCGAATTTATCCAATTATAGACCCAGATCACCGACACCAATTTGCAATAAGATTCTGGAACATGTACGCAGTCTGAAAATATCATTCTTGTGAAACATAACTGACCCTTTACTCACAAGAAGTAATGACAAAGGATCTCCGATTTATTCCATATTGAAGTCTTTTGGCACGGCTCTTTACAAGCGGCTTTTAATCAAATAATCAAATTGCTTGCCTACGGAATATCATCTCAGTTGTGGAATTGGATTCTGCTTTCCTGTCAGGAAGGACATAGTTCGTAGTAAGTGGCCAGAAGTCATCGAATGAAACAGAAGTGATATCTGGCGTTCCCAAAGGTAGTCTTATAGGTCCTCTACTATCACCCCGTTTTTTCATTTCATTTTATTTATTTATTTTTGTTTTGAGTCATCAATCTTCTGACTGGTTTGATGTGGCTCGCCACGAATTCCTCCATTTGTGCCAATATCTCTTTATATCAGTACTCAATCATTTGCTTGTTGTATTCTTCTACAGTTTCTCCCCTCTATGTCGAGGGTGTAGCCAGGTGGTCTAGGGCGCCTTGCCCAGGTTCGGGCGGCTCTCCCCGTCGGAGGTACGAGTGCTCCCTCGGGCATGGGTGTATGTGTGTTGTCCTTAGTGTAAATTAGTTTAAGTTAGATTAAGTAGTATGTAATCCTAGGAACCGATGACCTCAGCAGTTTGGTCCCATAGGAACTTACCACAAATTTCCAAATGTCTCACCTGTACAGCTCTTTCTAGTACCACTGAAATGATTCCGTGATGTCTTAAAACAGATGTTGTACCATCAGTCCACCTAATTTTCAACATTATCCTGTAGCACCGCATCTCAAATGCTTCTATTCTCTATTGTTCCGATTTTCTCATAGTCCATGTTTCACTATGATACAATTCTGTGCTCCGCCCGCATCTCGTGGTCGTGCGGTAGCGTTCTCGCTTCCCACGCCCGGATTCCCGGGTTCGATTCCCGGCGGGGTCAGGGATTTTCTCTGCCTCGTGATGGCTGGGTGTTGTGTGCTGTCCTTAGGTTAGTTAGGTTTAAGTAGTTCTAAGTTCTAGGGGACTGATGACCATAGCTGTTAAGTCCCATAGTGCTCGGAGCCATTTGAGCCAATTCTGTGCTCCACACGTACATCCTCAAATTAAGGCCTGTGCTTCTCCTGTGTTTTTCCAGTGCTAGTCTGCTTTAGATGTCCTCCTTGCTCCGTCCGTCATGGGTTATTTCGCTGCCTAGGTAGCAGAACTCCTTAACTTCATCTACTTCGTGATCACCAAAGCTGATGTGGACTCGCATTCGTCAGGACGACGGTTCAATCCCGCGTCCGGCCATCCTGAATTAGGTTTTCCGTGATTTCCCTAAATCGCTCTAGGCAAATGCCGGGATGGTTCCTTTGAAAGGGCTCGGCCGACTTCCTTCCCCGTCCTTCTCTAACCCGATGAGACCGATGACCTCGCTGTTTGGTCTTTTCCCCCAAAACAACCCAACCCAACCAACGCTGATGATAAGTTTCTCATTGTTCTCATTTCCGCTACGTCTCGTTAGTTCTGTCTCTCTTCGATTATTCTCTACATCTACATCATCCTCCACAATCCATCTAATGGTGTGTGGCGGAGTGTACTTTCGGTACCATATTCTGTATCATTAGATGGTTCATTCCATTCAACAGTTTCTGTATTTATTCTTCACCTTCACTGTGGATTACAATATCATCAACGAATAGTATCACTGATATCCTTTCACCTTTAATTTTAATCCCACTCTTGCATCTTTCTCTTATTTTCGTCACTGTTTCTTCGATGTATAGTTTGAACAGTAGGGGCGAAAGAGTGCATCCCTGTCTTATACCCTTATCAATCCGTGCACCACGTTCTTGGTCTTCCACTTATTGTTCCCTCCTGGCTCTTGTCAATATTGTATGATTCCCATCTTTCGCTACAGCTTATTCCTATTTTGCTCAGGATATCGAACACCTTGTACCATTTTACATCGTCGAACGCTTTTTCCAGGTCGACAAATCCTATGAACGTGTCTTTATTTTTCTTTAGTCTTGTTTCCATTACCAACCGCAACGTCAGAATTGCCTCTATGATGCCCTTATCTTTCCTAAAGCTAGACTGACCGTCATCTATCACATCCTCAATTTTCTTTTCCATTCTTCTGTTTGTCAGCAACTGTGAAGCTGATTTTGCGATAATTCTCGAACTTGTCGGCTCTTGCGATCTTGGGAACTTTGCGGATGATGTTTCTCCGAAAATCTGACGAGATTCATAAAACCAACAAACCAACGTGAATAATCGCTTTGTTGCCAATTCCACAAAGATTTTTAAGAATTCTGATAGAATGTTCTCTATCCCTTCTGCTTTATTCTATCTAAACTCTTCCAAAGCTCTTTTAAATTCTTAGTCTAATACTTGACCCCCTATCTTATCCCTGTCGACTCCCCCTCATCAAGGCTTTTAATGTACTTTTTCCAGCTATCTGCTCTCTCCTCTGCATTTTACAGTGGAATTCCCATTGCACTTTTAGTGTTGCCGTCCTTACTTTTCATTTTATCGAAGAATATTTTGACTTTTCTGTATGCAGAGTCAATCCTTCCGACAAGCATTTCTTTTTCGATTTCTTCACTTTCTTCCTGTAGCCATTTCGCTTTATCTTCCCAACAATTCTTATTTATTTCATTTTGTAGTTAATAGTATTTCTGTATTTCTGAGTTTTCCTTAATATTTTTGTACTTCTTTCTTTCATCGATCAACTGAAGTATTTCTTCTGTTACCCATGGTTTTTTCGTAGTTACCTTCCTTGTACCTTTTCCCCTCCAACTTATGTGATTGTCCTTTTTAGAGATTTCCATTTTTCCTCAACTAATCTACCTACTGAGCTACTTAATGTCACAGTATTTCTAGCGTTAGACAACTTCAAACATAGGTCTTCATTCCTTCGTACTTCCGTATGCCCTACGTTACTCATTGTTTCTTCCAAACTGGTCTCATAAACTTCAGCCTGGCCTTTATTATTACCAAATTGTGATCTGAGCCTAAATCTGCCCCTGGCTGTGCCCTAAAATCTAATATCTTATTTCGGAATCTCTGTCTGACTATGATATAATGTAATTGAAATCTTCTCGTATCTCCCGATCTATTCCAATGTATCTTGCAATGGTTTCCATTCCTTCAGCACTCTCAAGCCGTTGATGGTTGCTAATTCTTCTGCCTTTTGGGATCAGTTTCCCGCCCCAAGCACGTCCTGAACCTCTGTTTGCTCCTCCGCCTTGTTTGACAAGGCCGTTGGCATAAGGGTGACTTCTTATGCCGGACGTCTTCGGCCGCTGTTGCCGATGATTTTTATTCAAAATGTATGCGGTGGCTGGGTTTGAAACGGCGACCGAGGATGTTTTAAGTACTAATTAAAGACGCTTTCCCCTAGACAACGGGTTACTACCCATTACGTGTATCGGTTTAGGAGACAATATGAATAGCCCTCTTAGACTGTTTGGAAATGATGCTGTGGTTTACTGTTTCGTAAAGTCACCAGGAGATTAGTACGAATTAGAAAATGATTCTGACAAAATATCTGTACGGTGCACAAAGTGGCAACTGACCCTGGACAATTAAAAGTGTGATTAAGAAAAAAAAAACCAGCCAGGTGGCGCAGTGCTTAGCACACTGAACTCGCATGCGGGAGGACGACCTTTTAAACCCGCGTCGGGCCATCTTGATGTAGGTTTCCCGTGATTTCCCTAAATCGCTTCAGGCATATGTCGGGATGGTTCGTTTGAAAGGACACGCCCGACTTCCTTCCTTTCTCCATCCTACCCTAATCCAATGGGACCGATGATCTCGCTGTTTGGCCCCTTCCCCAAATCAACTAACCAACCTACGACATGTTGTACGTTAAGTTTCATTTACACTGTAAATAGTACATATTTAAAAGTTGTCAATTCAGATAAAAATCTAGAACAACTTAAACTGGAACTATGACATAGGAAATGTTGTGGGAAAGGCGAACCAAAGACTGTGTTTCATTGGTAGAACACTTAGGAGGTTCAACAAATCTACTACAGAGACTGCCTGCACTACGCTTGTCCGCCCGCCGTTGGGGCGTTGCTGCGCGGTATGGGATCCTCACCAGATGTAATTGACGGAGGACAAGTTTGTATAATCGCAGAGCAGGGGACAGAGTGGCACGGATATGATACCTGAGCTGGACGCCAGTTATTAAAACTAAGCCATTTTTCGGTTCAGAGGGTTCTTCTCAAAAATTTAAATAATCAAAATTTTTCCTCCAAATGTGAAAATATTTTGTTGATGTATATTTATTGACTTACCACATTGGGAGAATTGATTATCGTAATGACAGAAATTTGAGCTCGCACGTAAACGTTAAGGCGTTCATTTTACCCACGTGCTGATCGAAAGTGGAACAGCCGATAAATGGAATGAAAGTATTTCGGTGAACCTTCTGCGAAGTACTTGGATGTGAAAAGCAGAATAGTGATTCAGATACATAATCGAAAACCACTAATATTGGTATTAAGTACTATTTGCCGTGCATGCCGTGCCCTGCACAGCGCTTGGGAAGTGTAAGGGGGTAGGTTCTTATCTTGTGACAACAAAATATCTACGCATCGGATTGAAAAAGCGGAAAGTACACCAGTATTTTTAAATATGTACCATCCGGCGATATCGATGAAGACTCCCTGCCCCACCCCACGGAAGTCGGCCGGGGGTGGGGGGTTGAAGGGAGGCTGCTTCGAACCTTTACGTAGGAACATACCATTTTGTTGTATAGGAATAAATACGTTACTTTTGTATCTACAACATTTTTTCATTACATGCTACACGGCGTTGTTATAAAAATAACTAAATAAAAAAAACCTGAGCTCAGAAACTATATTGAGTCGAGGAAAATAAAAGAAAACCGGACGTGTTCAATAATTTTCAAAAAGCTTGTCTGAGATGTGTCTTTGCACCTCTCTCTAATGGGTGCTTGTTTGTAAGACTTATTTACAGTAAGTGCTCAAAAATGGCGCCACCCACTTCAATGCACTTCTTTATCGGCACATGGAATGATTCGACACAGCTGAGAGGTGCTTTCGATAAAATCTGCTGACATGCATTGGTGATACGCCGAATCATGTTATCGCGCTTTGTTGGCACTTCATTATAGATTTCGCCCTTCAAGTAAATCCACAAACAGAAGTCAGCCGAGCCCGCATCTCATGATCGTGCGGTAGCGTTCTCGCTTCCCACGTCCGGGTTCCCGTGTTCGATTCCCGGCGGGGTTAGGGATTTTCTCTGCCTCGTGATGGCTGGGTGTTGTGTGCTGTCCTTAGGTTAGTTAGGTTTAAGTAGTTCTACGTTCTAGGGGACTGATGACCATAGTTGTTAAGTCCCATAGTGCTCAGAGCCATTTGAACCATTTTTGAAGTCAGCCGAAGTAAGATCTGGCGGTCTTGCAGGCGAAGACACCGGTCCGCCTCCTCCGATCTACCGACGATTCTATACATGGTCTAATACGTCCTGTGCTCCTATAGAGTAATGTGCTGGAAAACCATTATGTTGCAATCACATTGCTTTTTTGCAAGTCCATGGGAAGGCGTGCAAGCAATACTGGAAGTACAAGAATGTTCGATATTTTTCTCCATTTATGGCGGCGTTGATAAAGAACGGACGGATAAGTTTATCATTAATAATTCCACACCAAACATACGTATTCAACGACCGCTGATGTTCAGTTTGGCGTCACCAAGCGGGTTTTCCGCATTTCAATAATGCATGTTGTGTCGATTAATTGTACCGTGGTTCGTGCAGGTCACCTTATCAGAGAACAATACTCGAGCAACGAAATTGAAATTCCTATGTGTTTTGTGAAGCGACCACTGGAAAAATGATACTCTCTAAACATTCTGCGTGGTGTCTGTTTGTTCTATATCGTGTCTCCCTACCACTTTCGCGCAACGACGCTCTGAGCGTGTTTTTTAGGGAATTGACTAGTTTGAACCCTGCTGGTAAGGAGACGTCAGACCACACATGACATGTAGAATTCAGAATAGTTCAGTGAGACTAGCGATGATATTACCAAATACTTAATGATTTCAGCGTCAGCTCCACTGCACTCCCTGTAAAGGAATCTTAATACTAACTAAATTTAGTGGAAGGGGTTCAAGTCTTTCCTATTTTTAGTTACATGGTAAAAATAACATAGAAAAAGCAGTTAAGTTTACCATTGGAAATTTTATTCTACTCACAAAACATTGTTTATAAATTGCACTATTGATAAAAGGAAATGTTTTAATACAGGATGGTAAAAACCAACTGCGTTCAACAAAAATGTGAACGAATATTCCCTGAGTAGGTTTCCAAGTTCTACAATGGATCGAAGGATGACCTATGCCATATCACATCTATAATCTAGGTTTAAATTAAGTTTCACAAGAGAGAAAACTATCAAAATGGTCTACAGTGACCCTCAATTATCATTAATTACTTATCTAACTTGTTGTAAATTACAGTGGCTGATGTGGCTTCTCAATAACTATATAACAGAAAAATCATCGCGTTTCAGATTTTTACTTCAAGTGGCAAATGTGATCACCATGAGCTTTAATTGACGATCGACACTAGTATTACGCAAAAACGGGATGTAACAGATGCGACTTCTGCAGTTCTGAGAGAAGCTTTAAGCGCTGTTATGCGGCATCGCGTGCGTTCATTACCTTGTCGGTGTTCGTCAGGGGGCGGCAGCCGGCGCAGCTCCGTCCAGCTCGCCCTCTCGGAAGCAACTCTCTAGCAACTCTCCCCTAACTTCTCCTTACTATAATTTACCGAAGTTGGTTTAAAAAAAACTATCTGGCTGTGTTTTCATCTGACCAATCAGGGGTCTGAATGTTAACCTTAAGCTCCGCCTACAAAAATTCTGTCTATCCAATGAGAAACGTTATACTTTTCGTGGTGGGGCAATATTTTTAAAGTTTGTAACGTAATAGAGAAGCGAAAAAGTCTCACGCTAAAACTTGCAGCTGGTGTGGTCCTTTTAGCGTTATCGTAAGATCTATAGTGTTCTTCTGGAGGGCTCTATCTTTTAACATGGGCTGGGGTGTGATCCTAACGTAACAGAGACGCGAAAAAGGTCTCACGCTAAAACTTGCGGGTGGTGTAGCCCTTTTTGTGTTATCGTAAGATCTATACTGTTCTTCTGGAGGGCTCTAGCTTTTAACATGGGCTGGGGGGTGGTCCTAACGTAACAGAGACGCGAAAAAGTCTCACGCTAAAACTTGCGGGTGTTGTGGTCCTAGCAGTTAGCTGGCGACGTAGGTGTCCGTCCGTCCCTTATCGTAGGGCCTTCCAGCTTAACACGGTTCTGCTCTCGGCTTCTGTTCTCGTTTCTCCCCTCGGAACTGCGTCTGTCTCACGGTGGGAAGGTATGACATGCATTTAGGCATTCTTGTGTTAGTCTGTGATATTCCATTTGCTCACTCGTTACTCGTATTACTTTGGTTAATTTAATGTCACGATTTATTCGGAGCTATGTGACATACTACTGGATTTGCTTATCATGTCAGGGTTTTCATGGAAGGTGTTGGATTTGCCTAACACCTTACAATTCCGTTCTGGAAATTATTGCTATGAAGTCCCTCATGGAGGGAAATATGAAACAGGCGATATTTCCTACGTTCCAAAATTTTACAAACAGAAATCTGGCTAATTCCCGACTTAGCTGCTGGGTGCTATCGTGGGAATCATGACTGGCTGCAGTCTGTACCACAATTTCATTATTCTCTGCAGCAAAATGTTCTTTGACACTTTCTTCTTCGTCCTGGTGCAATTTCATCGGTGGAGAACTGTTGAATAACCCAATGAAAAGAAGAACGTGATCTTACCCCGTATAGAAAACAGAGAAAAAGGGCTACAGCATTGCCGACATTCCTACCACTTTCTTCAGAAATGTAAAATCATTCAGTTTTCTTCTCTATCGCAACAGAGTACATTGTGGCTATAACGCAGTTTTTTTTTTCTTTATTGTAATTTCATTCCCCTGCCCCACACGGGCAGGCAGTGGCACAATCCACCGCTCTTCAGTCAAAGGGCTTTACAAATGCAGAAGGCGAACTCTTACATAAAAAGGGGGTAGAAAAGGGGGGCATAAAAAACAGTGTAAATGGAGATGATGGGAGTTAAAATACACACTAATACGGCGACATGCGCTGGGGAACAGTTAAAAAGTCTACATAAAGTTAAAAAGAACACAGCTGGCAATGTGTACCGCAGTTAAAAAAACACTAGAGGCAAAAACAAGTTAAAAGTCAGCCACAGTACAAAATGCACACTAACAATCATGGACTACATACAGGTCGAGCACACAAATAAAACCACATCACTTGATGACTCTGTATAACGGCACCGAACATAACACAAACGCAGCACACTTGATAATGAATAAAAACCTGGTAGGATCTGCCGGGGGCGCAGTTAGTTTATGAAGGAACGTATTTAAAAATTAGGGACGACGTGCGCGCAATGAAATCAACTCAATTAACGAATGAATGAACGTTTCGAAACAACTACACGGAGACGACTGCAAAAGGAAACTAAGTCGTTTGCCACACACATCTTCTTCTTTGTTTTTGATCCAAGGCAGTTTTTCCAAGATAATTCCATTTTTGAACTCAACTGCTTTATTTTTCGATTACAGTGCCATGCATCGCGCAACGACAAAAGTATTATATACAAAAGTTACGTTTTTTTCTGACACAATCCGAATCTACATTAAATGTGGGATGGTGTTATTTAAGATTTCAGTTGCCCGCCCCCTCAGGGGTGGGGCCTGGGGGTTTACATTGGTATCGTTGGATAGGATTTAAAAAAAAAATACCAGATACGATTTTTCGTTTTTTAATCCAATGCGTAACTTTTGAGAATTTCGTTGCTTCAAGACAGAGGAAGTACATCTACATGTACATCTACATGGATACTCTGCAAATCACAGTTAAGTGTAAGCAGGGGGTTCATCGAATCACCTTCACAATTCTCTGTTATTCCAGTCTCGAATAGCGCGCGGAAAAAAACGAACACATATATCTCTCCATGCGAACTCTGATTGGAGAAAGTTCGTGATTTAAATTTCATGAGAAGAATCCGCCGCAAGAAAAACGCCTTTGTTTTAACAATGTCCACCCCAGATCCTGTATCGTGTCAGCGTTACTCTCTTCGCTATTTATCGTTAGTACAAAACATGCTGCTCTTCTTTGAACTTTGTCGATTTACTCTGTTAATCCTGTCTGGTACGAATCGCACACCGCGCAGCAGCAATCCAACAGAGGATGGACAAGAGTAGTGGAGGCAGTCTTCTCAGTAGATCTGTTGCATCTTCTAAGTTTTCTGCCAATAAAACGCAGTCTTTGGTTCGCCTTCTGCACAATATTTTCTATGTGTTCTTTCAAATTTAAGTTGTTTGTAATTGTAATTTTTAGGTATCTATCTCGATTTACGGCCTTTAGATTTTACTGATTTATCGTGTAACTGAAATTTAACCGATTCCTTTTAGCACTCATGTCGTTGACGTCACACTTTTCATTATTTAGGGTCTATTGCCAATTTTCGCTTCATCCAGATCTCTTTTCTAAATCTTTTTGCAATTTGTTTTGATCTTATAATGAGTTCACTAGACGATATACGACAGTGTCATTTGCAAACAACCTAAGACGGCTGTTTAGATTGTCTCCTAAATCGATTATATAAATAAGGAACCGCAGAGGGGCTATGACACTAACTTGGGGAAAGCCAGAAATCACTTCTGTTTTGCTCTAAGACTTTCCGTCAGTTACTACGAACTGTGACCTCTCTGACACGGAATCACGAATCCAGTCACATAACTGAGATGATATTTTATATGCACGCAGTACGACTAAAAGCCGCTTGTGAGGTACAGTGTCAAAAGCCTTCTGGAAATCTAGAAATACAGCATCAATTTGAAATCCCTTGTCAATAGCACTCAACACTTCGTGTGAGTAAAGAACACTGTTTTCTAAATCCGTGTTGACTCACGCTGTATACTTAGGTGTTTTACTTTTATGACAAATCCCATGAAAGTTTTGTTATGTTCTTTTTTCAGTATATAGCCTTGGTTATAAGAAGCGTATTTCGAACAATAATATCCACCATAAATTATTGTTGTTGCAACGAAGATAATAACGGTAGCTATTTCCACAGAGTTTCACGCAAAAAAGCTTCAGGGACTAACAATGGGAGGTCACGACGTTGGGATAACGGATTTCCTTCAAACTTCATACAGGTTAATTGGGCCATTAATACAACATAATGTGCAAGTAGTAATGTGCAGTCCTCTGGCAATTCCGAGAAAATCGCAAGAGAAGTTTTACGCGTCTATTATGTACCTGATGCATCTGTGCGTAGGTGCCAGCGCTAAGAAGTCATCATGATGTAGTTGTTAGCGTTTGTGCGAAAGAAGAAACAGCTGGCTGGTCTCTGTAATAAAAAACTGAGTGGAGGGATCAACAACGAACTTTTCAGCGGATGTCATATGACGTCCGGCACGACAAAATACAATGAACAATATCTAACAAAACGCTAAAAAAACGTTTATTTTTTAATCTATATTGTTTTCATCACTCTTCTCATTATCTGATTTATTTTTGTAGTACAAGTGTAAATTCTGTGATATTCAAAATATTTGCACTTACACTATTCGTTATTTCTACATTAGCAACATCTCATCACCGCTAAGGTGGTTGACTACCAAATGGATCCTGCCTCTGTGTCTGCGGCTCGAAGCGTCGAGGTGAAAAGTAGTTGCGGGCTGCTTACCAGACTGCATGTACGTTGGTTTTGGGATATCACGACAGGTATACATTTTCAGGAAAATGCTATGCTTGCGTTCGTTTACTTGTCGCTGGTTACAAATATATTAGTTCTAATAAATAAAAATACACTCCTGGAAATGGAAAAAAGAACACATTGACACTGGTGTGTCAGACCCACCATACTTGCTCCGGACACTGCGAGAGGGCTGTACAAGCAATGATCACACGCACGGCACAGCGGACACACCAGGAACCGCGGTGTTGGCCGTCGAATGGCGGTAGCTGCGCAGCATTTGTACACCGCCGCCGTCAGTGTCAGCCAGTTTGCCGTGGCATACGGAGCTCCATCGCAGTCTTTAACACTGGTAGCATGCCGCGACAGCGTGGACGTGAACCGTATGTGCAGTTGACGGACTTTGAGCGAGGGCGTATAGTGGGCATGCGGGAGGCCGGGTGGACGTACCGCCGAATTGCTCAACACGTGGGGCGTGAGGTCTCCACAGTACATCGATGTTGTCGCCAGTGGTCGGCGGAAGGTGCACGTGCCCGTCGACCTGGGACCGGACCGCAGCGACGCACGGATGCACGCCAAGACCGTAGGATCCTACGCAGTGCCGTAGGGGACCGCACCGCCACTTCCCAGCAAATTAGGGACACTGTTGCTCCTGGGGTATCGGCGAGGACCATTCGCAACCGTCTCCATGAAGCTGGGCTACGGTCCCGCACACCGTTAGGCCGTCTTCCGCTCACGCCCCAACATCGTGCAGCCCGCCTCCAGTGGTGTCGCGACAGGCGTGAATGGAGGGACGAATGGAGACGTGTCGTCTTCAGCGATGAGAGTCGCTTCTGCCTTGGTGCCAATGATGGTGGTATGCGTGTTTGGCGCCGTGCAGGTGAGCGCCACAATCAGGACTGCATACGACCGAGGCACACAGGGCCAACACCCGGCATCATGGTGTGGGGAGCGATCTCCTACACTGGCCGTACACCACTGGTGATCGTCGAGGGGACACTGAGTAGTGCACGGTACATCCAAACCGTCATCGAACCCATCGTTCTACCATTCCTAGACCGGCAAGGGAACTTGCTGTTCCAACAGGACAATGCACGTCCGCATGTATCCCGTGCCACCCAACGTGCTCTAGAAGGTGTAAGTCAACTACCCTGGCCAGCAAGATCTCCGGATCTGTCCCCCATTGAGCATGTTTGAGACTGGATGAAGCGTCGTCTCACGCGGTCTGCACGTCCAGCACGAACGCTGGTCCAACTGAGGCGCCAGGTGGAAATGGCATGGCAAGCCGTTCCACAGGACTACATCCAGCATCTCTACGATCGTCTCCATGGGAGAATAGCAGCCTGCATTGCTGCGAAAGGTGGATATACACTGTACTAGTGCCGACATTGTGCATGCTCTTTTGCCTGTGTCTATGTGCCTATGATTCTGTCAGTGTGATCATGTGATGTATCTGACCCCAGGAATGTGTCAATAAAGTTTCCCCTTCCTGGGACAATGAATTCACAGTGTTCTTATTTCAATTTCCAGGAGTGTAGTAAGCAGCCAAATAACAAGAAATGCACTAAACCTTCATGCAAATACACGTGGTTTTTAAAATTATATTACTTCTCAAACACTATATAAATTAAATAAAGAGAGCACGGAAAAAATAGATTAATAGCTGAGTTAGAGCGACAGTCGAACCGTCACCTCATAAACGTTTGCCTTTTGATTCTCGAACGCTGATCAATTGACTGCAATGAACTTTAACGTCCGGGCCGGCCGGAGTGGCCGTGCGGTTCTAGGCGCTACAGTCTGGAGCCGCGTGACCGCTACGGTCGCAGGTTCGAATCCTGCCTCGGGCATGGATATGTGTGATGTCCTTAGGTTAGTTAGGTTTAAGTAGTTCTAAGTTCTATGGGACTGATGACCACAGCTGTTAAGTCCCACAGTGCTCAGAGCCATTTGTACCATTTTTTCTAACGTCCGGCACCTTCGCAGAGATACATAAGTCGCATAATAGACACATAAATCTTCTGTTGCGATTTTCTCGGAATTAGCAGAGAACTGCACCTTACTACTTGCACATTATGTTGTTCTAGTGGACTACTGAAGGTGTACAAAGTTTGAAGTAAATCTGCAATCCCAACGGCGGTGCCTCCCCTTGTACGTGCAGCTCTCGGGAACGTGAAATCTCCCCTTCGCCGCCGCCAAGAGGTTGGCTTTTTATCGCGAGGAGAAAAGCCGCTGCAGTTTCCACGTGAAACTGCCTCTGTTTCCTCAGCCCTGGGAGACCTTTACAGGTGCAGCCGCGTTATGATTTACTGGAATTCTCCAGCGTTTGAAGCGCCGCCGTCTGCTCCTTCACGACGGCCCGCCGTGCGCCACACTCGCATCACGCCACTCAGACCCGCCGTTTGCAGAGGAAAGTCGTCAGCTTTCGGCAGTATATCCCGGCAAACGTTAACCCCCGGCGTTCGCGGGTCACTACCTTTCGCGTCTGTCAGCTCAGTACGCTATCTCCGACCATCTAACTGTTCTACCGTGTCGGTTGCTCTGTGGAGAAAAGAAGTCGCCACCGTTACAAGCTATGTTCTCTAGACGATTTTAGTTCTGGCTGCCTTCAAAACAACTACTGCCTACACGCATGCCAGAAATGTCTGAGTCGCATCTTACGTGTCACAGCAGTACATAAAGCAACAGGCACAATGGGGGGACATAACATTAAATTTCGGGATTGCAGCCGCATAAATTTCAGTTTTTTGTACAGCTGCACTCCTCAAATTTTATCGAACAATCATTGCGCCGCGAAAATATGATGTCCCTAAAGTATCAATACAAGGGCCACACTTGTTCTACAAAAAAAAAAAAAATATAGGCCTACTGAGGCGTAGCGCCTTCGCATCGCTCCTGTCACTTGTTAGGACGATATCGTTATAGGCATCAGTCATCGACAGATGTCACCAGCTGACATGGACCTGAGTTACAGAGCTGCACGTAGTTATACTAGTAGGCGGCAGAGGTCAGCAGTTGACGGACAGTGCTAGCAGTCGTAGTCAAAACAATGTTGTAAAGTTATGTCTGATTAATAAAAATCAAATGGCTCTGAGCACTATGGAAATTAACATCTATGGTCATCAGTCCCCTAGAACTTAGAACTACTTAAACCTAACTAACCTAAGGACATCACACAACACCCAGCCATCACGAGGCAGAGAAAATCCCTGACCCCGCCGGGAATCGAACCCGGGCGTGGGAAGCGAGAACGCTACCGCACGACCACGAGATGCGGGCTGTCTGATTAATATTTAATGTATTTGCGTAATTATAATTGTTTTATATGTGTAGTAATTACCAGTGTGAGTGTTGTATGAGTGAAGAAGAACAGAAGTAAATAAAAACTGTTTTGTTTATTCACGAAATACCAGTTAAACTATACAGGGGATTTACTATAATTAAATGTGCAATCAGTTAATGGTACTAATAAATCGTGAGTAGAACACAAATCAATCGGTAATTTCAGAAGGAGTAATTTTATATTTGATACTTTTCTAAATTTATTTATTTAGCAATTGCCATAGAAAGAAATGTTTTGCTATGATTGGTCATTGAAGTAAAGCGTGGATTAGCGTGGGATAATACTGCAACCTGATTTGCTGTTTGTGATATCAGCCAATCAGAAAAATGCAGGCTCGCACCAATCTATGCTGGGAACAAAGCCTTTGGTTTGAACTAGGGGGGTCGGGGCTGAGGGTTCGAACTAGTAACATCTCATCTCATTGAAAGCAGCTCCAACGAAAGGACTGTAAAATCGCGGAAAAACGCTAATTACGAGTTCGCGAAGTAGTACAAAGGGTATTTAAGTGAACGGTATAGTGGAAGTCGTGTGGAATTTCGGACGGAATATCAAAATTATTGATTTTGACTGTTAGTTAAAACCGCGTGGCGTGTTGTGCGGTCTAAGACTGGAACAGGTGTTACGTGTAGAGCAGAGTGTACAACATTTGAGCGAGCATTTTCATAACTAAACGATCCGGTGAACTCTATTAACTTCGGTAACGGGTGTAAATACCATAAACTGGCTACGTGTGTGATTGTGGCGTGCGTGTGAACTCTACATTGTGTTACCACTTGGTACGGACTTGGCAGTATTAACTGTGATCTTCATCGTAAAAATACACCTGAAAATTTACATTGCCAAGTTATAACTTTTATTTCAGTAGCTAGCCACATCCCGTTTACCCGACAATTTTATGTATGTTGCGACCTGCAATGAACAGTAGTGGTCTAGTATTTTCTACTACAACTTTTAGCTAGACAAATAATCATTGCTGGACACTGGGAGGGCGGTAAAAAGTAGCGTGCCGCACCGGACTATCAGCAGTCTGTGGTCGTAATTGCTCTATTTATATGGAAGATTCTCGGCTATATCTGCTTGGCAAATCAGATGATCTAAAGACGGGAGTGAAAGAAAAAAAAGGCTTAACTTCGCCCTAACAGGCGATGTAATCCCAACGGTACCGACCGGCCACCGAGTCATCCTCATACCACAGGCATCACTCGAGGCGGAGATGGAGGGGTATGTGGTCGGCACACCACTCAATCGTATGTCAATTTACGAGATTGGAGCCTCTACTTCGTCAATCAAGTAGCTCCTCAGTTTACCTTACAAGGGCTGAGTGCACCCCGCTTGCTTAAGCGCTCGGGAGACCGAATGGTCACCTATATAAGTGCTAGCCCAGCCAGGTAGCGCTTAACGTCGGTGATGTGACGGGAACCGGTGTTACCACTGCTGCAAGTCTCTTGGCTTAGTATGGGAGCATAATATTGGTATATCGCCTCTGTTTTATTAACACAACTAGTTTCGGAGCATTTTCATTCCATCTTCAGGTGTGTAGGCACGTTAGATTTTTGCACAAACGCAGAACAACGAATCTGTTGAAATAATTATAATAACACATTCCACGTGATTCTTCATGTTTCTTTATTGTTGAAACATCCCCTTTGAACAATTACACACGACTGTGCTTAAACTGACACACAATAATTTTAGCGCAACGCAATCTGACTATCAAAAATCCCTACAAAAAAATGGCCCAGACAAACATTAAACTATACCTTTCACAAATCACTTACCTCACAAAAATCTTCGTTACTCGAACTACTGCAATACAGCGAGCGCCACTATTGCCAGCTAAATAAAAGATTCAAACTAAGGAAGGCACTAACTACTGATAGGCATAGTTAGCAAATGAAAGATTTTAATAGAGAACAAACAATGTATTTACCTTAATAGTGTTGAAAAAGCATAATATACATAGCAGTTCATAATATCCATTCTGTACTCAAAAATCCGCCATCTCATTTCCCACATCCACCACTGCTGGCGGCTCACCTCCAACTGCCCAATGCTACGCGCTCTTCACATCCAGCTGCCGCTGCCCAACACTACAATGGCAGACAACAATGCAAACTAGCCACAGACTGCACACAGCACAGCCAGTGATTTTCGTACAGAGCGCTACGTAACGTTGCCAATAAGGAAACATAAACAGCCTACTTACATAGCCCCCATGCTCCCCACAAAAAATTTTACAAATTGTTTTGGGCAGTGGCCAATAATGATTTGATAAAATTTTTCATAATTACAGTAATAAAGATATCAAATGCACACACTTATTGATACAATGTTGGTCAAAAGCTAAAATTTTCTCACAGTCCATAAAGACAGTCCTGATCATTCATCATAATAGTAATTACAGTTTTTTTTCACAAAGTCTCATTAGTAAAAGAATTGCACACAGAAGTAGTGGATTTCCATGCAGTCTTGAAGAAGTAGTGTTGTCCTTCCAACTGAAAGACTGTGCTGACTCTTGACATGCTGACAGGTAATGGGCCACAACAGAGCAAACCCACAGCAGAGTCATTCGACGTTTTGAAGAATATTGGTAGGTAGGTCATCACAGAGTAGACCCACTGTAGTCCTGGTAGAGATTGTGGTATTGGTGGGCCCCCAGAGGTGCAGACCCACTGCAGTCCTTGTAGAAATAATGGTATTGGTGAGTCAGCAAAGGTGTAGACCCACTGCAGTCCTTGTAGAGATGGCCAGCAGCCATCTGCTGCGACTGTGCAGGTGCACAATCACCATTGAAGAGTCTTGTGGATAATAGAGAAGTCCATAACCACCACTTGTGCACTCACAAAGTTTTTGGAATTGTCCTTAGAACCAGCAATGCTGTTATCCAGTCCCCTGCTGAATTCATAACACATGTGCAAACACTAACAGTCTTTACTTCTCCCATATTGTCCATATACTATGACCAACAGAAACATGTGCAGTGAAATGTAACTTACAAGTTAATAATATGATGAACTGGTGTCAATTACAATTTTATAACATAAGAATACAATTACAAAGGTACAAAATACATCATTAAAGAACATAACAATACAGATAACATTTGTAGTACAGGCTTTACAAAAGAATAGAAATAACATATACACCAGTGTTACAGGAATTATGACATGAGTACATACATAAAAGATCAGAATAACTTGCGAAACATCAACTTCACACATGAGCATTAAAACAAAACAGAATAAATAATGTCTAAGCATATTTAGAAGGTAAATAACATATTATTAATGCCAATTATATTTGAGGATAACAGTATTCTTCATCATAGTGAATGTAGCTTAATATTAAAAGAAGAAAAAATTCTATGAAACTACACAGAGACAGGAAGAAAACAAATACACAAGGGTACACAAACACATAGTGGGATAACACAAAAGGAAAGGACAGGGTTCGTTTTCAGTGTAACATTTGGTACTGCAGTCCAACCTAAAACTTCATTCCATAGATCTTTCGTCTTATTTCAACATTTGTTTCCACCAAAAAAATCCTATCCAAGCATGCTTTCTGTATTTATATGTTCACATATTTCTTACCTCATTATTTATTTTCCATTATCTTACCTCATGATTTATTTCCAAGAAAATCCTACCTTAACCTGTTGTTCCTAAACCCTACTTTTTGTTCATATCCTCTTTCAAAAATAGTTTTTCTCCACTGTACACTACTTTTTTGGCCAAACCATTTTCTTATAGCTTCTCAATGCATTTCTTCCGATCCATCATAGTTAGTTTCTTATATAGTCTACCCCCTCTTAAGCTAACTTAAATCTACTGAGCTCAGATATATATATCAAGGGACGAGGCAATGCAGCAGCACATAGCAAATAAACACAAACAGCAATGACAAAAAAATTCACATTGGCAAAGCAATTGCAATATTACAACTAATATAAGGCACTGTGCAGCAAACAAGAAAAATAAATCCGTAGTAAAACTGGCTTAACAGCGTAATACAAAGTCAAATTCAGTAACATTACACCTGGCAAACAGCCGCAGAAATAACTTATATCTAAACATGACATAGCTCAAGCAGAAAAAAAACATTACACTAAAGACAACAATGCAGATAAGGGAAATGTATATTCACATCTTAATGTCTATGTAATTAAAATGGTGCACCACAAATTATTCTACGAAAGAAATTACCAAGTACTTGAAAAGAAAATTCTGTATGCAATTCCTGTGAAGGGAAATGTGTTTTTGTGCTCCTTCGTTTTTTTTGAAGTACATCAAAGTTATTCTTTTTTTCTGGATCTGTAGGCATAAAATATTTATATTAGTACATCTATAAAATTCTATTTTAACCAATGCTGCAGTGCAGCTAGGAACTATATATTAAAGAAAATGAGCAAATATGTACAAAGGACGGCATGAAACATCATTCATTAGCCATATGGCATTTCATAAGGCAGTAAAAATTCTCTCAATTCTCGAGAAAGACGCTTGTCATAATCAGGTGTGCAGATGTAAGTATCTTTCCAAGTAATGAGCGTGTCGTATTTACGATGCTTTCTACAAAGGAATGTCAATAGTGAGGATAATGGCCTCCCCTTTTTTTTTCACCTGTGCCTCTGAAAAGGCTTTTCTCCAGCCGTCTGACACAGGTAGGTGCCCACGACGCATTACGTGCAGGTGGTCACTTAACTTTCTTACGGAAATATTTACGACAGCAGTTTCTGCTACAGTGACAGTCTCATATAAAAATATTTCACAGGTCAAGAATTTGTGTTACAAATCTGTAGAAGCAAAATCCTATAAATGTAACAGTGTTCAAAAAATTTTCGCCGGCATTGTGATACATTCACGCATTTACACAGTCATTTCATAACTCTTAAAGTACGATTCTTGGTTTCCAACATCCTTTTTCACAAGTCAGAGTCCCTAACCACTACTCATTATTCCTTACCTTATTCGTCGACACTTCTTCAATATTTCATCATAACAGATATGTAGCATACTCAAATAACTCATATAGCATCAGCTTATTGATCATAAACATACTGCAACAGCATAATATACATAGTCATTGTAATAATATCATAACATCTCAGTCAATTCTCAAAATCGTCGTAGCTTCCTCCAATAATTTCAAAACCTAAAAAAATTCTCTGTTCATGTCAAAAGTGTCATCTGCCTCAAACGTACTTTAAATATCATGATCCCATACCAAATACATCATTCAAAGCTCTCATAGTATCACAATGGTTCTGAAAAAATATGAACAGTTCACACAGTACAGACAAAATACAGTTTCATAAGTGTGAAGCTATCCAACTGTGTAATTATGTAAACATGTATCACTGATGTAATAAAAAA
Source organism: Schistocerca cancellata (assembly GCF_023864275.1). Lineage (NCBI taxonomy): Eukaryota > Metazoa > Arthropoda > Insecta > Orthoptera > Acrididae > Schistocerca > Schistocerca cancellata. Next base: position 82,991,337 of record NC_064634.1, on the reverse strand, counting down.
TGTTTATCTCTCAGTTAAATGATCAGATAGCTGTGTAATTTATGTGTTAGAGAAATATGGTACCGGTGTGTAAAGTTGTATAAGCAAATACCATATTAGCTAGGGCTCCTTGTGCTTGCCAAACACATGACACACAAAGTAAGCGTGTACTCCCCTGAGGATTAATGTAATTATAGCCTCAGGTGTTACAGATTACAGCAATGGAATGAAATGTATAATGGAAAACCTTTGTGTCATTGTACTTCAAATATCTTTAAAAATAAATGTTTTAAGTATAAAATTAATCACTCAAATACGTGTACTGTACCGCTAAACTGTGTGTCTTGTTGTATGATAATATCTGTGGAAGTGTCGTAGTTATCGTCCTCCAAAGCTAAGTTCTGCAGAAGTCAATGTACTTACCTCATGATAAACAAAAGTGAAATGCTTTGCGTATAGATATCTTAGTTATTATGCTTATTGTTGTGATGAAGAATGTACTGTGGTGTAACGTATTGTTGTGCTACGAAAGAGGCTGTATCATTGTAGCTATACCACAAAAGTTACTACTAAAACATGTCTCACTTTACAGAAGAATTCAGAAAAAACTGTGCAGATATAAAACAGATACACCACAAAAGCAACATTGTAAATTGTCACTCATTAGCAGCGTCGTGATAAAATCGTGTAGCTGTCACACAAACCAACCACTGTGTCATCTCGTATCTCACATAAAGTACTTTAAATCCAGAATATATTTTCAAGTAAACAAAAATGTTGCATTAAAATCTCATTAGCAGTATATGTTCTAAGTATATAAGCCGTATATTCGTTACGTAATCGTGCAACTAACAAGGAAGAATGTATAAATAACAACACTGAGTCGTCTGTTCGCAATAACAATGCATCCGCAATTACTTGTCTAAGTTACCTATGTTCTTGACTGGATAGTTAGTTAGCTTTAAAACATAGTTGCATGTTAACAGTTTGTAAGTGTGACAAAGAGTACTAGTAACGTGAAATGAAAAATTTTATAGCAAAGACTAAATTAAAAAGCAGATTATCTTTCAATAAACGGTTTTACATGTGAAATGTGGTGTAAACCTTTATTCTTCCTAGTACGCAGAGTTTCAACTTCAAAGCAATTATCATATTGTATACGTCGGTAAAGAATACTGGAACTTTGCTCAAGGTTAGCGTCAATGTTATTTTTCCCTGAGCCAGTGGGCGCAAGTGGCTGCCTGCGCTGCGAGTCATTGTCTGTTTCTTTGTCGGCGCGCGTCGTTATTGGGATTAGGAGACCTAACTTCTACAAATTCGACTTGTCGAGAAGGCTCTGCTCTGTTTAAATCCCGCCAGTTCTGATGCAGTTCAGGTCTGTCGTTATGATTATCTCGTCTGTCATCATGTCGGTAGTTCCTGTAGTTTCTTTCTTGTCGGTTAAGTGGTGGAGAATTTCTCCCTGCATTATCACTGCACGGTGGACCATTGCGTCTGAAGTTATTCTGTCTCCCGTGATAAAAATTGTTCTGGTTGCCAAATTGTCTGTTTCTATGAGTGTCTCTGTCATATTCATTACTACGGAAATGCGATCTCTCTCTGTAACTATTACTCTGCCAGTGGTTGTCATACGGGTGGTGTCTCTTTTGGTCACGATTTACGTTGTGAGAATAGAATTGTCGTATATTATTTCTGTCATCGCGGAATTGTGACGGATGTGATCTGTAATTGTTGTGCTCCTGTTTTCGCGTTCCGCGAATGTCAGTGTCAATTTGTAATTCTTGTAGGAGTCCCTGAAAAGCTTCAATGTCGTCTTTGCAACGCCCTGCCAAAATAATATTTCTTAAATGTTCAGGCAATTTCATTAAGCAAATGCGGATGAGTTCTGAGGGGCTGTATGGGTTTGAAAGATACTGATTCTTATGCAACATGTCTTCAAAATATTTCATAAGACTGGAAAATTCAGATTGTTCGAAACGTTTCATCATTATGATGCCATGTTTTACTCGGTCTTGTGTAGCTTGAGACCAATACGCTGAAAGGAAGGCATGATAAAATTCTCCTTGACTGTGACAATCGTGAATGACCGATCGCATTCTTACAGCTGGTTCATTCTCTAAGTAGCCACACATAAATTCTAATCTGTGTTCTAATGACCAGTTGGGAGGAAAACAATGAGAGAATTGATGGAGCCACGCTTGTGGATGAGTGTCGTTGGCAGAATTCTTAAACGTTTTGAATTTACGTGTAGTAATGAACAGCTTATAGTCAAAATCATCATGTCGGCGAGTCGCATGTCGGTCATTGTTCCGTCGTTTCGGCGGTTCCATCTCAAAATTCGGTGCACATTGCCAATTTCTTTCATAACTTCCGAAATGCCCTGTGTTATTATTTTGTGGCTGTTCCGTATTTCTATGTCCCTCTTCCCGTATTGGGGCGCGAGTGTCCTCTGAAATACGTAATTCTTGTATTACCTGTGTCAGCTGATCTTGTACTTCCCGGATTTCTCTTTGGTGTTGCGTATTAATTTGATTCTGATTTTGTTTGAATTTCCTAATTTTTTCGCACTCTTCTGTGTCATTAAAGATTACCGGTTTTGTGTCATTCAGATTATCATCTACCTTCGTAGATAAATTATTTAGCTGATCCGAAAGGCCGAGCGGTTAAAGGCGCTACAGTCTGGAACCGCACGACCGCTACGGTCGCAGGTTCGAATCCTGCCTCGGGCATGGATGTGTGTGCTGTCCTTAGGTTAGTTAGGTTTAAGTAGTTCTAAGTTCTAGGGGACTTATGACCACAGCAGTTGAGTCCCATAGTGCTCAGAGCCATTTGAACCATTTTGATCCGAAAGTTCAACTACTTTCTCTGATAATGAACTAATTTCCTCCATGTGTCTTTCTGAACCAATTTTCAGGGTATCTACTGTGTACTTAAGTTTTCCTGAGTTTTTGCAAGTTGCGTAACCGAATTGGTAGATGCAACTGAGTCAATTTTAGCTTGCAAGGTCTCATGATTTTCATGAACAATAGTTTGCAGTTCTTTTATGGTTGCTTCGTGAATCTGTAATGCATTTTCATAATTCGAAAAAATAGGTTGGAAATGCTCACAAATTTGTGTTTTTACGTCATTACAGACCTTTTGACATTTCGATTCGATGTTATGTAACTCAGTGGTTAAATCTTCACGTGTTTGTTCAAGTGTGGTGTCTAACTTTTGAAGCTTTTGCTGTGTTTGTCTCTGATTTTGTTCCATTGTGTCTAACTGTTGCTGTGTTTGTCTCTGATTTTGTTCCATTGTGTCTAACTTTTGAAGATTTTGTCCCATTTGTTTCTGATTTTGTTCAAGCGTTGTGTCTAACTTTTGTAGCCTTTGTCCCATTTGTTGCATTAACTGTAATAACAGTGCACTGGTGTCTGAAACATGTTCCTCAATGCTATTCGGCAGTGCATTTGAACCGGCAATATTCGCATTTTGACAAGCAGAAAATGTGTCTTGACTTATTTGAGAAAACGGTGAGGACGCAAAACCTGACTCTACAGTATTTGCAAAATTGTGTCATGTCATTTCGGATTCCTGAGGCGAGCTGTTGCCAAGCGATCGATCGATAATGTTTCCCTGTTCACTAATTGTTTCACTGCCTACGCCATTGTTTGCCGCCCGCTCCATTTCCCTATGTACGATTACCAAATTACTACTTTGAACATTAGTTAATTCATTACTCGGTGGCGCTAACACACTGCTTTCGTCTCCACTGTCATTTCTCAGTTTACTTTGGAGCCTAGTATTACGTTTTTCACACGCCATTATTGTCACAATATTTCACACGTTAACACAGAAAAACACAATTTGAAGAGCATCAATAAGAGAACACATTAACATAGCACTGAAAATAATATCTCGTTAATTACAAGCGCAGCTGCGAAATACTTGGTGCAAATCTACATGCATGCCACAACTGTTTTACTGTACAACAATGAAAGACTGCAACTACAAAGGAAATTCTCTCTATAATTACGCGCTAGCAATAAACAATAGCTACACTAATTACACAAACTATAAGAAAGTGAGGTATCCTTGGCTAAGGGTCGACATATGAAACGTCCCCTTTGAACAATTACACACGACTGTGCTTAAACTGACACACAATAATTTTAGTGCAACGCAATCTGACTATCAAAAATCCCTACAAAAGAATGGCCCAGACAAACATTAAACTATACCTTTCACAAATCACTTACCTCACAAAAATCTTCGTTACTCGAACTACTGCAATACAGCGAGCGCCACTATTGCCAGCTAAATAAAAGATTCAAACTAAGGAAGGCACTAACTACTGATAGGCATAGTTAGCAAATGAAAGATTTTAATAGAGAACAAACAATGTATTTACCTTAATAGTGTTGAAAAAGCATAATATACATAGCAGTTCATAATATCCATTCTGTACTCAAAAATCCGCCATCTCATTTCCCACATCCACCACTGCTGGCGGCTCACCTCCAACTGCCCAATGCTACGCGCTCTTCACATCCAGCTGCCGCTGCCCAACACTACAATGGCAGACAACAATGCAAACTAGCCACAGACTGCACACAGCACAGCCAGTGATTTTCGTACAGAGCGCTACGTAACGTTGCCAATAAGAAAACATAAACAGCCTCCTTACATTGTTTCATTACGTTTATAACGTCACATGAGCAGGAATATGTGCAGTATGTAGTATTTCATCTACTATTGAGTAATAAACGACAAAAACAATAAAAAGTAATAGATATAGGAGATAAAACCAATGTTTTTATTTGTTTGCGAAGAGTAGCAAAATTAAGATATCTTGCAGGCATGTTGATTTAGACTGCGACGTGTGGCAGCAATGGACGTAAGAAAAGAAATGAAAGACAAAAAAAGCAAGGTGGTGACAGAATAAATGGATGCCTGAAAAATAAAAGAGACACATACCCGTAACTGAAGGCAGTAGTGAGCATATTCTTCACTATTCGACAGGGAGAAGTGCCCATACAATTAATTTACGAACGGTTAAGTGTAATGACGACGGAAACAGGTGCTGAAGCTTTTTGTTGAACAGAGTAGGCTACATTACAATGAATGAGAGAAACATGTAAACATGTTGGGTATGTCATGATGATAGGAAAAATCGGCGCACTAAATGCAGAATAAAGAGCAAACAGCAAGACTACGTCGGAAGCCTGAACGATGGACAGAAACTGTCCCGGAGTGTCAGGACACGACGAGAAAGCTGATACGAAAGAAATAGAATATACAGTAATCTGGACATAGTTTTGACTGGCGCAGAATGATCTGGGCTAAAACAAAGAAGCTAAGGTTGATGATATACCTTCTGAACTACTGAATTACACTGTAGTAGTAGGAATTAGTAATTTGATCAATAGAGTGACTTCCAGTTTAGTTATAAGAATGAGTTGTACCTGTTTCGAGATATTAAAATCCCATCTTCAGGTGTATTGTACTTGGGGTTTGGCCATGCATAACAAACAGTCGGGCCAATCAGAGCAAAGACTCGAAGTCACTACAACTTGGGCGGGTGGGGAAGGGGGGTGGATCACCGTAGCGTGCTGCTGCTCGAACGGTTCCCACCTTTGCATTGACTGGCGCGGCAATTTGTTATGAGTGACCAGACACCAAGTACAATAATTTAGGACACCTGAAGACGCAATTTTAGCATCTCGAAACCGCTCGTGGACTAAGTAAATCATTATTACAACTGAATGGATGTCTAACAAATCAATCTTTGTGTAGGCAATTTGAGTTGGTATCCAAAATCTACGAATGTTATCTTGGAAGTAAGATAACACATGATGGACGAAGCCAGATAGACATAAGAAGCAGACTAGCTCAGCAGAGAGGCCATTCCTGGCCAATGGGGTTTGTATCCAAAATCTATGAAACAGGTAAGTTGTCATCACATTTCCAGAATAGCATTTTCGTCACTTTTGCGAAGAAGACACATACGGATATATGTGAAATTATTTGACTTCAGTCTCAAAGCCACGTTCGTAAAGTGGTGACTATAAAAGTATAGAGAAGACTAGAATGAAAAATTGACTATATATACTGGACGATCGGTTTGATTTCAGGAAGAGAAAAGTAAACAGAAAAGCAGCCCAAGATATCGTTTGGTTATGGAATTCCGATTAAAGAGGAATCAGGATAAATTCCTAGCCTTTGTGGATCTAATGTAAGGAGGAACGTGATGTTCACAGTCCCTAGAAAATTGGACCTAGAGCACATAAACAGACAAACAGTGTACAACATCTGCAAACCGGAGTGGGTTCAAATGGTTCAAATGGCTCTGAGCACTATGGGACTTAACTTCTGTGGTCATCAGTCCCCTAGAACTTAGAACTACTTAAACCTAACTAACCTAAGGACATCACACACATCCATGCCCGAGGCAGGATTCGAACCTGCGTCCGTAGCAGTCCCGCGGTTCCGGACTGCGCGCCTAGAACCACTAGACCACCGCGGCCGGCCAAAGAATGTGGAAATCCAAGAAAGACAAGCAGGCTGATCGGATGGATCTGCTGATATCGCACGGCGGATTTCACCCTCGACGTAATGATGTTGTAGGAATTGATGTTATACGTGTGCAAGAGAGATAGCATAACACACACTGGGTATATTATTTTATAGAATGTAGGGTGTGGTGACAGACGGACCTACATAGTAGCTCGAGGTCTAAGCTAGGTTCGAAAGTGAGAGTTTGGTAATGAGTTGGCATAACCAAGGATTGTGATGTAATGGCAATAATCGTTACTCTTATTATGGCGCGTTTTTAGGATGCAAGTCTGGATTTTGTACTGCATTTATAGTCATGTAAATCCACTACGTGTTCTCACACAGTATCATTCAAAGCTTTGTAAAAGAATGGATGTTACAACACGGCCGTCGGGATTTACCACTAAAGATGTTCATTAAAAATATGATCGTGGAGATACCGGACAAACCAAAACCGTGTTCAGTACGGGTCCAATTCTGTGTTCACATACTGACAACTAGTAATTAACGAGAAGCAAAAGAACTTCGACAAATGGAAAGTCGACACGGAGCTGATAACGAAGTGTTTTGTTGCATCGCTGGACCACATAATAATTTAGTTACGTAATCAATGTAACTACACTCATGCTCATAAATTAAGGATAATTGCAGAATGTGGTGCCACACAACGTGGCACTACACAAAACTCGCGCTAATAGCATAGGCACATAGGGAACATACACGACACAGATCTGTAAGTCCACGGTATTGGTGATAAGTTGAGAAAACCGTCCCGAAACACATGTGCTACAAAACGCCACTGTTTCCTGCGCATGTAAACCGACATCAATATGGGATGTTATCACCACGATCACGTTCACAGGCCGCACAACGGGTTGGCATACTCTGGATCAGGTGGTTGAGCAGCTGCTGGAGTATAGCCTCCCATTCTTGTACCAGTGCCTGTCGGAGCTCCTGAAGTGTCGTAGGGGTTTGAAGACGTGCAGCGATACGTCGACCGAGAGCATCCCAGACGTGCTGGATGGGATTTAGGTCTGGCGAACAGGCAGGCCACTCCATTCGCCTGATATCTTCTGTTTCAAGGTACTCCTCCACGATGGCAGCTCGGTGGTGCCGTGCGTTATCATCCGTCAGGAGGAAGGTGGGATCCACTGCACCCCTGAAAAGGCGGACATACTGGTGCAAAATGACGTCCCGATACACCTGACCTCTTACAGTTCCTCTGTCAAAGACATGCAGGGGTGTACGTGCATAATCCCACCCCACACCATCAAACCACGACCTCCATACAGGTGCCTTTCAAGGACATTAAGGGGTTAGTATCTGGTTGCTGTTTCACGTCAAATGAAAACCCGGCGAGAATCACTGCTCAGACTATACCTGGACTCGTCCGTCATCATGACCTGGGACCACTGTTCCAATGACCATGTACTGTGTTCTTGACACCAGTCATTACGGGCTCCCCTGTGGCCAGGGGTCAGTGGAATACACCTTGCAGGTCTCTCGGCGAATAAACCATCTGTTCAGTCGCCTGTAGACTGTGTGTTTGGAGACAACTGTTCCAGTGGCTGCGGTAAGGTCCCGAGCAAGGCTACCTGCAGTACTCAATGGCGTCTGTGGGCACTGATGGTGAGAGATCGGTCTTCTTGTGGTGTTGTACACTGTGGACGTCCCGTACTGTAGCGCCTGGGCACGTTTCTTGTCTGCTGGAATCGTTGAGATCACACTTTGTGGCACACGGAGGGCCCGTGCTATGACCTGCTGTGTTTGACCAGCCTCCAGTCGCCCTAGTATTCTACCCCTCATAACGTCAGTAATATGTGTTCTTTGAGCCATTTTTAACACACAGTCACCATTATCATGTCTGGAAATGTCTGCACACTTACTCGCTGCACCGTACTCTGACAAGCACCAACACACCTCTGCGTATGTGGACTGCTGCCAGTGCCACCGTGCGACGACAGCAGGTCAAATGCACCGCATGGTCATAAAAAATGGTTCAAATGGCTCTGAGAACTATGCGACTTAACTACTGAGGTCATCAGTCGCCTAGAACGTAGAACTAATTAAACCTACCTAACCTAAGGACATCACACACATCCATGCCCGAGACAGTATTCGAACCCTCATGGTCATACCCCGAGGTGATTTAAACCCGCAAACCGCCCACCAGAGCTTTGTTTCACCATGTATCAGTATTATCCTTAACTTATAAGCATGAGTGTATTTAAATAACACAGTTACTGAATAATTTACTGCAATGGCGTAGCCAGTACTCTCGTAGGGAAACTTTATACGTGAGGGCCAAATATTTTGTAATGAGAGGTTGTGGAGATAGTTTAAAAAAACAAATCAGATTTTTATGCTATCCTTAATTGTTTAATTTCAGAAATTAAACCGTTGGCGATAAACTGGGTTTCACATTTAAATGTGACTTAGCTAGAATGTTGCTGTGACGCCGCTGTTCAGGCGCAGATAAATAATTTCCATATCCTTCCTGCTCCTTTTACTATCGTGTTCCGCCAGTTTTTACACAGTGGCACGTTGCTTCACTTCTTTTTCCTCCATATGTATTAATACTCACAGCTGCACACAGAGCGCACGCCATAACCACTACGAACAGACTGCCACAGACTACTATTTTGAAAGTCGTTTCGATGAAGAAAGTCTCCGTCTAGCTAGTGAAGTTTCTCGTATGAAGCCAATAAACGTTTTACGTATAATGATGGGGCAAAACAAGAACACCTGCTTAATAGCATTTATGTCCGTCTTTGGAATAAAATACATGGCTGATTCTGTGTATCAGGGATCCGACAGTTTGTTGGTAGGAGGTATGTTGCATTAGATGACTACGCACAGATCACGTAATTCGCGTAAGTAATTGGCCCTGATTTGTGTACGCGGTGAATTTTCCCGATAGCGACTCAGATGGTTCAAATTGGCTCTGAGAACTATGGGACTTAACTTCTGAGGTCATCGGTCCCCTAGAACTTAGAACTACTTAAACCTAACTAACGTAAGGACATCACACACATCCATGCCCGAGGCAGGATTCGAACCTGCGACTGTAGCGGTCGCTCGGTTCAAGACTGTAGCGCCCAGAACCGCACGGCCACTCCGGCCGGCTAACTGACGATGTTGTTGAGACAACATGGGAACACGTAAGTGTGATATGCTGCGAAGCTCTGTGTTCAATAATGTACTATGAACGGCGTGTTGTGAAACACTTGTGCGTTCAGGCATTGTGGACTTTCGGCAGAGATGTCGCAGATCACCACCTACCGAGCAGACATGTTCTGTGAAGAGTCGTGGGCGTTGTGATAAACCTTTTGCATTTTCTTTATGTTTTCGTCTTCTTTAAAGGCAAAGGGAGAAGATGAAGCGGTAGCCCATCATAGAGCCTATGCCTACCGTCATGTATTTTTTGACTTTCAGTTGTTAAAAAACAGAGGATTTTTTCTGGTACCAGTAGGAGGAAGGAAGGATTCGCGCTCACCTAGTGAACGAGTGAGAAGCACGCCATTTTTAGCGAGTAATTGTAGACCGCCATTTTGGGGTCGCTATAAATAAGTGAGGAGTATGTATTTCATATGTGCACCGTTTAGAAAAATACAGTATTGTTTTATTAACAGAAAGGTCGTGTGAGTTGTTATTTCAAATAGTAAAATAATTACAAGAACTGAAGCCCACCTGTGTACTTTGGAAAATTACGAAGATCCGATAAGCTTAATGGGAACACGGTCAAGACTTCAAAGGTGAACACGGCGACCAAACGTAGCATCATAAAGAATGGTAAGCACAAATCTACAGCGGAGAAAGAAACTACTCCGCCCTGCAAAATAATATGAACTAATACGAACTTATTTCCAGGCATAGCTCAGCTTATTGTGCTTGTCATCCATGCCGAAAAATTAATCTCATTAATTCAATACATTTTAAAAAGTCACGCAGTTTATTATCATCTATTCCATTATTTTATTATATTATAGCGTCCAACCATGTAACGCCTAGTGGTAGTTTCACTGTCCTACCTCTTTACGTAAATGCTCACGATAATAGCACGTGAACATCCGACCAGCTTTTCTGTTTTCGAGTACTCGTTCACAGGCTCCGCGAAATAATTATCTACCCGTTGTCAAAGTCGCTTATCTCACTGGATTTGCCCATTTGCACCCCATACCTTCTCCAGGGTGATCCTCCATCCGTGTCTGCTCCGCTTACATACTTTTCATATTGCATAACGTCCAGCAACGCCACCAGGTGGCATCCAACGTAGCGTTGGGCAGTGGTCATAATGTTTTGGCTTATCAGTGTACTTCGTTTCTTTTCAACACACATTCTGCTTTTCATTCTAGTTTAACTTTTGAAATAATTGCTTGCGCAAATAATATTATTCGCTAATGCACTGTTGAAGAGAATTAGGGGAACACGTGTATCAACGTCCGGTACGTTAAATCTATTTTGATACAGACGGTACCTGTGGCCTTATTGTATGGTTTGAGATCTTGGCTTTCAGTGCAGGCAACAATTAAAATAATTCGCCGGGTATTGACTGTCTTATGCATTGCAGTGCAAGATGACCCCTCAGAAGGTAGTGAGTACGGCTGTTTTATAGCGAAGTACACAGATGTTAGTTGTCATTTGTGGACGTTATATTCAACCAAACACATGCAATATCACATCTAAATGCAGTTAAAGTTGCAAGGACGGTCAGTTTGATCCAAAAAAAGATGGAACTTGTAACACCTCCGTTTAATTTTTAGCCGACCTGATCTGATCGAATAGCAGCCCAAATAATTATTATTAATGTGACCGTGTACCTAATGGGGCTGGCAATCGGAATTGACTGCTACGGAGTTGTTACTTTCCAGTTTGTCCTTCTCAAATGCTGTAATAATGAAATGTCTGGTAACAGGAAGAACACCAACACAGTTTCACTAATCAAGAACCTATATTCGTCTCAAAAACACAAAAAGATGGAGACAGCCACTGCCTTCGTCATACACATCTAATTACGGCTAATCTCAGCAGAGGCTTCTCCGTTATTCATTATCGTCACACGCTAATCCAATCACTGCAATCCAACACTGCAATCCAAAATGATGCCAGCGCGGTAGACGCGAAACCAAAATATCGGCACTGAAATATCACTGACCACTCTCGTAATTATACTTCTTCACTTTCCCCCGTATTATTCTAGCACAAAGGGGTTAAACCGCGGCGATGGCCACTCCCTTTGTCGGTAAAGCCTTGCATTTTAGCAATAGGCCTCCACACAGTTCGGCCCGCAACATGGGACTCTCTCTCAACTCACACTCGCTCTCGCAACACGACACAATCGATTGTTTGCCCTATCGACCTGTGCCGAGTGCAAACTTATAGTAAGGGCCTACGGACCCCTTACAACTTTCGGTCGTGTTGCTGCAGATGCAAATGCCTCTCCATGTGTCAAATGGTTCAAATGGCTCTGAGCACTATGGGACTTAACAGCTGCCGGGCGGAGCGGCCGAGCGGTTCTAAGCTCTACAGTCTGGAACCGCGCGACCGTAACGGTCGCAGGTTCGAATCCTGCCTCGGGCATGGATGTGTGTGATGTCCTTAGATTAGTTAGGTTTAAGTAGTTCTAAGTTCTAGGGGACCGATGACCTTAGAAGTTAAGTCCCATAGTGCTCAGAGCCGACTTAACAGCTGTCATCATTCCCCTAGAACTTAGAACTACTTAAACCTAACTAACCTAAGGACATCACACACATCCATGCCTGAGGCACGATGCGGACCTGCACCGTAGCGGTCACGCGATTCCGGACTGAAGCTCCTAGAACCGCTCGGCCACACCGGCCGGCTCTCCATGTGTCATCCATAAGTTGTGGACTGGCTACAGGGAGACAGGTCTGTAGACAAGGCGAGTTGGACAGAGTAGCCGACGCATTATAATCCAACGTGAAGATCGATATCAGGCCATCTCTGCTTTGTGGCGTCATACGAATACCACCAGATCACTGCAAGATCTCAGATGGGCCATTGGAGCCGCTGTGTTCGATCAGACTGTAATGAACAGATTAAGGGAAAGGACATTACGATCCATGCTGTTCGAGTACTACGCTTGACACAGCAGTTTGCTGCTCGTCTTCAGTTTGTCGTTCTTATGTCAACTGGCAGCTTCGTAACTGGCGAAACGTGTTATTCACAGACGAGTCTAGATTGACGCAAGGTGATGGCCGTGTTCGTCTGCGGAGATCCATGGTGAGCGGTAACTGCCAAAAGTTGTCAAGGAAAGTGACAGATTCGGAAAAGGTTCCGTGACGGTGTGGGAAGGCATCAGATTTGACAACTGCATGGATCTGGTGATTGTCAGTGGTCACCTTACCGCCATGCAGTACTGAACAGATAATGTTGGACCATGTGGCGGCTGCTGCATGCGGCGGGGGTCCTGGATTCCTTCTCATGCACGACAATCCCAAGGCTCAACAGGCGGGCGTCTGCAGGGATGTCTGGACATCGAAGTAATGCAATGGCCAGCGGTGAGTCCCAGCCTAAAGGCTATCGCGTTTAGATGGGATATGCCTGATAAACGTGTTCATGGTCGTCCTATTCCACCACAGACTCTCTAAGAATTCAAGGGCTCTCTTTGCAGGATTGGAAGGGTTAGCACAGGTTGACCTCTGTAGAGTTATACGGAGCAATCCACGAAAGTGTCAGGCAGTGATAAACCATCACAGATGGCATACATGCAACTGAAGCTCTCAAAGTACAATGAAAAGCACCCATGATGAAGGGAGAATGTTTACACTTTGTTTTCGACACCTGTCGTACATCACAGTTGTTTTTATGTAAACGTTAAAGGCTGTAATGATGTTTTATTGTGTACTTAATTTGTGAAAAATAAAGATATAATTTGGCAACACACCTAATCACAATTATTGCTCCATGGAGTATAGAAAATGCCAAAAATAATGTACTAATTATTTTGAGTTGTCTACTAAAGCGCTCAGACAGAAATGACATTATTTATGCAAACAGTTCTTTACGCTAATAACAGATGGCGTCATTTGTTAGAGTCTCAGAACAGTGACACATCCTTTGAAATATCCCAGATAGTATTAAGAACTGAAGTTTATAAACTCAGAAATGAACTTTATTCTGAGCTTTTATGCTTCGAAAATGAGTGACTTTAAGTGTACATTACTGTCTTGACATAACTGTGTCTTTACAATGTCTACGTGTGAGAAAAAAAACACCAAAATGGTATTATGCCTCCAATCCTTCAGACAAATTGTGCCGGCATGCCGCCCCCTCCCTTTCTTACACTCAGTTGCCACATCCTCCGTAATCTGTCCCAAGGAATTACAGTCGCGAATGGAATAGGGAAGTGGTAGCAGACGTACCCTCCGCTATACCCCGTAAGGTGGCTTGCGGAATATGGACGTAGACGTAATTTTCGTGGTAATCAGTTGTCACTAACTGTAATCCACATAAAATACCTGTGGAGGGGATTTTGTCCCTGAGTTTTCATGTGGCAATCTGACTACCGGCGTGTATATAGAGACGACATTCTCTGATGATGAGATCCAATCTTATGTTGCTGTAATTAGTGAAAGGCTATTTACAATTTGTACAGAAACCAGATGGCAGTTATAAGAGTCGAGGGGCATGTAAGGAAACCGTGGTTGGAAAGGGAATGAGACAGGGTTGTAGCCTCTCCCCGATGTTATTCAATCTGTATATTGAGCAAGCAGAAAAGGAACAAAAGAAAAGTTCGGAGTAGGTATTAAAATCCATGGAGAAGAAATAAAAACTTTGAGGTTCGCCGATGGCATTGTAATTCTGTGAGAGACAAGCAAAGGGCTTGGAAGAGCAGTTGAGCGGAATGGACAGTGTCTTGCAAGGAGGATATAAGATGAACATCAGCAAAAGCAAAACGAGGATAATGGAATGTAGTCGAATTAAATCTGTTGATGGTGCGGGAATTAGTTTAGGAAATGAGACGCTTAAAGTAGTAAATGAGTTTTGCTATCTGGGGAGCAAAATAACTAATGATGGTCGAAGTAGAGAAGATATAAAACGTAGACTGGCAATGACAAGGAAAGCGTTTCTGAAGAAGAGAAATTTGTTTACATCGAGTGTAGATTTAACTGTCAGGAAGTCGTTTGTGAAAGTATTTGTATGGAGTGTAGCCATGTATGGAAGTGAAACATGGACGATAAATAGTTTAGACAAGAAGAGAATAGAAGCTTTCGAAATGTGGTGCTACAGAAGAATGCTGAAGATTAGCTGGGTAGATCACATAACTAATGAGGAGGTATTGAACGGAATTGGAGAGAAGGGAAATTTGTGGTACAACTTGACTAGAAGAAGGGATCGGTTGGTAGGACATGTTCTGAGGCATCAAGAGATCACCAGTTTAGTATTGGAGGGCAACGTGGAGGGTAAAAATCGTAGAGGGAGACCAAGAGACGAATACACTAAGCAGATTCAGAAGGATGTAGGTTGCAGTAAGTACTGGGAGATGAAGAAGCTTGCACTGGATAGGGTAACGTGGAGAGCTGCATCAAACCAGTCTCAGGACTGAAGACCACAACAATAACAATTAGTGAAGTAACCTGTACTGAACACTACTGGCCGTTACAGTTGCAACACGATGAAAACGACAAGAACAAACGTCATAAAGTGTACTTAGATGCTTTGAAATGCAAATGATTACGATTTCAGCGCAACCACACAAAGAAGTCAGGAGTAACGCGACTTGCATTCGCGATACAATGAAAGATTATGTAGCCCGTTTCTGTATCAGAAATCACATTTGGATATTGATTGTTGGAGACAAGATCATTTTATGTCTCACGGAAGAAGAAGAAAGGTCTGCCAGCATGTGTCAGGGTTCGCCGGCTGTCGGATCGTGATCCGTCCACGATATTACTACGAGAGATATTGGTTGGGAATCGAGGACTGCAACGTGAATAAGTGTTCGAAGGGTTCAGGTAGGCCGTACTGAACGCTTTGCAAGATCTGAAGGGTTCCATGTGATTAGCGCCCGAGAGGAAAGGCACACTGATTGCTTGGCCGTGCAGGGTCGGATAGCCGTCTCATGTATCTCGGATCAGGAATTGGGCTTGTCTGCAGCAAGTCAAATGTCCATGTAGGACTTCACTGCCGCGGTTTCCTTTGGTAAGGGAGCAGAGAGAGGCGTTCTGATACCTGTCCACTCAACGACAGCAGTGGACACACGAGGGACACCAGTTCAAATGGTTCAAATGGCTCTGAGCACTATGGGACTTAATTCTCAGGTCATCAGTCCCCTAGAACTTAGAACTACTTAAACCTAACTAACCTAAGGACATCACACACATCCATGCCCGAGGCAGGATTCGAACCTGCGCCTAGAACCGCACGGCCACTCCGGCCGGCGAGGGACACCAGTCTTCCCGGTATTGCCTACAGCATGAAGATAGATGTATCTGTGTGGAGGCTACGTTGTCATATTGCATTCATCACCACCATAAGGGCCCCGTGTAATGGTGTGCAATGTCACCTGATCGACAACACAACCACTTCTTGTTCTTGTAGCCGGTAATTTGGCCAGCAGGAGTTACATTTATGACGTGTTAAGGCCATTGTTGGAGACTGTCTTCGGCCTCTCCGTGATGTCATTTCTCATAAACGCAGGATCGCATGATGTCCGGGTTGTCCTGACCTATCTCTATGGATAGACTGTCCAACTTTTGCTCTGGGTATCACACTGTTCAGACGTTTCCCCATCTGGAAACACCTGGCCATTGGTTGCACGGAAATTGCTACGCCACGACTCCCCAGCCTCTACGATCGATGGTCCGCAGCTCGTGGTCTCGCTGTCGCATTCTCGCTTCCCGAACATGGTGTCCCGGTTCCTATTCCCGGCGGGGTCAGGGATTTTCACCTGCTTCGAGATGAGTGGGTGTTTGTGTTGTCCTCATTTCATCATCATTCATGAAAGTGGCGAACTTGGACTGAGAAAATGTTGGGAATTTGTAAGGGCGCTGATAACCGCGCAGTTGAGCGCCCCACAAACCAAACGTCATCATCATCAGCATCATCATCATCATCTACGATCGATGAACTCTATTATAAAATGGGTGTTGCCGTCACAGGTTGCAGATATGTGTATTAACCTTCGGGATTAATTGAAGAGTTCGATAGTGCTTCGCCGTATTGTAGGCATACATATTGCCACCACGCCACAGTATCGATAATTGCCTCTCTCAGCTGCACGCAGCGCTGCATCATGATTAGAGAGAGTCGTGCCTGAGCTTTAGCGATAGACGGCACGTGTCTGCTGCCAAAGAAATTGCTGCATTTTAATGAAAAACAGGTAGAGCTTTCGCTGTAAAAGTTGTGTAATTACATCAATTTCAACACTATGTCTCAGTGAAGTCCCACGAGGGACTCATTCGAATGGGATGGAAATCTGTAGACGTTGATACGTGGCTCAGTTGGCGCCAGACGCTTCTCTGTATTCATTTTAAAAAATCTGCGATTGACTCTGTATCGGCTATTTAAGCACACTACGCTGTGGGGGAGAAGGCTGGTTTTGGTCGGTTGGTTGACCCTCCGGTGTGCTGTCTGGCTGTCGACTGTCGCTGTTTGCGCATGCTCTGCCTGTTTATTGTCAGGTGGGTAGTGGGGCTGCGGACGGAGAAGTGCGTGCTGTCGGCGAATGTGTTGTGCGTCTAGTGGGAGGGCGATGGTCTCGTCTGTGCTGCTAAACGATGTGAACATGTGAAAGTGGAGTTGGAATGTGTCAGCCTGCAACCGGAAACGCTACAGAATCAAACGGTGGGAATTATTCAGGGTCTTAAAGCCCTGCGGTATATGTGTATATTGAATTCCGTCCTGTTTGCAGTTAACGGCTTTCCCCATGTTTGCACGTCCGTGTTATCTGTTTCGTATTGAGCACTGGTGCACAACTTATTGAACAGTGGTTACCCATGTGAATGAGGTTGGCCTGTTTTGGACACACTTGAGATACGGGCAAGGAGTGTATAATTATCTAAGTGCGTGTCGGCGCATTCCGAAATAACAGGTTCGATTTTCTGCCTGTCTGCTGGTCTTCAGAGGTAAACAAGCAGGGGCTTAATGATGAAAAGTTTATTGTGTGCTAGAGTCCTGTCGTAATTATTGAGTGTGTGTTTATGGAATATATATAATATAATTAATCGGCTCTGGGGTTATGTTATGAATTAAGTTACGAGGGCGTGATTTAGCTCTGTGACCAACTTTCTATATGTTTGAGTATATTATCACTTCCTGTTCTGGCACTAATAAGACTGTCTGCATATATTATTAATGAGAAAGTAGTACAGATACAGTAAGTCCAAAAAGTATTCGTCTAGTTGTAATTAAAAGAAACTAAGTATATTTCACGCGAAAGGAAGGGAACATAAAATGTGAATATCCAGTTATATGCAACGAACCTTGCTAAGTCATTTTTATTAATGGACAAGGAAATAAATACATCCACAACGATAACAAATTTGACAAAATGGAGAACTTATTCAAGGGCTACTTCAAAAAGTATTCGTCCACGCATATTTTTTTTAAATTTACAATCTGAAAATATTATTTAAATTAAAAAAAATAAATATTAGTGGGGTTTCACTTTGCAGCTGTTACTGCTTGTAGTCGTCTGGGCGTCGACTTGACCATGTTTGCCGTCAGGGAGCCTGGAATGTTGTCCCATTCGTCTTGAAGTGCTTCTTGTAGGTCTCTCTTGTTTGAAATAATCTGTCTTTTCCTGATGCCATCTTCCAGTAATATCCAAAAGAGTTCAATAGCATTAATGTCTCGGCTCCGAGGAGGGGTGTTAAGTTGTTTTGGGGTATTGTACAGGAGCCACAGCCTTGTACAGTATTTAGAGCCGTATGGTTTGGGTCGCTATCTTATTAAAAAATGTAATTTCCTTGTAGACCTAATTTTTCGGAACTAGGTTCAAATTGTCGTTTAAAAGGTTGATATACATATGGTGATTCATTGTACCTTCTATGAAATGTAATTTTCCAGTACCTGCAGCACTCATACAAACCCCACACCATCAGGGAGCCACCAATGTGTTTAACCGTTGGCACAAGATTGCGTGGCAACATCTTCGCATTCTTCTTACGCCACACCATTCGCCTGCCACCCGACCCGAATACGTTATATTTACTCTCATCAGAAAATATTACTCTATTCCAGAAGTATCCCTTTTTGAATCTATGTTCCATCGTGAAATGAAGACGTTTCTTTCGAGTCTGTTCACTGACCCAAAATCTCTTGCGCGCTACCCGCCCTTGATACCCATACGTTTTGAAGGTATTTCTGATGGTGTTAACACTTACCTTCTTTCCCCTAAACTCCCCAGCCAACTTAGGAGCGCTGATTTTAGGATTCTTCCCCATTTCCCTCATGATAAATATCACGTCTGCATCAGTCAAACTGTGAGGGCGTCCGGCAAGTGGTTGGTTTCTTTATGATTTTGTTGCACAAAATCGATCTATTATCGACTGAACGTCGATCTCGGGCGACCGACTACTTAAGCATTTCGTAAGAAGATTTGGACTCATTATGTAAGCCCAGAATAAGTTTCCTTTCGATCAGCGTCGTCTCACTACCCTTACGGTCCATGGCGCTAATTGTACTGTATCGGCGCCGTTCAGAACCACAGCAGGAGACAGAGTGGGGTCACGCACGGTTGGCTCTAGTTTGTGTCGTGGTTCAACGTTATAATCACTGCGCGCAGAATTTCGGGGTGTTCAGATGGTAGACGAATACTTTACGAACTAGGTATTGTATTACGTTTTCTATTTTGTTAACGTTGCTGCCGATTTGGATGTATTTCTTTCCTTGCTTTTCAACAAAAATGACTTACCCAGGTACTTCGTATAAGACTAGCTCTTTAGATTTTGTATACATTTCTTTTTATGTTACACAGACTTTATTTTCTAAAAGATATGCAGTTAGACGAATACTGTATTTAAAGTGGTTAATTTTGAGTGTGACTGGGTTGTGGGTCTGTTGTGGCCGTATTCCTGTTTTGAAATACTTCAAATATTTTAAGGATTGTGTTACTCTGGACACTGCCGGATACTGTGTGGTTTTGTGGTGTTGTTTCAGTGGTATAATTAGCGGTGCGCGTCGTCCGTTGTAGGTGATCGTTTAACTGGGGACGACGCCTTGGTGGCGGCCAGTTTGAATTGTAACCGACATCACGGTGGCTGTGTTTGTCAGTAGACTCCAGCTCTTCGGCGAATTAGGCTAAGTATTTTATTATTTGTCCCTGGCGACGCAGAGGCGTCCGTCTTTCCTTCTTCGCCATTCCTTTCAACCTTCATTCAGGCTCCATCTGAGTTGTAGTTTCCGAGCACCTCTCACGTTCCATTATTTGTCATTGTAATATTGTAATACCTGAGAGAGAGAGAGAAATTGTGAGTTGTTTCCGCTGTCATGTCTTAACAGGTGTCCTGCTTCTGTGGGAGTTGTTCGCAGTAAACCATTTATCGTTTGTATGATTCTTAAGATTTATGAAAATAGGGTTTTATTGGTTAGGATGGGCTTAGACGTCCGTAGACATTTCGTCTATTTAGTAATGTTTCAAATTCTAGGGCATTATTATGTATATTATTCTGGGGTAACAGCAGTTTGCTGTTGTCATGCAATTGTTAAATAAAATTTGTTGGAAATTACAAGCCACAGTTTCTGTTTGATTGGTAATTATTGCCTTGTCTTTACTGAGTTGAAGTGTCCCACGTCACAGATGTGCTGTACATGCAAGGAGCAAAGAAAAAGAAAAGATGATTTATTCAAGAGAAAGAGTTTCCCAACGCGTTGGTCCATTTCTGGCCCATTTACAAGCAGTTCTTCGGTTTAGCGTTGATTGCTAGAGTTGTTGGATGTCTTCCTGAGGGACGTCGTGCCAAATGGCGCGTTAGATCGTCAAAATCTTTAAGTAGTGGAAGAGGAATCCCCAAAATGCTCCATACGTTCTCAGTTGGGGAGAGACCCGGCGACCGTACAGCCCAGGGTAGGGTTTGACAAGTAGTGGAAACTCTCGCCGTTATCGGGCTGAAATGTAAGCCCAAGGCGGCTTGAAATGAAGGGCCACAAAACGGGGCGTAGAACGCCGTCGACATACGCTGTGTTGCAAGTGTGCCGCGGATGACAACCAAAGGGGTCCTTCTATGAAAAAAAAAAAAAATGGCAATCCAGACCATCAGTTCTGGTTGTCAAGGCGCAAGGTGGGCGACAGTCACGGTGATATCCCACTGCTGTCTGGGGCGTCTCCATACACGTATGCGCCGACCACTGGTCCGTAGTTCGAAGCGGGAGTGATCACTAAAATATAATTCTTCTCTAATCAATGAGATTACTTGCTTACATTCAGCACGATAATGCCCGCCCGCACACGGAGAGAGTTTCTACTGCTTGTGTTCGCGCTTGCCAAACCCTTCCTTGGCCAGAAAGCTCGCCGGATCTGTCTCCAACTGAGAAAGTTTGGAGCATTATGGGCCTGGCCCTTCAACCGGGTCGGGATTTTGACGATCTGTCGCGCCAGTTGGGCAAAATTTGCCACGATATCCCTCAGGATGACATTCAGCTCTATCAGTCAGTGCCAAGTCTGCTTGCATAAGGGCCAGAGGCGGACCAACGCGTTATTGACTTGCTAAATTTGTGAAGACCTTTCTCTTGAATAAACCATCCAATTTTTCTGAAATCGGAGCCGTTTATTTTTCTGTGCATGTACATAACATCTAATGATTGCCATCCTATTGGGATAATTCTTTCGAGATGCGTCCTTTTTCTTTATGTTTCCGCATTCTCGTGTCACGTCGTCGATGTAACTGAGCCGTGCCTCGAGGATCGATAGGTCGCGGCACGCTCCTGGGTTCCACATATTCTACACCCGAGAACGTCCCCAGTTAGGAGGCGCACGTGCCGTTTGCTGACGTCTCATAGCGTGACACGGGACCGAGGAGGGAGGCAGTCTGGTTGAGACATGCTCGCTTGAAGGGGACAGTCTGCCATTGTCCGAAGCCGCTTCGTCTAACTGCGGGGTTCGCTGCCCATATTCTGCGAGGACTTTGCGCCTGTGGAGAGGGCAGAGTGCAGTCGACAGGGTGCAGCAGTACAGGGCAGCCCGCCTTTAGCAGCCGAGGCAGGGGATTTTGGTCAGAGGAACGAACACGCAGACTAAGCTGTTTCGCGGCCGATCACACTGACGCCCGGAATACTTCACATCAGCAGCACCCTATTAGCCGAGAGGTCGACAAGAGCTCCTGTGGGCAGCAGCACACGGACGAGTGAGCCATCGGCCGTGGAAGCACGGCCACAACACTCACGTGAATCTGCTGCCACCATCAAGGCCCATGCCTAAAGACTATGAGGTGTTTGATAAAAGTAATGAGACATATTTTATTTACCAAAGTTTTTATTTCTTTTAAAGTAACATTGTCTCATTCAAAGTACACCACTGGCCATTAAAATTGCTACACCAAGAACAAATGCAGATGATAAACGGGTATTCATTGGACAAATATATTATACTAGAACTGACATGTGATTACATTTTCACGCAATTTGGGTGCATAGATCCTGAGAAATCAGTACCCAGAACAACCACCTCTCGCCGTAATAACGGCCTTGACACGCCTGGGCATTGAGTCAAACAGAGCTTGGATGGCGTGTGCAGCTACAGCTGCCCATGTACCTTCAACGCGATACCACAGTTCATCAAGAGTAGTTACTGGCGTAGTGTGACGAGCCAGTTGCTCGGCCACCATTGAGCAGACGTTTTCAATTGGTGAGAGATCTGGAGAATGTGCTGGCCAAGGCAGCAGTCGAACGTTTTCTGTATCCAGAAAGGCCCGTACAGGACCTGCAGCATGCGGTCGTGCATTATCCTGCTGAAATGTAGGGCTTCGCAGGGATCGAATGAAGGGTAGAGACACGGGTCGTAACACATCTGAAATGTAACGTCCACTGTTCAAAGTGCCGTCAATGCGAACAAGAGGTGACCGAGACGTGTAGCCAATGGCACCCTATACCATCACGCCGGGTGATACACCAATATTGCGATGATGAATACACGCTTCCAATGTGCGTTCACCGTGATGTCTCCAAACATGGATGCGACCATCATGATGCTGTAAACAGAACCTGGATTCATCCGAAAAAATGACGTTTTGCCATTCGTGCACCCAGGTTCGTCGTTGAGTACACCATCGCAGGCGCTCCTGTCTGTGATGCAGCGTCAACGGTAACTGCAGCCATGGTCTCCGAGCTGATAGTCCATGGTGCTGCAAACGTCGTCGAACTGTTAGTGCAGATGGTTGTTGTCTTGCAAACGTCCCCATCTGTTGACTCAGGGATCGAGACGTGCCTGCACGATCCGTTACAGCCATGCGGATAAGATGCCTGTCATCTCGACTGCTAGTGATACGAGGCCGTTGGGATCCAGCACGGCGTTCCGTATTACCCTCCTGAACCCACCGATTCCATATTCTGCTAACAGTCATTGGACCTCGACCAACGCGAGCAGCAATGTCGCGATACGATGAACCGCAGTCGTGATAGGCTACAATCCGACCTTTATCAAAGTCGGAAACGTGATGGTACGCATTTCTCCTCCTTACACGAGGCATCTCAACAACGTTTCACCAGGGAACGCCGGTCAACTGCTGTTTGTCTATGAGAAATCGATTGGAAACTTCCCTCATGTCAGCACGTTGTAGGTGTCGCCACCGGCGCCAACCTTGTGTGAATGCTCTTAAAAGCTTATCATTTGCATATCATAGCATCTTCTTCCTATCGCTTAAATTTGGCATCTGTAGCATGTTATCTTCGTGGTCTAGCAGTTTTAATGGCCAGTAGTGTAGTTTCCATCAGCAGCTATAGACTGATGGGGTCGTTGTTCCCAGTCTTGGTAGCATTGCGGAAAGGCTTCAACTGATAGGGTCTTTAACACATCGATAACGGCCTTTCGAATGTTTCCCGAGTTCCAAAATTACGACCTCTTACGAAATTTTTCAATTTCGGGAAAAGAAAATAGACACAGATATTCAGATGAGGTGAATAGGGGACTATGGAACAATAGGAACACCTTTTGAGGTCAAAAATTCGGTGATGGAAGTGGCTGTCTGACATGGGACGATGTCATGATCCACTTGTCTGCAATATCCAGTCTCATTCGATTCAGCCTTTTCATGAGCCCCTCAAGGACATCTTTGTAAAACACTTCGCTGACAGTTTGTGCTTTAGGAAGAAATTCCTTAATCACAATACCCCTACTGTGAGAAAAGTACACCAGCATTGGTTTGATCTTTGATTTGCTCATTTGAGCTTCTTTCGGCCGAGGGTCTCAGTGTGTCACTCCTTACTTTGCCGCTTTGTCTCAGGACCTTATTAAAAACTCTGGGATCGTCACCTGTGATAACATGGCCGAAACATTCGTGATCATAGGCGATCCTCTCAAGTTCAATGCACACGTTTCTTCGATGGTTCTTCCAATCAGTCGTGAGGTTTTTCGGTACCATTTTGGCACAAATCTTTCGCATGTGAAAAATTTCAGTCAAAATTTGAAGTTAAGTGGAAGTGTTTAATAAGTCACGCATCATCATCATCGTTAAACTTCGGTCTGGTCTCACAAGATCTCGCACAAGTTCGACGTTTTCGCCGGTATATGAAATTGGTCTCCCTGAGCGAGTTCCATCTTCAACGTGTTCTCTGACTTTCAAAAATGATCTGTGCCAGCGAAAAACTTGTGCTCTTGATAAGGAGTGTTCCCCGTAGGCCTGTTTGAACTTTGCAAAGGCCAGATTCCCCAAATTTAACACAAAACTTGATGGCATAACGTTGCTCTAATTTCGCTGTTCCATCTTCACAACACAACAAAAACGCAGCTTCACTGATGGCGCTCTTGAAAATCACGTGATGGCCATACAGAGGTGAAACTGGGACTGAGCATCTGGAAGGGATGAATACGTCGGTCTGCACAAGTAGAACAAAACAGCGTTGCCAGGTCGCTCACAGTATTGTCACTCTTATTACTTTGCTCATACACCCCGTATACCGGCTGAGCGCAGTTTGAACCGATTTAAATCGTGGCTGCTTGGTTGCACTTTGTAAACTGAAATGAAATTGTTACACCTCGGCATCTAGGTTTGGCGGGCATGTTGTGTGCCTGACTCATGTTAACATTCGGAAATGTGTACCGTTGTCAGTCAAGTTTAAGCTGCGGCTCTAAGCGCTATTTGGTTAAACCACTGTTAATCTGAAAGGTTGAAAAGATGAAGTTTCTTGATCAACAGTACAGGTTAGTCTCTCGTACACATTTATTCTTGAGTTTTATTCTTGTTTTCTGTGTTTAATAATAAGGTTGCGAGAGCTATTTAAATTGTGCTTTTGTTGCGTGCCCAAAATTAACTGAAATTTCTCGCGTAATTTAACTTCCTGGTCGAGACCAGCTTGTGCCGCAGTAATACGTCTTCCGCTAATTATGTTTAACTTGTTATCGAGCAAATTGCATCTGCATTAAAAAATTGTTGTATCGTTGGAACTATCTCGAACGTTACGAAACTGTTATTGTACGCTCATCGAACTGTAGATTGCACCGTTACCTTTAAAACTTGGCACTCGCCTGTCGTCTGAATTCTATTACATAGTCTTATATCAAGAAAGGAGTTTTTGATTTTATTTTGTGTCATCATCTTAATACTACGTACTTAAAGAAGGTACCCTTTTTCTATGGGGAACTCATTTACCTTTCTAAATTATATGATTTATCAACAATGTGAGATGGCCCGTGTACCCGCATTTGTTATATCTCTTTTAGGTTATCTTTGTATATGTGATCTAGAAGTGCCCGTTGTTGCGTTACCCGATCAGTGTCTGCTGTGACACGTCCAGACTAGTGGGGGGTTTCTGTCCTGTCCCTCAGTGTTACTGGCGAGCGGACCTATTGTGTTCTGTCGAAGCAACTACTCATTGTTATTCCATTGTTAAAACTGTTAACCTTGTTTGTCAGTTTAACGCAGCACTGGGAGGCCTAATAAACTGTGTTAATGCTACGAATGATGTTCAGTTTTGCACTGCCGGTCCTTCCACTCCCCAAGCAAGCAGTGGCGGTAACAACCATCCACGTAGCGACTTCGAATCTAACAACAAGATTACTGTTACCAGTCACAGTTTATTTATCTACACGACGCGTTTCAAAGGTTTAAACCTCCATCATCAGGTGGATATACATTTGTTAGTATAACATACGCGTGTGCTGTGTTACGCTTTTTGGAGGGACTTGTACAACTGTCTAATGGAGAAACAAAACACTCCAGTGGCCACAGGTTTCATGTGCATCCTGTCACATTTTGTGAACAAAGATGGCTTCTCACAAAATACACTACTGGCCATTAAAATTGCTACACCAACAACAAATGCAGATGATAAACGGGTATTCATTGAACAAATATGTTATATTAGAACTGACATGTGATTACATTTTCACGCAATTTGGGTGCATAGATCCTAAGAAATCAGTACCCAGAACAACCACCTCTGGCCGTAATAACAGCCTTGATACGCCTGGTTATTGAGTCAAACAGAGCTTGGATGGCGTGCACAGGTACAGCTACCCATGCAGCTTCAACGCGGTACCACAGTTCATCAAGAGTAGTGACTGGCGTATTGTGGCGAGCCAGTCGCTCCGCCACAATTGACCAGACGTTTTCAATTGGTGAGAGATCTGGAGAATGTGCTGACCAGGGCAGCAGTCGAACATTTTCTGTATCCAGAAAGGCCCGTACAGGACCTGCAACATATGTTCGTGCATTATCCTGCTGAAATGTACGGTTTCGCAGGGATCGAATGAAGGGTAGAGCCACGGGTAGTAGCACATCTGAAATGTAACGTCCACTGTTCAAAGTGCCGTCAATGCAAACAAGAGGTGACCGAGACGTGTAACCAATGGCACCCCATACCGCCGGATGATACGCCAGTATGGCGATGACGAATACACGCTTCCAATGTGCTTTCACCGCGATGTCGCCAAACACGGATGCGACCATCACGATGCTGCTGTAAACAGAAATCCGAAAAAATGACGTTTTGCCATTCGTGCACCCAGATTCGTCGTGAGTACACCATCGCTGGCGCTCCTGTCTGTGATGCAGCGTCAAGGGTAACCACAGCAATGGTCTCCGAGCTGATAGTCCATGCTGCTGCAAACGTCGTCGAACTGTTCGTGCAGATGGTTTCTTGCAAACGTGTCCATCTGTTGAATCAGGGATCGAGACGTGGCTGCACGATCCGTTACACCCATGCGGATAAGATGCCTGTTATCTCGACTGGTAGTGATACGAGGCCGTTGGGATCCAGCACGGCGTTCCGTATTACCCTCCTGAACCCACCGATTCCATATTCTGCTAACAGTCATTGGATCTGGACCAACGCGAGCAGCAATGTCGCGATGCGATAAACCGCAATCGCGATAGACTTCAATCCGTCGTTTATCAAAGTCGGAGACGTGATGGTACGCATTTCTCCTCCTCACACGAGGCATCACAACAATGTTTCACCAGGCAACGCCGGTCAACTGCTGTTTGTGTATGAGAAATCGGTTGGAAGCTTTCCTAATGTCAGCACGTTGTAGGTGTCGCCACCGGCGCCAAACTTGTGTGCATGCTCTGAAAAGCTAATCATTTGCATATCGCAGCATCTTCTTCCCGTCGGTTAAATTTCGCGTCTGTTGCACGTCATCTTTGTGGTGTAGCAATTTTAATGGCCAGTAGTGTATGACAATATTTGGTTATGGCCTCGTGTCTCCTTTGTCGGCAGAGGGCAGTCTGTGAATCTCATTAGGTCCAGCACGCCTCCCTGGGGTGGGCCTTCATTGTGTGAACAAGGCTGACGCTAGTCCGACTGCTCGACAGTGAATGCCGCCCCTGTCTCTCTACCTCCTGGAGATAATAAGAGCAACACATTTTTAATTTTTTGCACTAACTTCAAAGACCCAGACATCGCTGTGCAGCTCGGCTAGCGTTGGAATGCTGGTTATGTTTTACTCCAAAACTTTTGTTTCTCCAATGAGATTGCATCGTGCCACCTAGTTTCATGGCGTCTACAGCCCGTGAAGTCCTGGTAACACTTTAGCTCGTGCCAACCTCATGACGGCAAACTGTTGGTCTTCTACGCAAAAAGTAAGAAATTTGCTTTCCTTTCTCCCATTTTTTCGTAAATTTTATTACATTTCTCGTCTGTGACATTATCAACAGCTAGGGGTCGTTCTCTAAATGTTAAATTTTGTAAAAGTTTGAAGTTTGGCATGGGGAGGGAACTTCTTGGACTTTCGGGTTACGAGTGGCGGAGAAGTTTGGAGAGTTGGAGGAGATGGGAGCTGATGACCGTCTGGGGCTGCTTGGCACACTTTGCTGACCTTGGGCAGATGTGAGTTCCAGCTGTCCGCGTTAGCGTGATCTGTAATCTGAGCATCTCGCTGAACAGCTCTTACGTTTCTGGTACGTAAGTTGTGTTCTGATTTAATTCGGATTTGTATCTTGTTTTGTTAATTCTGTATCCGCGACCTGCGCAGATAAGGATATCTTGGCGCTTCCAGACTGGAAAAGTTTGGAACGTGGGAGATGAGGTACTGGCGGCAGTTAAGCTTTTAGCATGGGTCGTGAGTCATGCTTGTGTACCTCAGTCAGTGGAACACTTGCTGGCGAAAGGGGCGAAAGGCAAATGTTTCGAGGTCGGTCCACCACCCAGTTTTAATCTGGCAGAAACTTTCATTTTGGTGCTTCATTCTCCATGCAGTCTTCCTTTCACTAATGTTCAAAAACTTTTGAGGAAAAGTGTAAAATTTTCGCTGCTTACATTACGGCAGGAAGTTAGAATCCGGTATCGGTAAGTTCAGTAGACCAAAATTTCGCCCTCTGTTTACATCGGAACTACTCGCAAATGTATTCGCGTATTCTTCCGATTATACTGTGCAGCCACTATACGAGGTGCATTCAAGTTCTAAAGCCACCGATTTTTTTCTCCGGACTGGAAAGAGTTAGAAACATGCGCATTGTTTTAAAATGAGGCCGCGTTCATTGTCAATACGTCCCAGAGATGGCAGCGCAGTACGGCAGATGGAATTTTACCAGCAGCGGCGAGAATGAGAACTGTTTTAAATACTTAAAATGGCGACGTTTTCCTTACTTGAACAGCGCGCAATCATTCGTTTTCTGAATTTGTGTGGTGTGAAACCAATTGAAATTCATCGACAGTCGAAGGAGACATGTGGTGATGGAGTTATGGATGTGTCGAAAGTGCGTTCGTGGGTGCGACAGTTTAATGAAGACAAAACATCGTGTGGCAACAAACCGAAACAACCTCGGGCTCGCACAAGCCGGTCTGATCGAGAAAGTGGCGAGAATTGTTTTGGGGGATCGCCGAATACTGTTGAACAGATCGCCTCCAGAGTTGGCATTTCTGTGGGTTCTGCGCACACAATCTTGCATGACGACCTGAAAATGCGATAAGTGTCATCCAGGTGGGTGCCACGAATGCTGACGGACGACCACATGGCTGCCCGTGTGGCATGTTGCCAAGCAATGTTGACGCGCAACGACAGCATGAATGGGACTTTCTTTTCGTCGGTTGTGACAATGGATGAGACGTGGATGACATTTTTGAATCCAGAAACAAAGCGCCAGTCAGCTCAATGGAAGCACACAGATTCACCGCCACCAAAAAAATTTCGGGTAGCCGCCAGTGCTGAAAAAATGATGGTGTCCATGTTCTGGGACAGCGAGAGCGTAATCCTTACCCATTGCGTTCCAAAGGGCACTGCGGTAACAGGTTGCATCCTACGAAAATGTTTTGAAGAACAAATTCCTTCCAGCACTGCAACAAAAACGTGCGGGAAGGGCTGCGCGTGTGCTGTTTCACCAAGACAACGCACCCGCACATCGAGCTAACGTTACGCAACAGTTTTTTCGTGATAACAACTTAGAAGTGATTCCTCATGCTCCCTACTCACCTGACCTGGCTCCTAGTGACTTTTGGCTTTTTTCAACAATGAAAGACACTCTCCGTGACCGCACATTCACCAGCCGTGCTGCTATTGCCTCTGCGATTTTCCAGTGGTCTAAACAGACTCCTAAAGAAGCCTTCGCCGCTGCCATGGAATCATGGCGTCAGCGTTGTGAAAAATGTGTACGTCTGCAGGGCGATTACGTCGAGATGTAACGCCAGTTTCATCGATTTCGGGTGAGTAGTTAATTAAAAAAAAAAAAATTGGAGGCCTTAGAACTTGAATGCACCTCGTACGTTAGATTTAGTTTCTACATCTACATTTACATTTATACTCCGCAAGCCACACAACGGTGTGTGGCGGAGGGCACTTTACGTGCCACTGTCATTACCTCCCTTTCCTGTTCCAATCGCGTATGGTTCGCGGGAAGAACGACTGTCTGAAAGCCTCTGGGCGCGCTCTAATCTCTCTAATTTTACATTCGTGATCTCCTCGGGAGGTCTAAGTAGGGGGAAGCAATATATTCGATACCTCATCCAGAAACGCACCCTCTCGAAACCTGGCGAGCAAGCTACACCGCGATGCAGAGCGCCTCTCTTGCAGAGTCTGCCACTTAAGTTTGTTAAACATCTCCGTAACGCTATCACGGTTACCAAATAACCCTGTGACGAAACGCGCCGCTCTTCTTTGGATCTTCTCTATCTCCTCCGTCAACCCGATCTGGTGCGGATCCCACACTGATGAGCAATACTCAAGTATAGGTCGAACGAGTGTTTTGTAAGCCACCTCCTTTGTTGATGGACTACATTTTCTAAGGACTCTCCCAATGAATCTCAACCTGGTACCCGCCTTACCAACAATTAATTTTATATGATCATTCCACTTCAAATCGTTCCGCATGCATGCTATCCTGGAGGTTTAGTGGCTGGCAGTGTCGATAACCGTGCAGAGTGACAAGTGCGATGTCCCCGACGCATCCCCGTCCGCGGCGTCGTTACGCGAGCGTCGCACTTGGGCCCCCTCCCGGCCGCCAGCCGCGGTGGAGAAGCGCACGCGGCCTCTCCTTGGGACGGCCGTCCCTCTCTCCGCGCTCAGTGCGACGCCGACCTGCCCGCCGGCAACATCATGCATCCAGCCGCAGCAGCCGCCGCCGCCGCCGCACTCCTCGTGAGTACCGCAGCCAGCGCAGCCGGTGGCGGGCTCCAGCAAAACGCTCGAACAGGTGGCCTGCGAGCAGCGAGAGTCGAGCATGGCCTGCCGGTGGAGGAGGATCCCAGACACGTGGTTCACGTCTCGGACCGTGGCGAATCCTCACAAAATGTCGTCGTTCTGCTTCAGGACCTCTCTGACGGTGTTGACCTCCACCAGTGTCACATCTGTTTGTAATCGACTGATTACTGGTCTTCCTCCCGAGCTTAATACCATCAAGTTCGTCCTCTATAAGTTCCGTGTTGTGTAACATAATACTCCTCACTGGTGTACGTAATTGCGGATGTCTTCTACTCCAAACAACCGCTGTCTAGTTTGGTGGTGGAGTAGAAACACGTACTGCTTTGTTTATCTTGTCCAATCATGGCATTCTCGTGTAGTCAAATAAACCGAATAAGCCTATACAACATTTAGTGACCCATTAGGCAGTCTGAATCGTCTCCAGTCCTGATTCAAACTTTCATTTTCACTGATGTTACTCCTCTTAATTCCGACAACATTGGATGTAAACCAGTGAAAATGAAAGTTCACCCAAGACACCAGCTGAGATAGCCTAATGGATCCTGTAAATCCGAGTATAGCATCTACACTTCCTATATTAACAGTACGAATATGTATAGCACAATAACGTTATTATCAGAAGACGTTATGCATGAGACAGAAAATCATCAAAACTGTACCAGGAAAGAAATCCCAGGAATAACAAGTAGGCTTTCGCGGCCAGTATCATGAAGATTAAAAATCTTCTAGGTGCTGTACCGCATCATTGTATAAAATACTTTAATTATAGAGATAAAAACCAACTTTTCGACCGTATTACGACAGCCATCATCAGGACAATACTGGTTTTGCTGGAGGAAAGGTGGCTCTCTTTACTGCAGAACATCGGTTTCAATACGTAACACCTTTTGAAAATATGATCTATTGACACCGAATGTCTGCAATAAATAGAGCCACCTTTCCTTCACCAAAACCAGTATTGTCCTGATGAAGGCTGTTGTAATACGGTCCCAAACGTTGGTTTTACGTTTATAATTAAAGTATTTTATACAATGACGCGGTACAGTACCGAGAAGAATTTTAATCATCAAATTTCAGAAAGTTGTGCCAAAATTTCTCAGCAATATCGCTGTCTCAGCAAGATCACCCATGGAATATTATAAACTTTCAACATCAGTTAAATTCGCAACGGAATAATGTGTGCAAATTTTCGCATCAGTGAGATTAAATGACGAAAATAGATGAAGTTTACTGCAATACTGATTATGCCCATTTTTTAATACTTTTTATTTACTGTGTTCCACAGAAGGGATCTTGAACTGCATTACTACTTCATTCATTTCACATCCAAAAGAAAACGGATCCCTGTAACAGAGATAACTCGATTTACATGATGTAAGGCAGAAGAAACCACTTACAGGAAGGCGAAATCTGTAAAAAAAAAAAAAAAAATTAGGAAACCGGGAAATACGAGTCCAAAACGCACAAATTTTCATTTGCCACGACATGTTCATTACAACAGCATTCAGCTTTCCTTGAGAGATACTTCGCTGATATAATTTCATGTCACTGTATCTTCATGATTTTATCCGCATTACCTGGATGCAACTCAGATCGTAGGAAAATTCAGTTCAATCCATGCGACGTGTATCGAAGTCTCATACAGTCATTGTGACTTTTATTTTAGCCAAACAGGAAACAACACTCTTAGAAATATCTCAAGAACAATTGAAACGGACAAGACTTGTATAATTGGTAAGCTCGATTCTACAACATGTATGCATTTTCAAGAGTTTCTAACAGTGTGCCTGGTAAGCGATGGACTTGATCAACGTGTCTCTTCAGCTTTCTACATAAGATTCGAGCAATTTTACGTTACATGTCACTTCATCGGCAATTGCAAATTGATTGCACTGCGCGAATACATTCTCAGGCATTGCAACATCAAATGGAACCATCTGAGTATTGATCAAGCTATCCCTCAGGGTACGAGTGAATTACGCTGATTTTACAACTAAGAATATGAACAGTTAGTTGAATTTTCTCAGTATACTCTCTGCAGTTCTGGCATGACGTGGTCGATGAGTCGTTGCACTGATGTCAAAAATGCTTTGTTCCAGCTTTTTTTTCAGCATCATCTTCAATAATTTAGACGTGAATATTTTGTTGACATATTCTGTGTTTTTTTTTTTTTTACTGAAATGTTTCTATGCTGCTTCATTGCCATTATTCAATAGGTTATTTTTCTCAATGAACACAACTTTACTACTTTTCTAAATACTTCAAATACAACCATAACTAAGATCCGTATACAAATCAGTAGCGACTAGCAACTCTAATTTGTTTCGTGTAATGTTGTCCATTACGCCCTTCTATTGACTAATAGAAACTCTCTTTTAGCACACGTCGCAAATTTTCACAATATTTAGCAAATGATGGCACATGGTGTCGAAAAAAGAGTACACCTTCAGCTTATGTTCGCGTTTCTTGTGTCCGGAAGTTCGCCTACTTGAGTGGATATACAAGTACTTCACTATTTCATGCACACAGACACGGGATACGTCGTTTCCAGTTAGGGAAATCAATTTAAAATGCATATATGATGTACCTGCCATAATTTTCTGCGAGATGAGACATGGATTGTTATATCATATCCTTCCCGCTTCGATTCAAACTACACGTTCAGTCGAGAGCGACTGATAATTCGAGATAGATTCCAGATGGTCGAGAAATAGCCGTACCTTGTTCCGGTTTTAGTGAATTAGTGGAGGCGAAATGAACTCCAGTGACAAGTTAAGGAGCCAAGATCTATAAATTATCGCATAGCTCGGCATCTTCCCATCTCATATTCCGGCGAGCAAGAGCGCTAATATTGAATAACTACCATTAGACTGTATGTAACATACATGTCGTGTGTACGGGTCTTACTAGGACAGGGAAGAAATGTAACTACAGGAGATGTAAGGAGAATAAATGTTCTGTAATGCATATCCCGAGGAAACGGAACAGTTATTATCATTCTGGCATCAGTTCTGATTATCTATGTATAATAATTTTATTTTCATATGTTCGCTGGATATCATTTGACCAAGGCGCACTTTTCATGGATCCATCAGCTTAAAACAAGGAAAACATGTCATGTATATACGCATCTGTAATTCACGATACCAGAACACTAAAGCACCAGAACGGGATATTTAACGACTGTGTGGAAGTTGTGGTCTTCTGAACAATTTTACTTTGCTTGACTCTGTATTTCTTCGCACACAACTTTATTACTTACATGAAAGAGCTATAATAATTTAAGAGACTTGTCTGTGGTTTTTGTCTTCACAATGTGTTGATTATCTGGTAAAAGGCGTGATTGAGAGCACTTTTGGTGGTTCCTTGATCTCGATATGCACCATGTTTTCCTGTGACTGGCATCCCCCGCAAATCGATAGTATTCCCCTTGAAAATGGGACAAATCTGCCAAGAATATAGCTTTCGGTTCTGAACGAGGTAGGTGGCTGTATGTTCGATCATTCACAAAGTTCTAATTTCTTTAGTAATTCAGAAAGAGCCCATTCGTCGTATCAACGACGGCTATTCGGTGATTGAGAAGACGACCCATGTCCTGCTACTTTAAAGAGTACTGAGTCTCTTGGTACAGATGATTTGGGTACAAGTACGTTATATGTCTAAATAATCGCTATTTTCAGAAAGGAGACGAGCTAGAAAACGGCAAATTCTGCACGGATCACAGACAACCTTGGAATATCAACGACACTATCATAGGCAGAAGCAGAGGTGATGCTGCGTAAGATATGTTGTACTGTTTGCTGCACAAGTACCGAAACCGCTAGGGCCAAAATCATGCATACAGCAGAGCATTTAAAGTGCGTAGTATGAGATAAGGAACCACTGATTAGGGAACGAATATTTATTTATTTTTGAGGCTCCATGGAATCATGCGAGCCGTAGCTAGTTAGTCATAGAACCAAGCAGTATATAGTTTACAGAATGTTCATTAAAAATTTTCAAACAAAAGAATTTATGAAGCACGAAAAACTAAGGGACGGTAGACGAATTAATAAAACATTACGAACAAAGTTATCAACTAGTGCGAGGAACTTTTATATGCATTAGACGTGCGCCACAAGGAAACCATTCAACTTAGATTTGATTTCAATTTTTTTCAGTTCTCGAAGTCTGTTGAAGTTGAAACCTGCTGAGCAGTTCACGTCATTCTGTGTAGTGCTTTAGGAAAAGTCATTCAACTTTTCCGTCTTGTGTTCGCTGAATGAATGTTGCAGTTTCTTCTGAATGAGACAGTATTATCAACGACAAATTCCATGATGCAGTATTTGTACAGGGATGACAGATTTAGAATTCCGAGACAACTGAATAATGGCCGATATACCATTACATTGTCACAACTAGAGAAGACAGTTTCTATCTTCGCGGACAATCTTTTAACACAGACCTACCTCTTCGATGTACATTGTTAAGAAGAGCAGAAAGATAAATTTGAAAACACCTGAAATCGATAGACATATCTCACAGAATGGTTTTGAATCACCAAAGACAATCTACTTTTCTCCCTATGTTAAATTTTCAGTTCTCCAAATGTTACGTTATATTAATAATACCAACTGTAGTGCTAATTATGTAATGTACTTATTTTTTTTGTCTCTATAAAAATGTAGTAATTTCACTTGTAAAAACTCTGTGTCTGTCTCAGTAATATCTGTGACATTCAGTTGTCAACTGACGGTGAACTAAGCTGTCGAAAACCGGACGTCATTAAGTAAATAATAACTGCGGACGTAAGGAAGGTGTTTAATTATTTTTGATTGACATAAACAACCTACAATTGGTGTCAATACCTTAAACGCATAGTAAGCTATTACAAATGGGATCGCTTGTCTGAAAGGGGGCGTACAACGAAGCATAAAACTTTGCAATGACCTCTCAAAAATCGCGGTTGTGTATCGTAGCGTGAGACGTGCGGTTAGGGTCCCACCATCTTCTTCCTATTCAATTTACACTGGCGCTTCATACACCAACAGTTTCATGTTGTCCCACTGGAAAAAATCCAAAGTAATGAGATCTGGCAATAGCGCTAGCCGTTGGGCGAGACTACTCCCCCTGATTCAACAGTGAGGGTGTTAATTGTTGTTAAGGGCATACGGGCAACAATTACGTAGAATGGGCGCACCGTGTTGTTGAAAACACAGTTTCTCGCAGACACGAAGAGATGCAGTCTCCATTAACGGTAGCGAAGCGTAATTACTTTTGAGAGGTTGTAGACCAAGAAAAACCCTTAACTCACTCATGACTGTAAAAAAAGTACAGAAATAAACAGGACAATAATGGATACTGCCTGATAATTAGCAGTCAAATAACCAGCACCATACTTTATGGTGAGGAAATGACATAAAAACTAAACTGTTGTGCTCGACAAGTTCATACAGATAAAATGCAAAAGAGAACAAACGCTGCAGCTGATATTAAAAACTTGAGTATCATATGGCTCTGAGCACTATGGGACTCAACTGCTGTGGTCATAAGTCCCCTAGAACTTAGAACTACTTAAACCTAACTAACCTAAGGACAGCACACAACACACAGCCATCACGAGGCAGAGAAAATCCCTGACCCCGCCGGGAATCGAACCCGGGAACCCGGGCGTGGGAAGCGAGAACGCTACCGCACGACCACGAGATGCGGGCTTGAGTATCATATGTTAGACAGTACATAAAAACAACATTTTAGATTAATTAAAATTCTGTGCCACATTTCTTTGTTGACGCGGTAGTTGCAACTCAGCTATAAAATTATAGATGTAATGATGATGTCGGGACCAATGTGGTGAGAAACAATAACTGCACCAAAACGTCTACCAGTTTTTGCAGGAAGCAAATGCAGATTTCGCTTGGATATGTCAGTAAAATTAATTTCGTGAACAATTGAAATAACATCTAATGAAGTCCCTAAGAACGAGAGGGGATGACGTTGATGTTCTCGACGAGATAAATTCGACGACAAGGGGGCCCCTGAATACGAAGGGCTTCTGATTTTGCTTTAGTGTGTCAGTTT
This sequence comes from Schistocerca cancellata, assembly GCF_023864275.1. Classification (NCBI taxonomy): domain Eukaryota; kingdom Metazoa; phylum Arthropoda; class Insecta; order Orthoptera; family Acrididae; genus Schistocerca; species Schistocerca cancellata. The sequence goes on along the minus strand of NC_064634.1, from coordinate 82,954,514 downwards.
TTTGTCAATAAAATACAAAATGTTCATTTACGACTGTTAGTTCCTAATGTTGACCCTAAGTTTTTGGAACACTGTGTATTTATCACCTGATCCTACTGACGTATAGATTAGTGGCGGTATGTTAACAAAAAAATGGTTCAAATGGCTCTGAGCACTATGCGACTCAACTTCTGAGATCATCAGTCGCCTAGAACTTAGAACTAATTAAACCTAACTAACCTAAGGACATCACACACATCCATGCCCGAGGCAGGATTCGAACCTGCGACCGTAGCGGTCGCGCGGTTCCAGACTGAAGCGCCTTTAACCGCACGGCCACACCGGCCGGCGGTATGTTAACACATCAGTAATCGAAACGAGTGCGCAGAAAATAATGAAGTCAAATGCCGTCGTTTTCGAGGCTGAGTGTTTTTCGATAAAGCAGAAAAGGAAGACTGGATTTGTTCCACTTGTGTAACCTTTCTTGTATTTGCGAACTATAGCTCTGAATTTCGTCGATCTCCGTATTTGGCAAACTGTCAACCGTTTACGAAATGATTATTATCACATACAGAACTGCTACCTTATTAATGATATTTCTCTGCCGATTTCCTTTCTAGTTCTGAATGCAAAATAATCTTCGTTTCCAGTGCTGTTCAGTTCTATTGGTTTGTAAACTGAGTGAAAGGAAGTGCGAATGTCTTTGAGACACTTCCTGTAACATGCTAACTAAAACAAATTGTACTTACGCTATATCTTCAGCTGCAGAGTGCTTTGGGGATGCTGTAAGTGGAAATGGGTTGCATGTGACGGCAGAGTAGGTTCTTGCATTGTTCGATAACGAGATACAGTGTCAATCGTATCAGGCGAATCTTTTCATCCTACAAAAACATGCCCATATCCCATTCAGCCGCCGAATTAACAAGAAAATAAGTTCCAAATACGGGCGAGTGATTGGTCGTTATTATCAGGTACTAAGGTGGCAGGGAAAAACTGAAGGCACAGAAAATATCAATGTTATATGCGTGATACCGAAGGCTAGAGAACTGAAATAGTATAGCTATCCAAACGCGTAACTCTCAGTCAGTGGCTTAGTTCCCAATGAATATTTTCCAGCAACTGTCTTAGTATGTATTTTCAAAAAATATATTGCTGATATAGCCCACGTAGCAGACACACGGCGTCTCTGAAAATCATAAACATGTTTTTTGACTCATAATTTTATCGGTAGCGACGTCAAGTCTTAGTTGCGCAAAAAATTGTTTATGTGTATGACCTTCGGAAGGTTTCATTTCCATTAGCGTATTACTTCATAAAGAGACAGTACATATATGTCACTATGTATGTATTTTCTTTAGCTGCTACTTTATAATGAATGTAGTATTTCTGTTGTTACATCATTTAGAGATGTAACATTAGATTTAAGATGGGGTATTATTTCGTTCTCTTACATTATTATCTACAGAACGCCGTTATTTACACGGTAATCAAAAGCCTTATTAGAGCCCAGAAAGGCCGAGTGCATTTCTTTATTAAATTCACGGTGCTTCACAATGTTACACAATACTTTACGTAACTAGGAGCACAACGGGTAAGACAAAACTAGGAAATACACCCGCGCTGGATGAATGTTGTATAATGTTCAGAAACGACTCACACATTTTTTTCTGTTACAACGGAAATCTGATGATTAGCAACACGCAACCGATTACTTTTACAATTCGATGATCTCCGTAACCTACACCTAATAACGCGTAAGACTCTGTATTTCCATGTTAACCGCAACTGTTGTAACATATTTTGCGTAAATGCCTCGTCGCCAGTGGTTAGAACAATTTTATCTGTCATAAGTTCAAGCCGGCCGGTGTGGCCGAGCGGTTCTAGGTGCTTCAGTTTGGAACCGCGCGACCGCTACGGTCGCAGGTTCGAATCCTGCCTCGGGCATGGATGTGTGTGATGTCCTTAGGTTAGTTAGGTTTAAGTAGTTCTAATTTCTAGGGGACTGATGACCTCTCTACATGGCCTCAGAGAAGTTTTCTTTCGCAACAGTCTCAGTAACAAACAGGGTTGTTAGTGGTGTAAGAACAGACCACTAGTACCTCAATATTTATCCACTTCAGTATGGTATTTATTTTGTCTCTGTGTCTAACAGTCTTCCCACAAGCACGTTACATAAATTACTTCCTGATGTTTTCTAACTACACTATTAAGTGGACTACGCCCGTCAGTATAGACTAACCGTTTTGCGTCCAAGCGTCTACACCTCAGTTCAAAAATGGTTCAAATGGCTCTGAGCACTATGGGACTCAACTGCTGAGGTCATTAGTCCCCTAGAACTTAGAACTAGTTAAACCTAACTAACCTAAGGACATCACAAACATCCATGCCCGAGGCAGGATTCGAACCTGCGACCGTAGCGGTCTTGCGGTTCCAGACTGCAACGCCTTTAACCGCACGGCCACTTCGGCCGGCTACACCTCAGTACCTGACCTGTGTCCACGCGAAAACAACTATTAATGGCTTGCTCTTGCCACATGTACTTGGAGATACTAACCAACCTAAAAACATACTATTCCTAATAGCTATTATAATTGGTATGCAAATGAAGTAAATACTGAGGTAATGTTATTCAATACACTATCTTTAGTCACCAATAAAAATATCTGCACTTTACAGATAAAACACTGTTTTGAATCCACTGGTGCATTTTCGGTTACAGAAAGAGTAAAATGTTTGGAGCGGACAAAATTTGTAAAGAACGTAGATAGTGTAACGTTGAGAGACGAGTTTCAGCAGGGAAGAGAGAATTCACTGCTGTCTAAGGAGACAAGGAGTTTCGGCGCAGCAGAGGTAAAATCACGAGAACTGAAGAGATCTCAGTATACTCTTTGGATTCGACGTGGTAAACTCAGCATCTAAAGTACTGTTCTACACGGACGTACGAACCTTTGTGTAGAATTGAATTGCCGTGGAAAACACGATCTTTGCCACATTTACTGCAGAGCATACACTTACCCTCGCAGCAGCAATTGTATGTTCTGGAAAGGCACAAATTCCACTCACAAAATTTTGATTTTTTTTTCTTTTTTGAAAACACTTTTATTGGGCTCTGTAGCTGATAATGTTTTAGGAAACTGTGACTGAAGAAACGAAGAAATTAATGTATCTGTAGAAGTTTTGTTTCCTGAAATTATTGACAGCTAAACATTTTATGGGTAAATATTTGAAAGCAAATGATAGAACAATGAATTTGTAATACTGCTATTTTATACATTTTGTTTGTAAAACTTCTATAAACATATCTTAAAAAAAGACAGAAAAGGGACTTGGCTATCGAGAAGCGGAAATATGTCTATTCAACGACTACTTTCCTTAGTAATATCATCTTGTGGTCCATCCATTAACACAACATCTTGATTCAGGAAGTGTACAAATACTGTGAAATTGACAAATAGCTGATGAGCCAATACATTTAATACGTTTACTTAAGTGCTGGTCAACTTTTCGAACGCAATACAGCAACTATTCTGCGCGGTAGAGCTTCGAAAAGTCCTTGCTACGTCACTGGAGGTATGTGGCACCAGATGTATCGGCACAGGTCACGCAGTACCCGTAAGCTATACGCCGTTGCTTCTGCGGCCACGGAGCTAGCGCCCGATAGTGTATGTGGCGGAACCGTCTATAGTATTTCGTGACTTTAATTAGTTATAAATGATATTTCAGGTAGATCAAAAAAATATATATAAAACCAGTTACCTATTGTCAGCACAACAATTTGTTCGATCTCAAAAATGATTATCCCGGCTAATATTTGTCACTCTGCTAAAGGAATCTCCGCTTGACGTTGTGTAGAAATGTTGCCTGTAAAGGCGTGTGAGTGGCACTAAATTGCATATCATTTATCAGATTTTACACACCGAGCGAGGTGGCGCAGTGGTTCAACACTGCACTCGCATTCGGGAGGACGACGGTTCAGTCCCGCGTCCGGCCATCCTGATTTAGGTTTTCCGTGATTTCCCTAAATCACTCCAGGCAAATGCCGGGATGGTTCCTTTCAAAGGGCACGGCCGACTTCCTTCCCTGTCCTTCCCTAATCCGATGAGACCGATGACCTCGCTGTCTGGTCTTCCCCAAAACAACCAACCAACCAAGATTTTACACAACCGTTACTTAAAATCGAAGCACTTTTCTCTAGATAAGGGAACATTTAGTCCCAAAATACTACCCGCGCACAATACTGACGTATGTCTCCTATTAAAATATTTCATGTAAATCGTCCGAAATATTTAGGCTTCATACATCAGCAAATAAGAAATTGATATTACGTAACGTGCTATGAGCACTATTTTTAAAGAGTCAATCTGAGTTGAATTCTGTCTTTTAAAGTAGATTCGGGACCACCGGTGCACATTTATTTCCATTCATTTATATCTAACAACATTTATTTTTTTTAAATTCTCGATTCAAAACTGCCGCGGAGATATTTTTGCTAAGATGGCGGCAGACACACGATCTTCAATTTGACTACTGTTATTCTCGATTCCTTTTATATCAAGTTAATATATTCAGATAAAAGTCTTTAAGCCTTTTGTTCTCTACCCTTTATCATTTGAAGTTATTCTCAATGAAAAATGTTTCATATTTTTTATACCAGCTAATAGTAAACTCCGCTGTTAAGTTACTAGCGCTAATGTCTGCGCTCCTACTTGCGGAGCAAAAAAGTAACACTTAAAGACATTAATTAAATTGGATTGCAACTGAATTAAATACAAATCCACGTCTAGACAATAGCGACTCTATTTTTCAAATAACAATTAACAATACAGTTACAGGTTTTCTCTTTACAGACCTCACACGTCGCACGTCCGAACAGTTACTGAAACACAATTATCACAGATAACAAAAAAAGATTATAATTGTCGTTGTCTATGGATGTAGTTCTCTGATAATAGTTTTAATTCACACAGAAATTAAATTATTACAGAAATAATGAAATAATTAAAGTCATTTTATACGATACAGTCTTTTTTATACGTAGTATCGATAATATTTGTTAAAGTTTGTACACTTAGTTCATTTTAACATTTTGTGGCTAGAACATAGTGTCGTGGATATTACATGTACCATACGTGTTCCATCGGGTTCAGATCAGGGCAATTTGGAGATCAAGATACCTACGTGAGTTCACTGTCACGTTTCTCAAACTACTGTAGCACGATTGTGGCCTTTTGACACGGACAGTTATTCTGTCTGAAGATGCCATCACCTTCTGGATAGAAAAAGCGACAACGGTCCTAGGTGGTCTGCAGTAATGTTTACGCAACCCACAGCCGTCATGGCGCCTTCGATTACTATCACAGGTCCCATGGCAACCCGGGCGGAAGTCTTCCATAACATAATACATGCTTCACCCACCTGCGTTCGTGGTGCTCTGCATGTTTCGAGCAGCAGTCCGTATCGAGACACGACCGTTGCCCTGGTGTGAACGGGACGCGATTCACCCGACCGGGCGACGTATTTGAATTGGCTCCAGAATGAGATTTTCACTCTGCAGCGCAGTGTGCGCTGAAATGAAACTTCCTGACAGATTAAAACTGTGTGCCGGACCGAGACTCGAACTCGGGACCTTCGCCATTCGCGGGAAAGTGCTCTACCATCTGAGCTACCCAAGCAGGACTCACGGCCTAGGTTCGCAGAAGAGCTTCTGTGAAGTTTGGAAGGTAGGAGACGGGGCACTGCCAGAAGTAAGGCTCTGAGGACGGGGCGTGAGTCGTGCTTGAGTAGCTCAGTGGGCAGAGCACTTGGCATTGAAAGGCAAAGGTCCCGAGTTCGAGTCTCGGCCCTGCACGCAGTTTTAATGTGCCAGGAAGTTCAGGTTTGAATTGGTCCAGGCGCGATTATACCGCGGCAACCGTAACTGACTACGGCGTTGGGCCAATTTGGGAGCACGTAAAGGTCTTCCGCTACGGAGCCCCCACGCTCTACAATGAGCACTACGCGGTTTGCCCCAAAACACTTACACTTGTGCCTACTGCAGCACTGTGCTCTGTCGTCAGATATGCAGCAGATCGCCTTCTGTCTTGCTTTACAGTGCCTCCGACCTCCACATTCTGTGGTGAGGCGTAGACGTCCAAGACCTTGTTGCCCAGCCGCGGTTTCTCCGGCCTTCGACAACATCGCCGTCTGCGAGGCGCACGTTGCCAAGGCGCCGGGTCGTAACAATCTGTCCCTTGTTAAAGTCGCTTGCGACAGTAGATTTCCCCATTTACGACCCGTACCGTCTCCACAACGATCCCCCATTAGCTTCTGCTCCGCTTTCTTACTTTCCTTATCGAGTCAAATGCACCCCCCCCCCCCCGCTTCAGCCCCCTTCCCCTCACCACACCGCCTCCCCCCCCCCCCCCCCCCCCACTGGCACCTAGCGGCATTCAACCTTGCGGACCGAACGAGATGGCGCAGTGGTTAGCACACTGGATCCGCATTCGACACGGCGGCGGTTCAAGCCCGCGTCCGGTTTGGTTCAAAATGGTTCAAATGGCTCTGAGCACTATGTGACTCAACATCTAGGGTCATCAGTCCCCTAGAACTTAGAACTCCTTAAACCTAACCTAACCTAAGGACATCACACACATCCATGCCCGAGGCAGGATTCGAACCTGCGACCGTAGCGGTAGCGCGGTTCTAGACTAAAGCGCCTAGAACCGCTCGGCCACACCGGCTGTCCCTGATTTAGGATTTCCGTGATTTCCCTAAACTCTTCAGGCAAATTCCGGGATAGTTCCGTTGGAAGGGTACGGCCGACTTCCTTCCCCATTCTTCCCTAAACCGATGGGACCCAAGACCTCGCTGTTTGATCCCCTCTCCTCAAATCAAACAACTAACCAACCAACCTTGCGGTGGGCAGTGGTCATAATGTTTGGGCTCATCAGCGTGTCATAACATAAACTGTGTCTTGATAGCAAAACTTACGTAAGCAAGTGATACTACCTTACTAGAACGGCCTATTATAATAGACGGTATACACTGAATGTTGTACAAAACTTTTGTAACGGTCACAGTTAATAAAATGTTCCGGGCTGTTACACCGTGGTCTAATGGGTGTATCATTTAAACCCAACGTTTCGTCCCCATTTGCGGAGGACATTTTCAAGGAGCATCGTGGCCTCTTAGAATGTCCGATTCACACTGTGTGTCGCTACTGACTGAAGCAAAATTCCACTCCCACGCGCTTCTGTGCAGTGACGTGACGTCACAAGATGGATGATACCTTCGTTTTGTGGCGTCATGGCATAGACGAACTGGGTTGTTTTCACAAACATCAACGGAATCAATCCGAAGATTCAGCTTACCGCGAAGGAAGAAGCAGGCGGAAGGTTAAATTTTCTATATGAGCTAGGTTTCAAGAAAGATAGTAGCTTACGCCACACGGTTTACCGAAAACCAACACACACAGACCGTTCTAGACCGGTTTCGAACCGCCACGCACAACAAAAGCGAGGCATCATTAACACGTTGGCGGATAGAGCTAGGAAAGTGCGAACCAGAGCTGCTTGACGCGGAATTAAAACATACCACCAGCGCGCTGCTCAGAAATGTCACTGGGGCGCTGAAACAAACGTACGTTAAGACTGGTGCGATCAAATCGTTGCGATGCACAGGGCCTGTGAAATCGAAAGTTTTCCTGCCTTTCATTAAGGACGTTACTGACGGCGTAGGAAAACATCTTGACAAACCGGAACATCGTGGTAATCTACAAACGCACCCGGTAGATACAGGATCACCTACAATTTGCCAAGGATGCTCGCCAACCGGTGCAAAAAGCAGGAATTTATAGGATTCCTTGTAGCTGTGAGGAGTTGTATGTGGGTACTACAGAAACAACGGGCAAAAAAATTACTAGAGCACAACAAGAGTAATTGCAGAAGGGGGGAAGTTCACGTGCTTTTCAGCCACGAGACCACCACATTCATTTTGACAGGACTCACCTACTGGCAGCCACAAGTGGATACCATGAGAGGCTATACAGAGAGGCCATAGAGATTGTAAAACACCCCAAGAATTTCAGTAGGAAGGATGAGCGAGTGAAATTGAATGACATTTGGATCCTGGTGTTGAAGAAAATGCGTACCAGTCTTCCACCTTGGGATGATGGCAACAGCGGACTAGGGCAATCGACAAAGGCCAATTGCGCTCCCGTATTCAAAATATGTGACGTCACGCCACTGGGCGGAAGCAAGCGTAAACAGAATTTTGTTGCAGTCATTAGCGAGCCAGGATGTAAATCGGACACTCGAAGGTACGATCCCCCTTGAAAATGTCTTCCACAGATGGGGACGAGACGTTGGGTTTAAACGTGAAATCCACTCGATCACGTCGTAATAGCCTGGAACATTTTATTAATTATGATATTTCAGGTTTTGAAAGTTCAGTTTTGCAATTTGTAAAGATACTTACAGACATAGACCATAAAGCTTAATAGTGTAGCATCTAAAGAACAAAAAGGAAGACATCTATAAAAATTCATGTGCACCATATTTATGTGTATAACAGACATGCTCCATGAATAATAAAAGGCTGGTATATTTTAGGACAAGCATGTCCATTGTTAAAAAAAATTAAGATGCATTTGTATGCCGGAGCTGAATACGAATTGGCACCACGTAACAACCGCCACTCGGATCTTAGGCTGGTACATTCACACAACAGTTAGAGATTAAAGGGCGACGTTCATGAAAAACACACGCTATTTAAAAGATGCACCAAATCCACAATTTTGAAGATACGGCATTGAAATTTTGTACCGTGCTTTACATGAAATTAGCACATTTACTGTTAAGTTCCTAGGATTATATACATTAAAGTTTTGAATGTGGCTGTGTGGTCAGCGACCGTTTACAAAATAAGATTAAAGCAATAGCAGCGTCGGTCACAAAAAAGTCTTTTGACCTAGCTTTCGGCACTGCATCAGACTCCGATGCTATCGTAGCTCGACACGTGTGAGCAGCCAATAGTGGCTTGCCTTCTATGTATTCTATTTCAAAAATTTTGTGACTAAAGCTTTATCGCTTGATATTAATTTTTTACGTGACACGCCAGTTTGAGTGTTTTACTTCTGATGAAGGCACTCATAGCAGTGCCGAAACCTAGTTCAAAAGGCTTATTTGCGACCGAGGGGTACTATTGCTTTAACATTATTATGTATATTAAAATTTTTTAACTTCCTAAAAACTTTTATCTAAGGATAATATATGTACCTCTTTCTCAGAAACTGTTCGAGGAGAGTTCTACAAAATTTTCTCCGTTTAATCTCTTCGGATATATTAAGCTTCTCTCATGTGGTTTCTTAAAAATATCGAGTAGGAAAATTTTAATAATCTTTTAATTATAATTCTGTGATATAATATAAAATTCACCCAAAATTCGAAGCACTTTGCTCCATATTTCAGCTTATACTCAGAATTTCAAAATTTACTCTTGAGACAACATTTATTGGGTTTATAGAAATAAATATACAAAATTTCATAATTATAATCTTCGTATATTGTGAGAAAAAGGTACATAAACTTTAAAAGACACGATCTTCATGAAATACAACCAAACGTTTTTTCTTATGTCACTCTTGAGAAGCCCGAGGTTCCTCTTTCCCTTCAAGGCTTCTCTTCTAGTTCCTTGTTTTCTGCCTTCTTTCTTACACCAGGTCTTAAACTGAGTTTTCAATTACAGAGAGGCACTGTAAGTCTACATTTACATGTTTTGAGTGAAATTTCCCATCTTAAAGCCCATTGTCTGTATTACATTCATCCTCCCTACATTCCCATCATAAGTTGCAATTATGACACCTATAACAGATGAAAATGTGGTTTTAGGGTATAGTTTCCATATGAGTGAATTTAGAGACTCATTTGGATTGTGCCTTTTGTTATGAAACACTTTTTCGGAAGTTCAGGATCGGCCATAAATCTGTAAGTGGGCTTGACAACATCCAGGATACAAATTGGAAGCCACTCTTTGCGAATGTTGGAGTTGTTACCTGTCTGAGGCAAAAATATTGAAGTGTTGCTTTAAAAAGTGGGCATGTCAAAAACATCGCGTCACACATTTCATTATTTTTCAGGCACTTCCGATGCGATTTCATCATTAAAACTTTGGGAACTGATTGTCCATGAGCCCTGCTAATAAACAAAAAAGAAATTGAAAATTTACATTTACGGTCAATTTCATGAACGTCCGTCCTCCCTTAAGTTCAAGCAGAAATAACTCCAGAGGAAAGTGGATAGTTATTAATATTATTTTTCCATTTCGTCCGTCTCAGTGCCATTGATATAAATTTCAGCTGTAGTCCTTAACGGTTTCGGGCTTCGCTCCCGTTTTTAGACCACACAACTTGCTATTAACCGCAAATTATTCATACAATATGGTGCCAAAAAGCACAGCAAAGTATATAGCGGGCAAGAAGTGCCCTCATTGATCTGACAACCAGTCAGTAGCAAAGGGCCCATAGGCTAAGATCTGTGAGGGTAGTTGTTGCCCGCTATGTACTTTACTGTGCTTTCTGGTACCATAATTTAGGAATAATTGCGGTTAACAGCAAGGTGTATGATTTAAAAATGGGTGTGCCAGCTCCCGAAGCCGGTAACCACTACAGCTGAATGTTATATTTGTGCAACTAAGACTGACGCAATTTAAAAAAAAAAGAATTATCCAATTTAGTCAGTACTGAATGGTTGCGGACCTACCATCCGGTAGCAGTAAATTTCGAATACGCAAGAAATAATTACATACGGCAGACGGGAGACGGGGTGCGGTACGAAGGACTCTATTGAAGCGTCTATTCTTCGAGAATCGCTCCCTTTCCACGAGTCACTCTGCAGCCTTCGAAAATAGCAGGCGAGTTTTAGTCGTCATTTATTATTATATCTGAAAAATTGCAACAGACAAAGGCTATACAAATTCTGAAATCTAGCAGAACAAAAAATCTGATTGAATTTTAAATATTGCTTTATTCAACTTATTTTAAACATTAAGTTAGAAACTCATGCGAACCGCAATATGTTGAGCTTTTGGTACGTGCCATTATCATAATGCAAAGGGTCATTGTGATTGCACGACGGAGTTCAATCATTTCGTCAATCGGGAGACTGCATTGTAACATGTATAGCCCTGAAACCTGCTCGTCAACCTTGCTACTGTTAGCAGGTGAGGCGGAGAAATTTTTAATTTTGCCAGCAACAAGAACTACAGAGCAAGGCTGTAGGGAGAACTGCTAACGTCTCATCAGTAGCCGTAAAGCAGCCAGGAGAAAGCTAATGAGTTAATTAAGGAAAGGCAGCGGAAGGAAGTAACTGCCTCTAAGTACATCTTCCACAAATCAAAGCTAATTCTGCCGACCGTTTGCCCTGTGGCGAACGCACTCACCGCACAGTAGTCTGGAGTAATCACACAGCGACGCTATGTTTTGAAGCGCGCCAATCAGTGACAAAAAGTTGTAAGATGAGGGCACCGTATTATGAACACACTGCGAGAACGGGACGAATTAAAATAGTGCTGCGCAAAAGAAATAAGCGTAAAATTAGCTATGCTAACCAATAATAAGTATTCTTGGAACACGTTCAGCCTTATTATTTATTCATTGCCTTGCGTTTCGAATGCGATTAAAAATGCGGTGAGGACGTGCTTACTGAGTCATCAGCGAATACATTAACGTTCACGACTGCAACGCATCTCGTAGGCTTGATAAATAATGAAATATCATCTCTAAGAGATGTTGTTCACTTCGCTCGTCGGCAGATCGCCGAGGAAAGGTGATGCTCGACTTGGACTGGGTGATTCTGAATTGAGGTCCAGACCTACAATGGGTACCAGGAGATGATGGTAACAGGGGCAGCGAACGTGCAGACCAACTGGCAAATGGGACACAACATATATTTCCCACTGACATACCTGTACTCCTATAATTTTCATACTACACCCGAAAAAAAAAAAGAGAAAAGGCTCTGTGCTCTATGGGACTTAACTTCTGAGGTCATCAGTCCCCTAGAACTTAGAACTACTTAAACCTAACTAACCTAAGGACATCACACACATCCATGCCCGAGGCAGGATTCGAACCTGCGACCGTAGAGGTCTCGCGGGTCCAGACTGTAGCGCCTAGAACCGCACGGCCACTCCGGCCGGCCCCTAATACGCTGTCCAAGATGTGATTGTTTCCTCTTTGGTGAGGACACTGTACATATAGTAGAAGAATGTGATAAATACAATTATCCAAGATTAATTACACTGTACAGTATTTTAAAAATTACAGATTATTTTCCTCTTAGTGTAACTCTTGATTTTGTGAATAGGGTTTACCAAAATATCTAAAATTTCAACCACCTTCGTAAAGGGGAACTTTCAAAATCTGAGTGGCTTTTCTTGTGTTTTATTATAAATACTTCTGTATATATAAAAAATTGTGGCTTTGATTGTAATACTGCAGTCAGTCTAATTTACTTCATAGACTAATCTTTTCACACAGCTGTTCGCTTATCTTTATACAGTTTGGTTATGTAATACATTGTGTTCAGTATTTTGTACTGAAATCAGACGGTTGTCCTTCCGTGTCATTGTCTGACATATCTACATCTGGCGAAGCGAACTTTGTCCCAATCCATTTATAAAGGATTGGGATCGAGTTAGTATTTTTATCGGAGAGAACGCGCAGAAAATATGAGTCTATGTAAACTCTGATAATAAATTCATAGTGGCTGTGGAATCAAAAGAATAAGAGTTCATGTTTAGAAATAAGAGGAGAATAGGGAAAACTGCAGAGAAAAGTGAGTGAAATGCAATATGCGTAGAAAAAAGGTGGTCATATTAAAGACGTAAAATGAAGGAAATCACCTCTGTTCTAAAACCTGGCTTCGGTGGAATCGAAAGAAACTTCGCAAGAGTAATTTTAGGGAAACAGATAACGTGCTACCCGTATACTATTGCTCATCTACTTTTAAAAAATAAGATTTAGAGCTACTATTAAATGAAATTGAATTGTTGCCTTGTGCTGAATTAGTAATAAACAAAATTATGACAGAAATAAGGAGTCAAAATGACAACTCGATAAGTTACAGAGGTCAAGAAGGTGTGTGTATAATACATGAATGAATTCGGTTGACAAGTATCAAAATCACTTTGTGAAGCAAAGATAACTGTACTGTAGACCACATTGGGTGGCACAAAAATTTCTCTCACAATACAGATTGTAGGTGTTACACATCAGCATACAACTACTTGACTGTGAATTGCTTAGTAAATGTTTTTTTTTCTAATTACTGAACAATACGGGCAATACAACGCAGCCACCTCGAACACATTTGGGAATCTGTTGGCTGGTGCAAAATGGTTCAAATGGCTCTGAGCACTATGCGACTTAACTTCTGAGGTCATCAGTCGCCTAGAACTTAGAACTAATTAAACCTAACTAACCTAAGGACATCACACACATCCATGCCCGAGGCAGGATTCGAACCTGCGACCGTAGCGGTCACGCGGTTCCAGACTGAAGCGTTTTTAACCGCACGGCCACACCGGCCGGCGGCTGGTGCATCATTGACTTTTATTTGAACTGCTTTATTCCACTAACAATATTCAATGCACCTGAGGTCCTTCTGATGATGAGTATTTGTCTCTTTAAGAATTCCGATAAATATCTTGCAGCCTGTCAAACTCTTTCTTCCAGTCAAGGCAACAGTTAAAGTACATATACTTACCGATAACAACCTTTACGACCATTATTTGTGTCATGACTATTACGTCTCAAACAAATTAACCTTTTATAAAGCCAAATTGTTTAACACTAACAAAATTTTCCCATTCCTTATGCAGTCTTTTGCGAATAATTCTAAGAAATGTTTTAGAGCGTTCGTCAGTAAGCATGATTACTCACCCTCATATCTCGTTACATTTTGTTATTTAGGGAGATAGAAAAGCATAGAACATCGATAAATCAACCTGTAGGATAAGGACCAGTGTCATAAATCTAACATACACTAAGCCGCGCTGGATTAGCCGAGCGGTCTAGGGCGCTGCAGTCATGGACTGAGCGGTTGGACCGGCGGAGGTTCGAGTCCTCCCTCGGGCATGGGTGTGTGTGTTTGTCCTTAGGATAATTTAGGTTAAGTAGTGTGTAAGGTTAGGGACTGATGACCTTAGCAGTTAAGCCCCATAAGATTTCACACACACACACAAACACAGCCGGTCGGAGTGGCCGAGCGGTTCTAGATGCTTCAGTCTGGAACCGCGCGACCGCTACTGTCGCAGGTTCGAATCCTGCCTCGGGCATGGATGTGTGTGATGTCCTTAGGTTACTTAGGTTTAAGTAGTTCTAAGTTCTAGGGGAGTGATGACCTCAATGTTAAGTCCCATAGTGCTCAGAGCCATTTGAATTTGAACACTAACACACACGACACACACACATTCATACACACATGAGTCTATGATTCATAATTGAAGTATTGCTATGTTATTTTATTTCGAGATGATCCTAATCGAAACTTATCCCTTTTCCGTTTAAGTACTCGTAGCAGTGGCTATATTTCATTACCTCGATGCCAGAACTTCTAAATCGAGAAAGTATCTCTTTATGAATTTTGCAGTTCTACTATTCCTCCTGCATTTTACAGTTAAACAGCGGTTTACAAATGTACCATAACTGTTACAGTATCTAGGAGAGAAAGGTAAATAATGATAATAGAGAATCCGCGTCGATTGCAAATAGTAACCGGATGTTGACCTACGTTTCGGCGCGGATAACCACGTTTTCTTCGGAACACACTAAAACCACAAACTGTCTAAAGAGGCATAGTACAACATTAATGCAAAACGCCCAAAAGGGCGTACAAATGGTACTTGTCTACCATGTCAATAACTGTACTTAGTTCAAACGTCAGAAGCGTGCTTCCTCACTCCAGCCAACGTTCGGTGGGCCGCAGGCTCTCAGGTAAACTTTGCTGCAAAGGTAAATAATGTTTTTCATCGTTAAACATCATGGTGTCGTTTCGTTGCACGTAATTAACGACACTATCTCACTCCCCTGTGGCGCAACCGATGTTAATTCCGTGTGCTCGTGCTCCTCAGCCCGTAAGCATTAGAATCTTTGAGTATAATCTCGAACTAAGGCAGTGGCTTAAAAACAGTCCATCCCTGAATGTAAGGAGGAGATATGCTGCGATGAGAAGTGACGTCTTTCGCTCACTGTGAAGTTACCTGCGGAGAACATGTTTAGATGTGGGCAATCTCTGATTGCAGTTTTATCAGGAGTATTAGATACCTGCGATATTTTAGTACGAGGTGCATTCAAGTTCTAAGGCCTCCGATTTCTTTTCTCCGGACCGGAAAGAGATAGAAACATGCGCATTGTTTTAAAATGAGGCCGCGTTCATTGTCAATACGTCCCAGAGATGGCAGCACCGTACGGCAGATGGAATTTTACCGCCAGCGTCGAGAATGAGAACTGTTTTAAATACTTAAAATGGCGACGTTTTCCTTACTTGAACAGCGTGCAGTCATTCGTTTTCTGAATTTGCGTGGTGTGAAACCAATTGAAATTCATCGACAGTTGAAGGAGACATGTGGTGATGGAGTTATGGGTGTGTCGAAAGTGCGTTCGTGGGTGCGACAGTTTAATGAAGGCAGAACATCGTGTGACAACAAACTGAAACAACTTCGGGCTCGCACAAGCCGGTCTGACGACATGATCGAGAAAGTGGAGAGAATTGTTTTGGGGGATCGCCGAATGACTGTTGAACAGATCGCCTCCAGAGTTGGCATTTCTGTGGGTTCTGTGCACACAATCCTGCATGACGACCTGAAAATGCGAAAAGTGTCATCCAGGTGGGTGCCACGAGTGCTGACGGACGACCACATGGCTGCCCGTGTGGCATGTTGCCAAGCAATGTTGACGCGCAACGACAGCATGAATGGGACTTTCTTTTCGTCGGTTGTGACAATGGATGCGACGTGGATGCCATTTTTCAAACCAGAAACAAAGCGCCAGTCAGCTCAATGGAAGCACACAGATTCACCGCCACCAAAAAATTTCGGGTAACCGCCAGTGCTGAAAAAATGATGGTGTCCATGTTCTGGGACAGCGAGGGCGTAATCCTTACCCTTTGCGTTCCAAAGAGGACTACGGTAGCAGGTGCATCCTACGAAAATGTTTTGAAGAACAAATTCCTTCCTGCACTGCAACGAAAACGTCCGGGAAGGGCTGCGCGTGTGCTGTTTCACCGAGACAACGCACCCGCACATCGAGCTAACGTTACGCAACAGTTTCTTCGTGATAACAACTTTGAAGTGATTCCTCATGCTCCCTACTCGCCTGACCTGGCTTCTAGTGACTTTTGGCTTTTTTCAACAATGAAAGACACTCTCCGTGGCCGCACATTCACCAGCCGTGCTGCTATTGCCTCAGCGATTTTCCAGTGGTCAAAACAGACTCCTAAAGAAGCCTTCGCCGCTGCCATGGAATCATGGCGTCAGCGTTGTGAAAAATGTGTACGTCTGCAGGGCGATTACGTCGAGAAGTAACACCAGTTTCATCGATTTCGGGTGAGTAGTTAATTAGAAAAAAAATCGGACGCCTTAGAACTTGAACGCACCTCGTAAAATGTACGAATATTGTCTTTTTTACTTTAGGTTTCACAGCAGCCATGAAGTTCTTAAATAAAATTCCATCTCTGCCATAATGTCCTCCAATTCAACCATACATTGTTACAGAGACTGCGGTCTAATACGCGCTGTACTATGCAGACGAAGTTACAGAATGTGTTGGAAGTGGTTTCCCGGTGCCTCAACGCACACGTTAACACCCTCCAGGCTGCATCCGGATAGTGTCAAAGGCAGAATGAATATGCTGCTCCAGTGTCTCCACATCTTAAATCGGCTCTGCATGCACGATACTTCTGAGATGGCCCCATAACCAGAAATCGCACGGGTTGAGATCCGGTGAACGAGCAGGCCATGCAACTGGGCCCACTCGTCCGCTCCATCGACCACGGAAGACGTGACTGAGATGCGTCCGGACGTTAACGGCGAAGTGGGCTGGAGCACCATAATGTAGCAGCCACATAAGCCTTCGAATCATCAGTGGCACTTCTTCCAGCAGGGGAGGCAAAGTCACCCGCAAGAAAAGGCCGTTAGGCGACTTAGAAGAAAGACTGGTGCCACAATACGGCATACTATCCCACAGATGGAGCTTCCGGCAGATTGTGTTCCGAACCGAGACTCGAAATGGGGATCTTTGCCTTTCGCGTTCAGGTGCTTCTGTGAAGTTTGGAAGGTGGGAGACGAGGTACTGGTTGAAGCTGTGAGGACGGGTCGTGAGTCGTCCTTGCGTCGATCAGTTGGTAGAGCACATGCCCGCGAAACGCAAAGGTCCCGAGTTAGAGTCTCGGTCCGGGACACAGTTTTAATCTACCAGGAAGTTTCATATCAGTGCACATCTTCGCCTGAAGATGAGCTGGAAACTTGTCGAAACGGTGCAACAACACTACGCTGTGATTGAGGTGACAACCCGAGAAGATTTCAACCTGATGAGTTGTCTCCTGTCAGGAAGGTCGCAGTTCGTAGTAATAGACGGCAAATCATCGAGTAAAACTGAAGTGACATCAGGTGTTCCTCAGGGAAGCGTCCTGGGACCTCTGCTGTTCCTGATATATATAAATGACCTGGGTGACAATCTGAGCAGTTCTCTTAGGTTGTTCGCAGATGATGCTGTAATCAGTTGCAAAGCGATTTAGAAAAGATTGCTGTATGTTGTGGCAGGTGGCAGTTGACGCTAAATAACGAAAAGTGTGAGGTGATCCACATGAGTTCCAAAAGAAATCCGTTGGAATTCGATTACTCGATAAATAGTACAATTCTCAGGTCTGTCAATTCATCTAAGTACCTGGGTGTTAAAATTACGAACAACTTCAGTTGGAAAGACCACATAGATAATATTGTGGGAAGGCGAGCCGAAGGTTGCGTTTCATTGGCAGGACACTTAGAAAATGCAACAAGTCCATTAAAGAGACAGGTTACACTACACTCGTTCGTCCTCTGTGAGAATATTGCTGCGCGGTGTGGGATCCTTACCAGGTGGGACTGACGGAGGACATCGAAAGGGTGCAAAAAAGGGCTGCTCGTTTTGTATTATCACGTAATAGGGGAGAGAGTGTGGCAGATATGATACGCGAGTTGGGATGGAAGTCATTAAAGCAAAGACGTTTTTCGTCGCGGCGAGATCTATTTACGAAATTTCAGTCACCAACTTTCTCTTCCGAATGCGAAAATATTTTGTTGAGCCCAACCTACATAGGTAGGAATGACCATCAAAATAAAATAAGAGAAATCAGAGCTCGAACAGAAAGGTATAGGTGTTTGTTTTTCCCGCGCGCTGTTCGGCAGTGGAATGGTAGAGAGATAGTATGATTGTGGTTCGATGAACCCTCTGCCAAGCACTTACATGTGAATTGCAGAGTAATCGTGTAGATGTGGATGTAGATGTAGATGTCTCCAAGGCTGGTCGTGGTCGTTAGTGACGAAAGCGCACCTCTTTAAGTTTGGCCGAGGCTCTTACAGCCTTTAACGAGTGTGCAGAGAATTGCAGCCACGTGGTGGCAGACTGCTGGGGACTGCGGCTAGGACCGGATTAACACCGGTAAGTTCCAGCACCAGCTCCCTCCAGCTCCAGCTCCAGCGGAAGCGGCGTCGCTGCTGGGCCGGGATGGCGCCCGCCGACCACCCACCTGTGCCAGTGAGCCGAGCTTTCTCCGCGCGAAAGCGACGGCGCAATTACTCGCCATCTCCTCCAATCTGTATTTGCGTGAAAGGGCTGCGATGCGACGCGATACGATACAGCAGCATCCCGTCCCTTTTGTAACACGCAGCCCTTTGTCTGCTGACGGATGCTCTCGTCCAACGGAGCGCAGTTTAGTAGGCTAATATCTGCTTACCCTGCGAAAAACCTATCAGACTGGAGGCATAATGTCAGACTTCCAGGAGAATATCATCCGCGCAATTCCGAAGATAGCAAGGACAGATGAATGTGAGAACTATCGCACAGTCAGCTTTAACAACTCACACATTCAAGTCACCGACAAGAATAATTTACAGAAGAATGGGGAAGAAAATTCAGCATTTGTCAGACGAGGATCGGTCTGAATTTAGGAAAGGTAAAAGCACCAGAGAGAATGTTCTGACGTTGCGCTTGACAATGGAAACAAGACTTACAAAAATCGAGACTTATTCACAGCATTTGACTACCTAGAAAAAGGTTTCTACAACGTGGAATGGTGCAGGAGGTCAGTGTGAAAAAAAGAAAACGTACACGTTGTGGAGTAAGAAGCATAACAAGAATATATACAAGACTTAATGTCCGCAACTGTTTTGTTTCCGTGAGCACATAAACAAAAACGATAAGCACATTTACTAATCAAATTGGAGCAACAAAAACCAGGTGTGATTTTAACACAAGTATGTAAACTGCCTTCCTAAAAACACACGTCGAAATCTTGAACTCTTCCTACAGTAACATACAGGGTGTCCTATAAATGTTGCAACAAACTTCGAGAGGTTGTAGAGGGTGGCTTAAGGAAGAAATCTAGGATAGGATACCGTGTCCGAAAATATCTAACGACGCTACAGAGTATAGATGTTGTAGACACTGGCGCCTACCACTAGGTAACCCCTTCGGCAATAAACGTGACCTCGTACACTGACGTGCTGTACGTCGAACGTCTCGCAATGTTGTTTATTATTGAGCGATCGCGGCTGATTGCCATGACCACCAGCGGAGAAGATGGAGGTAATTGCCGTGTAGACGGGCCTTGTCTCCTATGAATGGTGGTGGTGGTGGTTAGTGTTTAACGTCCCGTCGACAACGAGGTCATTAGAGACGGAGCGCAAGCTCGGGTTAGGGAAGGATTGGGAAGGAAATCGGCCGTGCCCTTTCAAAGGAACCATCCCGGAATTTGCCTGAAACGATTTAGTGAAATCACGGAAAACCTAAATCAGGATGGCCGGAGACGGGATTGAACCGTCGTCCTCCCGAATGCGAGTCCAGTGTGCTAACCACTGCGCCACCTCGCTCGGTCTCTCCTATGAATGCTTTGCTCTGTTGCCATCATGGTCGATGACGGTTTCGGGCACAGGTTTCCATCTGCAGTTTATTTTCTCTTATATACCGAAAAGTATTGGAGATATTAGGTGGTTCCAGGAGAAAAATAAACTGCAGGTGGAAACCTGTATCGGAAATCATAATCCACTGAGGCAACAGAGCACCGCATTCATAGGAGACAAGACTTATCTAAGCATCGGCTAGCTCTATCTTCTCTACTGGCGATCGTGGCAATCAGTGGTGATCACTGAGTGACCGACAACATTGCGAGACGTTCCGCCTACGGCACGACAGGGCACAAAGCCACATTTGCTGCTGAAGGGGTGGCCTAGCTGCAGGCACCAACGCCTGTAACTTCTACGCTCTCTAGCGTCGTTGGGTGATATTTCTGGACACGGGTTCCTATTTTCTATTTGTTCCTCAAGACACGCTCTAGAATTCCTTCGATGTTCGTCGCAGTATTTCTGAGACACCTTGTGTATGCACAACCTAGTGTCAAAGCTTCCACAAAGACAAGTACAGGGAAATTCACATCAGAGTACAACATAATATTAACCACATAGTGTTTTATGTCGGTCGCAGTATGTGTCAGCATTGTATAATACGACATAGGAAATGAGAAATAATATCAGTATGTCCAAATTCGAAGAATCGAAGAGTTACTATTGACTGGACAGCTAAGAAATCCTAACGTAGTTACCAGAAATCAAAGTAAATAGGGGTACAACGAAGGTTTCTCACAGTCTGTAATCCACTGTCTGATAAAACTTCAAAGTAATAATTTCGTTTTTTTGTCTATAGCAATTAAATAGAACAGGAATTACTGTAATATTGCTGTTAGACCTCGAATTTAAGGAATGTGATAATTCAAATGATTTTCAGTGAAACGCGGCACAAGCATCCACTAAAACGGTTTCACGTTCATGATTGTATATATCCAGTGGAAAACATGACATGAAAGTTTTGCTGGCCACTGAAATCAGTGGATAACTCTACTTAGTGTGGGAAAGCACACTTTTGCAATCGTCTCTTTAATAGATACAAAAGTCACGAAAGTTAAAATTTCCATCTCAGTCGACTCTTTTATTTAAGCATAAATGAATATTTAAGTATCCCGGCTCATTCGTTTTCCGATAATTAAGGATGCGGCGTACAAAACTTGTCCTCTTTTCACTACACACGTGTAGCTACGTCATTTCCCAACCACATGACTCGATTATTTCCTTTTGCAAGTACATGTGTAATTTCAATCTCCAGCGTTAAACATTCTGCATCAGCATAATTCTTCCAATCACCATTATCTACAAATTTTCTTCAAAGGATCGCCAGCATACAACAATATATCATCTACAATAGCTCACTTGCCACCCCTGAATTTACCAACCTTCTAATATCGATATGTACAGTCTCTGGTCTGCGACAAGATCTCGAAAGTTTTATTGTATTGTTCCACTTGTACAACCTAGCAAAAAACAGCTGTTGGTAGGAGAAACGTGTGCATATATTTCAAGCTGGTGTTGTCATGGACCCTTGTCGCATTTTAGTATACAGTACTCAGCTGCGACCCCCTCAATATGCAGCTGCAGCCGTTCCCTCGCAACAGATTACAACCGCGGCAGGATTGTGAGGACGCGAGATGCTTGGCTATGCTCCCGCCAAACCGCCGCGCATACGCGAAGAACCAGTAGTGCTGAATCTGTAATGCCTTTCGCCGCAACATCTTCTGTGCTGGGACAGTGCACAGAACATGTTAATAGTCACAAGAAGTCCGCTGTGGACACGACCCAAGTTCGTAGCAACTGAATCATGTGCACAGCCTCCCACAGAAACTGGGCATTTACAACGTGTGTGGGTGGAGTAACGATCAGTTAACTGTGAGTTCAGTCTGGAGAGTCTACTATGTAATCCAGCAACCTTTAAATACGACCTAGCAACACGTCCGACTGTTTACGCCGAAACATTTCTTGGTCCATTATTGCTTCACATGTTCGATCTTGTAGCACGTAAACGGTATCTCTCTGGACATGAAAACTTGTTCACATCATTGCCCAGCGCTCTCTACACGACCAAGGAGCTTGTAAGTGGAAATATCAAAACAGTTTGTGCGCATAAATGACGTCACTAAATCTCTGCGCAACGTCGCAGACGATGTACCAGTGCACAGAGAAGCGCGTTATTAGAAACTTGCAGGGAGATGCAAGAGGACCTGAAGAAGGTCGCAGTTTGATGCAAAGGCTGCAGTCTAACGATCGAAATTAACACCTGATATCTGATAAAAAGTGTCCACCCTTCGCGTTCATGATGGTTTGAACTCTTCTGGGAACCGTTCAAACAAGGTGTTTGAATATCTCTGGAGAAATGGAAGCGTTTTCTTCCTAAAGAGCCGAAAGCAGAGACGGTAGAAGTGTTGGCCGCTGGGGTGTGAGCTGAAGTCGGCGTTCTAACTCATCCCAAAGGTGGTCCATTTGGTCCAGCTCAGGATTCTGGGCACGACAGTACATTTCAGAAATGTTATTGTCCACAAACCATTGCCTCACAGATGCTGCCTAATGTCAGGGTGCAATGTTATACTGGATGCAGTCATCGTCTCCGAATAGTTCCTCTACTGAACGCAGAAAATAATATTGTAAAATGTACTCATATCCTCTGGTATTTACTGTTTTCGTAAGCGAAATGACGGCACTGCAACCTAATCTCAAAAAACACTCCTCATTTCATACCAAAACTTCCTCCGTATCATACCGTAAGTCCACCTCCTCCATATTACACATGACAGCAGGTAGCGTTCTCCAGGCATCCGCCAAACCCAAACCATTCCATCAGATTGACACTGAGCATAGCGCGCGTGATAACTGCAAATCACTCCTTCCAGACATTCACTATCCAGTGAGTTGTTCTTTACACTACCTCAAGCGTCGATTACCAATGACTATAGACATCTGTGGCTTATGAAGAGCTGTCCTATCGTTTTACCTCATCAACTCCCTATGCACGGTCATTGAGCTATCAGGATGCTGGTAGCTTTTTGTAAGTTACGAGAGATTTAGTTCACTGTTTGCACGCGATTGTTTACAACCACCCTCCACAGTGCTCTACAGTGCCTATCTGTCAGTACAGGGGGTTTTCCTGTTCTTGGTTCAGCTGTTCTTTTGTGTTTCTACTTTGCAATGTCCGTCCCCGGTAGCTGAGTGGTTAGCGCGACAGAATGTCAATCCAAAGGGTCCGGTTGCGAATCCCGGCTGGGTCGGAGATTTTCTCCGTTCAGGGACTGGTTATTGTATTTCCTAATCATTATCATTTCCTCCCCATCGATGCGCAAGTCGCCGAAGTGGCGTCAAATCGAGAGACTTGCACCCGGCGAACGGTCTACCCGACGGGAGGCCCTAGTCACACGACATTTACATTTTTTTTCTTACAATCACATCACCACATTCGGCTCGGGTAGCTTTAGAAGGGATGAAATGTTCATGATGGGTCTGTTATTCAGGTGCCATCCACAGACTAGTCCATGTTCGGAATCGTTGGGCTCTCATGACTAACCCATTCTGGTGTCCCTGCTTCTCTACTGACAACACAATACTCCCCGCCTTTTTTTTTTTTATAGTGGCAGGTCCGCTTCGCGCTACATCTAGTGGTCAGTTCCACATTACACAGGAGTGGTACAGATACTTTTAATCAGGGATGTTATATGTACTGTAATCTCCGATAACAGACAAGTAGACTCGGTATGCCAAAAGTATACCGTAGCCGTCCAGTGATCAGGATCAAACACAGCTTTCAGTTATTTAGAGGTCAAGAAGCATTTAGGTTTGTATGTCCACATAAATCTATCTCGCTCGCACCCAGATGGCAGAGTGAGTTTCAGCGGAACTAAATAACGTAGATTAGATTTTATAGTCACGTCGACTACGAGGCCATTAGAGATGGAGGATATTCACAGAGAGGGGGATGGGTGGGAAAAGACATAAATCGTGTCTGTTGTAGAGGAACCATCCCAGCATTTGTTTTAAGCGAAGTAGGGAACTGACGGGAAAACCTGTATCTGGATTTGTTGTACGTGGACTGAAACGCCATCCTCCCGAAAGTGACGCCACTATCTGTGGGTACCTGTTATTGAATGATGGGCCCTATTTTGACCGGAACCGAGGTTGGAATCTTCCTAATGGTCAGTCAGGTGGCCTGAAAATAGCGTTGTGTACGCCGAAACTGGTAGCCGAAAAAACTACAGTTCTGAAATTTAGACGGCTGAAAATGTTTGATTTGGTATTCTAACTGAAAATAGGCTAGAAAGGGGAATGACGGATCACTTAACATTTGTTGATCTGCAGAAGACATATGATACAATACCATAATGCAGAGTTTTGATATCGGTAATAAGTACGTCCAGGCAGTAAGAGACTTATACACCAATCAGCAAGAACATTATGACCACGGGCCTACTATGAGTACAAACCCGTCCAGGCGATAGCAGCGTCAACTCAAGAGGGATGACTTTTAATCAGACACCTGCACGCTGCATGTAGTATCAGTGGGCGTTCTGTCCATGTGTCGAGTGGGGAAAGCTCGTGATCTATCAGAGTTTGGCCGAGGGCAGATTGTGACGGCCCGGGGGCTCGGCATACCGGAAAAGGCACGACTTGTCGGATGTTTTACGGGTGCTGTGGTGTCTTCAACACACGGCGCAATCAAGGTGAAACCACTTCCAGACGTCTTGAGGTTGGGCGGCCACACAGCATTACAGATGTCGGGCATAGTAGGCTAGGCCGACTGGCAATCTACATCTACATCTACATTTATGCTCCGCAACCCACCCAACGGTGTGGGGCATGGAGGGCACCTTACGTTCCACTGTCATTACCTCCCTTTCCTGTTCCAGTCGAGTATGGTTCGCGGGAAGAACGACTACCGGAAAGCCTCCGTGCGCGCTCGAATCTCTCTAATTTTACATTCGTGATCTCCTCGGGAGGTATAAGTAGGCGAAGCAATATATTCGATACATCATCCAGAAACGCACTCTCTCGAAACCTGGACAGCAAGCTCTACCGCGATGCAGCGCGCCTGTCTTGCATAGTCTGCCACTTGAGTTTGCTAAACATCTCCGTAACGCTATCACGCTTACCAAATAACCATGTGACGAAACGCGCCGCTCTTCTTTGGATCTTCTCTATCTCCTCTCTCAACCCGACCTGGTACGGATCCCACACTGATGAGCAATACTCAAGTATAGGTCGGACGAGTGTTTTGTAAGCCACCTCCTTTGTTGATGGATTACATTTTCTAAGGACTCTCCCAGTGTATCTCAACCTGGTACCCGCCTTCTTGGTAAGGCGGGTGCCAGGTTGAGATTCATTGGGAGAGTAATACCGAACAGTCGGCAACTGTGACGGAACTAACATCAGACGTTAATGCTGGGCCGAAGAGAAGTGTGTCTGAACACACTGTGCACCGAACACCCGTAATGGTGGGCCTCCGTAGCCGACGACCCTTGCATTTCCCAATGTTAACATAACCACATCCGCAACTACGACTGAAATGGACACGTGACCTTCGGCACTGGACTTTGGAACAGTGGAAGAGTGCTGTACGGTCTGATGAAACCCGATACCTTCTTCAACACGCCGATGGAAGTGAGCGAATCAGTCGTCTTCCAGGGGAACAGCTCCTTGACACCTGTATTGCGGGACGGAGACAAGCTGGCGGCGTCTACATAATGCTCTGGGGAACATTCATGTGGACATCCATGGGTGCAGTGGAGCTCGTGCATAGCACCTTGACGGCCAATGAGTACCGTGCACTGGTTACAGACCACGTACATCCCTTGATGACGACCATGTTTCCTGACGGTACTGGCGTTTTTCAACAAGATAATGCATTACGTTACAAGGCCGGAAGTGTGATATCGTGGTAGAGGAACACAGTGGCGGGTTCCAGTTGATGTGCTTGCCCTCCAACTCGCGAGATATGAATCCAAGCGAAGACAACTGGGATGTGATTGAACATGGCTTCAGAGATAATCGTCCCTCTCCCCGGAATTTACGGCAGTTGGGTTTGTGTGTACAGATGTGGTGCGATGTCCCTCCAGCGACCTGCCAAGGCTTTATGGCTTCCATGCCACTACGCGTTGCCGTTGTTATCCGTGCCAATGGTGGACATACCGGTTGTTAGGTAGGTAGGTGGTCATGATGTTCTGGGTGATATTTGTCTGAGGGCTGCACCAGTACGGTTAAATGAAGTAACAAAATTTGATAAGTTTTGACCGAAAATGAGGAACTAAGACGGATTTGGTCATCAGCACTGGCTACGAAGAGCACTCAAAATGCGATCTAACATTAAATTCAAAACAGACGGAGAGCACGGTAGTGGGTGAAGACGACCAAAAGATTTGGATATATGTTTCTGCAAAATTAAAAATGTCTGTAGCTTTAAATACTTGGGCGTTACTTTCACAATAAATTGAAGTACACAAGACATCACAAATAAAATTGGGTAATAAAAAAGAGTAACTAGCCAGCTTTACTCTTTACTACGGAGTTAAAAAATACCAAAGAGAAGCTCTTACTGTACAAGTCAGTCGAAGAGTGTGACTACTCATATTGCTGAAATACGCCAGATAACCAAAAGGGAGGAAAATAAATTGATGTCACTTGAAACGGATTTTTGTCAAAGAAGTTTTCGCACCTGCAGGCTGTAATACGTCAGAAATGACGGGTTATGGCGTTGTTACAGAATTCTCGATATTATAGACAACAAAATATTAACTTGGGGTTGCCATCTCTGATAAATGGATGATAACCAAGAGCCAAAACTCTGTGAATGGGCACCATCTGAGCGAAGAAAACGTGTAATACCACCTAGATGATGGATGCAAGATGTTAATGATGCGTTGAATTGAAAGGGCCTTCAGGAGGGAGACTGAACAGGTAGGGAACTAAGGAAGTCGAGAGGTGGAAGACGACGACCGTAATAAAAGAGCCACTCGGGGTGCTTACCTAATGAGATTAACACAACGCCGTATATCGAGGACTGCTGTGCTACCAGTCACTGCCTTATTTACTAAGTTTGAGAACGTCAGACTCTTAAAAACCTCCAGTAAGAATGCGTTTTGATGTATGGAAACGATTACTTTTTAAACTCCGATTCGAGTCATAAGGCTTACAAAAAATTTGGAAGAATTCGGAGCTACATGCAGCCGTCGCCTTTGTTTTCGTTCACTGTACGCGAACGAGGTTCGCAATGAGTTAAAAATGTTACTGTTAGACCAAAAATTCATCCCCTACATCCCGAAATTGGAGAGCTGTAACTGCACACGCAGACTGAAGGAAACCGATCATACGCCACTAGATATCTGTGCTGTGTACCCTAAATTTATAAAAGAAACTGTTTTCGATTGTGTGCAGCCTGGACACAGAGAAAGATATGCGTGTAGCTATTTCTTTCGTAGCCGAATGATGTAATGTGATAGTACTTATGAATGAGGAGGGCTCTCCGCCCAAATAAAGCTCATAGTGACATTTAGCGGTGAGAGCTAGCTTGGCATATTTTGCGTCCTTGGTTCTCCATTTCTGGTAACACCAACGCTTGTATTATTGACCTCCGCGATGTGCGTGCAGCGGAAACAGACGGCATTCTCTGTCTCAATATCGCGGTGATTAAATACACGTCGGACGTACATCATGCCCACGGGCTTCTTTTATTTGTCGTGTTTGTAGTCAGACGGACAGGCGTAGTTGAGATCAACTAAATGGAGGCAATCAAATTAAATATTTCTTAAAAGACATCATAGTCGCCGTTGACTGTATAAAATATTTATTATTACTATTGCAATTTCGGCCTTATGGCTACATTTTGACGACGACACGTACTCATGTCAGATAGTTTGATATTCTGACAGAATGTAACTTTTGCAGTGTTATTTGAAAATGGCCATAAGGCCGAAATTGCAATAGTAATAATAAATATTTTATACAGTCAACGGCGACTATGATGTCTTTTAAGAAATATTATATGACTGTGAATCCCAACCATGAGAAGTTAATCAATATAAAATATTTTTGTTGTGAATTGGCAGGAGCCAATTCACGGAGTTTGGAGGAAGCCGAAAGGCACGCGTTTAAGCCCACGCAGGCTGGCGTGAGGTCTGGAAAATGATAAGGAATTATAGTAGCCAATAAGGTACATTGCTGCTAGAATACTTAACTTTAATCCATAATTGGAGAACATCGGTCTTCACTGTACATGCTTCACAATATAAATATCAAATGATAAATGGCGCCTTGCTAGGTCGTAGCAAATGACGTAGCTGAAGGCTATGCTAACTATCGTCTCGGCAAATGAGAGCGTATTTGTCAGTGTAGCTGAGCTAGCAAAGTCGGCTGTACAACTGGGGCGAGTGCTAGGAAGTCTCTCTAGACCTACCGTGTGGCGGCGCTCGGTCTGCAATCACTGACAGTGGCGACAAGCGGGTCCGTCGTATACTAGCGGACCGCGGCCGATTTAAAAGCTAACACCTAGCAAGTGTGGTGTCTGGCGGTGACACCACAATTTTCATATCCTTCTTTCCAACTACTGAAAGGTGCATATTTATCTCACGTCGCATGTTTCGTTTTATTCATATATAATTTCATCTGAAATGAAATACAGTTACAGTTTTGGTTGGCTTCTAGATCTAATCTCAAAATGTGTTGAAGTGTGACTTTTACTTACAGCATTTTTGTGTGTTTTTCGTCGCAAGGGCCTTATGCATAAACACTTTTCATGTTTCACTGTGTTTTGAACTCATGTTTTTCACCTTATTCCACCTTCAGTTGGTGCACTACACAGTTCTTGACGTAAACTATGACTAAAAAATTGCCACACAGATCAATCAACTGGAAACAAGGTTACAGTTGCGGCCCATTTCAAACAGTCACTACCAGGTTCGTCTAAAGTAATGCCGTAGCACAGTCGAATATCCAAATGAGGTCGGCCAAGCCAGGAATCAAACCCATCCCTTCTCATAAAGAAAGGAGGATTTTGGTTTATCGTTAAGTCAGCGATTGGAAAGGAAATCGTTTGGCTCCTTTTCAAAGGAAGTATACAACAATTTTCTCGGACTTCTTTCCGAGGCCGTCCTTAACTGTTCTCGTTAT
This sequence comes from Schistocerca cancellata, assembly GCF_023864275.1. NCBI lineage: Eukaryota > Metazoa > Arthropoda > Insecta > Orthoptera > Acrididae > Schistocerca > Schistocerca cancellata. Next base: position 82,925,276 of record NC_064634.1, on the reverse strand, counting down.
TTTTCGTCCAGAACCAGTTAGTCACATTCCACACTGTCCGAACAACGAAACGCGGCGTCTAGCAGTAATCGGGGTCTCCCTACAGGGGCATTAATAGCCCTCCCCCTTCGCAGTTCCCTATGTACACGGTCCAGCCACATAAATGTGACCACCGCCTGAGTTCGACGTCAATTTGCAACAACCACTCACAGACGACAGGTGGCAGCACTAGCAGTGGATGGTATACAAAGCGTGTCAGGGGGACGCGGAAAACAGTGCTGACGTTGTCCTAATGTGGAAACGAAGCGATTATCTGCCACGCAATCACTGGCTTTCGGGCGACGGGTAGAAGCGTTTCCGAAATATCTAAGCCTGTAACCCGATCGTGTGCCGCCGTGGTTGAAGTACATAGTGCATGGCGAAATGGAGCTATCCAAAGCCGGCGCCATGGCAACTGTGATGCGCGACGGGCCGTAGATAACAGGGGTGGACGACGACTGTGGTGACGTGTATGGACGAATAGACGTGTAACTGAGGAACTTGGACAATTTTTTTACTCGCCAGTTTGAGCTACTTGATATGTGAAATTTAGCTGTAGTAGTTACTGGTTTTGGGCTGACACCCCATTTTTCAAACCACACATCTTGCATAAGATAACATATAACGCTGACATACATATATGTACACTACTGGCCATTAAAGTTGCTACATCAAACTGAAATGCAGATGATAAACGGGTATTCATTGCACAAATATATTATACTAGAACTGACATGAGATTACATTTTCACGCAATTTAGGTGCATAGATCCTGAGAAATCAGTACCCAGAACAACCACCTCTGGCCGTAATAATGGCCTTGATACGCCTGGGCATTGAGTCAAACAGAGCTTGGATGGCGTGTACAGGTACAGCTACCCATGCAAATTCAACACGATACCACAGTTCATCAAGAGTAGTGACTGACGTATTGCGACGAGCCAGTTGCTCGGCCACCATTCACCAAAAGTTTTCAATTGGTGAGAGATCGGGAGAATGTGCTGGCCAGGGCAGCAGTCGAACATTTTCTGTAAGGGCCGTCCAGGACATGCAACATGCGGTCGTGCATATCCTGCTGAAATGTAGGGTTTCGCAGGGATCGAATGAAGGGTAGAGGCACGGGTCGTAACACATCTGAAATGTAACGTCCACTGTTCAAAGTGCCGTGAATACGAACAAGAGATGACCGAGACGTGTAACCAATGGCACCCCATACCATCACGCCGGGTGATACGGCAGTATGGCGATGACGAATACACGCTTCCAATGTGCGTTCACCGCGATGTCGCCAAACACGGATGCGACCATCACGATGCTGTAAACAGAACCTGGATTCATCCGAAAAAATGACGTTTTGCCATTCGTGCACCCAGGTTCATCGTTGAGTACACCATCGCAGGCGCTCCCGTCTGTGATGCAGCGTCGAGGGTAACCACAGCCATGGTCTCCGAGCTGATAGTCTATGCTGCTGCAAACGTCGTCGAACTGTTCGTGCAGATAGTCGTTGTCTTGCAAACGTCCCCATCTGTTGATTCAGGGATCGAGACGTGGCTGCATGATCCGTTACAGCCATGCGGATAAGATGCCTGTCATCTAGACTGCTAGTGATACGAGACCGTGGGGATCCAGCACTGCGTTCCGTATTACCCTCCTGAACCCACGGATTCCATATTCTGCTAAGAGTCATTGGATCTCGACCAACGCGAGCAGCAGCGTCGCGATACGATAAACCGCAAACGCGATAGGCTACAATCCGACCTTTATCAAAGTCGGAAACGTGATGGTACGCATTTCTCCTCCTTACACGAGGCATCACAACAACGTTTCACCAGGCAACGCCGGTCAACTGCTGGTTGTGTATGGGAAATGGGTTGCAAACTTTCCTCATGTCAGCACGTTGTAGGTGTCGCCACCGTCACCAACCTTGTGTGAATGCTCTGAAAAGCTAATCATTTGCATATCACAGCATCTTCTTCCTGTTGGTTAAATTTCGCGTCTGTAGCACGTCATCTTCGTGTAGCAATTTTAATGGCCAATTGTGTATTTGTTTATTAACTGCCTGTAATGTCTCTTGCAGCGGTCTCTCCGTGATATTTTCTGAAATTTTATAAATTATATAACTCAGTACATATCTCGAAATATCTCTTCTAATCTTACCGATTATCAATGCAAAGTAGTTTCAAGCCCAATTATTCCTTGGAGCGTCCATTTACTCCATGGAATAGCTTCTCTGCTATCTATGTTTTCCCTTAGGAAAAAGAATAGGGACTTCTTGCGGATTAGTCGTGAAAGAAGGATGTATATGTATGTATTGTTGAGCTAGTCGCCATCTTGATGAGATTCTGTATGAGAAGGAATTTAATACATGAACTAAACTAAAGTAAGTGTGTTCGCGTATTATTTAACGGATTATTATTATTGACAGTGTCTGCTTACTACGCTGTGTTGCACGGGATCAGTGGGGAACGTCTGATTTACACTGGACGAACCTGCCGTTTTGTATGCTCAAGATATCCAGTTACTTCAAATAAATAGGCTAACACGGTCTTACCAGCAGATCTCCGGTCTTCCCCATGTGATCACCGAAAGTTAATAATTATTACAAATGTTTCCAGGAGATCGACTGACAATTTTCGTCGCACCGAGACTTCGAAATTGCTTCACTGCCTTATGGAATTTAAGTTAAGCTTAATTTAATCAGGATAGAACAGTATTCAACTGTGTGAATGTGATAAGCCTGCTTTGTCAATGAAAATTCCCTTAATATACGCATGTTTTTACTATCCTGATCAGTGAAGCTAAATCAGGCCGGTGTGAGAGAGGTTTTTAAATTTTAGATGCCATACAAAATATATTAAATGCCGCTCACACATTTGCAGATGACTTGACATATGCCTAGAAAAACAGCACAGAAAGAGCGCAGAAAATACGCCACAAACAGCGACAACAGTTCTTTAAACCGTGTTGTAACGTACAATAAATAAGGTAATATGAAAGTATTCACAGAAAACTATATTCAAAAAACAAACAGTAAAAATGCAATGATGTGTTACAGTGTTTGTATAACTATGCTATTTTCTGCATGTTTTAGATTTAAAGAAGCAACTGATAATGGCCATATTTGTCGATGTAACTAGTTTGGGAGAACCGTTTTGCATCAAGGCGGACTCACAATTCCCGTATTGTTTTTTTTTTTTATGCAAACGCGGACCAAATGGAAGAGTTCCAAGACAAAGTTATTGCATCACGGAGAGGTTTACTACTGGACGTCCGAGAGAGTATGTTACGGAGAGAGTCGGATGACACGTTACCTTTTCCCACACACGACTCGCGAAGTGACCACATCGAGAAAATTCGTGATACTAGAGCCAATTCTGATAATCCTTCTTCCGAGGCGCCATTCGCGAATGGGACAGATGAGAAGTAAATCAGAGGGTGGTACCAGAAGTGCCCTCCATCATGCACCGTCACGTGGCTTGCGAATTATATATGTATATATATAGATTTTAACAAAGAGGAAACAATACTTGAGTGTAGGTATATGAGTACCTATGGAGTAAGGTCATTTCGAGGTGTTCAAGGATATTTTTTATTCCGTTTTGCAAGCATAACGGGGATAGTTGTAATACCTGTGAGGCGGAATGCGAACTCGAAGTGAACGAGCCATTATTTACGTAAGATGTACTCCAGGCAGAAGAAACTGATGGCGTAACATGAAAATGCTTATTCACTGGCGTTGAAGGCAGAACCGTTATCAGCTTGGGCCGGTACACAGCTTTCTGTCATTAACGTCGGAAAATTGTCCTGTTAAGTAGATAAATTACGCCACGTCACGGAAATTATACTCTAGATTTAGTGGAACAAGATGGACCGACATGGTTGCGACCTTGAAGCATCTCCCAGCTCTCCAGCCTGGTAAAAGTATACCGTTAGCTGGTTACACTGCGGATGCAACTGCACATCCGTCAGAAACGTCAGGAACGCGTAGGATGGAGATCAGAATGTCTGATAAAACCAGTTTACCCATGTTCGATTTGAAAAACTTCACGTTCATCTTCGGAGTTATTTTACAGATGAAACTCTTATTTATTTTGCCCGCATCTCGTGGTCGTGCGGTAGCGTTCTCGCTTCCCACGCCCGGGTTCCCGGGTTCGATTCCCGGCGGGGTCAGGGATTTTCTCTGCCTCGTGATGGCTGGGTGTTGTGTGCTGTCCTTAGGTTAGTTAGGTTTAAGTAGTTCTAAGTTCTAGGGGACTGATGACCATAGATGTTAAGTCCCATAGTGCTCAGAGCCATTTGAACCATTTGAAACTCTTATTTCTTTCAGCTTTGTCTGGAAATGACATAGGTCCTATTCTTTCTCGAAAAGGGAGATTCGGATGTACGTCCCATCGACGATGAAGTAATTAGAGACGGAACACAAGCTCGGAACCGGGACGTACGTGGGAAGAAATTACGAAAAATTCAACATCGCGTGAATGAAGAATGCCACTGTATCACCTAGCTTGGTGAGATTATACCGATAGCTCAATACGGTGCTATGCCAATCATATTCTAATTATTTACGTAAAGACAGTTTTGTACAGACGTTTCAGAAGTTTCTACACATTGCAATACGGTTCGTGTTTGCCTTCCTTCTGTATCTTTTTGCGGCCGAAGCGACCTGAAAACTCCTCTTAAGAGTGCGTTTGTATTTCAACGACTTCCGATATTTTGTTAAGACATTTTGCACATCAGTAGAACGAAAAACCAGTCCAAGTTACAAATTTTTACTTCTTATTCGTTTGATGACTAGCTTCGGGCCCAGACCCATTTTAAAATCGTCATAATATAGTCGAAAATGGCACTTCCGAAGATGTCAAAAATGTGCAATGAACATTTACAGTGGATACAGATAACATGTCGAAAACGGCATTTCCGAGGACGTCAACAATGTGCAATGAACATATCCCATTTTCGACTACGTTATGATGGTTCGAAAATGTGTCTCGGGCCGAAACTAGTCATCGAATGAATGAAAAGTAAAAATTTGCAACTTCGACTGTTTTTTTTGTTCTACTGATTAACAGAAGTTGATGAGCCAAGCCGCTCCAGCATGTTGGAAGTTCGCATTTTATATATTATTATACCAGGACTCTGTTATTTTTTGAAGCTTTATTCAGGAGTTGTACATTTAGGCGATAAGATTATTTCGGCTGCACTGCGTTTTCAAGCGATTTCCATATCTCATCGTTGACGTTATAACTGACAAATATTTCTGCGTATTGTATTTGTAGCGCAATTGAGTTGTTTTTGTTTATATACATTTTTTCACAACAGTAGATGTTGGCTCTGTCAGGTAAAGCTGACATATTTATAGAAAACGAGATTTTTTTAAAATTACTCAACAACTGCGTGTACTATAGAGTAAATATATATTAACAAAAACAACACAATCTGCACTACAAATACAATACACAGAAGTATTTGACAGCTACGACGTCAGCGATTAGATGCAACAGTCGCTTGAAAATAGCAATGAAGCCGAAATAATCTTATCGCCTAAATGTACAACTCCTGAATAAAGATCCAAAAAATAGCAGCGTTCTCTTATAATAATATATAAAATGTGTTTACAAGGTATCTACCACGCCGTAGACCATGAGGAATACAGAACGCTGAGACCTCGGATACTGTTAATGAAAGCTTTGTGTGTCAAGCTGTGTGTAAACGCATTGCATATTAGAACATTATCTGTAATTTCCTCTCATTTGTTTCCACCGGCAAACATTTTAACATCTTTTAATTCGTACAGGAATGATACATTATTCGGTTGAGGAAATTTCGAATTTATGTTTACATACATGAACTGCCACCATTATACATTAATTCTGTTACATTTTTGAATCGGCTTTTGGGTGACGAGATCAATATTCCATTAAATCTTCTAGCGATTTATTTCGCTTGTTAGCTGGTTTTCGTCTCCCAAGACCAGTTTGGCTAAATGTTTCAAATGGCTCTGAGCACTATGGGACTTAACATCTATGGTCATCAGTCCCCTAGAACTTAGAACTACTTAAACCTAACTAACCTAAAGACATCACACAACACCCAGTCATCACGAGGCAGAGAAAATCCCTGACCCCTCTGGGAAACGAACCCGGGAACCCGGGCGCGGGAAGCGAGAACGCTACCGTACGACCACGAGCTGCGGACCCCAAGACGAGTTTCAGTCAAGTGACTATCGTCGTCAAAAACGATTACAAGAAAATGTGCAAATTTGGAAAAGATACTAAGGCCGAAACGTAAATTGAGGACTTGGAGTATAAAAGCTATATTTAATGCACACTATATATAAAACTGACGTGCTTTGGCCATTATAACGTAGATATTTATGACGTAAACTGATTAAAAAAAGGAGTTGACTGATAGCACACATCCTGAGGCATAAAGGAAACATCAATTTGGTAGTAAAGGCAGGTGGCAGGAGAGGTGGGGACGGTGATTTTTTTGGGGGGAGGGGGGAGGGGAGGGACAAAAATTCTAGAGGAAGACCAAGGTTCAGCTACGGTAAGCAAGTTCAAATGAATGTAAGTTGCAGCAGTTATGCAGAGATAAAGGCGCTTGGCACGTCAGACTAACTGCATCAAACCAGTCTTCGAAATGGAAACAACAACAACAACAAAACTGTCGCTAATCCAATAGTTATAAATTTTTAGTTTTAACGTATGTAGTCCTCATCTACTTTATTCCAGCTGAACAGCGTCTCTCCCAATCCCCTTATTGTTATCCGCTGTCATTACACATTTATTGGCTGATTAATTTTGGCGTTTTGTGTTATTGTCCAAGTTGAACTTTTTAGTGAGCTAATAAATGTTAGTCCGCAGCTCGTGGTCGTGCGGTAGCGTTCTCGCTTCCCGCGCCCGGGTTCCCGGGTTCGATTCCCGGAGGGGTCAGGGATTTTCTCTGCCTCGTGATGACTGGGTGTTGTGTGATGTCCTTAGGTTAGTTAGGTTGAAGTAGTTCTAAGTTCTAGGGGACTGATGACCATAGATGTTAAGTCCCATAGTGCTCAGAGCCATTTGAACCATTTTTAATAAATGTTATAGTGGACGGTGAATGTTTACTACGTAAAGAGGTAACACCGGGTTTACTCCAAGGAAGCGTAACCGGGACTGTAACGTTCCCATTATACACTGCCTGACGAGAACAGTGAAGCCCCCAGAAGACGTAGTCGTATGTCAGTATTGCTTCACACGCGTACTCACTATCAGTGGGCACGTAAGTGCTTAGGGCAGCAGTTCGCTGTGACAGCCAGAATGACCATCAGAGTGAACTGGTGGTGTTCCAGTTTAGTACGTTATTAACAGGTCTGATAGGGTATATAATGGGCGTGAACAGCGTCGGACTTTGAGTGATCACTGTGCAGGACATGGAGATGCTGCGTACTCGTGTGAGACAGCGTAATCACTGATAGAGTATGAAAGGAGCCGCGGGGGTCCTATTGTGAGATACCCAGATTTACGGGACTTTCGGATGTTACGATAGCCCGATCTTGGACTGCATCAGAAAGCGAAGGCAGGCGTACTCGTCAAGATTCCGATCGACCACGTCCGACCACCACGAAAGTCGCCGTACTGACAAGGGAAGTTCCCCATTGTATCCCCTTCCGATTTGGTGGTAAAATGGTCCAATGGATAGCCGTCAAAACTGATGAAGCATGAAAATAGGAAGAAGGTGTACTGAACTGTGAAGAAAAGCAAAATAGGAACAGTGAACAGTCCATGCTCAAGATCTGCAACATCGAGCGAATTGCGACAACTGCAGCGTTATGGATGTGTGGTCACAGTGGTGGACCGCAAAGAGAGAGGTTCAAATTTCCCTTGGGCCCCATATAATTTTTCACAAAATTACGAATTTTCCGTCAGGTCATTGACGTGTCTGTTCTCCTTTCGTAGTCTTGACAATTATCATACTGAAACTTCCTGGCAGATTAAAACTGTGTGCCGGACCGAGACTCGAACTCAGGACCTTTGCCTTTCGCGGGCAAGTGCTCTACTTGCCCGCGAAATGCAAAGGTCCCGAGTTCGAGTCTCGGTCCGGTACACAGTTTTAATCTGCCAGCATGTTTCACATCAGTGCACACTCCGCTGCAGAGTGAAAATCACATTCTGGAAACAACCCTCAGGCTGTGGCTAAGCCATGTCTCCGCAATATCCTTTCTTTCAGGAGTGCTAGGTTTGCAAGTTTCGCAGGAGAGCTTCTGTAAAGTTTGGAAGGTAGCAGACGAGGCACTGGCAGAAGTAAAGCTGTGAGGACGGAGCGTGAGTCGTGCTTGGGTAGTTCAGATGGTAGAGCACTTGCCCGTGAAAGGCAAAGGTCCCGAGTTCGAGTCTCGGTCTGGCATACAGTTTTAATCTGCCAGGAAGTTTCACATTAGCGCACACTCCGCTGCAGAATGAAAATCTCATTCTGGAATTATCATACTATACATTGATTATAGAATACGAATCATATGGCAAAAATATATTATCGTCGCAAGTAAATGTGATGAATAATGAGGGCAAGCGAAAAAAATGGTTCAAATGGGTCTGAGCACTATGGGACTTAACTTCTGAGGTCATCAGTCCCCTAGAACTTAGAACTACTTAAACCTAACTAACCTAAGGACATCACACACATCCATGCCCGAGGCAGGATTCGAACTGTAGCGCCTAGAACCGCTCGGCCACCCAGGCCGGCGCGGGTAGGCGAGATGCCGCATAACCTCTCATAGTAATGAAAACAGTTAATAAAAGAGTGTGAACTATGTTACAAAGAAGGAATTCAAGAGTCAAATCTCCCAAAACGGAACGCAAGAGTCGTCACATATGGTACTTGAATAGAACAAATAGAAGTTACGTACGCCTGGAAGTCCCTGCCTTACACCTCGCTATTGCAAAAGGACGCTACCCTGCGACTAAGACACAAAATTGATCTTGAGCTTGGACCATTATTGTCGCTATTTTGCTTCCTTTTTCACTGTTCAGTACAGCTTCTTCCAGTTTTCATGCTTGATCTGTGTTCAGTTTTGACGAGCTACCCACTGGGCTATCTTACCACTAAATCTGAGGGAGGGTGCGATGGGGATTTCCCTTGTGAGGACCACGAACGTCGTAACCCGCACGCATCTGCGTCTGTCTTGCGAGAGCAAGTAATGGATTCCCTGCAACATTCATTATGACCCCCTACCATTTACTGGCCACTAGAGGCAACCGGACTAGGGAACTACCATCTCATGCGCAGACTGCCGTCAATTGCTGTGTCTGCACTGTTAGCTTGATCCGGAGGAGGCACGGGCTGACGATGCATGACGCCGCATGGCGTTCAGCGTTGGATCGCGGTTCTGCACTCCATTTTATCACCGTCATGGTGGCGAGCTGCAAAGAGGTCCCGTTCTTGCAGTGTTTTGAAGAGGCACGCCGGTGTTAATCCTGACGTCATCGTGTGAGGACCATCGGGTATGACTTCAGTTTACGGTTGATAGTGTTTGAGAAGCAGTTGAACGGAATGGACAGTGTCTTGAAATGAGGGTATAAGATGAACATCAACAAAACCGAACGAGAATAATGGAATGTAGTCGAATTAAGTCGGGTGATGCTGAGGGTATTAGATTAGGAAATGAGACACTTAAAGTAGTAAAGGAGTTTTGCTATTTGGGGAGCAAAATAACTGACGATGGTCGAAGTAGAGAGGATATAAAATGTAGACTGGCAATGGCAAGAAAAGCGTTTCTGAAGAAGAAAAATTTGTTAACACCGAGTATAGATTTAAATGTCAGGAAGTCGTTTCTGAAAGTATTTGTATGGAATGTAGCCACGTATGGAAGTGAAACGTGGACGATAAATAGTTTAGACAAGAAGAAAATAGAAGCTTTCGAAATGTGGTGCTACAGAAGAATGCTAAGATTAGATGGGTAGATCACATAACTAATGAGGAGGTATTGAATAGAACTGGGGAGAAGAGGAGCTTGTGGCACAACTTGACTAGAAGAAGGGATCGATTGGTAGGACATGTTCTGAGACATCGAGGGATCACCAATTTAGTATTGGAGGGCAGCTTGGAGGGTAAAAATCGTAGAGGGAGACCAAGAGACGAATACACTAAGCAGATTCAGAAGGATGTAGGTTGCAGTAGGTACTGGGAGATGAAGAAGCTTGCACAGGATAGAGTAGCATGGAGAGCTGCATCAAACCAGTCTCTGGACCGAATACCACATCAACAACAACAGTGTTTGAGAGAACTCTGACAGCACAGCATGTACGTCACAGACATCTTGCGTCCTCACCTACTACTTCTCACGCTGTTCCACATGTTGTACGAGGCTCTATGAACTTCCTGCGTGACGTTGATGTACTCTCGAGGTCAGGAAGTTCCCCAGATCTGTCTCCGATAGATATGTGAGAGCAGTCTGGACGTCAGACCCATCCCTGTGCCGGTATCCACGATATTAAGGACCATTTACAACAGTCATGGTCCAGATGGGCTCAAGAGAGTGTACAGCGGCTCTACAGCACCTTCCCAACCGAATTAGTGCGTTCATCCCGCCAAGAGGGCGTGCATCCTCAAGCTGACAAGTGGGCTCATACCGTGAAGTTCTTTGTACATCTGACACAATTTTGTAGTCTCTGAAATAAAACCTCATGCTGATATAATTAAATTTTCTTCGAGACATTGGAATCTCATCCTTATCTACGATAATGATGGAAGCTGTGGAAATGATTTAAAATTTGTGCGACGGCTGTGACTTGAACCTTGCTTACTGGACAGGTGTGCAGCCGTTACACCACCACAGCAATAACGCCATCGTAGCTGCATGGACTACTCTAGTCCAATGTCCTTCCTAACACAAACTTCAGTTCAGATCTTCAGTATATTTTCGCCTTTATCGTAAATGAGGAGACTCAAATGTCTCGAGGACGATGTATCTACATCAGATGTATAGATCCCTACACCTTAGGAAGATGCAGGATTTGCCCATTGCGTACAAAGCTGGGGTGCAATTCCAATACCGGAGAGCCTCGGCAGCATTGACGATTTAAGAAGGGGAAAACAGGCTGAAGACGTTAACTGAAGTTTGTGTTAGGGAGGGCACTGGTCTACAGTAGTTCGTGCAGCTGCGTCAGCTATAACGTTGTGCTGGTGTAATCTCTAGCACACCTGCCTAGCAAGCAAGGAGACCCGCGTTCACGTCCTTGCCATGACATAACTTTTAAATAATTTCTTCAGCTTCCATCACTATCGTAGACAAAATCTCATACCCTCACAACCCGTGAAGTATCATCTCATTTCCTCCTTCTGGGCGCTTCACATTTTTTTGTCGTGCAGTACGTTTAAATTTCACACTTTTCGGCTGTATTAAAAGGGGAGGGGTGCTCGATAAAGGTCGGCAAGCCGCGTGCAATGACTGGGTGTGACATCTATCGCACTCTGAGAAAACTATAAGCTAGACTTGGCAGTTAACCCCAGTGGCGTTCATTCCACTCGTACTCTCCCAGCTGAGTGAATGGAAGTGATTTTGCGTTTCTGGCGCTTCTAAAACTTCGTGTTGTCACATTTCGTGAGCGATGTTACGCGGTAAATTTGTGTGTTGGCCTGAACAAATTACGTAACTGCTTCTGTCACCTATGAAGAGTTGAAGAAAGTTTTTGGTGAGTCTGTTACGTGTGGTCTCACTTGTTTTGGTCCACACGAGGCATTTCAAGACTACAGTAAAAGGTGCGAATTCCGAGGAAGTGAAGACACTCTTGTAACGATCGAACTGGGACCGCTATTGTTCGTAGTGATCCGTATCTTACTGTCGAACAACTTATACGCCTCACCAATTGGAAGCGTTCGCACTTTTTCAAAGGAACATTAGTGCGTCTCTAAAGTGCGTGTTCGCTGAATACCACGACTCCTCACTCCGGAACAAATGAAGAATTGCGTGTTGAAGATGAGGGCGATATATGGCGTAAAAAAAAAAAATCAACCTTCGAAATGAGATGTGAGTGTATTGTTAGTACTTGAAATGAAACATAACTGCACGGAATGGGTACAACATGGGCAACCAAATCCCCCCCCCCCCCAAAAAAAAAAAAACGCCTCTGGTGAAGTCTGCAAATAAGGCCATGGTCATCACATTCTTTGACCAGAAAGGCATGGTGTGTACTCATTCTGAACCGAAAGGTACAACAGTCACTGCAGCATATTACAAACACGTCCTGAGGGAACTGATGAAGGATCACCTTCCAAAGAAGACGGGCGATGGTAGCTTCATCAGCCTTAAGTTGTCAAAACTGTGATAGTGTTTTTGACCAACAAAGGAATTTCTGCGGCGCCCCATTCACCTTACAACCCAAACCTGACCTCTTTTACTTTTGTCTCCGCCCTACTACACTCAACAGGACCTTAATCGACGTCGTTTGATGTGGAAAGACTGACAGTGAATCCTCGAGAGACGATTTTGAAGTGCATGATGGAGACAGCTTTCACCACGTCCTTAAGGAGTCGCAACAGAGATGGGGCAAGTGTATTGCATTCGCTGGGTGGAGAACTGAATGTCAGAAGTCTGAATTTCTAAACTTCGGAAATAAAGGTTTCAGACAATGACTGCCATTCGTTGTTGAAAACTGCACGTATACAGATTTTCCCAACATCCTGTCGATTTTAAGACAGTCAGATAGTCTGACGATGGTGTTATGAGCTGAAAACGGCTTAAGTAGGAAAATAAACACGGCATATCTTACGCAGTTCGCGTTTCAGTTGGTAAGTGTCCAGTTGTTTTGCGAATCAGTGGTGCTAAAAGCAATATTCTCTGTTTTTCTCTTCTACTGCTGAGTAACCCTAGAAACTTTCATGTCGTTTCGGCCACAGATTTCGTCGTAAAGACAGTCGAGGGAACAGCCAGTAGTTTTCTGTCGGCTAGTTCCTTATGAAAAGCGAGATGAAAAGCGGGAGCGACTTCGTCTGCCGGGTGATAGAAAAAGAAGAAGAAGTGAGTACGCGAAAGCGGCCGTCCTAGACACTGGCTGTTAATACGGGCTGAAGGCTACACGGGAAAGCTTCCAGCGCCCTCACTCTCGCCTTCCGCGACCGTAGACTTATTTTGTCATAAAAATACGGAGAAAAATCGTAGAGCGGCCGGGGCGGACGAAAATAGCCGGTACTGGGACGGCGACGGAACTGCGCAGGCGCGTAATGCAGTATTAGTATGCATAATGCGAGATGCCTGCATGCTGATAGGAGGCGTTTCTCCCGACGGCCGAGCCGCGGCGCCACTGTTGCGACCGGAAGTTGCCTCCAACACGGTCGCTGGGCGACGAACGTCGTACGCGAATCCTCAAGTTGCTGGTTAATGTTTATTCACAATAATTAATAGAGAAAACTTTTGACTTAAAACAAAAAAAAATCTAGAAACATGAAACACCATACACTGACAAGTAGAGGCCACGACGTTGGGATCACAGATTTACTTCAAACTATGTACCCCTTTAGTAGGCCCTTAAAACAACATACTGTGCAAATAGCGAGAAAATCGCAGGAGAAGTTTTAAGGGTCTATTATCTGGCTAATGTATCTATGAGTGGGTGCCGACCGCTGGAGTTCATGGTGGTTCAAAAAATGGTTCAAATGGATCTGTGCACTATGGGACTTAACATCTGAGGTCATCATTCCCCTAGAACTTAGAACTACTTAAACCTAACTAACCTAAGGACATTACACACATCCATGCCCAAGGCAGGATTTGAATCTGCGACCTTAGCGGTCGCGCGGTTGCAGACTGAAGCGCCTAGAACCTCTCGGCCACACCGGCCGGCTGTTTTTAATTATATTTAATTAGCAGAACAAACATATTTATAACAATCGACAAGTAAATGAAGAAACGCACAGAGTTTTCCTGAAAATGTATGCCTGTCGTGATTTGCGAAATCCCTCGTACATGCAAGCTGGCAAGGCGACCGGAACTACTTTGCATCTCGACTCTCCGAACTGCAGACACAAAGGGAGGTCCCATTTGGCAGTTAACCTGAGTAGCGGTGAGACATTGTTAATGTAGCAAGAACCAATAGCGTAGGTGCAAATTTTTTGAATATCACAGAATTTACACTTGTACTACAAAAATGAATGTGACTCCCTGTTTGACTTGTGCTTTCCAAGCCTGTCCCTCGTCCTTAAAAATCGTAAATAGTCAAATAACATGTGAAATTCACTACAACTTCATGAAAATTCAAGTGTTTTTTTATTGTATTACCTCTCAGGTGTCATATCAAATAAATAATGTGACCAGTGATGAAAAAAATATAGATTAAGAAATAAGTTTAAAAAATGGTTCAAATGGCTCTGAGCACTATGGGACTTAACATCTATGGTCATCAGTCCCCTAGAACTACTTAAACCTAAACGGACATCAGACAACACCCAGTCATCACGAGGCAGAGAAAATCCCTGACCCCGCCGGGAATCGAACCCGGGAACCCGGGCGCGGGAAGCAATAACGCTACCGCACGACCACGAGCTGCGGACAAATAAGTGTTTGCGGGGTCCAAACCGTCGCCTTGTCCATGACCCCCTGGCACAGCGCGACCGCTAAGCACTTTTTTTCTTTTTTTTACATTGCTAATTTTATATTATTTTCGAGTATAAGACGCGCCTGAGTTTTGTAGGCAATTTTTCGAAGAAAGGATATGCGCCTTATAGTCCATAAAATATGGTAAGTCTCAACTACATCTACGATAACGAATACACGCCGAAGCAATGAATTAAAATTTGCACCAAGGGTAGGTCTCCTGCTCACTTACCCGATGCGCTAACCCCTTTTTTCCGATCCAGCCGGGAATCGAACCCGGGCCGTTAGGTATGACATTCCGTCGCGCTGACGACTTTTTTTTTTTAGTGCCACCGCCACTTTTCATCCTATAACAAAAAAATCTGGTCCACTTCAGGCGTTGGCTACTGACTAAACCTACCCCAAGAGAGCTGCCTGTATACCAGGGGAAATATGGGAATTCAAGGTTGGGGCTATCTTATCAAACAAAACAAAATCTACCTTTTTTCTAAATTTTATTGTTATTTTTATTTTTTTGTTGTGTAATTTCTCCTCGAAATTGATGTCTTACGTTCAATTGTTCAGAAATGTTCATTGGTTCAAACAGGAAACCTTCTTCTCTCTTGGCTTAACACATTCCAGCTGCGAGGCGGGTCGTGGAAAGCACTCCCAAGGAAGTTCGAGAAAAATTGTCGGTATTTTGGGTGACGGACAACGACATAATGACGGTCATTGAGGTATGTCCAAAAATCGAGTACAGAGTCTACAGTGTGTCGAAATAGTTAGTGAATGGCATGTCCGCGAATCCAATTCACAGCATTGGTCTTTGTCCGAGGAAAATAGTCACGTTCCGGAAATAATAATGAAAGAGGGTAATCCGGTCCGGAATGTCCCGCGTTAGAAAAGCCGCAATACGACGAATCAATTGCCAAACCCCCGCCGCCGGTCCGCAAACAAACCGATGTTCGTCATTGTCTGGTACTCCACACGTGGAACATAGAGGTGATTGGGCGAGGTGGATACGATGAAGGAGACATTGGTTGATTTGCTTACTATTGACAGTTAGGTACCAGACAGATTGAACATTCGTGTCAAGGTAACAAAATGGTTCAAATGGCTCTGAGCACTATGGGACTTAACAGCTGAGGTCATCAGTCCCCTAGAACATAGAACTACTTAAACCTAATTAACCCAAGGACAACACACACACCCATGCCCGAGGCAGGATTCGAACCTGCGACCGTAGCGGTCGCGCGGTTCCAGACTGAAGCGCCTAGAACCGCTCGGCCACTCCGGCCGGCGTCAAGGTAACAGGCGAACACCGCGCGCCATACATGACGCCAGTCAACCTGGGGGAACTCTTGTTCAATCGGGTTAGGTGGACGACCTGATTGGAGGACATTGTATACTGCCTAAGCACTTGCCCACAATGACTTCTTGCAACCCGCATGTTGGAACAGATACATCAGTTATATAATAGACTCGTAAAACTTCTTTTGCTATTTTCTTGGACTTGTCATAGTAGTGCACCTTCCTGCTTGCTCATTATGTTGTTTCAGTGGCCTACTAAAGTGTACAAAGTTTGAAGTAAATCTGTGATCCCAAAGTCGTGGCTTCCCCTTGTGAGGTTTATCACCCTCTGTCCCAGCCTCCATTCACTGAGGACAGTACGTTAGTTGGACATCTCGCGCTTGGTTTACGTGAGTCACCCAACACAACGTGGTATCACTCATGAGGGGACCACGCCTACTAGACGTCACCAATTTCGTCTAGGTGTTCGGTACACGCAGGGACTGGTCAGAAATGAAAGGACACAAGTGGAAGCTCCAGATCGCTAAACATGTACGAAAGAAACACCATTCTTGTCGCGGGTAGAGAGAGGCAGGAACTATTTATGTTAGCGTAGTTTCGACTCGGCTGCTGGTGCAGTCGAAAGAGTACAGAACGGTAGTCCGAGGGTCATTTGGGCTACACCTGCGTGGAACTTCTTTATTTTCAGTTTTACGTTACTTACACTGCAGATAAGCTAAAATAGTGCTCCATTAATATTTTCAAAACAGCCATGACAATGAAAGGCAAAGGAAAAATTGCAATTGCAGATAATTTCCAGGAAGGTATTGTAATTACGTCGCACACGAGAACACCGTCCATAAAATTACTATTACGTTTATTGTTTTAGATTTGAAGATTTACACGTGCCGGTGGGATATTCATCGTAAAAACGTAAGTGGCAAGTGGTATTTTTCTCGGCATTTTGTATACGTTATAAATGCAAAAGGGGACGCAAAAGCTGCTCGAACTACGAGGAATTTGTGTTATAAACACATTAATGAGAATTTTTGGGAAAAATAATTAGAAATAAGCTGGAAACAATTTTTGAAACCCAGGAAACACAGGGAAAAATCAAAAAACATACCATCAATTTTTACAGATTTAGAAAAAGCACATGTTACTGTCCCGAGAAAACTACTTTGGAGAGCATTACATTTGGCAAACATAAAGGGTACTTTAATTGAAATAATACAGCCGGCCGGTGCGGCTGACGGTTCTAGGCGCTTCTGTCTGAAACCGGGCGACCGCTACGGTCGCAGGTTCGAATCCTGCCTCGGGCATGGATGTGTGTGATGTCCTTAGATTAGTTAGGTTTAAGTAGTTCTGAGTTCTAGGGGACTGATGACCTCAGACGCTAAGTCCCATAGTGCTCAGAGCCATTTTGAAAGAATACAGGAAATGTATGGAAATAACGTATGTGAAATGAAAAATGGCAGTACACTATCACAGAATTTTAGAACAAGCAAGGATCTGTTACAACGCTGCCCCATGTCGCCAACATTATTTAAAACCAAAATTTTAAACATTTCTGAAGCAGCAACTGTTAAAAATCTTCCTATACCAACATGACAAGGGACGGACAGGACCATACCAAGAATAGAAACCTCTTTGCTTTTAGAAACCGTAGCTACCTGTTCCGACGTTGGTCCTACTGTTCTCTAGCAGACAGGCTTGTCTGCTACCCTCAAGCATGCAACTAAAAATACATTTGCTCATTCATCCTTTCACACAGAAGGGAAGGGGGATGACAGTATCTTATCGTATACAGTATATAAAAGAAAGGGGATGTAGGTTCCGTATGAGACTGTGTGACATGAATTACGTATAAACTGTGTTTTAATGTGTAGTAGTGTAACAGATCGTTCTTGTTTATGTGTAAAAGTAACACGTTCCACTGCTCAGTCTCCTCCCAGATAGTCAGAAAAACCACAGTAAATTTAGAAGTGGAATTTATGCCGTAAATGACAACAGATTTTAGAAATTAACATGAAAGGAATCCAACAGAGACCTTTCAATACATACAGGGCGTTACAAAAAGGTACGGCCAAACTTTCAGGAAACATTCCTCACACAAAAATAAAGAAAAGATGTTATGTGGACATGTGTCCGGAAACGCTTAATTTCCATGTTAGAGCTTATTTTAGTTTCGTCAGTATGTACTGTACTTCCTCGATTCACCGCCAGTTGGCCCAATTGAAGGAAGGTAATGTTGACTTCGGTGCTTGTGTTGACATGCGACTCATTGCTCTACAGTACTAGCATCAAGCACAGCAGTACGTAGCATCAACAGGTTAGTGTTCATCACGAACGTGGTTTTGCAGTCAGTGCAATGTTTACAAATGCGGAGTTGGCAGATGCCCATTTGATGTATGGATTAGCACGGGGCAATAGCCGTGGCGCGGTACGTTTGTATCGAGACAGATTTCCAGAATGGTGTCCCGACAGGAAGACGTTCGAAGCAATTGATCGGCGTCTTAGGTAGCACGGAACATTCCAGCCTGTGACTCGCGACTGGGGAAGACCTAGAACGACGAGGACACCTGCAATGGACGAGGCAATTCTTCGTGCACTTGACAATAACCCTGATGTCAGGGTCAGAGAAGTTGCTGCTATACAAGATAACGTTGACCACGTCACTGTATGGAGAGTGCTACGGGAGAACCAGTTGTTTCTGTACCATGTACAGCGTGTGCAGGCACTATCAGCAACTGATTGGCCTCCACGGGTACACTTCTGCGAATGGTTCATCCAACAATGTGTCAATCCTGATTTCAGTGCAAATGTTCTCTTTACGGATGAGGCTTCATTCCAACGTGATCAAATTGTAAATTTTCACCATCAACATTTGTGGGCTGACGAGAATCCGCACGCAACTGTGCAATCACGTCATCAACACAGATTTTCTGTGAACGTTTGGGCAGGCATTGTTGGTGATGTCTTGACTGGGCCCCATGTTCTTCCACCTACGCTCAATGGAGCACGTTATCATGATTTCATACGGGATACTCTACCTGTGCTGCTAGAACATGTGCCTTTACAAGTACGACACAACATGTCGTTCATGCACGATGGAGCTCCTGCACATTTCAGTCGAAGTGTTCGTAGGCTTCTCAAGAACAGATTCGGTGACCGATGGATTGGTAGAGGCGGACCAATTCCATGGCCTCCACGCTCTCCTGACCTCAACCCTCTTGACTTTCATTTATGGGGGCATTTGAAAGCTCTTGTCTACGCAACCACGGTACCAAATGTAGAGACTCTTCGTGCTCGTATTGTGGACGGCTGTGATACAATACGCCATTCTCCAGGGCTGCATCAGCGCATCAGGGATTCCATGCGACGGAGGGCGGATGCATGTATCCTCGCTAACGGAGGACATTTTGAACATTTCCTGTAACAAAGTGTTTGAAGTCACGCTGGTACGTTCTGTTGCTGCGTGTTGCCATTCCATGATTAATGTGATTTGAAGAGAAGTAATAAAATGGTTCAAATGGCTCTGAGCAATATGGGACTCAACATCTTAGGTCATAAGTCCCCTAGAACTTAGAACTACTTAAACCTAACTAACCTAAGGACATGACACACACCCATGCCCGAGGCAGGATTCGAACCTGCGACCGTAGCAGTCCCGCGGTTCCGGACTGCAGCGCCAGAATCGCTAGACCACCGCGGCCGGCTGGAGAGAAGTAATAAAATGAGCTCTAACATGGAAAGTAAGCGTTTCCGGACACATGTCCACATAACATATTTTCTTTCTTTGTGTGTGAGGAATGTTTCCTGAAAGTTTGGCCGTACCTTTTTGTATCACCCTGTATAATCTGCGCCGCGAGTTCGATTCCAGTGTACGACCAGAAATGGTGGTGAAGCTTTGGCAGTGCCAGCCACTCGTGGTGGCGAAACATCGGAAAAATCTTCAAACGAGCGTAGGCGGAAGAATCCTAGACAGAAGCTAACAGGCATTTTGTCAATATAACGGCTGTTTGCTTTCGTTCGGCTGCGTCCTCCTCGCCCGGGTAGCGGCCACGGCAGCGCGAGGGTGGGACCGGCCGGGCGCCATCAATAAGCGGGGGCCAGTTCCTTCCGCTTTCTCCGTCCGGGAGGCGAAGAGCCGCTACCGCCGCCGCCGCCGCCGCCGCCGCCGCCGCCGTCGCTTGTCGCTTATGGGATCGCGGCCGCGGGCGGCAGCGGCGCCGGACCCGCAACTTTCCTCGGCTCGGCGTCCTCCGGCAGCCGCTCCTCCGCGAAAGCCGGGCCGGGCGTGGGCCCGCAGCGCGCATGCCCCACGTCCCGCGTGTCTCGCATGCACCGCCGCACCGGACCAGGCCCCCACAACCGCACGAGTGGTCGACTGTGAAGCGCGGACAAATTGAATAGCTGGGCGGCGGCCATTAGAGTGGTAAACTGACGCGTGGAGTTCGAATGTTTATACATCGCTTTTGGTTATAAAATGCCTTCCCTTGAGTTAGGTCACAAACATAATGCCTCATTTAAATACTTTACTACAATATACTTTTTAATTTATGAACAAACAGCAACTAGTCACTGTTTATGAATTTATCTTACGTACTACATGGAATCTGCCGTAGCTAAAAGTTATGTACTGGACCCCTAGCATTTTTCGTAGTTCATTTACGATAGACGTACGCAAAATGCATCAAAATACTCGAAGATTTGCCCACTAAATAGATATTTTCTGACTCTACCTTGCTTTAGATTTTATGACGAGAAGTGCGTTTTATATGGCATAGTGCTTTGGTAACTCACGACCAAAATATCAAGTTTCAACCTAATCTAGACCATGAAAACACTACCGATCAGCCAACTTTCTTCAAAATGATCAGAACATATAAAATGGTATTCTGTCGGTCTAAAATCTTGCCTCTAGACAGCGTGTAACCATTTTTCTAACAGCTGCGGTTTTGAGAAAGGAAACCTGCAAATAGATGCACAGACAATATGCTAATACCGTGTTACAAAAACATTTATTAAGCAAGTACATTGACATACAAAACAACTTAAAATATTCACATATCTGTGAAACGTAATATTCGTTCCTTTCTCGAATTTATTTGTACAATTAATCGCTGCACAACACTTCACCATTGTACTTCTTTTGATTGGAACGTACAGACAGTAGAATTACGAGTAACAAATACTGTATGTACGCCCCAACAAATATACAACGTTGAATCTGGGTCTTCGTAAACAACAATACGACACAACACATCAGACTAGAACCACTATAATGGCGTCCAGCCGAAGGTTCAAATTATCCCGCGACTGCAGCGCCGTCAGTGAGTCTAGTTATTTTTTACAAGGTCTTTGCACCGGACACTGCGCAAGGCCGACCTGCGACCGGCAGTCGTAAGTTAGTCGGGCGGCCCGCGCACACTTGGCCACCCTCCTTTCCCCCGGGAGTCCCACGCGAGGCGGCCCAATCACTGCGAAAGTGGCGAGGGATCTCGCTCGCAAGCGGATCTCGTCCGCGAAACATTCGTCGCCTCGCTCGCTTTCTATACGATCTGCATCTGCACGTACAGTTAGGTACACGCTGTAGCCGTCGTACACAGTGAAGTACCGGGGTCAGCTCTGGCAAATGTGCGTAACTGGGGCGCGGGAAAGGCAGGCAGGGGGGCCAAGTCACGGCGCCTTCTCTCTGCCGCACCATCTACATCTACATATATACTCCGCAATCCACCATACGGTGCGAAATTCTGAGCAAAATAGGGGTAAGCTATACGGAGAGACGGGTGTTATACAATAAGTCCAAAAGCCAAGAGGGAATAATAAGAGTGGACGACCAAGAACGAAATGCTCGGATTAAAAAGGGTATAAGAACACGACACAGTGTTTCGCCCCTGCTGTTCAATCTGTACAAAATCATTTGGGAAAGTGCCAACAAAGCTACTATTTACGTTGGTGTGTAAAATGTGTGAGTTTGGCGACATGCAATCTCACTTTTGTAAAAACACCATCCACAAAATTGCGAAGACTGCAAGACCTTAAAAGTGCGAGAATTACCGCACAGTCGGCTTAACAGCTAATGCATCCAATTTTCTGACAAGAATAAAATACACAAGAACGGAAAAGAAAATTGAGGACGTGTTAGATGACGATCATTTAGCTTTACGAAAGATAAACACTTCAGAGAGGCAAATCTGACGTTGCGGTTGATGATGGGGGCAAGACTGAGGACAGATAAAGACACTTTCATAGGATTTATCGACCTGGAAAAAGCGTTCGGCAACGTAAAATTTGTCTGATGTGAGAAAAGAAGAGACAGGAGTAGATTTAGAAGAGATAGGGGATCCAGCATTAGAATCAGAATGTAATAGAGCTTTGGACAACTTAAGAGCAAATAGGGCAGAAGGGATAGAGAACATTCCATCAGAGTTTCTAAAATCATTACATCGAGGAAGCAATGACCGAAATAAAAGGTAGGTTCAGGAGTGGGATTAAAATTCAAGGTGAAAGGATATCAGTGATAAGATTTGCTGACGACATTGCTGTCCTGAGTGAAATTGAAAGAGAATTACATGAACTGCTGAACGGAATGAACAGTCTAATGAGCTTGGCGGAGGGTACCTCGTACCACAACTAGCATCTTCTCTCCCTGTTTCACTCCCAAACAGAACGAGGGAGAAATGACAGCCTATATGCCTCCGTACGAGCCCTAATCTCTCTTATCTTATCTTTGTGGTCTTTCCGCGAAATGTAAGCTGCCTGCAGTAAAATTGGGGCACTCCAGATGATACTCTCACCTCCGATGAACACTCACCAAATGGCTTTGAGCACTATGGGACTTAACATCTTAGGTCATCAGTCCCCTAGAACTTAGAACTACTTAAACCTAACTAACCTTAGGAGATCACACACGTCCATGCCCGAGGCAGGATTCGAACCTGCGACCGTAGCAGTCCCGTGGTTCCGGACTGTAGCGCCCAGAACCGCACGGCCACCGCCAACACTCACCATCGAGGACAACGTACAAGTGGACTCCGAGAAGAAAGCATCGTGCAGACTATTTGGGCCTCCCGGCTGAGTTATTTTCGTGACCGTTAAGTGCTTCACATTTTAAGGTGGCTTAACCCTGAGGCGCATAGCGTCCTCTACAGTGGACAGCTGTTAATGATCGTTTCTTTGGCATTTACAATCAGTCCTGAGGCTACAAATGAACACAGTTCACTGGGCACTTCCTACTGGTGTTGTGTCCTGCATGGATTTTCAGCCTCATGACTAATTGAAAACGCCAGAGAATTGACCATTAAAAGTTGTCCACTGCAGTGAAATTCGTGCACCACAGGGTTAATTATTCATGTAGTGCCACCCTACATTTTTGTTTATATTTTTATGCTCTGACAGTACACCCCAGTTCTGTTTACGTAATGATTCGGTAACTGAGATGTTCTTTTCATAATTCTTAAACTATTTTTTTATTTTTTACTCTCAATCCATATTCTGTACTCATTAGACTGTTCATTCTGTTCAGCAGTTCATGTAATTCTCCTTCACATTCACTCAGGAAAGCAATGTCGCCAGCAAATCTTATCACTAATATCCTTTCACCTTGAATTTTAATCCCACTCCTGCACCTTCGTTTTATTTCCATCATTGCTTCCTCGATGTACAGATTGAACAGCAGGGGCGAAACACTACGTCCTTTTCTTACTCCCTTTAATCCTAGCATTTTGTTCTTGGTCGTCCACTCTTATTATTCCCTCTTGGCATTTGCACTTATTGTATATTACCCGTCTCTCTCTATAGCTTACCCCTGTTTTTCTCAGAGTTTCGAAAATCTTGCACCATTTACAATGTCGAACGCTTTTTCCAGGTGGACTAATCCTATGAACGTGTCTTGATCTTTCCTCAGTCTTGCCCCCATCATCAACCGCAACGTTAGATTTGCCTCTCTGATGCCTTCATCTTTCCGAAAGCCAAAATGATCGTCATCTAACACGTCCTCAATTTTCTTTTTCACTCTTGTGTATTTTATTCTTGTCAGAAAATTGGATTCATGAGCCGTTAAGCCGACTGTGCGATAATTCTCGCACTTGTCAGGTCTTGCAGTTTTCGCAATTCTGTGGATGGTGTTTTTACGAAAGTGAGATTGCATGTCGCCAAACTCATACATTCTACACACCAACGTAAATAGTATCTCTGTTGCCACTTTCCCCAATGACTTTAGAAACTCTGATGGAATGTTCTCTACCCCTTCTGCCTTATTTGCTTTTCAGTGGTCCAAAGCTCTTTTAAATTCTGATTCTAATACTGGATCCCCTATCTCTTCTAAATCGACTCCTGTCTCTTCTTTTCTCACATCAGACAAATCTTCCCCTTCATAGAGACCTTCAGTGTATTCTTACTACGATCTGCTCTCTCCTCTGCATTTAACAGTGGAATTCCCATTGTACTCTTTAATGTTACCACCCTTGCTTTTAATTTTACCGAAATGGTATTACTACTGGCAAAATGCGTATACAGTTCCACAAGTTGCCTAGAGTCAGGCTAGGAATTGAATTACCCTCAGACTGCGAGAAGCTTTCTCCGTTTATTCGGCACAGCAGCCTAGCCGAGGGAGATGCGGCAGAGGGATGCAAGCATCCGACCTTCGGCATTGCCATAAACGTGTAGCTTTAAGTGAGCTTCAGGGACGATGCGGCCTACACACCCTTGCTGGTTCACAGACTGGGGGCTGGCCGTATTAACGTGACGGGAGCTAATGCGCTAGGCTGCTTTAAAGCACTGGTGCTAAGCAATGTCTCCTTTACTTAAAGAAGGAGGGTGGGGGAGGGGTTGGAAGTTTTCCTTGGGAACCACAAGACACAATTTATCAATGGTTGCTCTGGAATCCGGCTAGAAAGACGGTACCTCTACCCATAAAATAAAGAAAAAGTCTCACTTTTGCTCTAGCTCTGTCTTGGAATTTCATTAGGGCGGTGGTCGCAATCTCGGCAAAGCTTGGCTAAAGATTGGACAGCGCTCAGAGTCATTACCGTCACTGGTGAATGACTTGGAGCATTTCCCAAACTTGAGAGAGACCGACGGTATTGCTGGCATCGTCGCGGGCAGTACATCCATAGATGGATCCAGTACGCTATTAACTGCTACTCACCGCCGATGCACGCAGCCGAGTACTGGAAGGTTACTTGATGAGATTCGGCTAGCGACAGTTGAGGGGGCGCGATATTCTGTAACTTTGCGGAGCTAGTCGTTTCGGTACTCGATGACCGCACTTAGTTGTTTGATTTACCGAATGAGCTTTGCGTCTTTGAACAATGTTTGTTGTTCCGAGTTCACTTTCCATTAGCTCTTTTTTCAAAGTAGGGAAATAAATGGCGTCTTTTGTAGTTGAGCATTTACCTTCAATAGTTAGATTCTTCCCTTAACTTAAATGTCGCGTCGTGTCCTGGTTGACCTGTGTATCTCATGTATGACCAGTAGCTTTTAAAGGTGGGCCTACACCTGTTAAATTCAAACTTAATAAGACGTTATCCATTTTGCGACATGTTCCATTACTTTTCAATAGAAAATTCTCGTGATCGCCTAGGGAACCGCATTCCGTTTTCGAATCATGGTGACTTTAATTACGCATCTCACGGGTATGCATTACTACAACCATAACCACTCCAGGTCACATGTCGACACTGCAAAGAAGATTGGACTTCAATTGCGTGTGAAATCTTATGGAACTTAACTGCTAAGGTCATCAGTCCCTAAGCCTACACACTACTTAACCTAAATTATCCTAAGGACAAACACACACACCCATGCCCGAGGGAGGACTCGAACCTCCGCCAGGACCAGCCGCACGGTCCATGACTGCAGCGCCCAAGACAGCTCGGCTAATCCCGCGCGGCGATTGGACTTCAATGGAGAACACTGGCAGACGATCTGGGGATTAGAAGGTTCCCATTTAAAAGATGGATCATCATCAGAAGCGTCACTACTGACTACCAAAACACTGGCATATAGTCTGGTGTTGAGGAACTTTCCATCTAACATCATATTATCACGAACAGCCTTACATCACGATTCTGAGGAAAGGGTTTGAGTTCAACGTAGGACACTGGCATACAGTCTGGTGATGAGGAACTTGTCACCTAACGGAGGAATGACCATTAAATGCGTCACATGCCAATACTGCGTAAAGAATTACAGTTGAATTCAGCACACTGGCACTCAGTCTGGTAAATGAATGTCGTGCATAATTGTTGGATGGGGTGGATGTGTGATATCGCATCGTATGTGTATTTGCGGAGTGTAGATGAGTGTAATTGATGCGTGCATAGTGTGGGGTTACGTTTGTGTTGCATGATGTAGATGATGATGACGATGAGAGAAGGGTGAAGGTGAAAACCGGTGCCGATAAATAGTCTACTCCTCTCGAATAGCACCGAGCGTGCCGCCAAACTTAATTTCTCCATCCAAGGGACGGATCATCACCAACAGTATCACATGGCCTCACTTTATGAGACTTTGCAGGGAGGTTTAGAATGTAACCAAAGACATTGATTGGCACAGGAACTTAACGTCAAGACGTCTTTCCTTACCGGTCATATACTGGCATTGAAAATTTCATCCAAAACCAGGATTCCAAGCGGCTCATCTAGTCGAGCGCTACCGTACGTGCTTGCGTTAGTGACTTCAGCTACACTGGCGAGTATAGATTCCCGTCGTGAGGAGCTGTACGCCGCCACGTTTCTTAGCGAATGAGTTGGGGCAGTGGCTACGAAACTGGACTCAGTCTCTGGAAAATGACGCCTCAGATCTCCGTAAGGTCATCCAGATTTAGGTTTTAGTGCTTTCCCTAAAATCACTCCAGGCAAATGTCGGGATCGTTCCTTTGAAAAGGGCACGGCAGATTTCCTTCTCCATCGTTTCGTAATACGAGTTTGTCGTGCGTCTCTGTTGACCGCGCTACTGACGGGACGTTAACTGTAATCTTTTCTTCTTTTGTCTACATTTCCTCCTATTGCAGCTCACGTAATGGCGGTGAAACTTTCTTGCACTATCCAGATTCGAACCGGTGGCACCCAAGTCGAGTCGTATCACACAGTCGTGCGTGTTCCGAGAAATATCAAATTTTGAGATGAAGGTAGCAGCCTTTATTTTTAGTTTTTCCCTAGTCGTAGGTCATAGTAACGCATGTTCATGGTCTATGAACGGCGAGGAAAGAAATCAACGTGCCGAGTTGGAGGACAAGTACATAAACTAATCGACTCGCGATCTGGGCTAAGAAAGCGAGCTGTCACCACGCTGATGGCAGTGGAATTCTGTCAGCAGCTCGACTAAGCAGCGCTTTCGATCCAGACGAATTGCCGGCGCGGTACGGAAACTGAAGAAATCCGCCGTTCGCGGAAAATTTCTCCGTAACGAGAAGAACCAGCGGCGACGGTCGCCACGCGGGGCAGATGATGACGGCCGGGAAAAAGCGACGCTGAAAGCCGCGGCACTGGTCTTGTCTGGTCTGCCTCGGACTGGGCTGGGCCGCAGTGATGAAGGCAGAGCCGGCCGCGCGCGGCCAGTCCAGAGATGCGAGCAGAATCGTGATCGTGAGAGTCGGCTGCTGCGGTCGACCGTGAGGCGACAGCTATCGCTAGGGACAACCGCTGCGGGTTGAACAGGAGCAGGCGACGGCCAAACTTTTGCCGCACAGAGATAGAGCCATTCGTTTTCAAACTTCTCAAGTTAGCCCCGGAAAGTAACCACTGCAAGTGGGGGCGTTCAATAAGTAATGCAAAACGTTTCTTTCTCGGCCAGTTGCGCTTGAAAATATGCGGAATTTGTAGCGGGGCATCGAGGAATATTCCCGCCTCAGCAACTGTAGTTTCATGAGATTCCGATAGGTCCTGGCGCAACGCGAAGCCTGCAAAATGGTACGTTCAAAGCACAGAGCTGACATCGAGTTCCTTCTGGTGGAAAACCAGAGCGTTGGAGACATTTAAAGGCGACTGCAGAATGTCTACAGAGACCACGAAGTGAACAGAAACAAGGAGAGTCGTCGGTTGAGGCACCTCCTCATCATCCCGATAATGTCGCGCAATCCTTCCCTATCTCCCACGTGATGGTCCGCCTCACAGATCTGTGACTTCTGCAATTTTGGAACGTGCGGACGCGATCATTCATTCGACAGAAATGAAGATGACGGGACTGTAACTCCGAAACTGCTTGCTTAATAAAACAGTTGATGGTACAGTATAACTACATTTCATCTACCAGCCATTGTCCAATGCTCCGGAAGCCAAGATGGAGTTACATTTATTCTCATCCGTGGCTATCAACGGATCACAATCAAACACCTCGCTGCTCAACTGGACGTCTCTGCTGGTAGTGCTGCACATTCGTCTGTCTACCAGTTTGGGTACTCGAAGGTTTGTGTCTGCTGGGTTCCTTGGTGCCTGACAGAAGACCATAAAGAGCAATGATGGACCGCTGCGCACACGTTACGAGGCCGATGGTGACAATTTTTGGTCGAATATCGTCACAGGTGATTAAATGTGGGTTCCTCGTTTCGAACCGGAAACAAAACGGCAATGAATGGATTGGCGTCACCTCACCTCTCCTCCGAAGGAACAGTTCAGAGCTACAATCTTAGCTAGTAAAATCGTAGCGACGGTCTTCCAGGACTCTGAAGGAGCTATTCTGTTTCATGTCCTCCATCATGGTGCAATTATCAACTCTGAAGTGTATTGCGATAGCCTCATGAAATTGAAGAAACGACTGCAGCGTCTTCGTCGCCACAAAAACGCAAACGAACTTCACCTTCGCCATGACAACGCAAAGCCTCACCCGAGAGGCCTTCATTTGACTGTTCTTCCCCATCCACCCTACAGCCCAGATATCGCACCTTCCGACTCCCATCTGGTTGCCCCAATGAAGGATGCCCTCTACGGGAAGCAGTACGTGGATGATGGCGGGGGGGGGGGGGGGGGGGATGCAGCAAAACGATAGTTCGACACCGACCAGTAGAGTAGATGAGTTTCTTGTTTGTTTAGAAGATTTAGAAACTGAGGGTGGAATAGATGTAGTATGCCTATCTGAACAACATGTAGTCACAGGTATGGAAATGGTCAAAATGGTTCAAATGGCTCCGAGCACTATGGGACTTAACATCTGAGGTCATCAGTCCCCTAGAAGTTAGAACTACTTAAACCTAACTAACCTAAGGACATCACACACATTCATGCCCGAGGCAGGATTCGAACCTGCAACCGTAGCAGTCGCGCGGTTCCGGACTGAAGCGCCTAGACCAGCTCGGCCACACCGGCCGGCGGAAATGCTAAATGTAGATGGTTACAAGCTTTCAGCAAGAGTAAGTAGAGACACTATGGACAGAGGAGGAGTTGCCATATATGTTAAAATGTGTCATAGTGTGAAAAATTTGGAAACTAAACAAATTTGCATAGAGCAACATATAGAAGCATGTGAGTGTGAGCTTAAACTAAATAATGGCACTTTTATAATTGAAACCGTGTATAGGTCCCAACTGGGAAATTTTCAACTATTTTTGAAAAACTTGGATTCTTTGTTGAGCTGTCTGTCAGACAGAGGAAAGCAAATTAATGTTTGTGGAGGAGTAATGAGCCTGAAATAGTGAAAGGTTGTAAAACTACTGCACTGTATTAAGAAAAGTTACTAAAAAGTCCAGAAGTTGGCTCTGAGCACTATTGGACTCAACTGCTGAGGTCATTAGTCCCCTAGAACTTAGAACTAGTTAAACCTAACTAACCTAAGGACATCACAAACATCCATGCCCGAGGCAGGATTCGAACCTGCGACCGTAGCGGTCTTGCGGTTCCAGACTGCAGCGCCTTTAACCGCACGGCCACTTCGGCCGGCAGTCCAGAAGTATGTGCATTATGTCTGAGATTAGCACATCTGATAATAAAATTAAAACAATTGCGAATATTTTTAAAGGGGAAACTGGGCAACCGAGAGCACAGGAAGACTGCATTTCTATGAAACTCAATGAAAAGTTTGTTAACAAGAAGTCAGAAGTAGGACACATTTTTAATAATCATTTTTAAGTGAGCAGAGATAATAGGATCCAGCTATTCATTACAAAATGTAAAGTAGTATATGGAAGAGACAATATCTATGCAATTTGACAAAACTGTAATTCAGTCCACCTTTCCTACTGAAATTAGGAAAATAGTAAATTCACTCAAAAGTAAAAGCTCACATAGAATTTATGGCATTTCCAACAGAGTACTAAAAGCTTGTTCCCAACAAATAAGTCGATTCTCAGCCACATATGTAGTAGCTCACTGACACAGAGCATTTTTCTAGATAGACTGAAATATGCTATTGTTGAACCATTGCATAAAAAGGGGCATAAGTCTGATGCTAATAACTACTGCCCAATCTCACTTCTCAGAGCCTTATCCAAAATTCTTGAAAAGTAATGCATTCAAGAGTAGCATCACATATTTATAGAAATGAAGTACAAACAAAACGTCAGTTTGGTTTTCAGAAAGGCTTTTCAACAGAAAATGCTATATATGATTTCACTGTTCAAATATTAAATGAACTGAATAACCGAACATCATCCATTGGGATATTTTGTGAACTCTCAAAGGCTTTTGATTGTGTGACTCATGAAATTCTTCTAGATACGTTTAAATACTGTGGCATGAGCGGAACAATGCGCAAATGGTTTAATTCATACTTAACTGTAAGAATGCAGAAGGTTGAAATTAAAAGTACAGACAGTCTGGAAAAATCAGCAGAGTCCTCTAACTGGGGAGGCATCAAGAAAGGTGTCCCACAGACTTCAGTCTTGGGTCCCTTATTGTTCTTAATATACATTAATGACTTGCCACTCTATAGTCATGAAGATGCAAAGCTAGTCCTTTTTGCTGTTGGTACAAGTATAGTAATTACACCCAACTAGCAAGAATGAGCTGAGGAAATTGCAAATAATGTCTTTCAGAAAATTATTAAGTGGTTCTCTGCAAATGGATTCTCACTAAATTTTGACAAAAAAACTGTTTATACAATTCTGTATAGTAAATGGCATAACACCATTGATATATATAGACTATGAACACAAGACTGTTTTTAAGGCAGAATATTCAAAATTTCTGATGAGACATTGAATTGGAAACACATCGATGATCTGCTGAAACGGTTAGGTTCAGCTTCTTATGCTGCTAGGATTATTACAAATTTTGTTGATAAACTAATATGCCTATTTTCATTTACTGTTTTCATATGGCATCATATTTGGGGGCAATTCGTCATTAAGAGAAAAAGTATTCATTGCACAGAAGCGTTTAATCAGAATAATAGCTGAGGTCCACCAAAGATCACCTTGCACACATTCATTTAAGGAACTCGACATATTCACAGTACCTTTTCAATACATACATTGACTTATGAAATTTGTCATTAGTAACCCATCCCAAATCAAAAATAACAGCGAAGTACATAGCTACAACACTAGAAGGAAGGATGATTTTCACTATTCTGGATTAAATCTCACATTGGCACAGAAAGGGTGAATTATGCGGCCACAAAAATCTTCGGTCATTTTCCAAATAGCATTAAAAGTCTGACTGATAGCCAACCATATTTAAAAGCAAATTAAAAGAATTTCTCAATGACAACTCCTTTTACTCAATAGATGAATTTTTAGATACGAAGTAGTAACTGTAAATAAAATCTTTTATGTAAAGAAAACGTTGGTTAAAGTGACACGTTCCACACCATTACGAAATGTCATATTCATGATCTATAGAACAAGGGTTGATGTATGTATGTATGTATGAAAGAGTCGTACCATGCGGGCATGGAGGTCCTCCCAGAAAGTGCGTCGCACTGAACGGAGATTATTTGAAAAATAGGGTTTTGTAGCGGAAAGATTGGAGAATAATATGATGTATTGGTATCCTGAATAAAAAGAATCTGCTTTCAGAACAAAATGTGTTGCATTACTTATTGTATGTTCCTGGTAGATTAACATTCAAGACCAGAACGAAATTAGTCATCTTCAGGAGACGTGACGCTGATACCATGTGACGTCACTAGCCTTTATAACGCCCTAAATTTGCTGAGGAAGAGAATCCACAAGTTTGTTGAGACATGTCCAACGGAACCCACTCATTAACCATTAAGTCCCGTTGAGCTACCAAACTGGGTGTATGCTGATTGGCACGTTTTATCCGCTGTCTCAAATAGTCCCAGGTCTACTCCATGGGATAAAGATTGGATGATTTAAAGGAGCGATAGGGTGTCGAGTGTTCGTCGAACCAGATATGCCTAGACTGATGTTATCTTGGGACTGTTCACAACATACTCATCATCCAAATGTAGAAGAAAGAGTCGCAAATAGTCACCAGTAATTTCTGAATGAACGTCCTGGTTTATGTTCACGCTAGGTCGAATGAGAGGATTCACTTCACGGTGGGAATCTCACTCACAAAACATAATAGAACCACCTGTGGACTGAGCTACACCCTCTGCATACATTGTCGATAAAAACGATTCTTTGGGCCGTCGGTGCTTTCGATACCTTGCATCATTCTCTGTTTGTTTGACTTCACACTACATACTCCGCAAGCCACCTGACGGTGTGTGGCGGAGGGTACCTTGAGTACCTCTATCGGTTCTCCCTTCTATTTCAGTCTCGTATTGTTCGTGGAAAGGATTGTCGGTATGCCTCTGTGTGGGCTCTAATCTCTCTGATTTTATCCTCATGGTCTCTTCGCGAGATATACGTAGGAGGGAGCAATATACTGCTTGACTCTTCGGGGAAGGTATGTTCTCGAAACTTCAACAAAAGCCCGTACGGAGCTACTGAGCGTCTCTCCTGCAGAGTCTTCCATTGGAGTTTATCTATCATCTCCGTAACGCTTTCGCGATTACTAAATGATCCTGTAATGAAGCGCGCTGCTCTCCGTTGGATGTTCTCTATCTCTTCTATCAACCCTATCTTGTACGGATCCCACACCGGTGAGCAGTATTCAAGCAGTGGGCGAACAAGCGTACTGTAACCTACTTCCTTTGTTTTCGGATTGCATTTCCTTAGGATTCTTCCAATGAATCTCAGTCTGGCATCTGCTTTACCGACGATCATCATTATATGATCATTCCATTTTAAATCACTCCTAATGCGTAATCCCAGATAATTTATGGTATTAACTGCTTCCAGTTGCTGACCTGATATTTTGTAGCTAAATGATAAAGAATCTGTCTTTCTGTGTATTCGCAGCACATTACACTTGCCTACATTGAGATTCAATTGCCATTCCCTGCACCATGCGTCAATTCGCTGCAGATCCTCCTGCATTTCAGTACAATTTTCCATTGTTACAACCTCTCGATACACCACAGCATCATCTGCAAAAAGCCTCAGTGAACTTCCGATGTCATCCACCAGGTCATTTATGTATATTGTGAATAGCAACGGTCCCATGACACTCCCCTGTGGCACACATGAAATCACACTTACTTCGGAAGACTTCTCTCCATTGAGAATGACATGCTGCGTCCTGTTACCTAGGAACTCCTCAATCCAATCACACAATTGGTCTGATAGTCCATATGCTCTTACTTTGTTCATTAAACGACTGTGGGGAACTGTATCGAACGCCTTGCGGAAGTCAAGAAACACGGCATCTACCTGTGAACCCGTGTCTATGGCCCTCTGAGTCTCGTGGACGAATAGCGCGAGCTGGGTTTCACACGACCGTCTTTTTCGAAACCCATGCTGATTCCTACAGAGTAGATTTTTAGTCTCCAGAAAAGTCATTATACTCGAACACAATACGTGTTCCAAAATTCTACAACTGATCGACGTTAGAGATATAGGTCTATAGTTCTACACATCTGTGCGACGTCCCTTCTTGAAAACGGGGATGACCTGTGCCCTTTTCCAATCCTTTGGAACGCTACGCTCTTCTAGAGACCTACGGTACACCGCTGCAAGAAGGGTTGTGCAATTAAAAACGTGCAATATATGTGGTACTGTGCGAGACGTTTTTCGCGGGATACTCTACTCCGAAAGTCCACTGCATGTAATTCCCTTCGCAATGTTCACTCGCAAACTGCTTGAGCTGGACCTCCATTCACTGACAGCAGCGATTCCTGTCAAGAAACCGATAATCAAGCAACCCCACCTAACAGGTGTCGAAGGAGCTGCCGCGAGGCACCACTCAACAGAATTGGTATCCACGTCTGTAACGGGTACGTTTTCAACGTGCTCAATAAAGCTGCTTGACTGGCACCGAGGGTGTTGCCGAACTGGGGCTCTTGGAGAACTGTTTGTTGTTCTGTTCACGCAAATGTCAACGTTGCAACTCTTCTTGATCACGCCACAGGAGTGTGCGCAACAGGAGGGCTGAAAATGCGTAACACTCTTTGTTGCTTGTGAAAGTCGCGAGCTCTATCTTCTTATCTCGTGTTTTCTACTGAAAATCTCGTGCTTGTACTCTTGTTCACTTTACTATTACAGAGATCGCCTAAATTTTTTTTATTGGTCCTGTGCGCAACAAATAACTTACTTGGTCTTTCTGCTGCCACTGCTTGATCTGCTGCATTCCATTATTTAACAAAAACATAAAAAAACCTATTATTCATACTGAGTGCAATGCATGTTCTGTATGGCGGCTCCTGCTGTTGCTGCAGCTGCTGCTGCTTACTACAACTACATATAATTCAAGAGAAAGGGTTTGGTCAAATCTAAACTCGATAAATGATAACCCAGTAATTCCTTTTTTTCAAAAACTATATTCTGAAAGCGATTCTTTCTCATTCAATTAACAAAACGCTAGAAGCTCTTTGAACAATCGCTTCGTATGTAAATCTGCCTCCAGTGACATTAAAGCAATATTAAAAATTAATCAAACTCTGGCTGAAATACTTCTCAATTAAATACATAGTGAAACAATTCCCTGACAATTACAAAAGAAATCAATGACAAAAATCAATACTTAATCTATTCGCCTAACAATGGTTTCCGTTAAGAATTCAACTCCTATCATTATCAAAAGTACCATCTGGTGCTAAGCACATACACAAACCATTTTCTTTAAATTAACAAGCGCGCTGCAAACTGTAAAAAAATATCAACTTAATACCAAATCCTGTGTCGCTGCTGGCGGACACGGTAGTACGGCAGCTCGGCGACGACCCCTCGCCCAGCACACGTGCGCACCACAGCAGGCGGGCTCCTACACTGGCTTCCAAACTGCCACTAATTAATCCGTGCGCTGCGAAGCGCGACAACAATATCTTTGATTCGAGAGCTTGGGTATGCGCGCTGTAGCCAACCTTTAAATCCTAAGAGAGTATTTCCAGCTCTCACTTGGATCAAGTACAAATTTCGTCGAGTGATTTTCAACAGTCCCTAGTGGTTCCATCCTGCATACTAGAGCAAAAATTACGGTCGCTCTACACTCCAAAGGGATCCGATCACTTTCAATGAGGTTGCAGCCCCAGGATTGATGCCCTTTATGCCACCTTCTGCGGACTTTAGGTGTCGATTCTGAGAGGCAGAGTGTGTCTGAAATGTTTTCCTTCGCCACACAAAACCGCTGGATTTCAACGCTGGTCGTTGCAGTTCTGACATCCACCGAAGAGGTGTCAAAATAAGGGGTGAAATACGGGTAAGAATGGATATGGTGACCTTCACATCAAGTGGACTCGTCCACTTTGGCTTCGGGCAGAATTTTGGGGAAATTTCAAGCCAGTGTGACATCATTTACCCACGTTATAAGTCATATGAGCTTTTGAGTTGTGGCCTTTTTTTCCGGAAGTATCGACACCTTACTGTCTGAAGCGTCGACGAGAGCGAGAATGACATCGCAGGGTGCGACGCATTTGCACAATTACGGAGGAAGCTCTGAGACAAATTTCAAACTTAAGTGTGGCAGTGGGAGACAATTCTGGTGCTTCGAGAAAGTGATACTTTTCTGCTCAGTACATAACACGCCCGTACCAAGAACCTCTGTGCTCGATAGTGCGTTGAAAATTACAATACCTGCTGGCGTCAGCAGTATTTAGCATGATTTGTATCTTCAGCCTGCCCTAAAGTAACAACTATGCTGACAGTGGGAAGAGAAATGGAGAGAGAGAGACGGAGCACCTCAGAGGAAAGGAGTTGTCGATCTTAGTAGCTCGTCACTCGCCTAGCCGTGACCCGACGCTCAATGCTACGAGCGCATGCTGGGAATGCGAGAGCTAACAGTGCCATGTGAAAGACCCGGCCACCGCCGGGATTAAAATTCAGGGTGAAGGGATATCAACGATGACATTTCTTCAGTGAAAGTGAAGGTGAATTACAGACCCTGTTAAATGAGATGGCCTATTGAGTACAGAATATGGTTAAAAAAATGGTTCAAATGGCTCTGAGCACTATGGGACTTAGCTTCTGAGGTCATCAGTCCCCTAGAACTTAGAACTACTTAAACCTAACTAACCTAAGGACATCACACACATCCATGCCCGAGGCAGGATTCGAACCTGCGACCGTAGCGGTCACGCGGTTCCAGACTGTAGCGCCTAGAACCGCTCGCCCACACCGGTCGGCCACAGAATATGGATCCTTTATTGTATCATTATATTGTATGATTATATGATAGCGGAAAAACACTGATAGCAGTTATTTCTGTAAAATATCTAGGAGTATGCGTGCGGAACGATTTGAAGTGGAATGATCATATAAAATTAATTGTTGGTAAGGCGGGTACCAGGTTGAGATTCATTGGGAGAGTCCTTAGAAAATGTAGTCCATCAACAATGGAGGTGGCTTACAAAACACTCGTTCGACCTATACTTGAGTATTGCTCATCGGTGTGGGATCCCTACCAGGTCGGGTTGACGGAGGAGATAGAGAAGATCCAAAGAAGAGCGGCGCGTTTCGTCACAGGGTTATTTGGT
The DNA here is from genome assembly GCF_023864275.1 of Schistocerca cancellata. NCBI lineage: Eukaryota > Metazoa > Arthropoda > Insecta > Orthoptera > Acrididae > Schistocerca > Schistocerca cancellata. The sequence goes on along the minus strand of NC_064634.1, from coordinate 82,888,501 downwards.
AAGCGTGACAGCGTTACGGAGATGTTTAGCAAACTCGAGTGGCAGACTCTGCAAGAGAGGCGATCTGCATCGCGGTGTAGCTTGCTGTCCAGGTTTCGAGAGGATGCGTTTCTGGATGAGGTATCGAATATATTGCTTCCCCCTACTTATACCTCCCGAGAAGATCACGAATGTAAAATTAGAGAGATTCGAGCGCGCACGGAGGCTTTGCGGCAGTTGTTCTTCCCGCGAACCATACGTGACTGGAACCGGAAAGGGAGGTAATGACAGTGGCACGTAAAGTGCCTTCCGCCACACTCCGTTGGGAGTATAAATGTAGATGTAGATGTAGATGTAGATGGACTAGGAGTTTACCGAAGAAAGACGAAAGTAATGAGGAGCAGCAGAAATGAGATTAGGGATAAAATTAATGACCGAGAAGTAGATAGCGAAGGAATTTTTCTGCCTTGGAAGTAAAGGAACAGACTAGCACAGGTGAAAGGGCATTCACGGCCAAAAGTTGTCGACTAATTTCAAATAGCGACCTTGAGGAACAGATTTCTGAGAACGTACGATTGGAGCACAGCACTGTATGGTAATGAATTATGGACTTCTGTAATGGAATTCTGTAAAAAAAGAGATTAGAAGCATTTGTGGGGGTGCAGAAAACTGTTGAAAATCAGGCGGACTGATAAAGAATTAAGAGGTTCTCTGGAGAGTCGGCGAAGAAAGGACGGTATGGAAAACAGACAAGAAGAGAAAGGATGATACGACATTTGTTAAAGCGTCAGTGAACTTCCATGGTACGACAGGGAGTTGTAGAGAGTAAAAACTGTAGGGGAAGACAGAAATTGGAATATATCTAACAAATAATTGAGGACGTAAGATGCAAGTGCAATTCTGATATAGTGAGGCTGGCACAGGGTACGAACCAGATTGTTTGACAGGGCCACGTGTTCCTCCACCCAGGGTCAACCGACGGACTTACCATGCCCTTCTTTATATTAGTGAAATCTGGTGCTAGATGTACCTTTATCAGTGCGATGGAGCTCTTATTTATTCTAGTTTAAATGTCCATCAGCTTGTAAATGATGTCAACAGATGTGAATAGGAGCAGATGGAACAGTTCGCTGATCTCCAATTTCTCCATATCATACTGCACTAGACTCTTATTAGTGCAGAAGTCTGGAAATTCTTCAGTATCTAACCCCGGAACAAAATATATAGTTTTCGTTCTGTGGCAGGCTGCGAAACCACACGCAACAATCCAGGGATACATAAGATCTTTTGGGATTCACAGCGACGGTGCGTTGATGCGTCTATCAGTGCTAACGAAGGGTAATTTGAAGATTTCATGTAAGAAGCAGTTTCAAATGGTAAGCTGGTGCTTTCCCTTCCCGTTCTTACTTATTTTTTATTTAATTTATTTATTTATTTTGACAACGATAATGTGATCAAACCAAAGCCTTCCCACCGGGGAATAAGATAGTAATATATTCGTGAAACAGATTGTATATCGATTTTACAGGCATCTAGTTTGCATTTTATGGTACATTATCTTCTCATAGATGTTATGAAACATGTCACAGCCTTATTCTCCGTTATGAATGATTTATTTTCGTTACATTTCTTGCATTTTTTCATCAATGCACCTTATGGCGATTTATTTTAAATATTAAACAGTTTATTTGTGACTAGCCGCAAGGATTTTCTGTATATTTGTTGGTAATTATGTACCTTTCATGACATTAAACCAATCTTTTTGTTATGTAATCGCGCCATACACATCTACGAGCTATTTATTAACAGTTTTGAGCTTAACACTCCCTTCATCTAGCAGTTGTTAGAGTTCCTTATGCACCTCACTACAGTTCGGTCTAAGTGGTATTCGAAACATTTTGAAACTTCTCATGTACTTTTATATTACATTTGTAGCTGTAGCAGTGTGCTTTGCCATATCTTGGATGATTTCGTTTTTCCACAAATTTGTTTGTGCCACAAATTTGAAGATTATGTTCTTGAAACACGTCGTGACTGGGGAAAAAAGCCGGCCGGTGTGGCCGAGCGGTTCTAGGCGCTTCAGTCCTGAACCGCACGACCGCTACGGTCGCAGGCTCGAATCCTGCCTCGGGTATGGATGTGTGTGATGTCCTTAGGTTAGTTAGGTTTAAGTAGTTCTAAGTTCTAGGGGACTGATGACCTCAGATGTTAAGTCCCACGGTCGCAGGTTCGAATCCTGCCTCGGGCATGGATGTGTGTGATGTCCTTAGGTTAGTTAGGTTTAAGTAGTTCTAAGTTCTAGGGTACGGATGACTTCAGATGTTAAGTCCCATAGTGCTCAGAGCCAATTTTTTGGGGGAAAAAAGGATGCAAAATATCGTCTTGAAAGAGTACACGAAGAAAGCGAGAATTACTCTGAATTTCCTTCCCGCAAATCTTTCTGCCTACTCCAGTTAGTTTCTTGACTGACTAATAACGATTAAATAATTCTCTTACCAGCTGTGGTCGTTCGTTCAACTGTCAGTGGCAACTTTGCCTTTCGAAAGACTCTGTTCGAGAGAAAGACTGACCATCTGTTCCTCTGCCTCACTGAAGCGTAAAACAAACGAAAGGGAGAGGACTAACATTAAGCAGCCGGCGAACGGGCTTCCGCCTCCCTGGGGCAACATTCACGGGAAGATGCGGAACAGATGTGTGAGAGCGTTTGTGCAGCTGGCGAGGTGCGAACCCGTGATCCCCGGGGCCCTCGTGGGGAGCGGAAGCTGGCGGTACCGGCTAGCTACTCCCACTGTCAGTGACGTCATCTACGGTCATCGCCGTCTCCGATTTCGCCGCACGACGATGCGACAATCGCTGTCGCCTGCTGGAGAAGTTACCAGGTAAAGAGACTGTACACCAGCAAACCAGGAGAGAAGCGTTGTTAATTCCTGCAGGAGTGGAAATTTTCGGTAATTCGTTAGTATTCAATATACAGGGCGATTCAGCTGGCCATATCTATGGACTTTGTGCAACCAGCAACGACTTCAAAGATCACGTGGAAGATTTTCAGATTCTATCGCTCGCTACGCGCAAACTACACTCCTGGAAATGGAAAAAAGAACACATTGACACCGGTGTGTCAGACCCACCATACTTGCTCCGGACACTGCGAGAGGGCTGTACAAGCAATGATCACACGCACGGCACAGCGGACACACCAGGAACCGCGGTGTTGGCCGTCGAATGGCGCTAGCTGCGCAGCATTTGTGCACCGCCGCCGTCAGTGTCAGCCAGTTTGCCGTGGCATACGGAGCTCCATCGCAGTCTTTAACACTGGTAGCATGCCGCGACAGCGTGGACGTGAACCGTATGTGCAGTTGACGGACTTTGAGCGAGGGCGTATAGTGGGCATGCGGGAGGCCGGGTGGACGTACCGCCGAATTGCTCAACACGTGGGGCGTGAGGTCTCCACAGTACATCGATGTTGTCGCCAGTGGTCGGCGGAAGGTGCACGTGCCCTGGGACCGGACCGCAGCGACGCACGGATGCACGCCAAGACCGTAGGATCCTACGCAGTGCCGTAGGGGACCGCACCGCCACTTCCCAGCAAATTAGGGACACTGTTGCTCCTGGGGTATCGGCGAGGACCATTCGCAACCGTCTCCATGAAGCTGGGCTACGGTCCCGCACACCGTTAGGCCGTCTTCCGCTCACGCCCCAACATCGTGCAGCCCGCCTCCAGTGGTGTCGCGACAGGCGTGAATGGAGGGACGAATGGAGACGTGTCGTCTTCAGCGATGAGAGTCGCTTCTGCCTTGGTGCCAATGATGGTCGTATGCGTGTTTGGCGCCGTGCAGGTGAGCGCCACAATCAGGACTGCATACGACCGAGGCACACAGGGCCAACACCCGGCATCATGGTGTGGGGAGCGATCTCCTACGCTGGCCGTACACCACTGGTGATCGTCGAGGGGACACTGAATAGTGCACGGTACATCCAAACCGTCATCGAACCCATCGTTCTACCATTCCTAGACCGGCAAGGGAACTTGCTGTTCCAACAGGATAATGCACGTCCGCATGTATCCCGTGCCACCCAACGTGCTCTAGAAGGTGTAAGTCAACTACCCTGGCCAGCAAGATCTCCGGATCTGTCCCCCATTGAGCATGTTTGGGACTGGATGAAGCGTCGTCTCACGCGGTCTGCACGTCCAGCACGAACGCTGGTCCAACTGAGGCGCCAGGTGGAAATGGCATGGCAAGCCGTTGCACAGGACTACATCCAGCATCTCTACGATCATCTCCATGGGAGAATAGCAGCCTGCATTGCTGCGAAAGGTGGATATACACTGTACTAGTGCCGACATTGTGCATGCTCTGTTGCCTGTGTCTATGTGCCTGTGGTTCTGTCAGTGTGATCATGTGATGTATCTGACCCCAGGAATGTGTCAATAAAGTTTCCTCTTCCTGGGACAATGAATTCACAGTGTTCTTATTTCAATTTCCAGGAGTGTATTAGTCCTACATTCAGATTTATTCAAGAAAACGCGTTTGAAGCTCACTTTTGTACGTCTCACATGAATAATTTGAAAACTACGGCCTCTAGCGAAAAAAGCATTCCAGCACAAAATTTAACTACTTTAAATTTTCTACAAAAAGGTCCTGATCATTATTTCTGAAGGACTGATAGTCTGCACATAGCGAGCGAGAGAATATTAAAATCTTGCGCATGGCATTTAAGGACTTGCGAGTTGCATAAAACCCTTAGATAGGGGCAGATGAGTCATTCTATATACATTCCACTTCTTCCAAGTTTGTTGAATAGGCAGACTTAATTTTAAAAATAAAATTAATTTATCTTGATTGAAAATGTATACTATGATGACCGCTTTCGACAGATTAGGCAGCCACCCTCAGATCATTGAAACGTGGCCACAGAGAGTATACTACAAACACGTACTGTGCTATTAACGTGCTTGTACTACGTTTTACGAGTTACTAACTGCAGTGAGGTTTTTAATGATTTGAAGATGATTGCTAATCAGTCATGACCGAACTATATCACATAATTTGCGATAAAGACAAAACAAATTTTACATTAGATATAATGAAGAAATGTGGGTTATATTTCCTGAACGAACTGTCGTGAGATTTACAGATTTTTCGTGGACAAAACATGCATTTAATTACAAAAGTTCCGAGTTCAATTATAAACATTTAAAAAAGATCAAAACAACAGAAATTATTTTCCAAAAACAGCAAAAAAGCTTACACAAGACGAAGAGACTAAAGATATCAAAGGAAGGCATTAACGAAGAAGGCAGTGAGACCTAGTTATAGCATATCTGCCATTTTATTAATTTAAGCACTGTAGGCAGTGACGGAAACTAAGGATGCAAGAAAATTAAAGTACTGGCAGAAGAAATTTAAATTTTAACGTTTGCCAGTGACATTGTAGTTCTTTCACAGATGGCAAAGGATTTGGAAGATCAGGTAACCTGAATTAATGGCACGTACTACTACAGTATCAACAGCCATTATTTCGATATTGTTCTATCAGGCAACCACTTTTGAAGTTACAATCACATCGACTTTAGGCCTGCAACATGTATGAGACCAAGTACCACTCTTGTCCGCCGCTCGTGGTCTCGCGGTAGCGTTCTCGCTTCCCGAGCACGGGGTCCCGGGTTCGATTCCCGGCCGGGTCAGGGATTTTCACCTGCCTCGAGATGACTGGGTGTTTGTGTTGTCCTCATCATTTCATCATCATCCAGGAAAGTGGCGAAATTGGACTGAGCAAAGATTGGGTAATTGTACGGGCGCTGATAACCACGCAGTTGAGCGCCCCACAAACCAAACATCATCATCATCATCAAGTACCACTCGTGTATGTATAAGACAAGGCACCAATATTCGTATCTAGTTCCGTACATATTCGAACTTCATGAGCATGTGTGCTTTTCACACATGTGGCAACGACGAACAGATGTCTCTTTGACTGTTCAAAGACTGTCATCTTACGTTGTGATCTTGCACTGTTCGTTTGACACTTACTGTCAAATGTGTGAAGATCACACATGCTCATGAAGTTCGGATACCTACTGAAGCAGATACATGCACGAGTGATACTAGGTGTCATTCATGCGACAGGTCTGAAGATAACGTGAATGGAACGTCGAAACCGGTTGCCTTATAAAACAATATCAAAATAGAGGTTGTTAATACAATGTTAGTACATTTCATCGACTAGCCGCTATCCCACTCTCCTGAGCAAAGATGGTGTCACATTTTCTGAACCGATATTGTCTTGAAAATACGTTACAACATGAACATGAATAAAAGCAAAGAAAGGGTAATGTAGTAGAAGTGAGTTACGAATTTTAGGGTAATTAGATCAGTAAATGAGACGCCGAAAATAGTGAGTTTTACTGTGTGGACAGCATAAGAACTGATGGTGCACAAGTGAAGAGTATTTAACATGTAGACTGGTAATAGCAAGAAAATTTGGAAAAGATAAATGTGTCAACATTAAATAGAAAAAAAGTGTGAAGAAGACTTTACTGGAAGTGCATGTTTGGAGCACAGTTTTACGTGAAATTGAAACGTAGAGGATGAATGGTGGAGACAGAAAGACAATAGAAACTTTTGGAATGTGGTGCTACAGAGGATTAATTGGTGGCTGACAAAGAGGTACTGAAATGAATGGGGAGGGTTGCGGATCTTTGTAGTACAACTTCACTAAATGAAGGGATACATTGATAGACTCTATTCTAACACTGCTCTCATATGATCCACGGTCGGGCTGTAGGGAGCAGTTTCGCACACACCCTCATTTCACTGAAACCGCTCCCTCAGTAAGCCTGTACACACAGGTATCGACAACTTAGGGAGCTGCGTCAAACCTACCCTCGAAAAGAGCAGAAAATAACACAAGTTCCATTGCAGAATCACGTGTTGTTTCTTGAATGCGGCATTGGAACACTGCGAATCCGTTTGTTCTCGTGAAGGGTTCATTTTGTTTTCCAGTGCTTCTTGGAGGTAAGGGCTCTCTCAAGCATTACATTCAGTTACAAGGAAACATGGAAATACTGCAATAAACCTCCTGTCAAAGAGTTTAAAGGTTTGTAAAAGATAATGAAAAAGCTGTCCTTACTGATGTCTCCACAGATAAGATTGGTTTCATGCAGCTGTCCGCGGTGGTGCATCTCGTTCTAGTCCCTAAGCATCTGTGTACTGCAGTCAGTCTTTGGTCTGCCCCCCCCCCCCCCCCTACACACACAAACTCTCTCTCTCTCTCTTTACACCTCTAGCAAACGAGCTATTCCTCCGCGCCTCAAGATGTGTCTTATTAACCTAGCCATTCTTTTAGACGAAGTGCCGGCCGGTCTGGCCGAGCGGTTGTAGGCGCTTCAGTCCGGAATCGCGCACCGCTACGCTCGCAGGTTCGAATCCTGCCTCGGGCATGGATGTGAGTGGTGTCCTTGGGTTAGTTAGTTTTAAGTTCTAGGGGACTGATGACCTCCGATGTTAAGTCCCTTAGTGCTCAGAGCCATTTGAACCATTTTTTAGACGAAGTGTACCATAAAGGTCTTTTCTCGCCGTCTCGACTGTATACCTACTCATTGTTTATCCTGTCTGTGCATGTAATCTTCAACATCCATTTGTCATGCCATACTTCAATATTGGCCACATTTCACTTCCATATAAGGCTACACTGCAGACAAATACTTTCAGAAAATACTCCCTGCCGCTCTAATTTATGTTTTCTATTTCCTCAAATGGCTCCTCTGAACGCGCGCAGGTGACCACCTCACCAGCCTTCCTCAATCGGGACTTGTTCTTTGTCATCGGACGCGACATTAAATGCTGAGATGCTTCCCTTCTCAACATCACCTGATTTTATACGACTGCATACATCACTTGATTAGCTTCTGTTGATATTCATATAATATCATTTCAAGATATTACTTTGTCGTGTCTGACAGAATGAAAATAATCTTCAAACCTCGAAGCTGTTAATTCTTCTCCCTGAACTCTAATGCCATTTCCATATTTCTCCCAGGTGTCGTTTACCGCTCGATCGACTTAGAGGTGGCGCGTTGGTTAGCTCACTCGACTCGCATTCGGGAGGACGACGGTTCAAACCCAAGTCCGGCCATCCTGATTTAGGTTTTCGTGATTTCTCTAAGTCGCTTCAGGCAAGTGCCGGGATGGTTCCTTTGAAAGGGCACGGTCGACTTCCTTCCCATCCTTTCCTAACCTGATGAGGATGATGACCTCGTTGTTTGGTCCCCTCTCCCGAGTCACCCAACCAACCAACAGCTTGATCTATAAACAGACTGAATATCGTCGGGGATAAGCTGGAACCCTGTGTCACTCCCTCCTCAACCGCTACTTCCCTTTGATGCCCGACATCTTTAATACCTACAGTCTAATTTTTGTATAAGTTGTATATTACCTTACGTAACCTGTATTTTATCGTGATTTCACAGCGTATATTGCAGACAGGAAGCGAAAAGAATCGATGCGTTTGTGATATGGTCCTATGGAAGGATGTTGAATATTAGGGCGACTAATAAGAAATCGGAGATAAGAGGAAGACGTGGTAAACATTGACAAGGCAGGACAGGGGATATGAACATGTGGTAACACAACAAAAATACATTCCATGGTATATGAGTGAGAGCAAATATTGTAGAAGAGAGCGATTGAAATACATCCAATAAATAATTTATGACGTTGGGTGCCAGCACAGGAGAGTAATTATGCGTGGGCCGCAACAAATTATAATTATAGTCAACGTCAGCGAAAGCTTTTTCTAAATGTGCAAGTGCTATAAAAGAGGGTGCTACTTTATTTAATCTAAGATGAGGCGTAGCATCAGGATGGTCTCTCATGTTACTACAGTTCTCCAGAAATGAACTTGGTCTTCCCTAGTTCAGTTGCTACCATCATGTAATTCCCATGTAGGTAATTCGTGTTAGTAATGGAACCATGACTTATTAATATTTATACCTGGCAGCGCCTGCCTCTCCATTAAGTCTGAATGTATTTCGGTATGTGATCCCTCTTACCATGTTGTGAGAAAATTCCACCTGCTTTCTACATTGACGCGCTATGCATAGTAATTATGATATTTGTCGCTTACGACGAACAGTTTTGGTACGATAGTATGTGATCCTTTACTAATTCTTTGTATAGCTCTCGTAAGATATATATAATGATCTGTGAAAAAGAACCTATTCATTCTTGTTCTGATGCTAGTCATGAATGGTATGATGTAATCTGATCTCTCTAATAAATTCAATATTACGTAATTTTTGTTTTCATTCGACTAGACGGTAAGCCTCCCTTGGATCTGATGAGAATAAGCGAATTATTTATGACCCATAGCAGTTTCCATTACTGTATGGGTGAAATAATTCATCCCTCTCTCTGGTAGATAAATATTAAAGGAAATACTGCTTGCTATATTGTCTGCTGCGAATTCCAGTAATGAACTTGAGTGTACGTAATAATTGGCCAAGAACCAACTAGAGCCAAGCCAAGCAATTAGCCAAGAACGAAGTACTCGGATTAAAAAGGGTGTATGACAGGTTTTTAGTACTTCGCCCCTACTGTTCAATCTGTACATCTAAGAAGCAATGGTGAAAATAAAAGAAAGGTTCAGGAGTGGAATCAAAATTCGAGATGCAACAATATCTGTGATACGATTTGCTAATAACATTGCTATCCTGAGTGAAAGTGAAAGACAATTACATGAACAGCTGAACGGGATGAACAGTCTAATGAGTACAGAACATGGATTGAGAGTAAATCGAAGAAAGACGAAAGTAATGAGAAGAAGCAGAAATGAGAACAGCAAAAGACTTTAAATCACGATTGATGGTCACGAAGTAGATGAAGAAGGAATTCTACTGCCTAGACAGGAAAATAACCAATGACGGAAGGAGCAAGGAGGACATTAGAAGTAGACTAGTACTGTCAAAAAGGGCATTCCTGGCCAAGAGAAGTCTAATAGTACCAAACATAGCTCTTAATTTGAGGAAGAAATATCTGAGAATAAGCGTTTGGAGCGCAGCGTTGTATGGTAGTGAAACACGGACTGTGGGAAAACTGGAACAGAACAGAGTGGAAGCATTTGAGATGTGGCGCTACAGACGGATGTTGAAAATTAGGTGGACTGATAATGTAAGGAATGAGGAGATTCTACGCAGAATAGGTGAGGAAATGAGTATGTGAAAAACGCTGGTTCGAATCCTGCCTCGGGCAGGGATGTGTGTGATGTCCTTAGGTTAGTTACGTTTAAGTTGTTCTAGGTTCTAGGGGACTGATGACCTCAGATGTTAAGTCCCATAGTGCTCAAAGCCATTTGAACCATTTTTGAACTGAATGAACGACAGCAAGGAAATCGCAGAGCACTTGTGAAATGCTGCTCGCCAGATACAAAAGAAAGTCGCTTGTCCATCGAATAGTGACAGGTGATGAAAAATGGATATATTCTGGGAATCCTAAGCGTCGTAAATCATGGGTGAATCCAGGCAAACCATCGACATCCACTGCAAGGTCAAATCAGTTCGGAAATACGCCCCAGGTCCCGGGCCTGGGTTCGATTCCCAGCTGGGTCCAAGATTTTCTCCACTCAGGGACTGCGTGTTGTGTTGTACTAATCATCATCAGTTCATCCCCATCGACGCGCAAGTCGCCGAGTTGTCGAAGTGGCGTCCAATCGAAAGACTTGCACACGGCGAACGGTCTACCCGACGGGAGGCCCTACTAACACGACATTTACGTTTATAGCTTTGGACTGGGACTGTCTTCCATGGTACTTGAGGGAGCTGTAGAGGGCAAAAACTGTAGATGAAGACAGAGACTGGAATACATCCAGCAAATAATGGAGGACGTAGGTTGCAAGTGCAACTCTGAGATGAAGAGCAACGTGTAGTTAGAAACCGCACATAATTTTTTCTGTTTTTTAATCCGACAGCCAAGGTCATAGTATTGTTGAACATGGAGATTCCCATGAAAAATTACAGCTAACACCAGACGAGACGGGCGGAATATTGCACTTACGCGTTCCGTTCGCAAAATAAGCTGACGGCTAGTTCCTCCATTAGATCAGAATAATTCGGAGGAAATATTGACTACTCACAAGGGAACCTCCCCATCGCACCCCCCTCAGATTTAGTTATAAGTTGGCGCAGTGGATAGGCCTTGAAAAACTGAACACAGATCGATCGAGAAAACAGGAAGAAGTCGTGTGGAACTATGAAGAAATAAAGAAAGTGTACAAACTGAGTAGTTGATGCGCAACATAATTAACATCAAGGGCACTATAATACCAGGAGCGCCGTGGTCCCGTGGTTAGCGTGAGCAACTGCGGAACGAGAGGTCCTTTGTTCAAGTCCTCCATCCAATGAAAATTTTGTTTTTTTATTTTCAGTTTATGTGACAAACTCTTATGTTTTCATCACTTTCTTGGGAGTGATCATCACATCCACAAAAAAACCTACATCGGGCAAGGGGAAGAATGTTTTTACCCATTCGCCAAGTGTACAAGTTAGGTGGGTCGACAACATATTCCTGTCATGTGACTCACATGCCGTCACCAGTGTCGTATGGAATATATCAGACGTGTTTTCCTGTGGAGGAATCGGTTGACCTATGTTTTCGGTTCCCATTGGAGAGGCACGTCCTTTCGTCTACTAATCGCACGGTTTTGCGGTGCGGTCGCAAAACACAGACACTAAACTTATTACAGTGAACAGAGACGTCAATGATCGAACGGACAGATCATAACTTTGCGAAAATAAAAAAAGTAAGTTTTTCACTCGAGGAAAGACTTGAACCACTGACCTCATGTTCCGCAGTTGCTCACGCTAACCACGGGACCACAGCGCTCCTGAGCTGACAGCGTCCTTGATGTTAATTATGTTGCGCGTCAACTACTCGGTTTGTATATTTTCCTTATTTTTTTCATAGTTCCACACAATTTCTTCCTGTTTTCTCGATCGATCTGTGTACAGTTTTTCAAGGCCTATCCACTGTGCCAGCTTATAACTAAATCTGAGGGGGGTGCGATGGGGAGGTTTCCTTGTCAGGATGCCTTGTTTAGACTTAGGCCTTTCATTGCTTTGTCAAATGTTTCTCTCGTCCTAATCACTTAATCTTTCCGTTGCATAATACTGTAATGCAAAATTGCAATGTTTAAAAACGAATGTGGAAATAGTTCCTTTCCAGCTGCTCTTGACAAGGACGAAGAAATGTAGCAGGCATTGTCTTAATTACGAAACGCTCCAGTGCCTTCCGCGACTGATTTCGAGAAATCGCGAAAAATGCAAATGCGGCTGGCCGCGTTAGCACTCGACCGCAGCGGCGCCCGTAATCCGGCCGCCACGTCGCGCGCTGATGGAAAGTGTCGGCGAGTCGGGCGCGTTGCTCGACGCCGCGCCACCTCTCCCAGGCGCTAATTGGCCAATTTCAGCGCGCGGGGCGAATACCGCGGTCTGCCGGCGCCAGATGAAGTTTCGCCGTGCCGAAACATAACCGGGAAGGAGGTCGGCATAATCCCCATTCCCGCCCGTGAGTGGCAACCGCAACGGAGGCGAGGAACCTGGTCACACAGCTGCGCCAATGGCTCCTGCGTCTCCGCTGGTGAAGAGAGTCTCCACTTGCTAGGAAGCCACATGACAGAAAAGCGGCAGAAATCAGACACCACCATCAACACTGACATTAACTATCGGCCGAGCAAATGGAAAACAGTATGCGTAAATCTTAGCATCTGCATCCGTACATCTGACGTCTCAACGTGCTAACAATCATCAGCAGCACAGTGCAAACAAAAGAAAGATTGAAACTTCCTGGCAGAGTAAAACTGTGTGCCGGACCGAGACTCGAACTCGGGGACCTTTACCTTTCGCGGGCAAGTGCTCTACCAACTGAGCTACCCAAGCACGACTCACGCCCCGTCCTCACAGCTTTAATTCCGCCAGTACCTCGTCTCCTACCTTCCAGACTTCACAGAAGCTCTCCTGCAAACCCTGCAGAACTAGCACACCTGGAAGAAAGCTGTGAGGACGGGGCGTGAGTCGTGCTTGGGTAGCTCAGTTGGTACAGCACTTGTCCGCAAAAGGCAAAGGTCCCGAGTTCGAGTCTCGGTCCGGCACACAGTTTTAATCTGCCAGGAAGTTTCATATCAGCGCACACTCCGCTGTAGAGTGAAAATTTCATTCTAAAAGAAAGATTACTATACTATATACACTAATAAGCCAAAACATTGTGACCACTGCCCACCATGTGGTGCCGTTGCGGGCACGTGACACGGTAACAAAAGTATGTGGGCAGAGCAGACATGGACGGGGGACCACCCTAGTGAAGATATGGGCTACAAATGTGGAAATCCATTGAGATAAGCGACTTTGACAAAGGACTTATCATTATTACGCAGAGCCTGTGAACGAGTATCTAGAAAACGGCGAAGCTGGTCGAATGTTCACGTGCTACTGAATCCAGCATCTACGGAAAGAGGTAGAAGGACAGTGAATCTACCACTTGGCCCTAGGTACGATGGTTGGAACTTAAATAATGGCAATTATTTAATCACAACCGATACAAAAGAGGTACATGTTTGCACCTGTAACTGTCCTTTTTTAGTCACCAGCGTTGTGTAGAACCCGTTGCCAGCGATGTGGAAGGTGTAGTATACCGTTAGCAGAGCCTGTTCTGTTGATGGTGCGAATGGAGCGGTCTACTGCCTGTCGAATATCTTAAACAGTTCTGAAGCGAATGCCACGAAGTGGTTCCTTCATCTTCCGAATCAAATCAAAGGCGTAAGGACTTAAGTCGTATTACCGTTCGTTTTTTAAGCATCACCTGCGACCAGCTTTGCGAAAGAAGCGGCGACGCTTTCTGCGCAACCCACCCATCATTTTGCACGACAATACATGGGCGCATACAGAGAAAGCTGTGGCTGCTCTATTCGGTCGATGGGACTGGGAAGTACTGTACCATCCACCATGAAACCTTCCCGTCTCCTCTATATCTCTTTTGTTACGCAACCTTCCCTTCTACAATAACCTATGAAACCTTCCCTTAGGATTTCTTTCTCTTGCTCAATAATAACAAATGAAATCTTCCCTTTGAAATTTATTCTCTTCCTCAATCTTCGCATACAAATTTAATTGCTGCTTATTAAAAGTGATTTTGTGATTATTTCGACGAAATGAGTCGTCGTCGTGGCCCTCAGTCGTTAGCTGCAATAACCCAAAACTGTTCCTTACCTTTTTTGCTGTTACTGGATCGCTATCTGACTGCTACATCGAACTGCGACATGAATATACTTACTCTGTTTTACTATACTTTATTAGCTGCTGGTGGGCTGTCATAATAAGTGGCTGTATTTATTACCAAAGCTGACGTTATTCTTTAATTGATTTGACTGACGTTACGTAATTCATAGTTAAACTTTTTCCTGAGAACAATAAAGTTTAGCTAAGTTTTACGTTGATGGTTTTTTGGGATGGCATATAATCAGTAATGCAATATTGCTTGCAAAAATTAATTATATTCTGAATGAAATGATTTTACAAACGTTCAAATGGGACTTACTTTTTACAATAATCTTACAACTAGCATTGTGCAAACATACCTTCAGTAGTCTTGAGTTGCTCAAAAAAATAATTCAGTAATATTAATTTCTCTTATGATAATAGTTAGCTGATGTCTCTGTACATCCGTTTATAATCTCTTGTAAATCATAGCTGGTGGCTGGCAGGAACACCGCTCCTCTCAACCTCTCGCTTCAGACCTGCTACCGACTCGCTTCACATCTCGCTTACTACTGACTTCCTAAGAACGCTAAAGTGCGGTCTCTCCCACCAACAATGCTTTCTGGTACAGACAATCCCTGCTACCATTACAAAATGTATCAATGCGCCGTATTTCCCGCTCTTTCCTTAAAATGTATCCATACGCTGTCTCTCCCACCCTTTTTAAAATTATATCAATGTGCGGTCTCTCTTGCCAACAATACTTTGGTACAGACATTCCCTGCTACCACCATTATTTCTAACATGGCAAATATTAATTATTCTTACTTAATCCTATTAATGAAATATAAACATCTTTTATAAATTGTTGTTTGACAATAGACAATAGAAATATACACGTCTTACAACCATACTCTCCGGACTGAAGTAGTTGCCACTATTTAAGTTCCAACCCTCGTAGTTGGACGTCCACGACTCTTCACATAGAGTGGGTTTCGGACAGATGGCGATGTGTAGCACCTCTGCCAAAAGAGCACAATGCTGGTGTACGCACAAGTGTTTCGGCGCGCACTGTCCGTCGTACATGGTTAAACGAGGGGCTCCGCAGCAGACCAGCTGTACGTGTTCACTTGTTGAGCCAACCCAATCGTCAATTACGACTGCAAAGGGGCGGGACCATCGGGATTCGACCGTCGACCAATGGAAACGCGTCAGCTCTTCGGGTGAATCACATTTTTGCTACGCTCCCCAAACGCTGTCCTCGAGATGAATGGCGGCTCAAAACGTGCAGTGCGCCATAGATGCAGGCTGTGGCAGCAGTGTTATTCTGTGGGAGACATTCTCCTGCGCTTGCATGGGACCTGTGGTAGTAATCACACGCTGACAGCTGCGAACCACTTACATCCATTCATGCTTGATGTCTTCCCCGACGTCGAAGTCGTCTTTCAACTGTATAATTGTCCACATCTCGGAGCCAGAACTGTGCTACAGTGGTTTGATGAGCATTATAGTGAATTCACGTTGACGACTCGGCGACCATATTCTCCTGATGTAAATCCTATGTAACCTACCTGGGTCGCTATCGGGTGCCATCACCGAGCACTCAAATCAGCGATCCCTGTGCGTAGACATCTAATGCCACATACCTCCACAAATCTTCCAGAAAACTGTCGGATCCCCGATACCCAGAATAAGCGATGTATTTCGTGTCAAAGACGGACACAAAAGCTATTAAGCAGATGGTCGTAATGTTTTGCCTCGTCAGTGTATCAGTGCTTATGATTTTACGATGTATTATGCGCCGGCCGGAGTGGCCGAGCGGTTAAAGGCGCTACAGTCTGGAACCGCACTATCGCTACGGTCGCAGGTTCGAATCCTGCCTCGGGCATGGATGTGTGTGATGTCCTTAGGTTAGTTAGGTTTAAGTAGTTCTAAGTTCTAGGGGACTTATGACTACAGCAGTTGAGTCCCATAGCGCTCAGAGCCATTTGAACCATTTTTTGATGTATTCTGCAACGTTTCTCAGACACTCTTGCATGTCTGAAGGGGCACGGACTGCCGCAGTAGACAGCTGTATGAAATACAAGGAATGTATTCGCAATTACAAATATGTACTAACAAAGAGATAGAGGGGCTGGCCAGTACTTACCTCACCTCAGTACAGCCGATAGATACACATAAAACAGAACCGAAAATTGACATTCCTAGCTTTCGGAACAAATGTTCCTTCATCGGGGAGGAGAGAGGGGAAAGAAAGGGAAGAAGGGAAAGGAGATTCAGTTACTCACAACCCGGGTTATGAAGCAGGTTGAATCTCCTTTCCCTTCTTCCCTTTTTTTCCCCTCTCTCCTCCCCGATGAAGGAACATTTGTTCCGAAAGCTAGGAATGTAAATTTACGGTTCTGTTTTATGTGTATCTATCGGCTGTACTGAACCGAGGTAAGTACTGGCCAGCCCCTCTATCTCTTTGTTAGTATTTGTTTCACATCTTTATATGAGATTTTCCATTAATCAATTACAAATATGATTAGACTCTAGCTACTTAACTGTCTCAGCCACCTCAACACGTCTCCGGGACCGACCCAAATTTCAATATGTGACCGTGTGTCTACGTCCTTTACTAGCATAATTGCTGTGATTCTGTGGTGTGCGTACTGTAAGACCTTCGGTACACACACCATCAGATTAGTTGACTTGTCGCTCTAACGAAGTAGGCGAGTGTCAGCAATATGTCTCGTGGACTTATCGTGGCGTGTTTATCTTCTGCCGTTAGGTCAGACGATAGGAATGCCACTTGCGCGCTTAGAGTAGCAGATTGACGGTGACCAACTTTAAACGGAACTTGATTAATTTTCACACATATTTATTAAAATAATAAAAAAACATAGACCTTACGTAACTTGATTCTGGATGCTATTTACAATTGACAATCTGAAGTTCCTTTGGTATTGGTACGTTAATCTTATTCTCACATATCTCTGATACTTGACAAAGTGTCTGTACATTTCTGTTCGTGCCTATGTACAGGAATATGATAATCTTATTAGGCGCAGACTGAAACTTGACTACAGACTAATGCAGACTGATGCAGACTGACTAATCGGAGGTCTGTACACTCGTTATAATACCTCGTGCGTTCATGTATCACTGCGCGAGTGTAATCCGCGAGGAGAAAAGGTTCTACGTTAGCAGCAATCTCATTGGCTGCGTTACTTATTATTAATACGCGGATCGGCGGAAGCAGACAGCGCCATCTCGTAGTGCGGAGACGGACGAGCGCTGCGCCTGCGGTGTTGTGCTTAGTGGGGCGCGCTCTATTGGTAAAGTTGTATACGTGCTGACTACGCAGAACTATGTACACAACAGATTCCTACACAGGAAGAGACTTGTAATCACTGCCGTAGCCTTGTCTTGTCGTGAAACACTATATCGCAGTTCCCGTGGTTTTATGATGTTCTCTGCCATGTCCTACACACACGCATGCATTTCATGCCAAGACAAGGCCGCTGCAATGATCATAAATCTCTATATAAATGCGTAGTGTCTGTTCTTTCGGACATGGCAGATGGCGCTAGGTGCGAATGTGAGTCGGCCGAGGGGTGAACGGAGTGAGTGTGTGTAACTGCGATAAACGCTGTGTCCAGGTGGCGCAGTGGTTAACAAAACTGACTCATTAGCAGGAGATTCCGGGTTCGAATCCCAGTGCGGCACACGTTTTCATTCGTCGCCACCTGATTCCGCATGAAGTCCCGGTGCAGTTGACATCAATAGTTCCTTCCCCTTCCTCTTCTCTCCCCTCAACTCGCCTTCTCTCCCCCCCCCCCCCCCCCCCCCGAGGCGGTTAAGGCGACTGCTCTAGTAAGACGGGAAATCTGGGTGCGATTCCGGGTCAGGCACAGATTTTCAGATTTTGATTTTCTCGAATACATTATGCCGCTGGAGTCTGATCATATTCTCAGTTGTTAATACATTTCTTGCAAAAGGAAAGTTGTATCGCAAAGGAATTTGGCGACAGTGATAAGATTCACTTGTAGTGTTCAGATAAGCTAATTTTGCGAAAGAACTTAGCTCTGCTCACGAGAAGTACGGGAAAAAATTATACTAATATCACCAGATGCAGAATTTTATCTAAAAAAAGTGATGTGGCCCCTCGGGAATTGAGTGAACTATGTAATCAATATATGGGGCCCTGACAACACATTCGATATACGCCAGACAGCATTTTAGCATACAAGACAATATAGCAATCTTGAAACCAAATTCGGTAAAACTTTAGAAATTTCATTTGAGAAAGATGGAGTAGGATAATGTAAGGTATGAAATTGACCAAAAATGTCAATTTTTGATTTATCTTTTATTTGTTAGTACAACTCATGGACAATAAATTCACAAAGTTTCAATGTTGCAATCGCATCCGAAGTTTCTGAAAATTAATTAAAAGTGTCACGTGGTCTCCCTGCCACGCCCACGTTTTGAAGCAGCACTTCAATACCAGCTCAGTGAACAACGAATCTGTGTGTTACTTTCAACCAAACGTGTGCGGGATACATCTAGAAGACCGTGATACATACTCTTTGGTTTTATAGATAATCTTTGGCCGGTCCAGCACTTCTCAAAAAGTGTGTTCATGGCAAAACCCAAAATCCAAATGATTCTCTTAATTCACTCATATGGAAACGATGCCCTAAAACACATTTGCGTCTGCTACAGTTGTCAGAATTGCAACTTATGATGCAGTTATTGTATTTAATGATGGTGTGGCAGTGATATTTTCCATGTCTGGTGCAAAGTGAGATCAAAAGTGCGCGAGAGTTTTTTTGGGTCATGTGTTGTTTTTTATCTTTGCCGTAAGACTATAGGATCTCCTAGGTTTTGTTACTTCTCTGTTGTTTTTAGTTTCTTCTCATTGTGAGTTTTCACGAATAAATATTTTTCGTTAACTCATTATACCGGACGGCTATGCAATTATTTGTTGTAGGCAAGTCGCCCACAATGGGAACGTCGGGAGGATGAAGGTATTAGAATAAATGGGCTTCAAGATAGCAAATTTTACTCAAAATATCCTGAGAAAAGTAGATTTATTGCGCGTCTCTGCAGCTGAAAAATCAGTTGAAGACCTGCTAAAGGAAAAAAGACAGACAACAAGAAACCAGAAGAGAAGCCTTGAAGGGAAAGACTACGCAGAGTACAAAAGTGGTGTCTTGTGAAGAAGTGACATAAGGAAAATAGTAGGGTTGAACTTTAAATTGCGTTTCCTGAAAAGTTTGTTTTTTAAAGTTTATGTACTTTTCCTCAGATTCTACGATGGCTAGAATTATGAAATTTTGTACACATATTTCCGTAAACCTAATAAACGTTGTCTGACGAGCAAATTTTGAAATTCTGATTGCAAGCTGAGATATGGGGCAAAGTGCTTGGAATTTTGAATGAATTTAAATTGTACTTGTGCAATTATAATTTAAAAAATTATGAATATTCTCCTCTTTGACCTATCCCAAAAACCTCATGAGCGAAGCTTACAACATATAAAGAAATGAAACAGAGAAATTTTTGTAGAAATCTCTTGAATACTTTCTGAGAAAAAGGAACATACATTATTTTTTGAAAATAAAACTTCAAATTTCATTAAGAAAAGATGAATATATACAATCAAAGGATTTCATATGTAAATGTGTTACTTTCACGTAAAGCGTGGTACAAAATTTCATTGCCATGTCTCCAAAATTGTGGATTTGGTGCATTTTTGAAATAGTGTGTGTTTTTCATGAACGTCCCCCCCTTAAGAAAAATGTCTTAAATCTTCTTAACCCATGATCGTCGTGTACTGAAAAACATGCAGGTGTCTTTACTTCACATTCAGAAGGTGTTGGTTTCATATCCCAACTCAACAAATTTCTTTCTCTCTAACTGTACCATATTCTAACTTCTATAAATTGTTTCATTTGCACCCTAATTTCGATTTATTATCTTTACGTGCAACGAAAAGAAGATAATAATACAAAAATATAATAAAACTGTGACAAAGTCTTACAAACCGTGGAAGACAGCTACTTGTTTCACATTATACTGCCTACTAAAATTTTAAATTTAGTCTCATTCTCCGTTGAAAGCAACTAGGACTTGTGTTGAAGAAACTGTGTGGCTGCGATCGAGACCGGTTTTGTCTCCTTGCTGCCTCAGGTGAAAGAGAGGCATCAGCCATTTCTTGGAGCTGGTTATAGTCTCCTAATTACGATTCTGATGATGAAGTGCACACTTGTGAGTTGCAGTGTCATAGACGTGCTACTCCGCTACTTGTGATACTGCAGTTTCACGACGTGCTACTTCTAAACAAGAATTTTATGTCTGACGACAGCGTATAAGTATCACAATGAAAATACTTTGCGCTCGAGACAGATAAATGTACACTATATTAATATACGATTGTTATCGTATCATATAATATTTTTTTGAGAGTGCGTGATTTTCGTTTTGTATTTTCAATTGTCGCTTTTTTTCTTTCTGAACCACGTGAGGCGTATGAGGCAGTCATGTTCCTACACCTTTCATTTCTCTCTGTTCCTCCTTACTCATTGCAAATAGCAGTTCTGGGCCCCTCGTCATCCGTTACCTACCAAATGTTTGAACAATCTTTGAAAATCTATGCTTCGTGGTACTTCCTACGTGGAAGAGCCGCTTACAGTTCCAGATGCAGAACCCCTCCTCATGATCAATAAAAGCTGCCCAGTAGCTTTCTCTTAAGCGTGTTTCGATTTCATTTCCCAGAAGCATCGCCAGTGGTCTGATTCGCAGGAGTACGGTTTAATTTTTTAAAATTACCTTGCTGATGAATGTTCCACGATATGCCTTGTCATACAGTGAAGGTCAGTTTTTCTTCCCGTTAACTGAGTGCAGCTTTCTTCGAGGGCACCCACATTAATTTATACGCTTTCAAATCCATCTTTCACATCCGAGGTCCTTAACGTGCGCTGGTGCTCGTCTCCGAGGTATGTGGTTCGATCCTGGTGGTGAGACTAATTTTCGTTGTTCGTTTTTGGCCAGCAAGAGGACGTAACTGAACTACCTTCCGAGTTCTCTCACCACCTGACATTTCTACCCCTTTCGTCATGGAAATTAAATGTGTTTTCTATTATATTCTTGTATTCTGTAAGTAGTGGAATTATCAATTAACCTTTCGTGCAAACTGCGTGAGACAATAGTATGAAACTAGCGACCTGCATCGGCTTCGCACGGGTAACGCTAATTATCTACAGCTCATGACGCTCTTCCCTTGTTATAGTTAAAAATCAACAAATAGCGCAATATTGTTACAGAACTAAAAGTATTTTACAGCAATATTTTGTAAGTTCAACGGAAAATGCGACATACAGACTCCTTTACATACGCGTGTAAAAATGTACTGAGCATTTATGTTGTCTTACTATCTAGTCTAAAAAAACGTTTCGCTCAATCTCTAGGTCCAGGAGTCTTCAACAACTCAGGCCAGGCTGTGTATTATACACTCCTGGAAATGGAAAAAAGAACACATTGACACCGGTGTGTCAGACCCACCATACTTGCTCCGGACACTGCGAGAGGGCTGTACAAGCAATGATCACACGCACGGCACAGCGGACACACCAGGAACCGCGGTGTTGGCCGTCGAATGGCGCTAACTGCGCAGCATTTGTGCACCGCCGCCGTCAGTGTCAGCCCGTTTGCCGTGGCATACGGAGCTCCATCGCAGTCTTTAACACTGGTAGCATGCCGCGACAGCGTGGACGTGAACCGTATGTGCAGTTGACGGACTTTGAGCGAGGGCGTATAGTGGGCATGCGGGAGGCCGGGTGGACGTACCGCCGAATTGCTCAACACGTGGGGCGTGAGGTCTCCACAGTACATCGATGTTGTCGCCAGTGGTCGGCGGAAGGTGCACGTGCCCGTCGACCTGGGACCGGACCGCAGCGACGCACGGATGCACGCCAAGACCGTAGGATCCTACGCAGTGCCGTAGGGGACCGCACCGCCACTTCCCAGCGAATTAGGGACACTGTTGCTCCTGGGGTATCGGCGAGGACCATTCGCAACCGTCTCCATGAAGCTGGGCTACGGTCCCGCACACCGTTAGGCCGTCTTCCGCTCACGCCCCAACATCGTGCAGCCCGCCTCCAGTGGTGTCGCGACAGGCGTGAATGGAGGGACGAATGGAGACGTGTCGTCTTCAGCGATGAGAGTCGCTTCTGCCTTGGTGCCAATGATGGTCGTATGCGTGTTTGGCGCCGAGCAGGTGAGCGCCACAATCAGAACTGCATACGACCGAGGCACACAGGGCCAACACCCTGCATCATGGTGTGGGGAGCGATCTCCTACACTGGCCGTACACCACTGGTGATCGTCGAGGGGACACTGAATAGTGCACGGTACATCCAAACCGTCATCGAACCCATCGTTGTACCATTCCTAGACCGGCAAGGGAACTTGCTGTTCCAACAGGACAATGCACGTCCGCATGTATCCCGTGCCACCCAACGTGCTCTAGAAGGTGTAAGTCAACTACCCTGGCCAGCAAGATCTCCGGATCTGTCCCCCATTGAGCATGTTTGGGACTGGATGAAGCGTCGTCTCACGCGGTCTGCACGTCCAGCACGAACGCTGGTCCAACTGAGGCGCCAGGTGGAAATGGCATGGCAAGCCGTTCCACAGGACTACATCCAGCATCTCTACGATCGTCTCCATGGGAGAATAGCAGCCTGCATTGCTGCGAAAGGTGGATATACACTGCACTAGTGCCGACATTGTGCATGCTCTGTTGCCTGTGTCTATGTGCCTGTGGTTCTGTCAGTGTGATCATGTGATGTATCTGACCCCAGGAATGTGTCAATAAAGTTTCCCCTTCCTGGGACAATGAATTCACGGTGTTCTTATTTCAATTTCCAGGAGTGTATTTTTGAAGTTGGTTTATTCGCTATTTCAGGTAACATTTCACACGTAATTCTAAGAAGTCACGAGTAAATATCAAAACATCAGGTCCCCAGATGTTTTCTTTATCTATGTCCTTTCCACAATTGCAAAGGTAGTCCCAAAAAAAAGCAAAAAAAAAAAAAAAACACCTGAATAACACCACACTGAAGACTAAGACCAGACTGAACACAATCCGACGCAGTTGGAACCAAACAGGCATATAAAGTAAGTTGGGTAATTCTTCCCAGAACATTCTAGTACATATCATGAGTGAAGTTCAGCATATGATAGCTTCTGTTTTCTAGATTACTTAATAAATTTATATTACATTATGTTTTCCGACAATATGTATTTATGCGAAGATTTTGAGTAATCATTTTAAATGACAAAGGTTACAAAATTTGTAAATATAAAAATTAGAAGCTTCCTCTTATGTTGTAATATAGATTACATATCGACAGCAAAATAAATAAAATCATAAATAGAATCATATTTTTTTATCTGCATTTAAAAATAAATGACAGAAATCGGAAAATTAATGTAGAGTTATTTTCAGACTATTTGCTGTTGCTTACTTGCCAACTGATTTTCGCAATGTAATATCGAAGTTTGAAAACGTATTGTTATTTAAATGGAAAATTATATTTACGGTAGGATTATGCCAGACATCCAGGAAAATTAATAAACAATCTAAGCATGGACGTATGAAAAATAATTCACATATGGCCTGAATTTAGGTGGTGTCGTTTAGTTCTTTAACTGGGCAGGCCTTTGGATAGGACTAGATTCATTGTAAGCTGGATGACTTGCTTGGCGTAGCGATTATAAATTATATACACAAGCCTTCCTCGTGCATTAGTCTGTTAGTGGGAACCGTATCAAAATCCCTGTAGTAGTTACTGAGATTAGCTTTGATATACAGGCAGAAGAACATGGTGGAGGACTTTAATTTTGTAATAGAAGCAGAAAACGTAGGGGTGTTAATGTCTCAGGGAGGAAAAGAAAAAGGAAAGAAAGAGTCGAGCTGAGTGACAGTAAGATCGTACTACCGAAACAGAGCTCAAAGCGTGGTATAGTTAAGTGTCTAGGAGAAATGACCCACATCAATAAAGGAAGGGACGAAGCGTTAGAGCAAGATGACATCACGCAATATGGACACAGCACTAAATTTGTTTACAACGAAACATGACTATCCAAAAACGCTAGAAGTAAGCATTCGGCTATCTCGGATAATAGCGCCGCGCGAGGTAGCCGCGCGGTCTCAGGCGTCTTGCACGGTTCGCGATGCTGCCCCCGTCGGAGCTTCGAGTCCTCCCTCGGCCGTGGGTGTGTGTGTTGTCCTTAGCGTAAGTTAGTTTGAGTTAGATTAAGTCGCGTGTAAACCCAGGGGCCGATGACCTCAGCAGCTTGGTCCCATAGGAACTTAACCACAAATTTCCAATTTCCGATAATAGGATCAGTGGAGAAGGCATGACAAGTGTGGTAAACTTCGAATCACTCTGCCGTCAACTGCATTCATTAATTTCTAGGCACTGCTCAAAATAAGAAACAAAATCTACTCTCTTAAAGTTGTCTTAGAATATCTAAGTAATTCACAGACCTTTCGTCGTACGAACCAAAAACACCTCCCCAGGCTCTAGTGTATAACAAATATTCATAATATATTTTTCAGACAAAATTATTTTCCATTTAAATGCAAATCCAGCTTAAGCTTTTCAGCTTCAAAAATATTTATTTGGTGTTGAAAGCTTTGTACATCTGAATGAACAACTGAACCTAATTAGCCGGCCGGGGTGGCCGAGAGGTTCTAGGCTCTACAGTCTGGAACCGCGCGACTGCTACGGTCGCAGGTTCGAATCCTGCCTCGAGCATGGTTGTGTGTGATGTCCTTAGGTTTAAGTAGTTCTAAGTTCTAGGGGACTAATGACCTTAGAAGTTGAGTCGCTTAGTGCTGAGAGCCATTTGAACCTTTTTGAACCTAATAAAAACTGCGCTCAACCATTCTATTCTAATATGCAAAATTACAGTAATTACGGTAATGTTTCGCGCAGAAAATAGGGACAATACGCGATAGTCGCTCTAAGGGATGATGGCCTTTGGCGCTTTACGACTTCTGACCAAATGTTCGACAGCGCGGCCAGTCTTCAGAGGGTTCACACATTATCCCCTGGACTGGCCATTGCATGAAAAGAGAAAAACAATACCATTTCTGTAATCAGCAAACTCATTTTGTAATATTTATTATAATTCGTAAAATGGCTTATACATACACTGGATCCGCGATTACGGGTAGCAAGTGACCCGTCAATTTCGTGACAATACAAGAGCTGGCGCTAAATGCCGTTTTAAGACTTCCAACTTTTGAGGCAAACAATTTTTTCATCTGCTCCGATACCCCTAAGTGCCCTGCAATCGTTTCGAGGCGTGTAACCGGCAAACCGGTGCAGCTCACACACAACCTACTGTACATCCTATAGCGCCGGGTGAGAAGGTGTTATTCTGCTGGGTACCAGGGCATGTGGGAATTTCGGAAAGTGGAAAGGTCGACAAAGCCACGAAGGAGGCCTGCAGGGAACATACCGTTACAGAATGCGCCGTCATTTCGCTCGTGGGTCGAAGTTCCATCTAGTTATGGGAAGAGGAGTGGCTGGCAGTGACGAACAATAGGGAGCGCTCGGTAAAGCCAATGGTCCCGGCGTGGAGATCCTCATGTCGGTCGCTCCGGCGTAAGGAAGTTGCCATGACCCTCCTCCGAAATGGACACCGTCCTCTCACACAAGGCTTTTTGCTCCGGCAAGAGGATCCCCCTATCTCTGATGATTCGTGACAAGCGGGCAAAAGCAAATTAAGGTGAGGATATGACTATAGAGAAGCTCTTAAAATTTTTTGATGTGTCTGGACTCTGGGCCAAGCTTTTAGCCTGGAGATTTTAACGTGTTGCAGACTCGTTGGTTCGCAGCTTCTTCTACAAATGGTTCAAATGGTTCTGAGCACTATGGGACTTAACGTCTGAGGTCATCAGTCACCTAGAACTTAGAACTACTTAAACCTAACTAAGCTAAGGCCATCACACAAGTCCATGCCCGAGGCAGGATTCGAACCTGCGACCGTAGCGGTCGCGCGGTTCCAGACTGAAGCGCCTAGAACCGCTCGGCCACACCGGCCGGCTCTTCTTCCAGCGATCAGTCAGCTGTAGATGTCTGCTGCCTCCTTCTAATGCGTTCCACAGCGTTTTCCCTTTTTTACTTTGTGTTGGTTTTAACATGTGATTTTCGTTGCTTTGTGTGCGAGTATGCGTGGCCAAGTTTTTCACGACTTTCTTTACGTTTTTCTTAGCAGTTCTCATTTTAATCAATTTATGATATTCTTCTACACTCGTCTCATTACATTTTGTTGCGGGCGCTAAAGATCTTACTGTCGCGCGCCCTTCAGACCTTATCATTATCATCATCATCATCATCATCATCATCATCATCTAATTGTGCTGCGTGATTTTTAAATTTTTATTCTTTTAGTTTTTGACGCATGGTAATGTATAATGAACATTTCTCATTATTAAGTTCCTTTAAAATTAACTACCGATCTGAGCCGGTACAGTCGGCACGTGATTATAAATTAATACATATATATAGAAGCCAGTGGAGCCACGATCGACGGTGGCGGTGCCTGGTGGCTGGCTGGGTAATTACCGGGAGAAACCGCTCCCCGCATACATCAGCGGGTAATCCGCGCCGGCCATCTGCGAGCCGCGACGTCCGCTTATTTGGCCGCTGCACGCCGTAAATAAGGCGCTCTGCTCGTGAGGACGGCAGCGGCGGTACCGGAACACCGGCGGTCGGGCGGGATCTCGAGGGACACATTAGCGGTGAACACAAATGGTGATGGTAGGGGAAGATGTTGACGATATGTGATGAATGAAGAAGGCCGTGATAATTACAATAAGCATAATAAGTGAAAATAGTGATGAAAGATGACAAATATGATTGAATATGATATAACCGAACTTAATGATGATGAATAAAGAAGTGATTCTGACTGAAGAATATGACGATGTTGTTGAGTGAAGATACACAATGTGATCAAAAGTATCCGGACACATGGCTGACAATGACTTACAAGTTCGTGGCGCCCTCCATTGCTAATGCTGGAATCAATATGGAGTTTGTCCAACCTTAGCCTTGTTGACAGCTTTGATTATCGCAGGCATACGTTCAATCAGGTGCTGGAAGGTTTCTTGGGGAATGGCAGCCCATTCTTCACGGAGTGCTGCCCTGAGGAGAGGTATCGATGTCGGTCGGTAAGGCCTGGCACGAAGTCGGCGTTCCAAAACCTCTCAAAGGTTTTCTACATGTTTCAGGTCAGGACTCCGCGCAGGCCAGTCCATTACAGGGATGTTTTTGTCGTGTAACCACTCCGCCACAGGCCGTGCATTATGAACAGGTGCTCGATCGTGTGGAAAGAAGCAATCGCCATACCCGAATTGCTCTTCAACAGTGGGAAGCAAGAAGCTGCTTAAAACATTAGTGTAGGCCTGTGCTGCGATAGTGCCACGCAAAACAAAAAGGGGTGCAAGGCCCCCCCCCCCCCCCCCATGAAAAGCACAATAACATCACCGCCTCCTAATTTTACTGTTGGCACTACACCTACACACGCTGTCAGATGACGTTCACCGGGCATTCGCTATACCCACAACCTGCCAACGGATCGCCACACTGTGTACCGTGATTCATCACTCTACACAACGTTTTTCCACAGTTCAGTCGTCCAATGTTTACGGTCCTTACACCAAGCGAGGCGTCGTTTGGCATTTACTGGCGTGATGTTTTGCTTATGAGCAGTCGCTCGACCACGAAATCCAAGTTTTCTCACCTTCCTCCTAACTGTCATGTAGCACTTGCAGTGGATCCTGATGTAGTTTGTAATTCCTGTGTGATGGTCTGGATAGATGTCTGCCTATTACACATTACGACCCTCTTCAACTGTCGGCAGTCTCTGTCAGTCAGCAGACGAGGTTGGCCTGTACGCTTTTGCGCTCTATGTGTCCCTTCACGTTTCCACCTCACTAACACGTTGGAAACAATGGACCGAGGAATGTTTAGGAGTGTGGAAATCTCGAGTACAGACGTATGACACAAGTGACACCCGATCACCTGACCTCGTTCGAAGTCCGTGAGATCTGCGGAGCGCCCCACTCTGCTCTTTCACGATGTCTAATGACTACTGACAAGGGAACCTCCCCATCGCACCCACCTCAGATTTAGTTATAAGTTGGCACAGTGGATAGGCCTTGAAAAACTGAACACAGATCGATCGAGAAAACAGGAAGAAGTCGTGTGGAACTATGAAAAAATAAGCAAAATATACAAACTGAGTAGTTGATGTGCAAGATATTCAACATCAAGGACACTATGAGCTGAGGAGCGCCGTGGTCCCGTGGTTAGCGTGAGCAACTGCGGAACATGAGGTCCCTGGTTAAAATCTTCCCTCGAGTGAAAAATTGAATTTTTTATTTTCAGTTTATGTGACAAACTCTTATGTTTTCATCACTTTTTTGGGAGTGATTATCACATCCGCAAGAAAACCTAAATCGGGCAAGGCAGCAGAATCTTTTTACCCATTCGCCAAGTGTACAAGTTAGGTGGGTCGACAACATATTCCTGTCATGTGACGCACATGCCGTCACCAGTGTCGTATAGAATATATCAGACGTGTTTCCCTGTGGAGGGATCGGTTGACCTATGACCTTGCTATCAAGTGTTTTCGGTTCCCATTGGAGAGGCACGTACTTTCGTCTACTAATCGCACGGTTTTGCGGTGCGGTCACAAAGCACAGACACTAAACTTATTACAGTGAACAGAGACGTCAATAAACGAACGGACAGATCCTAACTTTGCGAAAATAAACAAAGTGAAATTTTCACTCGAAGAAAGACTTGAACCAATGACCTCTCGTTCCGCAGCTGCTCACGCTACTCACGGGACCACAGCGCTCTTGACCTCACATTATCCTTGTTGTTGCATATCTTATGCATGGACTACTCAGTTTGTATATTTTGCTTATTATTTCATAGTTCCACACAACTTCTTCCTGTTTCCTCGATCGATTGTGTTCAGTTTTTCAAGGCCTATCCACTGTACGAACTTATAACTAAATCTGAGGGGGGTGCGATGGGGAGGTTCCCTTGTGAGGTCGCTGACATGGAGTACCTGGCAGTAGGTGGCAGCACAATCCACCTAACATGAAAAACGTATGTTTTTGGGGGTGTCCGAATACTTTTGATCACATTGTGTAGCATAGTGGCATAGCTCCCAGAGCGACATCTCTGTCTACCTTTTAATAGGGACTGCTCGCAGCCAGAAGGCTGGTGTGATGCAAACATGTAATTGTGCCACAGAGATGCACTCGTGTTTCTTACAGCCAAATTAGTGAGTTTGAAAGGTGTGAAATTGTGGTCTTCCGAGTGGCGAAATGGTCCTTTCGGAGTTGGAAATGCTGTGTCAGTTGCGCAACGATGCTGGTATCAGTGGTCACGTGAGCGTCCCCACACCAACAAACGAGTTTCTGGGCGTTCATGCAGTACTGGCGCCCGCCAGGATTGTCGCGCTGTAAGGGCAGCAGCGGGAGATGGTACAGCTACCAAAGCACAGATAAGAGGGCTCGTGAGTCCTGACGTGCCAACTCGAACTGTTGCGAATCGGGTATTAGCAGTGGGACTATGTGCACCCACCTCTCTAGCTCACCTTCCTCTCAACTCACAGCATTGTTTTGCCGTGGTGTTATGGTGTGGTCGTGTTTTTCATGGAGGGCGTTTGCACCCTTGTTGTTTTACGTGGTACTATCACAGCTCAGGCCTACATTGATGTTTTAAGCACCTTCTTGCTTCCCACTGTTGAAGAGCAAATGGTTCAAATGGCTCTGAGCACTATGGGACTTAACATCTGAGGTCATCAGTTCCCTAGAACTTAGAAGTAATTAAACATAACTAACCTAAGGACATCACACACATCCATACCCGAGGCAGGATTCGAACCTGCGACCGTAGCAGTCGCGCGGTTCCGGACTGAAGCACCTAGAACCGCTCGGCTACCGCGGCCGGCTGTTGAAGAGCAATTCGGGGATGGCGATGGCGTCTTTCAACAAGATCGAGCATCTGTTCGTAATGCACGTCCTGTAACGGAGTGGTTACACGACAATAACATCCCTGTAATGGACTGGCCTACACAGAGTCCTGACTTGAATCCTATAGAACACTTTAGGGATGTTTTGGAACGCCGACTTCGTGCCAGGCCTCACCGACCGACTTCGATACCTTTCCTCTGTGTAGAACTCCGTGAGGAATGGGCTGCCATTCCCCAAGAAACCTTCCAGCACCTGACTGAAAGTATGCCTGCGAGAGTGGAAGCTATCATCGAGGCTAATGGTGGGCCAACACCATACTGAATTCCAACATTAGCAATTGAGGGCTCTACGAACTTGTAAGTCATTTTCAGCCAGGTGTCCGGATACTTTTGATCACGTAGTGTACCTGCTGGCGGTCGACGATCAAACCATTACAAGTGCATCTATTATCCCCCATTTGGCATATGTCGTCATCGGAACGATATCGACGTCGTCTTTCCTGATATACTGATTTTTTTCCGGCAGTGTATATTTTGCTATTTGTACAGGGTGAATCACCTGAAACTTGCACCAGAAATTTTTCGGAATTGTAATGTGCTATTGATGTGTGGTTTTCACAGAATGGATTGTTAGCCAATCAACAGATTGTAATAACACTTAGGAAGCGTATTTTTGTACAAACGTACACTTTTAAAATGGAACAATGCCTATCGACATTAACAAACTAAAATTAGGATAAATTAAAATATCAGTGGTGTTAGCTTTAGGATTCTAGTGCGAATCATTTACGAGATATCGTATTTTGAAAAGTCCCCACACTTGTACAGTATCTATGGTAGCACGCACTAAAGTACGTACAATAGTTCTGGAATCTGACCTGCAACGCGACAACTGACGTAACACAGGTTGTGTTCAAGATGACCACCGTCAGTGGCAATATACACGCTTGTAGTCTTGTAGGGAACGACTGCTGCACACGTGTTAGCATATCAGCAGAGATGTCCGAGCAGGCTGCAGTAATACGTTGTTGCATATCGTCGGGTGTAGTTGGTGGGTTCTTGCAAACAGAGTCTTTCAGCTTTCCTCACAGATAATAGTCTACAGGCGTCAAATCCGTGGAACGGGCCGGCCAAGGTACATGTCGTCCGCGTCCAATCCAACCATTTGGAAACAATTCGTGAAGACGTGCTTTAGTTCTTCGCTCACTAAGGGCTGGAAAGCCATCATGTTGGTACCACAGGTTCCTCGTTGTCTGCAGAGAAACGTCTTCTAGCATCCGAGGAAGATGGTCTTTTAGGAGACTGCGATACTTGTGCGCTGCAGCGTTCCGTCTATGAAAAACGGCGCTCTGAGCTGATGGTTCACTATACTAAACCACATGTTTACACTCCATGGACGCCGACGTTCCTGACGAAGCAAACGGGGATTGTGAGCACACCAATACTGCATGTTTCGGCGGTTTACCTGGCCGTGACTGGTAACAGTGGCTTCTTCACTAAACAAGATAGATGAGACATGTGGAGTATCCTATCCCAACGCCCACGTACATAAGATTCCATGCAGTTCTTGATGGAGAGAGATGTTAAAGGGACGGAACCTATGCCGATTGAGAATGCGTAGTACATTTGCCTGACTCGTGCCACGTCCTTGTACGATATCACCGGAGCTAACGTGCGGATCAACTGCACCAGCAGCAAGAACATTAACTTCCTCATATTCTGTCGTCACTTGTTTCCATCTGTTACGTTGTCTAGGTGTTACACTATCACATTTACGTAACTAGTTGAAGAGGTTGATAAATAACTGCCGAGATGGTTGACGCCTGTTGGGATATCTTGCCGCATACACCATTCAAGTACGAACTCCATTCTTCCTGCACTCTCCATGCATCATAAGCACGTCGCCTTTTTCTGCATTGGTAAGTCCCATCTTCCACTCACGACGTACTGCTTGGACTGTCACACACTAACGGACCAGCAAGGCGCAATGCAGTCAAGGGACACACAAGAAAACTGTAAAGAAACGTAACAGCATTGTATCAAGCAACTACGCAGAATGAATGGCACAATCAGTGTGGAAACTTCTCAAAATACGATATCTCGCTAGCGAAACGCACTAGAATCCTACAACAAACACCACTGACATTCTAATTTACCGTACTTTTAGTCTGTTCTATTTAAAAATGTGTATGTTTTCACTAAAAGTACACTTTGTAACTGTTATTACAATCCGTTGATTGGCTAACAATACGAGCCCCAGATTACCAATCCATTCTGTGAAAACCGCACATCAATAGCACATTCCATTTCGCAATATTTACGGTGCAAATTTTCGGAGATCCACGACTACAGAAAAATCTGTTGCTTTCAGGACTTGTAAAAAAGACGCTCAACCAAAATAAGTATGTCGTTGTTGTTGTTGCGGTCTTCAGTCCAGAGACTGGTTTGATGCAGCTCTCCATGCTACTCTATCCTGTGCAAGCTTC
Organism: Schistocerca cancellata; assembly: GCF_023864275.1. NCBI lineage: Eukaryota > Metazoa > Arthropoda > Insecta > Orthoptera > Acrididae > Schistocerca > Schistocerca cancellata. The sequence continues at coordinate 82,855,732 of NC_064634.1, read as the reverse complement.
CTCATCTCCCAGTACCTACTGCAACCTACATCCTTCTGAATCTGTTTAGTGTATTCATCTCTTGGTCATCCTCTACGATTTTTACCCTCCACGCTGCCCTCCAATACCAAATTGGTGATCCCTCGATGCCTCAGAATATGCCCTACCAACCGATCCCTTCTTCTAGTCAAGTTGTGCCACAAATTTCTCTTCTCTCCAATACTATTCAATACCTCCTCATTAGTTATGTGATCTACCCATGTAATCTTCAGCATTCTTCTGTAGCACGACATTTCGAAAGCTTCGATTCTCTTCTTATCTAAACTATTTATCGTTCACGTTTCACTTCCATACATGGCTACTCTCCATTCAAATACCGTCAGAAACGGCTTCCTGAATTTCTCTTCTGCAGAAACGCTTTCCTTGCCATTGCCAGTCTACATTTAATATCTCCTCTACTTCGACCATCATCAATTATTTTGCCCCCCAAATAGCAAAACTTATTTACTACTTTAAGTGTCTCATTTCCTCATCTAATTCCCGCAGCATCACCCGATTTAATTCGACTACATTCCATTATCCTCGTTTTGCTTTTGTTGATGGTCTTATTATATCTGCCTTTCGAGACACTGTCCAATCCGTTCAACTGCTCTTCTAGGACCTTTGCTACCTCTGACAGAATTACAATGTCATCGGCAAACCTCAAAATATTTATTTGTTCACCAAGGATTTTAATTCCTGCTCCAAATTTTTCTTTTGTTTCCTTTACTGCTTGCTCAATATACGGATTGAATAACATCGGGGATAGGCTACAACCATGTCTCACTCCTTTCCCAACTACTGCTTCCCTTCCATGCCCCTCGACTCTTATAACTGCCTTCTGATTTCTGTGCAAATTGTAAATAGCCTTTCGCTCCCTGTATTTTACCCCTGCCACCTTCAGAATTTGAAAGAGAGTGTATTGCACGCCAAATATATAAAGCAAAATTGCTTTTAGTATGTAAAAAGCGAAATGTAGAAACGTATTATGTATTCTGTTTTTACAGAATGACCACTTACGATGCTCTGTAAATAAAAATGAAACGCTTTTTGTGTAAAACGCTCTTAAACAGCAGTACGTTTAAGATGAAAAATGAAGGAAATTATTATCGAGGAAACAAATGTGCGTTACAGTGAAATTGTTAACTGAAGTAACTGCGAGTTCTCAATAACAGGGACGAAAACTGAGACTACCAGCAATCGGTAATGTAACATAACAGTGAGAGAAAGAGGATAGATTTCGCAATCGGAATGTGATAGCCCGTTGATGATGTGACTTTCCTGTTTCCACGCGCCGACCAGACCAGTTATTTAATCGCCGTGTGTGGACGCTATCCAGAAATCGCTTTCTCCCCTCGCACGAGTGGTCCCAGGATCCAGGGACGGAAGAGGCGCGTGCTTTGAATACCGGAGCCCTTGGCCAAAAGTTTCACTAGCGCACTGGGCCAAACTGGCAAGCTCCGGAAGCAAAACACTACACCCTCGCTGGAGAAAGGACAGCGCACGAGTCTTACGCAACAACACAAGCATATCTTTTGTTTTCTCTTTGGATTCAGGTTAACGAATTTGCTGTTAAACTGTCATGCCGACATCCTTTGACATTGTTTGGGTGTGGCCTCCGTGCTTATTCTACACCGATAATTTTGCCTCTTGATACATCCAACGCCCAGTTAACTGGATAATATGTTTTACGCATACGCACAGATGTGAAAATTACCGAACTATCAGTTTAATAAGCGACGTCTGCAAAATACTGACACGAATTCTTTACAGACGATTGGGAAAACTGGTAGAAGCCGACCTCGGGGAAGATCATTTTGGATTCCATGGAAATGTTGGAACACGTGAGGCAATACTGACCCTACGACTTATCTTAGAGAATAGCTTAAGGAAAGACAAACCTACGTTTCTAGCATTTGTAGACTTAGAGAAAGCTATTGACAATGTTGATTGGAATACTCTCTTTCAAATTCTGAAGGTGGCAGCGGTAAAATACAGGGAGCGAAAGGCTATTTACAATTTGTACAGAAACCAGATGGCAGTGAAAGAGTCGAGGGGCATGAAAGGGAAGCAGATGACATTGTAATTCTGTCAGAGACAGCAAAGGACCTGGAAGAGCAGCTGAACGGAATGGACAGTATCTTGAAAGGAGGATATAAGATGAACATCAACAAAAGCAAAACGAGGATAATGGAATGTAGTCGAATTAAATCGGGTGATGCTGAGAGAATTAGATTAGGAAATGAGACGCTTAAAGTAATAAATGAGTTTTGCTATTTGGGGAGCAAAATAACTGATGATGGTCGTAGTAGAGAGGATATAAAATGTAGACTGGCAGTGGCAAGGAAAGCGTTTCTGAAGAAGAGAAATTTGTTAACATCGAGTATAGATTTAAGTGTCAGGAAGCCGTTTCTGAAAGTATTTGTATGGAGTGTAGCCACGTATGGAAGTCAAACGTGAACGATAAGAGAATAGTAGCTTTCGAAATGTGGTGCTACAGAAGAATGCTGAAGATTTGATGGGTAGACCACATAACTAATGAGGAGGTATTGAATAGAATTGGGGAGAAGAGAAATCTGTGGCACAACTTGACGAGAAGAAGGGATCGGTTGGTAGGACATATTCTGAGGCATCAAGGGATCACCAATTTAGAATTGGAGGGCATAGTGGAAGGTAAAAATCATAGAGGGAGACCAAGAGATGAATACACTAAACCGATTCAGAAGGATGTGGGTTGCAGTAGGTACTGGGAGATGAAGAAGCTTGCACAAGAAAGAGTAGCATGGAGAGCTGCATCAACCAGTCTCTGGACTAAAGATCACAACAACAACAACAACATGTGAAAAAAGTGACCTGTGGAGCACACACCTTATTATCGTAGCAGATAATAATAAAAGAAGTTGAAAACGAGCACCACCTATCTTAACGAATCCTTGAACATGTCGGATAATGGTGTGTCGCACCTTTTCATAAAAAGCATACTGGTGCAGTTAAGTAGTTTGTTTTATTCCAGTCTATGATCAAAAAAATCAGACTGATGGCAAATAGTTTTGCAGGCTACTTCGAAGAGTTCTTCAAGTATTTCGTCACTGTCAGTCAGACTTGCTTCTGGACTTTAAACAACCGCAAGGTAGAAATCTGTAAGGTTGCGGTCTCTCGATGTTACAAGCCTTGCAACTGGTTCGAGTCTATCTAGGCACCTGCGACGTTAAACGTCAGTCAGTACAGTTGGAGCACTGCAGCTGAAATGAGCCAAAATATCAGCTTACGGCATTTACAGGTTGTGCGCCCGTACAGCAAACTGAACGTAATTCTGATCCAGGGTAGAGCGGAACTGACAGACATCATGTTACGGGGATGACTGACGCCAATGCTTCGGTCAAGAAGTCACACGATTCCATCTCGAACTGACCCTATAACACAATCATCGTCCCGATGATTAAACTATCTCTGATTTCACTTCCTCCGGATAGAAATAACAGCCCCGGGGTAAAGCCAAAGAAATACATCATTTCCACCATGATGTTAGTTTAAACGAGTAGTTTACTACAGTCTACCGGCCAGTATCTGTCATGCGTCCATTTTCAAGTTTACACACAATTTAAAACTTTCCCGCGTATCTCGTACTTTGGAATTCTCATGGCTGGACTACACAATTTTTCACCATCCCCCTTTTCTTTGGTCTGCCTATCTTCCTTTTTTGTCTTACACTTTAGCAGTGACTTTGCTGTTCTGATGTCCTGCATAGTTTCTGACATGCTCTTCCTACTTGCTCTAGTACTTCTCTATTTTTTCATTCAGCTTTAAATTGTTTACTCCTTTCCTGATATCGTCATTTCTCTTCGTATCCAGTAATTTGTAGCCAGTTACTGTAATTTAATCTCCTCCGATTTCATCATTTTTTTCTGTCACTTATTAAGTATCCAACTTGAACATTCCTATAACAACGTTAATACTGCTGTTACTTTACACAGTTTAAGCAATGCATTTCTTCTGATGCTTTTACTAAAATGTTATACAGGAAATGGTGTAGCGCCATTTGTTGTAAATAATATCACACACAACGTAAAGGAATTAGTTAACTTGCTGTTTGCTTCGTCCCTGATGTCTATTTTTCTCCTAACTGATTCACGTCCTTTAAATGCATCACTTCTATTTTTGCACTCACTCCACCCGCAGATAAAGTACATACGTTTTTCAGCACAGTCCTATTAAGTGTATCTGTTGTATATAAGTGGCAGGATAAACGTTTCCCAAGTTTATATCTTACTTATGTAGGTGCGAACAACCTGTCCTCATTCTTACGTGTATTTCCAATTCACCCTTCATAGAGCATATTTTCGTCTCCTGATCTTTCTGTGTCTTGTGCCTGCAGCAAAAAACTCACCCATCACCCACACACAGCCACACAGCCACACACACGCGCACACACACGCACGGACGCACACACACACACACACACACACACACATACACACACGCACACACACACACACACACACACACACACACACACACACACAGTAGATATATTTAGTATTTACTGTTAGTCCTATTTGAGTTGCAGATACCAGGGCCGTTAGAAATCTTCTAGGATAGATGTCACGAGTGTTTTGTAAGCAATCTTCTTCGTGGACTGATAGCACTTTTCCAGTGTACTGTCAATGAACCGTAGTTTCCCATTTGTTTTTTACCTGTGGAAAATGTTTAGTTCTGCACTGATTTTACATTAACAACCTTCTAATGGTTTTGAGTCCGGTAGTGAATTTTCTGCTCATATTCATCGCTATGGTCGTAGGGTTTATGCTGTGGCTCCTCGTATACGCACATTGTGTGAAGGTATAATGGGTTTACTGGTCTCCTGGGAACTGCACTGCAAACTAAACGAAACATCCGATACTTTGCTTTGTACAGTATCACTGCGGTAAAGTATCTCACTACAACTGAAATACAAGGCTCTTACACAAATTGTATTAGTGTTTATGAAACTGACACTCCCTTGTCTCATGGACAAATCGCTCCTAGTTTAAGTCTGTAATGGTTACTACGACAGATGACGCAGCGGTTGCCACGTGGTCTCTCATTCGGTACAAGCGTGATTCAGGCAATCCCAGTTTAAATTCCGTGGAATTCCTAAATTCGAAGATTTATTTTGAATAATGGAACATAGAATGTTGCAGTGGATGATGAATTCTAGCAGTAGCGAAAGCAACCTCAGGTGTCCCCTAAGGAAGCGTTGGAGGACGGCAAATGTTCTTAATATACAGAAGAACTAAAGCAGTCAGAAAAAGGCCTCGGAAGACCGTGTCATCCTCAGACGGTAGGCATCACTGGATACGGATATGGAGGGGCATGTGGTCAGCACACCGCACTCGCGGCCGTTGCCAGTTCTCGTGACCACTGCCGCTATTGCTCAGTAGGTAGCTCCTCAACTGACCTCACAAGGCTGAGTGCACCCTGATTGCCAACAGCACTCGGCAGACCGCGAGGCGTAGCGCCGTATACCGATCCTGCCTTGGAGGCGGTTAAGTGGGAGATGTGTCTCAGAGCTGGATAGTGACAGATGGTGACGCGAGGCTGGACGCGCACGTAGTTTATGTATCAGCCGATAGAGGACAGTATTGGATAGGAGGACTGTGATTTTAGTTTCGATTGTGCCCACTAGAGTGCACTAAAGTAATAGAATGTTTTTCATAAACTGTTCCAGTATTTTCATAAAGTGTTATTATGTCTTTTTGTGTATGTAAAATGTTATAAATGTGTTTTAGCAGTAAGAATGATGCCTGAGTGTTGTTTAAGGTTGATATGAAGATAATTGTTTAACGAGTTATGTAGTCGGATTTAGTGTGGGAACATTTCGAAGGAGTATGGATGCGGACAAAGGGGATTTTGTAGAATAGATTTGTAAAGTAAGTTTATCGTAAAGCGAAAGTTAATTCAGGTATAAATAACAATAGTAAATAACTTTATGCATAAACAAATCTTCAGCATATTTGATAATTACGTCGGTAAAAAGTGCAGTCGTTAGGTTTACTATTTTGGGATTGGTTATTGATGAAAAGCGCGGACTGACGCGGGAGAATGTTATTTTGCTATTGGCTGTTGGGTAAATTGACCAATGGTAAAGCAATATTCTTCGCGCGCCTTTCTCTGCTGGTAGAGAAGACTTAGGGTATTTTAGAGAGGAGTCGGAGCCTAGACATGAAACAGTTCGGACGTGTGTAGTAGTAATTCCGATGGAAATGATAAATTGCCGGATCTAGCAGTGTTTCATACATCGAAAGTGTTGTAAAGTGACGGCAAATTATTCCGATGTGTCTGTAGAAATTTCGGAATTTTTAAGTGAATTTTGTAACGAGAAAAGACATAAATTCCGCGTGGCGTATTGAGCAGGTCGGTGGCTAAAAACTGTGACTGTATTAGGTACCGACAGACTTAATATTTGTCGAGCATTCTCAATCAAAAACAATCCTTATATTTGTAGCTATTACGTTTTCAGGGAAATGCAACACCATAAACTTGCTAACGTGAGTGAAAGGGATTGTGAGTGACTGTGTTAAGACTAGCACGGGATTGGCAGTGATACTTGTTCACCTAAGTTTCAGGATATAGTAATTAAGGACGAAATTTCCGAGGTTTCATTTCGTGTGAAAACTTTCTCCCGGAACGTAGATTAGTGACTTTAATTGCAGCCTGGTTCACGTCGAAGTACAGTAGGTTTTGCTTGGATTCCCTACTGATGATCTTCTGAGACAATGTTCACAGGTACGTGCAGGTTCGTCGTATGGGACGGAAAGAACCGCGTCGCCGCAACCGGACGGTCACCCATGCAAATGCTAGTCAACCCTAAAAGCCCTTAACTTCAGTGATCTGACGGGAACCGGTGTTACCGGTGCTGCAAGGCCGTTGGCAAAATACCTAAAAGGCTTACCAAAATTGAGAAATACTCGCAGGTTGTTCACTGGCAGTGCCCTTATCCTCAGGATTATATAGTCGCATCGCTGTCGTAAATTCAGATCTCTCATAACGTAACTGTTATTTCAAGAAAACAATCAATTTCAGTAACACCCGTAGGTCGTATTACGGATATATTATGACGAAACAAAAAATCGTCAGTGCTTTGGCACGTAAGGAACAGAAATCCAAAAATTATAGTAAAAAGGATCTTATGAAACTATAAACAAGAATAACAGTGTTTGGTAACACATTTGGGAAACACAGCGCTATAAATCTAATTTCAATAACATATCAGTCTTTAGCGAAAAAAAGACGTATTCACGGTAACCGCTTTCAGTCTAGGAAGGCATCTTCAGATCAAAGGGAATCACTGAAATTTAACGTAAGCTTCTAAGAGGGAAATCAGGAATTTTATGACTTGTCTATATACAGAAACGTTACAGGATTATGAAAATAGAGTACATAGTGTTTATACCTATCGGTGACGCACGTAGACGCTGAGCGGAGCTGTATTGCATGTCGCAAGACGCAGTCGTCAGCGCCGGCCGCTGTGGCCGAGCGGTTCTAGGCGCTTCAGTTCGGAACCGCACTGCTCCTACGGTCGTAGGTTCGAATCCTGCCTCGGGAATGTATGTGTGTGATGTCATTAGGTTAGTTAGGGTTAACTAGTTCTAAGTCTAGGGGACTGATGACCTCAGACGTTAAGTCCCATAGTGCTTAGAGCCATTACAACCATTTCTTTTTCGCAGTCGTCACCACCTGAGTAGCGAGTGAGTATTACGAGTCATTAACGCGAAGCTTCGCGCATTGTCTAAGGCGTGATCGCAGAAAGAAATGAAAATACCATTGTGCAGTATATAAAAACATCGGAAATATAAGTAAGTAAAACAATACAATAGTTGAAACTTCCTGGCAGATTAAAACTGTGTGCCGGACCGAGACTCGAACTCGGGACCTTTGCCTTCACCGGACAAGTGCTTCACGAACTGAGCTACCCAAGCACCACTCACGTCCCGTCCTCACAGCTTTACTTCCGCCAATATCTCGTCTTCTACCTTCCAAACTTTACAGAAGCTCTCCTGCGAACCTTGCAGAACTATCACTCCTGAAAGAAAGGATATTGCGGAGAGCTGCAAGGTTCGCAGGAGAGCTTCTGTTAAGTTTGGAAGGTAGAAGACGGGGTACTGGCAGAACTAAACCTGTGAGGACGGGGCGTGAGTCGTGCTTGGGTAGCTCAGTTGGTAGAGCACTTGCCCGCGAAAGGCAAAGGTCCCGAGTTCGAGTCTCGGTACGGCACACAGTTTTAATCTGCCAGGAAGTTTCATATCAGCGCACACTCCGCTACAGAGTGAAAGTCTCATTCTAAATACAATAGTTATTGTCAGATGTATTTAAAACTATTTATAATAATTAAAAAGCAAAAGAAAAAGAAAAAAACCCAAAAAACCAGTGAAATCTAGAAAAACTGTCATCTATTGCACATACGAACATAGAAATCTCGCCAAAGATTTCGCGAGGCGTTCAATAAGTTCAAAAATGGTTTAAATGGCTCTAAGCACTATGGGACTTAACATCTGAGGTCATCTGTCCAGACAGAACTACTTAAACCTAACTAACCTAAGAACATCACACACATCCATTCCGAGGCAGGATTCGAACCTGCGATCGTAACGGTCGCTCGGTTCCGGACTGAAGCGCCTAGAACCGGTCGGCCATAGCGGCCGGCGTTCAGTAAGTATTACAACATTTTTTTTCTCAGTTAATTTCAATTGAAAAGTTGCGGAATTTGTTGGGCGACGTAGTAAAACATTCCCTCTTCAGTCCCTATAGTTTCATGAAGTTCCGACAGGTGGCGGCGCTGTAAATAGTTTCTGCAATGGAGGTGCGTTTCAAGGAGAGAGCTGTCACTTAGTTTCTATTGGCGTAAAACCGGGGCATCGCAGATATTCAAAGGCGCTTGCAGAATGCCTACGGATATCTTGCAGTGAACAAAAGCACGGTGAGTCATTAGACGAGGAATCTGTCATCATTACAACAATGTCGCGCAATCCTGTCCGATCACCCTCGTGCAGGCCGGCTGAACACATCTCTGACTCCCGCATTGTTGAAACGTGCGGACAGTCTCATTCCACCTGACTGACGGATCACAATCATACACCTCGCTGCTCAACTGGATGCGTCTGTTGGTAGTGTTGAGACACTTGCTCACCAGTTGGGGTAGTCAAAGGTGTGTGAGCACAGGTTTCCTCGTCGCCTAGCAGAAGACTAGGGAGAGCTTATCGTTACGAGACTGATCGCGAGAATTGTTTGCAGAACATCGTCACAGCCGATGGGTTCATGACTTCGAGCTGAAAACAAAACGGGAATCCATGGAGTGATGACACACCACTAATTCTCCGAAGAAAGAGTTCAAAGCTGTACCCTCAGCCAGTAAAGTCACAGGGATGGCCTTCTAGCACTCTGAAGGGCTGTTCTGTTTGATGTCCTCCCTCTTCTTGCAACGATTAGCTCTGAAATATATTACACTACCCCCAGGAAATTGAAGAAATGACTTAAGTGTGTTTGTGGCCACAAAAATTCAAAAGAACTTTCCCTTCTCCGTGACAATGAAGGGCTTCACGAAAGTCTGTGCACCCTGAGCTCACCGCTGGCTGTTCTTCAAAAAACTGGTTCAAATGGCTCTGAGCACTATGGTACTTAACTTCTGAGGTCATCAGTCCCCTAGATCTTAGAAGTAGTTAAACCTAACTAACCTAAGGACATCACACACATCCATGCCCGATGCAGGATTCGAACCTGCGGCCGTAGCGGTCGATCGGTTACAGACTGAAGCGCCTAGAACCGCTCGGCCACTCCGGCCGGCGGCTGTTCTTCCTCATACAGCCTACAGCCCGGATCTCGCAACTTCCGACTTCCATCTGTTTGGCCGAATAAAGGACGCACTCCAATTGGAAGCAGTAAATCGATGATGGGGAGGTTATCGATGCAGCAGGACTTTGGTTCCGACGTCCACCAGTAGAGTGGTATCATGCGGACATAGAGGCCTTCCCAGTAAGGTGGCATAAGGCCGTCGCATTGAACGGAGTTTATGTTGAAAATATGTTTTTGTATCGAAGAGAGGGAGGAAGAATATGGTGTATTGGAATCGTGAACAAAACGAACCTGCATTCAGAAAAAAAAGTGTTGCATTACTAGTTGAGCGCCACTTGTAATATGTGGAAAAACACCGATATGAACGTACATCGAAAATGATTCCGCCAGTTGACGTAGAAAAGAACGGTCCAGCGATGATATTTGTATGCGTCGAGGTAGATGTCCATTCAAAGATATATCGCCACAGAACGCCGCCAGTTACCGTGAAGATGAAGACATCGAAGCTTGTTGACACAGCGAAACACAATAGCACGATATGTGGTTGGCTATATGCCGCTCAGATGTTGTAAAAATCGGTTCTAGGCGCTTCAGTCTGGAACCGCGCGACCGCTACGGTCGCAGGTTCGAATCCTGCCTCGGGCATGGATGTGCGAGATATCCTTAGGTTAGTTTGGTTTAAGTAGTTCTAAATTCTAGGGGACTGATGACCTCAGATGTTAAATCCCATAGTGCTCAGAGCCATCTGAACCATCTGTTGTAAAAATATTTACACATATTAGCGCAGACCCATGATGTAAAAGAAAAGAAAAATAACATCTAAAAATGTACGGACTGACATTAATTGAAATTTCTCATGCTGAGAAATTAGAAGGAGCGATCTGATTTATTCGGTAAAAGACTTTCTATAGCCAAGATGGCGTGAACAGTTATTTAGTTTCGACAGGCTTTGCTATCATCTTCTGGTCTTCAAACATTTTTGTTACAAAAAGTGTTCATTGTGAGTTGGAACCTCATGCCACTAATGTGAGAACTTGGCACGAGATTCCAGCTCCCAGTGAATACTTTTAGTAACAAATATTTTTGAAGATCAGAAAATGATAGCAAAACTTGTCGAGGCCGGCTGTAGTTTCGTAGTTGACAAAAGTAACAGTACATAACGTGATGTTTTTCGATCTAGACCGATTATTTCATTTCAGTCACAACATCAATGTAAAGTCAATGTATAATAAACTATGTTTTATATTTTCATAGTTAAAAAAAACTCTGAATTGTCGTTGAAACTAGTTTGCATTAATGGCGGACCATAAATAACATTATTCTCTTCAGCAGGCGGTAGGGTAAATCATCTCTACGGCCCGGATACACACACAACTGCTGTTCCAACAGTTTCTAGTGTGAAATACGGTACGTCAAGACGGCTGTTAAAGTCGCGAGAGCACGCGGGCGGCGTACAGTAGCAACTGTTTTCCCGCCGTGGGCGGCTCTGAGCTTCCTCATTCGGCACGCGTCCCTCGTGCCCGTCTCTCCGGGTGGAAAGCATACCGAGAGTTGTCTCTTTCTCTCGCTTTCCTCCCCCGCCACCGACGCAACCTTACCCTACTTCGCAGGTGAAACGTCCTCTTTATTAGTAAGTAACCGACTCAAAGAGGTGCGGACAAATCCGAACGGCGTTTCGCAGCTGTTCTGCGGCTGTATTAATGGGGTACAGGAGACGTCGCTGAGTCAGGATGAACCCTGAGTAGTCGGATGGATGCCGCCAGCGGCTAGAAATCCGGCTTTCACTTCCGAACAACGGACACTTAGAGCGCGTAATTAAATGAAGGTCCCTGCACTGCGATGGTCCCTGTTCGAAGTAGCAGAGACGGGAGCGGCGAACGTACAGCGCCCCCCGGCGGCCGACAGTTCAGGCGCTCGTCAGCTACAATACTCGAAAGTGTAGTGGAGCGGAGGCACAGGAGTAGAGAGACCAGTCTCACTATAAAAACCATCTGTCACTAGGGTCCAGGGGCATATTCTAACAAGGGGAGGCCACAACGCTGGGATCACAGAGTTACTTCAAACTTTGTACACTTTTAGTCGGCCATTAAAACAACATAACGTGCAAATGGCAAGGTGGACTACTCTACCAGTTCCGAGAAAATCGGAACAGAAGTTGTGCGGCTTATGTATCTGTGCGTAGAAGCCAAACCTTAGAGTTCGTAGTCGTTAACTGGTTAGCGTTCGAGCTTCGTAAGACGGATGTGTATGAGGCGACAGTTCGACTACCGCTGGAACTTAATTTTCGAAGTACGAGTGTAAATTCTGTGATATTTAAAAACATTTATGCCTGCGCTATTCGTTCTTGCTGCATTAGCAAGCGGATATGCAGGTGAACTGCCAAATGGAGCCTGCCTCTGTGTTTGCAGCTCGAAGTGTAAATGTGCAAAGCAGTTTCGGGTATGTACGAGGTGCATTCAAGTTCTAAGGCCTCCGATTTTTTTTCTAATTAACTACTCACCCGAAATCGATAAAACTGGCGTTACTTCTCGACGTAATCGCCCTGCAGACGTACACATTTTTCACAACGCTGACGCCATGATTCCATGGCAGCGGCGAAAGCTTCGTTAGGAGTCTGTTTTGACCACTGGAAAATCGCTGAGGCAATAGCATCACGGCTGGTGAATGTGCGGCCACGGAGAGTGTCTTTCATTGTTGGAAAAAGCCAAAAGTCACTACGAGCCAGGTCAGGTGAGTAGGGAGCATGAGGAATCACTTCAAAGTTGTTATCACGAAGAAACTCTTCGTAACGTTAGCTCGATGTGCGGGTGCGTTGTCTTGGTGAAACAGCACACGCGCAGCCCTTCCCGGACGTTTTTGTTGCAGTGCAGGAAGGAATTTGTTCTTCAAAACATTTTCGTAGGATGCACCTGTTACCGTAGTGCCCTTTGGAACGCAATGGGTAAGGATTACGCCCTCGCTGTCCCAGAACATGGACACCACCATTTTTTCAGCACTGGCGGTAACCCGAAATTTTTTTGGTGGCGGTGAATCTGTGTGCTTCCATTGAGCTGACTGGCGGTTTGTTTCTGGATTGAAAAATGGCATCCACGTCTCATCCATTGTCACAACCGACGAAAAGGAAGTCCCATTCATGCTGTCGTTGCGCGTCAACATTGCTTGGCAACATGCCACACGGGCAGCCATGTGGTCGTCCGTCAGCATTCGTGGCACCCACCTGGATGACACTTTTCGCATTTTCAGGTCGTCATGCAGGATTGTGTGCACAGAACCCACAGAAATGCCAACTCTGGAGGCGATCTGTTCAACAGTCATTCGGCGATCCCCCAAAACAATTCTCTCCACTTTCTCGATCATGTCGTCAGACCGGCTTGTGTGAGGCCGAGGTTGTTTCGGTTTGTTGTCACACGATGTTCTGCCTCCATTAAACTGTTGCACCCACGAACGCACTTTCGACACATCCATAACTCCATCACCACATGTCTCCTTCAACTGTCGATGAATTTCAATTGGTTTCACACCACGCAAATTCAGAAAACGAATGATTGCACGCTGTTCAAGTAAGGAAAACGTCGCCATTTTAAGTATTTAAAACCGTTCTCATTCTTGCCGCTGGCGGTAAAATTCCATCTGCCGTACGGTGCTGTCATCTCTGGGACGTATTGACAATGAATACGGCCTCATTTTAAAACAATGCGCATGTTTCTATCTCTTTCTAGTCCGGAGAAAAAAAATCGGAGGCCTTAGAACGTGATGCACTTCGTATCTTACTAGACTGCATGTATAAGAGATTTCGCAAATCACAAGTGTACATTTTCAGGAAAACTCTATGCGTTTCTTCGTTTACTTGCCGATAGTTGTAAAGATGTTTGTTCTAATACTTTAATTAAATATAGTATGTAGTCAAATGACAAGAAATACCATGATAAAATAATGGTTCAAATGGCTCTGAGGTCATCAGTCCCCTAGAACTTAGAACTACTTAAACGTAACTAACCTAAGGACATCACACACATCCATGCCCGAGGCAGGATTCGAACCTGCGACCGTAGCAGTCACGCGGTTCCGGGCTGAAGCGCCTAGAACCGCTCGGCCACCGCGGCCGGCTGAGAGACGCAGCATCTCCGAGGTTGCGATGAAATGGGAATTTTTCCATACGATCATTTCACGAGTGTACCGTGAATATCAGGAATCCGGTAAAACATCGCTGCCGCCTAAAAAGGTCCTGCAACAACGGGACCAACGTAGACTGAAGAGAATCGTTCAATGTTACAGAAGTGCAACCCTTCCGTCGGCCGCTGTGGCCGAGCGGTTCTAGGCGCTTCAGTCTGGAACCGCGCTGCTGCTGCGGTCACAGGTTCGAATCCTGCCTCGGGCATGGATGTGTGTGATGTCCTTAGTTAGTTTTAAGTAGTTCTAAGTCTAGGGGACCCCATAGTGCTTGGAGCAATTTGAACCATTTTTGCAACCCTTCCGCAAATTTGACGCAGATCTCAACGCTGGGCCATCAACAAGTGTCAGACGACGGTTCAATCCCGCGTCCGGCCATCCTGATTTAGGTTTTCCGTGATTTCCCTAAATCACTCCAGGCAAATGCCGGGATGGTTCCTCTGAAAGGGCACGGTCGACTTCCTTCCCCATCCTTCCTTAATCCGATGAGACCGATGACCACGCTGTCTGGTCTCCTTCCCCAAACAACCAACCAACCAACAAGTGTCAGCGTGCAAACCATTCAACGAAACACCAACGATATGGCATTTCGGAGCCGAAGGCCCACTCGTGTACCCTTGATGACTGCGCTACACAAAGGTTTACGCCTTGCCTGGATCCGTCAACGCCGACAATGGGCTGTTGACGACTCGATGCATGTTGTATGGTTGGACGAGTCTCTTTTCAAATTGTATCGAGCGGATGGACTTTACGGGCATGGAGACAACCTCATGAATCCATGGACCCTGCATCTCAGCAGTGGACTGTTCAAGCTGGTGCAGGCTCTGTAATAGTGTGAGGCGCGTGCAGTTGGACTGATAAGGGACCCCTGATACGTCTTGATACGACTCTGTGACACGTACGTAAGCATTCTGTCTCGTCACCTGCATCCACTCATGTCCATTGTACATTCCGATGGACTTGGGCAAGTACAGCAGGGCAATGCGACACCCCACACGTCCAGAATTGCTACAGGCTGGCCTCCAGGAACACTTTTCTGAGTTTAAACACTTCCGCTGGACATCAGACTCCCCAGACACGAACATTATTGAGCTTATCTGGGTGCCGTGCGACGCGCTGTTCAGAAGAGATCTCCATCCTCTCCTAGTCTTACTGGTCAATGGACAGCCCTGCATGATTAATGGTGTCAATTCCCTCCAGCACTACTTCACACATTAGTCGAGTCCATGCCATGTCGTGTTGCGCCACTTCTGCGTGCTCGCGGGGGC
The DNA here is from genome assembly GCF_023864275.1 of Schistocerca cancellata. Taxonomy (NCBI): domain Eukaryota; kingdom Metazoa; phylum Arthropoda; class Insecta; order Orthoptera; family Acrididae; genus Schistocerca; species Schistocerca cancellata. The sequence continues at coordinate 82,840,448 of NC_064634.1, read as the reverse complement.
CCTGCACGATATTAGGCAAATGTACCAGTTTCTTTGGCTCTTCTGTGTATACATGCGTAAAACTACTTACAAGGGAACCTCCCCATCGCAACCCCCTCAGATTTAGTTATAAGTTTGTACAGTGGATAGGCCTTGAAAACTGAACACAGATCGATCGAGAAAACAGGAAGAAGTTGTGTGGAACTATGAAAAAAATAAGCAAAATATACAAACCGAGTAGTGCATGTGAAGATATGCAACATCAAGGATAACCTGAGCTTAGGAGCGCCGTGGTCCCGTGGTTAGCGTGAGCAGCTGCGAAACGGGAGGTCCTTGGTTCAAGTCTTCCTTCGAGCGTAATACTTTATTCTTTATTTTCAGACAATTATCAAAGTTCAGGCACACACATAATCAACTTCGCTCTCCAAATTCCAGGACATGTTCAGATTTGCTTGGACATATGCAGGATTTGACGGTCTACACACGGAAAAATTTGAAAACGTTAAAAACATATGTTTTGACAGAGCACAGGGAAAAGTGTGCGGTTGAAACTGTTGGATTCGTTTGTTGCAGTTTATGTGACAAACTCTTACGTTTTCATCACTTTTTGGGAGTAATTCTCACATCCACAAGAAAACCTAAATCGGGCAATGTAGAAGAATCTCTTTACCCATTCGGCAAGTGTACAAGTTAGGTGGGTCGTCAACATATTCCTGCCATATGACGCACATGCCCTCACCAGTGTCGTATAGAATATATCAGACGTGTTTTCCTGTGGAGGAATCGGCTGACCTATAACCTTGCGATCAAATGTTTTCGGTTTCCACTGGAGAGGCACGTCCTTTCGTCTACTAATCGCACAGTTTTGCGGTGCGGTCGCAAAACACAGACACTAAACTTATTACAGTGAACAGAGACGTCAATGAACGAATGGACAGATCATAACTTTGCGAAAATAAAGAAAAACTTTTCACTTGAGGGGAGACTAGAACCAAGGACCTCTCGTTCCGCAGCTGCTCACGCTAACCACAGGACCATGGCGCTCCTGACTTCATATTATCCTTGATGTTGCCTATCTTCGCATGGACTACTCAGTTTGTATATTTTGCTTATTTTTTCATAGTTCCACACAACTTCTTCCTGTTTTCTCGATTGATCTGTGTTCAGTTTTTCAAGGCCTATCCAATGTGCCAACTTATAACTAAATCTGAGGGGGGTGCAATGGGGAGGTTCCCTTGTTAGATGTACTCCGGGAAAGTATACGCTGAGGAAGTACCTTCGGCAAGGAGCAATAAATACAGTATGTGCTTGCAGCTTTCAACGGCCGGCACACGCCATCAGTCAAGTGCATCTAATAAGGAACGGGAAGCCGAAAGCGGGTAACGCTTAAGCGCGAAATAGACTGGTTGCGCTGTGCGCGCTTCCTGCATTCCGCCGGCTGAAAGTTCGCACCGGCCGAGCAGCTGGTAACTGCCAGGCTGCTGTAAGGCACGCCGCCTTCACACTTAGCCCGACTCCCTGTACGGATGTGCGCTACTACTGTCTCTGGCTTCCATATGCGACAAGTCGTTTGAGTTCTGTGTCGTTGCTCAACGTTTCTCGAAAAACCTATTCCGTGTTACAACCACCAGTGTAGTTCAGGTTGACCAAGCAGCGCGAAATGTGTTTTCAGCATTTCGTGATAATGCAGTCACTCACCTGATGCTACACTCTGTCGCTGAAACCTTTCTCTAATTTCTGGGACCTACCTAGAGTTATTCCCAGATGTCTGGGGAAGGCGTTCTGCGGCAGCCTTCTGCCCCAAAGCCCCACATTCAATTTCTATGTTTGCTTGAAGTGTGATGAGATGGAAAGGGCTGACCTCGGTTTTTCAGAGGTTCAGGCAGAGTCTCCACTTTCTGTAAAGCTCTTCCAAGTCCTTTATTTCATTTGTAAGTGCGTGTTGGCTTTCTTCAAACGTCTCGCCCTATCGCTAGATCGTCAGCGTAAGTAAACTCTGCAACATGTAGTCTCCAAGTGGTACACACCGCGCAACGCTTCACGCGGCAAAAAGTATACACACATGGCGACCGCACTAAATGTGACATTTCTCGCGACCAGGAAAGTCTACGGAATCCACGTAAGCAAATAAATTTATTCAGGTACCTTGTTAACAGAAGACAGAAAAAAACTGCAGTGCTAGTAACGAAAGAGACATAAATATTTAGGAGTAATATTAAAATGCGGCATGAACTGGCACGAACACTTAAAATTTGAAAGATAAGGAGAATGAAAGGCTTTGATCAGCTTTGCACCTTGCGCGGCTTGCGTGTCGGACAGCTTCAACTGTCGTGTATGCTGACTTGATGATCGCATCTACAGTGTGGTGTAATGTTAGTGTCGTTGTTGATGGTGATGGTGGCGGTGATGATGATGATGATGATGATGATGATGATTGATTCTAGGAGGCAGAAGGTGAGATGGCGTTACAGCTAATGCACTGGTCTCCCATTCAGAAGGAACGATGTTGGAATCCCTCTAAATCACTTTAGGTGAGTTCAGGAGTGACGGCCAACCTTGTCCAATGCTCTCGACCACACCCTCCCGACCCCACTACCTCAATATCGATTATCCATTTCCCTGTATCTAGTGAGCCGTCGTCGAGAATACGGCGAACTACGGTAGTATTTTTTCTTCGAAAACCTCAGCGCAGAGGTCGAATTCCTTTATCGGTCGATGAGTACAACATTGCCGCCCAAGTGATGGAAATCCTATCTCTGTCACGTCACCCAACGCGGCAGTAACAGCCCATATGCTTTCAGTATTTCAACACGACATTGCTTCTGTCTTTATATTTTGCACATATTTCTCGAGCTTGCCGAGTTCAGTTAACTTAATCGTCTTGAGGTTGGAGGTCACGCTTGTGTTCGCGTTTGTTTATAAATAAATTTGATTTTGATCGTAAGCATCTATAATGCAAAATATAGAAAGCCATAAAAACCACAGTATGTGTTAACAAGGTATACGTAAAAGAAACTTTGTGTGTTTTATAATTTGTGACTACGTTCCTATGTGTGCATATAGTAAAGAAAAATTTTCCTGTTATTTAATAGAAAGAAAATTAAAAAAGAGACACCGATGATGCTGTAACTTCAGCAAAATAGGTCTAGATAGAAAAAAAGAAAAAAATGTGTTTGCACGAGGCACAACCTATCCAAAAACACAAAAACAAATTCATTTAACTTACATTGAATTGTAAACCATTACAGCTAATTTTTTGCGTTTTAAGGGTTCCGAGCCTCAATCTGTAAACACGGAACCGCATTTTTGTCCGTCCGTCTCTCTATCTGTCTGTCTGTCCGACTGTTAAGACAGCTTTTTCTCAGGAAGGGGTAGCCGTATCAATTAAAATTAATGTCACGTGTTAAAGTCTACGGTCTCTTGGCAGGTAAAAATGTTATGCTTCTATGTCAGCTCAGTCAGAAGATACGTCACATATTTTGATACTCGAAAGTTCACTCATGAAAACCTATATGGTTCTTGCCGTTGATTTAGAATCATGCAATTTGTCAAGAAGCAAAGGTTCACAGTACAAGTAAAGGAAAAAAGTCCGACAACTGTTAATTTGTAATTATATAACACGAAAAAACATTTTTTGTCACTTTTTATCTTTCTGTCTGTCTGTCCTTCTGTTAGGACTCCTTTTTCTTTGAACAGTTCGGCGTATCAAGTTCAAATTTATGTCACATGCTAAGGTCTATGGTCCCTTGGCGGTGTAAAATTTTTAAGCTTCTAAGTCAATGCAGTCAAAAGATACAGTCATTTATGTCACGTATTTTGATACTGGAAAACTCAGTCTTGAAAACCAATTGTATATTTCCTGTTGACTTAGAATCATGAAATTTGGTAAGAAGCAAGGTTACATAGCACAAATGAAGGAAAACATACAAAAATTTTTTGACTTGTAATAATATAACTAGAAAAATTTTTTTTGCCATTTTTCATCTGTCTGTTTTTCTATCCGTCTGTTAAGACCATTTTTCACTGGGTCAATTTGGCGTATCAAGTTCAGATTTGTCAAATTCTAAGGTCTATGGTCCTTTTGTGGTGTAAAACATTTAAGATCTGTCAATGAAATCAAATGATCCGAGCATTTATATCACATCGTTTGATAATCGCAAACTCACTCATCAAAACCTATAAGGTATTTCCCGTCGACGTAGAAACATGAAATTCGGCAATAAGCATGGTTTCACAGTACAAAGAAAGTGAAAAAATCGGAAAATTGTTACATTCCAATTATGTCCCGTAAAAAAATATCTGTTTACCATTAGAATATACATTGCCTTGATCATACACCAAACCGTAACAGACGAACATTACGGCATGCGAACATAAAACAAAAGTTGTAGTCATGTTTTAGTATGCAATTAAAAATAGTTTATTAAGTATTATGTACCTACGTATACCGCACAAAAGTAAGTCTCCTGCTTTCTTCTTCTTGTATGTCCAGGCTACTCTGAGGAACTACTGTAGAGAGTTTGATACGGTCTTGAAATTCCGGAGCCGACATCTTGCCAGTATCTATATCGAAAACAGGCATACATCTTTGAGATTCTCGATTCCATGGATGCATTTTTACACGGACACTCAGTGCTCCAGTCCTATCCACACTTGTACTTTTTTTTAATGCCAGTAGTGCGAAAAACGATTTACACCTTCATGGAATGTTGTTGTTGTGGTCTTCAGTCCAGAGACTGGTTTGATGTAGCTCTCCATGCTAATTTATCCTGTGCAAGCTGCTTCATCTCCCAGTACCTGCTGCAACTTACATCCTTCTGGATCTGATTAGTGTATTCATCTCTTGGTCTCCCTCTATGATTTTTACCCTCCACGCTGCCCTCCAATACTAAACTGGTGATCCTTTGATGCCTCAGAGTATGTCCTACCAACCGATCCCTTCTTCTAGTCAAGTTGTATCACAAATTTCTCTTCTCCCCAATTCTATTCAATAAATCATCATTAGTTATGTGATCTACCCATCTAATTTTCAGCATTCTTCTGTAGCACCACATTTCGAAAGCTTCTATTCTCTTCTTGTCCATGTTTCACTTCCATACATGGCTACACTCCGTACAATACATTCAGAAATGCCTTCCTGACCTTAAATCTATACACGATGTTAACAAATTTCTTTTCTTCAGAAACGCTTTCCTTGCCATTGCCAGTCTACATTTTATATCCTCTCTACTTCGACCAACATCAGTTATTTTGCTCCCCAAACAGCAAAACGCATCTACTACTTTAAGTGTCTCATTTCCTAATCTAATTACCTCAGAATCATCCGACTCGATTCGACTATATTCCATTATCCTCATTTTGATTTTGTCGATGTTCATCTTATATCCTCCTTTAAAGATACTGTCCATTCCGTTCAGCTGCTCTTCCAGGTCCTTTGCTGTCTCTGATAGTACTACAATATCATCGGCGAACCTCAAAGTTTTTATTTCTTCTCAATGTATTTTAATTCCGACTCCGAATTTTTCTTTTGTTTCCTTTACTGTTTGCTCAATATACAGATTGAATAACATCGGGGATAGGTTACAACCCTGTCTCAGTCCCTTCCCAACCACTGCTTCCCTTTCGTGCCCTTCGACTCTTATAACTGCCCTCTGGTTTCTGTACAAACTGTAAATAGCCTTTCGCTGCCTGTATTTTACCCCTGCCACCTTCAGAATTTGAAAGACAGTATTCCAGTCAACATTGTCAAAAGCTTTCTCTAAGTCTACAAATGCTAGAAACGTAGGTTTGGAGTGTTAACTGCCAATTAAACCTTACTGCCTGCGTAGTGTTACTTAGGGTGTTTTTGATACGGCTCTGAATACCACGAATGTCACTGAATTTAATAGTTTTTTACTGCTTTAGAAGAGGAATTTTATGTGCAACTAATAAACTCACCTAATGGGCGGGTACGAAATAAAATAGGTTCTTAGTGTTCAAAAAAGTCAAAACTTACTGGACAGAACCGTAGATGGCGATCAGCAAACAGCGGCCTGTGTGCTAATTACGACAGAAATTAGCAGCTGGCTGCCAAATGTTGGTGTCGACAGGTTTACGTAACTCAGGCGAGGAGAGTCCTGTCGTTCACGCCTGCCGAACAGCGGGTGCCGCTGTGGCCGGTGAAAGACTTTCAGCCGGTTAAGGGCTGAGCGCAAGAGATTCCCGCAGATTTCAAATGGCTCTGAGCAGTATGGGACTTAACTTCTGAGGCCATCAGTCCCCTAGAACTTAGAACTACTTAAACCTAACTAACCTAAGGACATCACACACAACCATGCCCGAGGCAGGATTCGAACCTGCGACCGTAGCGGTCTCGCGGTTCCAGACTGTAGCGCCTAGAACCGCTCGGCCACCCAGGTCGGCCTTCGGACAAGTCTGGGGAAGCACGTGGACACTCTACAAACAGCCTTCTCCGGATCCACTCTCTTTCCTGTCCAGTTAGATTCCGGACCTCTCCATTAGCTTCTCAGGATACCCATCTAACGTTCATCCAGCAGAAATCACTAGAAACACGTAACTTACGTAATCTGGCGAATCGTTCGACACTGTTTCTTAACGGAAATGATCCAACGCTGATGCAAGGTGGAGATTCTTTGATGATTTGTGCGGTCATGTAGTTTTAAATAGTTTTCAGTGGCCGCATTACACCAACCCCCATTCCTTTGTGCGACGACTGAAAACTGGTCAGCAGATATCAGTGGTGAGTGTCAGTTTATTCTGCGTTCGGCAATATCCGAAAGAGAGGCGAATTATTATTACGCGGCAGACTGGCAGTCTTGGTAATAGTATAATTTACTTGTGTTGTGCATTTCTTGTCGTTGTGTCCAGGTTTTCCAGCACATATACCAGCCTACGAAAGATGAATTGTAGAACTTTTTTTCGTTTCATGATTTCCATTATTTACCTGGTGAGAAGAACACATAATAACGAGCTACAAACTTTTCTATACAAATGTCTGTCTTCAAATACAACCAGCACCCTTTCTAAAAGGTCTGCTTCCAACTTAGAACAGCATGACCAAAAATTGGCCGAAAATCAGCGACACATTTCTCAGTGTTCAAAAATATATTTTAATATCGATATATACAAGCAAAGATAAATTCATATGTGGTTTATGCTTTAAATAATTTACACTACTGGCCATTAAAATTGCTACACCACGAAGATGACGTGCTACAGACGCGAAATTTAACTGACAGGAAGGTGATGGTGTGATATGCAAATGATTAGCTTTTCAGAGCATTCACATAAAGGTCGGATTGTAGCCTATCGTGATTGCGGTTTACCGTATCGCGACATTGCTGCTCGCGTTGGCCGAGACTGTTAATAGAATTTGGAATCGGTGGGTTCAGGAGGGTAATACGGAACGCCGTGCTGGATCCCAACGGCTTCGTATCACTAGCAGTCGAGATGACAGGCAACTTATCCGCATGGATGTAATGGATCGTGCAGCCACGGCTCGATCCCTGACTCAACAGGTGGGGACGTTTGCAAGACAACAACCATCTGCACGAACAGTTCGATGACGTTTGCAGCAGCATGGACTATCAGCTCGGAGACCATGGCTGCGGTTACCCTTGACGCTGCATCTCAGACAGGAGCGCCTGCGATGGTGTACTCAACGACGAACCTGGGTGCACGAATGGCAAAACGTCATTTTTTCGGGTGAATCCAGGTTCTGTTTACAGCATCATGATGGCCGCATCCGTGTTTGCGACATCGCGGTGAACGCACATTGGAAGCGTGTATTTGTCATCGCCCTACTGGTGTATCAGCCGGCGTGATGGTATGGGTTGCCATTGGTTACACGTCTCGGTCACCTCTTGTTCTCATTGACTGCACTTTGAACAATGGACGTTACATTTCAGATGTGTTACTACCCGTGGCTCTACCCTTCCCTGCGAAACCCTACATTTCAGCAGGATAATGCACGACCGCATGTTGCAGGTCCTGTACGGGCCTTTCTGGATACAGAAAATGTTCGACTGCTACCCTGGCCAGCACATTCTCCAGATCTTTCACCAATGGAAAACGTCTGGTCAATGGCGGCCGAGCAACTGGCTCGTCACAATACGCCAGTCACTACTCTTGATGAACTGTGGTATCGTGTTGAAGCTGCATGGGCAGCTGTACCTGCACACGCCATCCAAGCTCTGTTTGACTCAATGCCCAGGCGTATCAAGGCTGTTATTGCGGCCAGAGGTGGTTGTTCTGGGTACTGATGACTCAGGATCTATGCACCCAAATAGTGTGAAAATGTAATAACATGTCGGTTCTAGTATAATATATTTTTCCAATGAATACCCGTTTATGATCTGCATTTCTTCTTGGTGTACAATTTTAATGGCCAGTAGTTACTTTATAAATGTATTTAAATATTCATCGAAAGATTATAGAAATAACTCCCGATGTCTTTTCAACATTGATTAACATATGTTTAACGCAACTTTTTAATATATTAATTTTCCATCCTATATAATTTCTCATTACACGGTTTTATAACTGATCATAAGAAGATACTTTACTTTTTGTTTGATCGTAAACAGAAAACAAAACATTTGCAGTGTCTGGAGACTGCAAGTGGATCGGGTAATATATTTATTTGATGTTTCGAGTTGTATACTAAAGAAATAAACGTGTTTCATTACAAGTGGAATGTCCAACATTCGATCCATCGACATGAGGACAGTTTTGTTAATGGAACCATTGTCGGTCAATTCCAGTTGTAATGGAAGTGTCAGTGATATATTTTCTCTAGCACATCTTACCTGGCTTCCACAGTTGATCTGTTCACATATTACCAGTGTTGGAAATGTAATTAAATGGTTACTGGCCTCGTATAGGCTCTCACTAGGAATTACACGTTTCTTAAAAAGGAATGGCAAAAAACCGAATTGACCAGCATCCTCGATTTATCTGTGTACATACTTAGACTACAAGCCGTAGCCACAGAGCAGTGAATAACGGAGGGTGCTTTGTGCTATAGTTGTCTCCTTATAGTCGTCTGTATACATTAATACCCAGGAATTTGAGACTATAGAAACGTTCCAGTCCGTGGAGAATTGAACACAATTGAAAAGAGAGAGCGCTATGCAGGGCAAATTAAACCTTCGGTGAAATGGTCAGTGACAACCGGGAACCGAAAGATGGCTTATGCAGAAAGACATCGCAGACAAGTTAGACAACTAGAGCCGCCACAGAAGGAAAGATAATCAGCTTCAGGTGTTATCGATAGTGAAATATTAATCAAAAACGAATGAGCAATTAGCTCAAACTGACAAGGGACAGAACAGCATAACAGGCAGAGGTAAGCAATATCTCCGTCTGTGTTTATAAGTTCATTTGCTAGTTTAATATCAAGAGTTAGTACCGAGGCAATGTTCTGTAGTCGCAGATTTGCTCGGCTGTTGCAAGTGTATTTGATGTTCAAGCACCGCGGTCGTAACGATCTGACTGACGTACGACATGACACAACTGCAAGAGGTACCCTAGACACTTGCATTTCTCAGACCAAAATATCCTTTACACCCTCTAAAGTACCCTAAACTTAGAAGGTGGTAGTAAAACACACTGCACACCATGTTTCTTCAATATACGAGGTGCATTCAAGTTCTAAGGCGTCCGATTTTTTTTCTCCGGACTGGAAAGAGATAGAAACATGCGCATTGTTTTAAAATGAAGCCGCATTCATTGTCAATACGTCCCAGAGATGGCAGCACCGTACGGCAGATGGAATTTTACCGCCAGCGGCGAGAATGAGAACTGTTTTAAATACTTAAAATGGCGACGTTTTCCTTACTTGAACAGCGTACAATCATTCGTTTTCTGAATTTGCGTGGTGGAAACCAATTGAAATTCATCGACAGTTGAAGGAGACATGTGGTGATGGAGTTATGGATGTGTCGAAAGTGCGGTCGTGGGTGCGACAGTTTAATGAAGGCAGAAAATCGTGTGACAACAAACCGAAACAACCTCGGGCTCGCACGAGCCGGTCTGACGACACGATCGAGAAAGTGGAGAGAATTGTTTTGGGGGATCGCCGAATGACTGTTGAACAGATCGATTCCAGAGTTGGCATTTCTGTGGGTTCTGTGCACACAATCCTGCATGACGACCTGAAAATGCGAGAAACGTCATCCAGGTGGGTGCCACGAATGCTGACGGACGACCACATGGCTGCCCGTGTGGCATGTTGCCAAGCAATGTTGACGTGCAACGACAGCATGAATGGGACTTTCTTTTCGTCGGTTGTGACAATGGATGAGACGTGGATGCCATTTTTCAATCCAGAAACAAAGCGCCAGTCAGCTCAATGGAAGCACACAGATTCACCGCCACCAAAAAAATTTCGGGTAACCGCCAGAGCTGAGAAAATGATGGTGTCCATGTTCTGGGACAGCGAGGGCGTAATCCTTACCCATTGCGTTCCAAAGGGCACTACAGTAACAGGTGCATCCTAGGAAAATGTTTTGAAGAACAAATTCCTTCCTGCACTGCAACAAAAACGTCCGGGAAGGGCTGCGCGTGTGCTGTTTCACCAAGACAACGCACCCGCACAACAAGCTAACGTTACGCAACAGTTTCTTCGTGATAACAACTTTGAAGTGATTCCTCATGCTAAGCTAACGTTACGCAACAGTTTCTTCGTGATAACAACTTTGAAGTGATTCCTCATGCTCCCTACTCACCTGACCTGGCTCCTAGTGACTTTTGGCTTTTTCCAACAATGAAAGACACTCTCCGTGGCCGCACATTCACCAGCCGTGCTGCTATTGCCTCAGCGATTTTCCAGTGGTCAAAACAGACTCCTAAAGAAGCCTTCGCCGCTGCCATGGAATCATGGCGTCAGCGTTGTGAAAAATGTGAATGTCTGCAGGGCGATTACGTCGAGAAGTAACGCCAGTTTTATCGATTTCGGGTGAGTAGTTAATTAGAAAAAAAATCGGAGGCCTTAGAACTTGAATGCACCTCGTACAACCTGCTTAATGCACGGAAGCTGTAGACTGCCACCACTTCACCACTGTCATCTCACATCGGTTTTGTCTCTTAGCATACCCATTCTGGCGAACCATGGATAGCCGGCCTGAGTGGCCGAGCGGTTCTAGGCGATACAGTTTGGAACCGCGCGACCGCTACGGTCGCAGGTTCGAATCCTGCCTTGGGCATGGATGTGTGTGATGTTCTTAGGTTAGATAGGTTTAAGTAGTTCTAGGGGACTGATGACCACAGATGTTAAGTCCCATAGTGCTCAGAGCCATCTGAACAATTTTTTTTGAACCATGGATACGGATTAGTTTCCCAGGTATATGAATGGCTCGAAGACGGTTAACGAAAGGCAAATCATACAGGTTATGTTCCCAGACACGTGAGTGGCTTAAGTAATGGGGTGCAGTACGTTGTCCACGACGGCGAGCTGTCATCAGAGGCAAGGGTTTCGTAAGGACTGCCCCAGGGAAGTGTGTTACGACCGGTGTTATATATGCATAAACGATTTGGCGTACAGGTTGGGCAGCAATCTGAGGTTATTAGCCGATGATGTCGTGGTGTACGGCGAGGTGACGAAGCTGAGTGACTGTAAGAAGATACAAGACGACTTAGATAAAATTTCGAGTTGGTATGATGAACGGCAGCTATCTCTAAATGTGTAAAAATGTAAGCTAATGAGGATGAGTAGGAAAAACAAATTTGTGATGTTCGGGTACAGCATTTGTAGTGTCCTGCTTGACATAGGCAAGTCGTTTAAATACGAGGGCTGTTCAGAAAGTAAGCTCCGATTGATCGCGAAATGGAAACGACTATGATAATCCGATAAAGCTTTGCACAGATGTGTTGGGCAGTGTCTCTAGTATGACCCTAGATAGCATCACGTCACTCCTCTCATTTCTGAGCTCACAGTGATCGCGTAAAGTTGTCTAGAGAATAGTGTCTCCCGCCAAGTACGAGGACCTGGTGAGAATTTTCGCCTGAAGCTATACAGCCAACATTACATAACTGTCGTGCAGTTTCTTCTACAAGGCAATATTCTCAGCCGCATTCTGAAGGGGCAATGAAGATGCTCCTGCATCGTTTTCAATTGGAAATGTTTGACTACCCACAATACAGCCCGTAATTGACTCCCCCTGCGTTTCATTTCTGCTCACGTGAACCGCTGGCTATGAATACAACATTTTGGCACAGAAAACGAGCTGTAGGCCGGCGTAGAGAATTGGCGGAAAGCACTGGCGGCTGTCTTTTATGATGAGGGTATTGGAAAGTTGGTACAACGCTACGACAAATGTCTTAGTCACAACGGCAACTACGTAGAGAAGTAGCTGGATGGTGTAGCTAACTGTTAAAAATAAAACATTTCTAATTTTCACTGTGGTTCCCATTTCGCGATCAATCGGAGCTTACTTTCTCAACAGCCCTCGTATCTAGGTGTAATGCTGCAAAGCGATTGAAATGAAACGAGCATGTGAGCGTTGTGGTAGGGAAGGCTAATGGTCGACTTTGGTTTATTGCGAGAATTTGAGGAAAGAGTGCCTGTAAAGGAGACCGCATATAGGACGCTAGTGTGACACATTTTTGAGTACTGCTCGAATGTTTGTGATCCCCACGTGGTTTGATTAAAGAAAGACCTCGAAGCAATTCAGAGGCATGCTACTAGATTTGCTGTCGGTAGGTTCGATCAACAACCTAGTATTACGAAAATGTTTTGTGAACTGAACAGGAATCCTGGAGGGAAGACGACATGTTCTTTTTGCGAAGCACGAGTGAGAAAATTGGGAGAACCGGCATTTGCAGCTAACTGCAGGATTATTCTATTGCCGCCAACGTACAATTCGCCTAAGACCACGAAAATATGATACACTCCTGGAAATTGAAATAAGAACACCGTGAATTCATTGTCCCAGGAAGAGGAAACTTTATTGACACATTCCTGGGGTCAGATACATCACATGATCACACTGACAGAACCACAGGCACATAGACACAGGCAACAGAGCATGCACAATGTCGGCACTAGTACAGTGTATATCCACCTTTCGCAGCAATGCAGGCTGCTATTCTCCCATGGAGACGATCGTAGAGATGCTGGATGTAGTCCTGTGGAACGGCTTGCCATGCCATTTCCACCTGGCGCCTCAGTTGGACCAGCGTTCGTGCTGGACGTGCAGACCGCGTGAGATGACGCTTCATCCAGTCCCAAACATGCTCAATGGGGGACAGATCCGGAGATCTTGCTGGCCAGGGTAGTTGACTTACACCTTCTAGAGCACGTTGGGTGGCACGGGATACATGCGGACGTGCATTGTCCTGTTGGAACAGCAAGTTCCCTTGCCGGTCTAGGAATGGTAGAACGATGGGTTCGATGACGGTTTGGATGTACCGTGCACTATTCAGTGTCCCCTCGACGATCACCAGTGGTGTACGGCCAGTGTAGGAGATCGCTCCCCACACCATGATGCCGGGTGTTGGCCCTGTGTGCCTCGGTCGTATGCAGTCCTGATTGTGGCGCTCACCTGCACCGCGCCAAACACGCATACGACCATCATTGGCACCAAGGCAGAAGCGACTCTCATCGCTGAAGACGACACGTCTACATTCGTCCCTCCATTCACGCCTGTCGCGACACCACTGGAGGCGGGCTGCACGATGTTGGGGCGTGAGCGGAAGACGGCCTAACGGTGTGCGGGACCGTAGCCCAGCTTCATGGAGACGGTTGCGAATGGTCCTCGCCGATACCCCAGGAGCAACAGTGTCCCTAATTTGCTGGGAAGTGGCGGTGCGGTCCCCTACGGCACTGCGTAGGATCCTACGGTCTTGGCGTGCATCCGTGCGTTACTGCGGTCCGGTCCCAGGTCGACGGGCACGTGCACCTTCCGCCGACCACTGGCGACAACATCGATGTACTGTGGAGACCTCACGCCCCACGTGTTGAGCAATTCGGCGGTACGTCCACCCGGCCTCCCGCATGCCCACTATACGCCCTCGCTCAAAGTCCGTCAACTGCACATACGGTTCACGTCGACGCTGTCGCGGCATGCTACCAGTGTTAAAGACTGCGATGGAGCTCCGTATGCCACGTCAAACTGGCTGACACTGACGGCGGCGATGCACAAATGCTGCGCAGCTAGCGCCATTCGACGGCCAACACCGCGGTTCCTGGTGTGTCCGCTGTGCCGTGCGTGTGATCATTGCTTGTACAGCCCTCTCGCAGTGTCCGGAGCAAGTATGGTGGGTCTGACACACCGGTGTCAATGTGTTCTTTTTTCCATTTCCAGGAGTGTAGAAGAAATTAAGACTCGTGCGGAAACATAGAGACAGTCGTTTTCCTAGCTCCGTTTTCGAGTGCAACAGGAAAGGAAATGACTGTTATTTGTACAAGGTAGCCTCCGCCTTGCACCCTACGGTTGTTTGCGGAATAAGTGTACAGATGCACATAAAAAGTAACTTCAGCGTGGTCTAGCGCAGCTAACGAAGTTTACGGGTCTCAGATAGCATGTGCCCTATGAACCAAGGCACGTGGTACCTCTTCACGGTGAGCCGTATAGTGACAACTATTAGCCTGAAGATACAAATGAGTGTGAGTTGATTTCTTATAAACGGCATGCCCCAAAGTACCTTTACCCTTCCTCTAGACCAAGACATCAAGGAAAGGAAGCACCCTTTCCCGCCTCCGTAGTGAAGTGAGTATTCTGGTAGATTTAATTTCGATGTGCGGAGAAGCTGTGATAATTCTCACTGCCATGAGGCCAAACAATTGGAGCATCGTATACGTATCTAACAAAGCATGCAGATATCAATGCGGCCAACTCCAGAGCACGTTCCTGGATATCTTCCCTAAAAACGTTGGCAACAATAGGTGACAAATGGCTCCCCATCGCAGCTCCAATTTTTTTTTTTTATTTTTTTATTTTATTTTATTTTTTTTTTTTTTACATGTAGGCCACAGATTAATCAGGGGTCCAGAGAGAGGAGGATCTTCGCCAAATTAAGTCGGCGTTCATATTGTTGTGTTCAGGAGCTGCATAACGCCGGAATTTTGTACACAGACACGAAAGTGGCGAAATAAATAGCAGTTTATATACATCCCAGGGTCTTGACACAGGTGTCATTTCAACATCATACAACTAATAGCAGTGCAGGGCAATTTGGAACGACTGTAAAATCACTTGCGGGAGCGGCGAGAACATTCACATGAAATCCTGCAGTGTTACCGTGCACACCAGTGAAGACAATGATCACGTGTCGTAACTCTCCACGGGCTTCTGTAACTGCGTGCCAAAGAGGTACGCCGCGTGTTCACCGCCGCACAGCTCAGACCGTAAAATATGCCCGTGCCGCGCACGCCTCACAAGGCTATGTGCAGCAGTCCACTGGCGGGCCAGTAATTTTCACACGCGAGCCTCCAACAGCCATGCCAGGAACTTCGTTCCACGCCAGAGAGCGTTTTCTCTCCTTTTACGCTGCAGTTTGTTGCACCCACGTTACTACTGTGCTGCAGGTGACATAACGGAATCCGTACCGGAACCATATACTGTGTGCGCTGTTCCCTGAACACGAGCGAAACTTCACGTGGCCGAAACAGTAGCAGTTTCTTCCTAAGCTCAACCTCCGATGGCACGACTACAGATCGCAGTACGAAGAATCAGGCTGTAGTGGGTAGCACACCTCCCTAGCAAGCAAGAAGACTCGGGTTCAAATCCCGCCCGGGGCACAGATTTTAATTTATTTCTTCAGATTCTATCATTGTCATAGAACGAAGAATGTTTCACACAGATTGGGCGTGCTGGCTTAGTGAGTTTTACTAATTAAAACAAATATCAATATCAGTCTCTTAAACGAAAGAAGTGATTTCCGTAATAAAACCTTTTTATAAATGTTTTCTGAACTGCTCTGATGTCTCTTCCTTCTTGACATTTTGCTTGTTGGGGTTCCCATTTTGCCGACAGACACTGGTCTAATAGCAACTCGAATTAACAGTGCTCTCACACTGGCTATCTGGTCCAAGCTTACGACTGCCAATGGCGAGTTCGCTACTCTTGGATCATGTCTGTCCGCGGGCGTCACCTAGCCTGCTTCTGTATAGCGTGCATGTAACCTTCCTACACCAGTGGTTATGTAATTTTCTTTTACTAGCTTTCACTTTGAGAAGGATGTATACGAAGGCTGCCCAAAAGAATCCAACCTACAAAAGGAAATTGTAGTGGACTGACAAGACAGCCAGTCCACAGTGACGGGTAACCGAAAGGCACGCGTACACACACGCCGACTGGCGTGAATTCTGGAACAGGATACGTTATTAATGCACTAAAGAAAAGTACGTAGCGTCTGTTTACTTTAATTCATCCTTGTGGTACATCGCTCTTGACTATACAAATGAGACTCTCTCCAGATATGGTTAATGGCGCCTTGCTAGGTCGTAGCCATGGACTTAGCTGAAGGCTATTCTAACTGTCTCTCGGCAAATGAGAGAAAGGCTTCGTCAGTGTAGTCGCTAGCAAAGTCGTAGTACAACTGGGGCGAGTGCTAGTCCGCCTCTCAAGACCTGCCATGTGGTGGCGCTCGGTCTGCGAATACTGACTGTGGCGACACGCGGGTCCGACATGTACTAATGGACCGCGGCCGATTTAAAGCTACCACCTAGCAAGTGTGGTGACTGGCGGTGACACCACAGAAATACCAAAATTTTTGGGAAAAAACATCTTTCTCCACGAAGTCTCAGCTCGACACACTTTCCCCAGTGATGTTCAATAGCTTTGATATCCCGTGTATAGCGAGAACCGTCGAGCTTCACAAAATAGCCATCAATTTGAGACTCCACCTTTTCAATTTTGGCAAATATTTTACCACCAAACCATTTCCTCAAGTTTGGAAACGGAAAATAATCAGAGGGTGATAAATCTGGCGTGTAGGGTGTATGAGGAAACAATTCAAATTTTAACTGATTGATTTTGGCCATGTCCACAATGGATGCGTGAATGGTGCATTGTCGTGACGAAACAAAAATCTTTTTTTTGCTAAATGCGGCGGGTTTTTGCCTGATTTCATCACTCGAACTTTGCAATACGTACGCTCAACACTCGCCATTGATTACTTGTCATATTCTCAGATAATCAATGAAAATTATCCCACGAGTATGCCAAAAACCTGATGCCTTGATCTTGTAGATGGAACAGTTTTCGCCTTCTTTGGAGCCGATTCTCCCCTTTCAGTCCACAGTTCTGACTGTTCCCTCCTCTCAGGTGTGAAGCGATGGACATATGTTTCATGCATGGTTATGAATCGACTTAAAAATTCGGCTTTATTGCAGGGAAACTTCGGCAAACACTCCACTAAAAAGTACTCCCGACTCCGTTTTTCTTCCAGCGAGAAAACTGAGCCCACAACTTACTCACACCTCCCTCATATCCAAATTTTCAGTCAGTATGTGACGTACAGCAGTTTTTGAATCGCATCTGCTAGCTCGTGGTCTTTCAGCCAACGATCATGTTTTGTGGAGTTAGTTCGCAATTTCTGGTGTGATCATCTCATTTTGTCGGCTACCGCAATGTTCGTCTTGGCGGCGCGTATGGCCTCGCTTAAACTCTACCACCCAATATGTTACTCCTGTAAACGAAAGAGAACACTCCCATAGAGTAGAATCTAGCTCAATTTTAACCCTCGCAATTACCGAACTATCAGTTTAACAAGTCACGGCTGCAAAATACTAACACGAATTCATTACAGACGAATGGAAAAATCTGGTAGAAGCCGACCTCGGGGAAAAGCAGTTTGGATTCCGTAGAAATGATGGAACACGTGAAACAATACTGACCCTACGACTTATCTTATAAAATAGATTAAGGAAAGGCAAATCTACGTTTCTAGCATTTGTAGACGCAGAGAAAGCTTTTGACAATGTTGACTGGAATACTCTCTTTCCAATTCTGAAGGCGGCAGAGGTAAAATCCTGGGAGCGACAGGCTATTTACAATTTTTACAGAAACGAGATGGCAGTTATAAGAGTCGAGGGGCATGAAAGGGAAGCAGTGGTTGGGAAGGGAGTAAGACAGGGTTGTAAACCTATCCCCGATGTTATTCAGTCTGTATATTGAGCAAGCAGTAAAGGAAACAAAAGAAAAATTCAGAGTAGGTATTAAAATCCATGGAGAAGAAATAAAAACTTTGAGGTTCGCCGATGACATTGTAATTCTGTCAGAGACAGCACAGGACCTGGAAGAGCAGTTGAACGAAAAGGACAGTGTCTTGAAAGGAGGATATAAGATGAACATCAACAAAAGCAAAACGAGGATAATGGAATGTAGTCGAATTAAATCGGGTGATGCTGAGGGTATTAGATTAGGAAATGAGACACTTAAAGTAGTAAAGGAGTTTTGCTATTTGGGGAGCAAAATAACTGATGATGGTCGAAGTAGAGAGGATATAAAATGTATACTGGCAATGGCAAGGAAGGCGTTTCTGAAGAAGAGAAATATGTTAACATCGAGTATAGATTTAGGTGTCAGGAAGTCTTTTCTGAAGGTATTTGTATGGAGTGTAGCCATGTATGGAAGTGAAACGTGGACGATAAATAGTTTATACAAAAGACAATAGAAGCTTTTGAAATGTGGTGCTACAGAAGGATGCAGAGGATTAGATGGGTAGATCACATAACTAATGAGGAGGTATTGAGTAGAATTGGGGACAAGAGAAAAATGTGGCACAACTTGACTAGAAGAAGGGATCGGTTGGTAGGACATGTTCTGAGACATCAAGGGATCACCAATTTAGTATTGGAGGGCAGCATGGAGGGTAAAAATCGTAGAGGGAGACCAAGAGATGAATACACTAAGCAGATTCAGAAGGATGTAGGTTGTAGTAGGTACTGGGAGATAAAGAAGCTTGCACAGGATAGAGTAGCATGGAGAGCTGCATCAAACCAGTCTCAGGACTGAAGACCACAATAACAAAAATCAAGGGGAGGGGACACTTTATGCCCAAAAATTGTAATCTAGTCAGTTACTTCACACATCAAAATTTTGAAAATGATATTTATTATTTTTAGTGAATTCTTCTACCGGGTTCCATGTAAGTTTTAAATTTTCGAGTTAACCCAGAAACTTAAGTATCGGCAGCACAAGTCACTTTCAGCCAATTAATGTCGTACTAAGTATTTCGAAGTTTATGACCTTAGTTACATATCAATATCTCTTTAAAAAGTATATTAAGAGCAAAGAACAATAATGAACAAAATTCTCTTTTTAAAAATTTTATGTTGTGGCCGTGAAGTCGGTAGAACACGTTATTGAAAGTGCGTTGGAATTGTTAAGAGTGTGCTAAAAGGTATTTTCAGGTTCTGACCCCTCCATACACATCAGTACCTCTTTAAAAAGTATGTTGTTAATAATATTCAACAGCAATTAACTAATTTTGTTTTTTTTTTTAATTTTTTAAAAGGATGGGCATAAAGTAACCTCCCCCTTTGTAATGAGCGTTATGAAAAATCTCATGGTACTTATATGGTTAATAATAATTGGAACAATACCATTCAAATGAAAGTATTGTATGGCATACGACGTCCAGTTCTATCCATCTTTACAACTTCAGTGAGGACGTTCACTATTAACGGCTGCCAAACGAATACCAAGCAATGTAGCATCGTCAAAATTCAAACTTTAGCTTTATAAGGTTGGTACTTTCTACCATAGCCATTTGTTCGAAACAACAACCTCTATTCCGTCAGGCTGATTATTTCTGAGACAGTTGTCGAGTCTCATAATTCATTTTCCACTGTCAATATTTTAATCTAATGTTTGCTGTTTGACTCTTACCAACTTCACACTGTTACCTAGTTACCTTCGGCCTACAGTTCCAACACAGTACAGACACGTTAGTACTGGCAGTGCCTCTCTGGCCTGTTCACGTGTTTTCTGACGATTTAGCCGGCCGAAGTGGCCGAGCGGTTCTAGGCGCTACAGTCTGGAACCGCGCGACCGCTACGGTCGCAGGTTCGAATCCTGCCTCGGGAATGGATGTGTGTGATGTCCTTAGGTTAGTTAGCTTTAAGTAGTTCTAAGTTCTAGGGGAGTGATGACCTCAGAAGTTAAGTCCGATAGTGCTCAGAGCCATTTGAACCATTGACTATTTAGCGTGAACGCGCTCAGATGGACTTGGCTGTATACAGAAGGTAGTTTGATTTTGTAATTTAAGGATACATCTGCATACATACTCCGCTAGTCACAATACGGTGCAGAGCGGAGGGTGCTTCGAACCACTGTCATTTCCTTTCCCGTTATACTCGCAAATGGCCGGTCTCTCAATTTTCTCATTAGGATTTGCGAAAAGAATGTCGCCTTCCTCCAGGAAATCCTATTTGAGCTCACGAAGCATCTTCGTAATACCAGCATGTTGATCGTATCGACCAGTAACAAATCTAACAGCGTGCCTCTGAACTGCTACGTCGTCCTCTGATCTGATAGGGATCCCACACTTGGATTCTATCAGCAGCCTCCTTTGTAGGTGATCTAAGCTTTAGTGGAATTCTCCCGATAAACCGACGTCGATCGCTCGCAAACCCCACAACCGATCTTACATGCTCGTTGCATTTGACTTCAACCTGCGACGGTATTACGCCTTGATATTTGGTTAAAATGACTCCTAGCACTGTGGGACTTAACATCGGAGGTCATCAGTCCCCTAGAACTTAGAACTACTTAAACCTAACTAACGTAAGGACATCACACACATCCATGCCCGAGGCAGGATTCGAAACTGCGACCGTAGCCCGAAGTGGCCGTGCGGTTAAAGGCGCTGCAGTCTGGAACCGCAAGGCCGCTACGGTCGCAGGTTCGAATCCTGCCTCGGGCTTGGATGTTTGTGATGTCCTTAGGTTAGTTAGGTTTAACTAGTTCTAAGTTCTAGGGGACTAATGACCTCAGCAGTTGAGTCCCATAGTGCTCAGAGCCATATGAACCATTTTGCGACCGTAGCGGTCGCGTGGTTCCAGGATGAAGCGCCTAGAACCGCTCGGTCATAGCGGCCAGCGCCTGGATATTAATGGACCTGATTGTGTCAAACAGCTCGCCACTAATACTGTATTCGAACATTAGAACTGTAGGATTATTTTTCCTACTCATCCGCTGTGACTTCCATTTTTATACGTTCAGAGTGTGCTGCCATTCATAACACAAACAGTAATTCTAAGTCACCCTGTGTCCTCCTACAGTCACTCAACGACGACATTAACCCGCCCACTACAGTGCCGTCAGTAAACAGTCCCAGGCTGCTACTTACGCTGTCCGTCAGATCGTTTGTCTACATACAGAACAGGAGCTCCCGTCACTTGCCTGGGGCGCTAGCGACGATCCCCTCTGGCTGTGCTTCAAGGGACGCCTCGTCACGGTCCGTGCGGCTGTCCCCGTCGGAGGTTCGAGTCCTCCCTCGGGCATGGGTTGGTGTGTTGTCCATAGCATAAGTTAGTTAAAGTTAGATTAAGTAGTGTGTAGGCTTAGGGACCGATGACCTCTGCTGTTTGGTCCCATAAGATCTTACCACAAATTTCCAAATTACCTCATCATCATGTCTGACTACTAAAACTCTCCGCTATTACAGTTTCCAGTTTTAACTCTTCTGATGTGGAGCCTCCCCCCTCCCCCCCTCCCAATAGTTAGTTCTTCACAACATGCCAAAATTTTTAAAGTATAAGACCTGTACAGGGCTATTACAAATGATTGAAGCGATTTCATAAATTCACTGTAGCTGCATTCATTGACATATGGTCACAACACACTACAGATACGTAGAAAAACTCATAGAGTTTTGTGAGACCTGAGTTTCTCCTGGCGTATACAACTTTCAAATAACTTCCGGGAATTCAGCCAGGTAACACTTTCAGCGACCGCCGATATTTCGGCGGGAGAACACCCCGCCATTTTCAAGGCAAACTGCAACGGACAGGCGCCGTACATGCAAATTTAAAAATAGATCTGCTATTGCCGAACATTGCTTGGATACTGGTCATCCCATGTTATATAATAACACCGAGATATTGGCATGCACGTCCAGCTATTGGGACAGTGGGATTCGGGAGGCAGTTGAGATTAAATTAGCGAGCAACCTCGTTAACAGGGATGGAGGTTTCTGTTTAAACTCTGTTTGGAATCCGGCTCTCTCCCTTGTCAAAAAACAGAGGAACAGAGTCAATGCTGCCTCACCTGCGAATTCATAGTCTCACTATCGATAGCTCTGACTTTGGTCATCTTCGGTGGCACTAGTGTTCAGTGTGTTTGTGTGTGTGTGTGTGTTATCTTTCCTGCTTCGGTCCGAGAACCGAGGTATTAAATTTGCATGTACGGCGCCTGTCCGTTGCAGTTTGCCTTGAAAATGGCGGGGTGTTCTCCCGCCGAAATATCGGCGGTCGCTGAAAGTGTTACCTGGCTGAATTCCCGGAAGTTATTTGAAAATCATAGAGTTTTGTTCGGCTGACGCCGCACTTCAGGTTTGGCGACAGGAGCCGAGAAAGCGTATGTCGTGCTTGAAATGCACTCACATCAGTCAGTCATAACAGTGCAACGACACTTCACGACGAAGTTCAACATAGATCCACCAACTGCTAACTCCATTCGGCGATGGTATGCGCAGTTTAAAGCTTCTGGATGCCTCTGTAAGGGGAAATCAACGGGTCGGCCTGCAGTGAGCGAAGAAACGGTTGAACGCGTGCGGGCAAGTTTCACGCGTAGCCCGCGGAAGTCGACGAATAAAGCAAGCAGGGAGCTAAACGTACCACAGCCGACGGTTTGGAAAATCTTACGGAAAAGGCTAAAGCAGAAACATTACCGTTTACAATTGCTACAAGCCCTGACACCCGATGACAAAGTCAAACGCTTTGAATTTTCGGCGCGGTTGCAACAGGTCATGGAAGAGGATGCGTTCGGTGCGAAACTTGTTTTCAGTGATGAAGCAATATTTTTTCTTAATGGTGAAGTGAACCGACACAATGTGCGAATCTGGGCGGTAGAGAATCCTCACGCATTCGTGCAGCAAATTCGCAATTCACCAAAAGTTAACGTGTTTTGTGCAATCTCACGGTTTAAAGTTTACGGCCCCTTCTTCTTCTGCGAAAAAAACGTTACAGGACACGTGTATCTGGACATGTTGGAAAATTGGCTCATGCCACAACTGGAGGCCGACAGCGCCGACTTCATCTTCCAACAGGATGGTGCTCCACCGCACTTCCATCATGATGTTCGGCATTTCATAAACAGGAGATTGGAAAACCGATGGATCGGTCGTGGTGGAGATCATGATCAGCAATTCATGTCATGGCCTCCACGCTCTCCCGACTTAACCCCATGCGATTTCTTTCTGTGGGGTTATGTGAAAGATTCAGTGTTTAAACCTCCTCTACCAAGAAACGTGCCAGAACTGCGAGCTCGCATCAACGATGCTATCGAACTCATTGATGGGGACATACTGCGCCGAGTGTGGGAGGAACTTGATTATCGGCTTGATGTCTGCCGAATCACTAAAGGGGCACATGTCGAACATTTGTGCATGCCTAAAAAAACTGTTTGAGTTTTTGTATGTGTGTGCAAAGCATTGTGAAAATATCTCAAATAATAAAGTTATTGTAGAGCTGTGAAATCGCTTCAGTCATTTGTAATAACCCTGTACATATGTCGTCATCACGATTGATATTTCTAAAATTTGCACCAGGAGAAGATACGCAGAAATAGATATGCTTAACTACTCACAGTTTCAAGGAATTAAATCTACGAGGAAAGAGTATGTTGAAAATACAGAGTGCCGCACGTAAAACCGGCCCGAACCGGAATGTGAACACGCGTGAGTAGCGTTACTAGTTTGTCAGTTTCTTTGCCAGCTTACAACAGCAGTAGCGTGTCAGTAGTTCATACGGAAAGTACTCGTTACAAACCGTGCACTTCATTGTCATGCCTTACTCCATTGAAGAAAGTGTGTTCATTGTTGAAGAATATGTGCGGTCTGAATCCATTAATGTTGTTCGTGACACTTTTCATGAAAAGTTTCCCGAGATTAATATTCCTGCGCTATCAACGATTCGTGAGAAAGTGGCGTTCGACAGGCAGTGTTGTTAATTCAAAATGAAATAAGGCACCGACTGTACGTACACAGGAAGTTGTGGCAAACGTGACGGCACACATTGTAAGAAGTGCCTACAAGTCCACAAGACGATTATCACAGCAATGTGGAATATCTCGCAGGTCATATCAACGCATCCTTCATGTCTTAAAAATGAAACCTTATCGTGTGAGTGTTGTTCAGCAAATAAAAGGAGCGGACAAGGGTAAGCGTACACATTACTGTAATTGGTTGCTGGAAAATGTTGCTGTGGGACATCTTGATCTGTTCCTCCTATTTTCGACAGATGAAGCTAATTCACAAAACACAAGATATTGTGCTGCAGAGAATCCCCATGGCATACTGCAAAAGCCGTTACACGATTTACAAATTGGTGTGTGTATGTTGTGCTGTATGTGGTAACAGAATTATTAGGCCATTGTTCTTCAATGAAACTGTCAACACACATTTTTACTTGCAACTCTACTATGAATTTTCGGCTCTGTTAACTCCAAATGAAAAATGTTGTGCGCATTTCCAGCAAGATGGGACAACTTCTCATACGTCGGATTTGTCCTTAGCTCGTATACATACTGATTTTACAGAAGAGAGAACCATTAGTAAGGGCTTGCGCCCACCCCGCTCTCTGGTGATTTCTAAAGGCTAGAGTACCGCAACAATCCCAGAACACTTGACACACTGAAAAGCAACATATTTGAAGAAATTTCGGACATTCCTCAAAGAGTACTGAAAAGTGTTTTCTCTAACGTGTTTCGACGTGCACAACTTCGCTTGGATGTTGGCGGAGAACATTTTGAACACAGACTTTAAATTCCTCTCTAAAATATGCTTATTAAACTAATAAAAGTAAATCTGTTACTTAAACTGTCGATTAAATAGTTAATAATGAAACTGTACAATAAAAATGTAAGAAAGTGATGATGTACGTCGATTTTCTTCATTCATATTCCTTTCAGCGCACGGGCCGGTTTTATATGTGCCACTCTGTACTGACTCAAAGAAGGGATTGGCTGATAGGACATATCTTAAAATATCAGGCGCTGGTGTGAGCCATTGAGGCCAAGGTTTGTAGGGGAAAAAAGAGGCTGAAAAGTATAGTAGAAATAACTATAGTCGTTGGTGAGAGTGAATGACGCCTGATCTTTGATGTGAAAATAGAATCAAACCCACACGTCTTTCGCTGCATGAGCTCTAAGACTTCGGTGACCTTCACGAAATTTCAGCCAACTGTGGTCTAGATTTATAAATTTCACGCTAATCGATTTCTTTGAGCTGTTTGTGACGTCATCCGAACGCTTTCAAAAAGCCCGCAACTGACGGTTTCAGTCTCTCCTTCTCATCCCGTCCGGAAAGTCTTCCCTGACCTCGCGTTCTAGCCGTCTTTTCTAAACTCTTCGCATTTCCTAAATCTCGACACTCCTTTTATTTTATGCCTCTTTCTTCCCCTTCAATCTTTTTTCTGGAAGAATGAGCCACTGTCGTCTAAAGGTTTCAAATTTCCTTAACCTTTATATACTGAAGAGCCAACAAAACTGGTACACTTGCCTAGTATCGCATAGGGCCCCCACAAGCACACAGAAATGCGGCAACACGACGTAGCATGTACTCGACTAACGTCTGAAGTAGTGCTGGAGGGAACTGACATCAAGAATCCTACACGGCTGCCGATAAATCCGTAACAGTACGAGGGAGTGGAGATCTCTTCTGGACACGTTGCAATCCATCCCAGATATGCTCAATAATGTTCATGTCTGGGGAGTTTGATGGCCAGCACTAGTGTTTAAGCTCATAGGAGTGTTCCTGGAACCACTCTGCAGTAATCAATTCTGGAGGTATGGAGTGTCGCATTGTCCTGCTAGAATTTCCCGAGTCTGTCGGAATGCACAATGGACATGAATGGATACAGGTGTCAACTGTCAGAATCGTATCTAGACATATCAGGGCCCATATCGCTCCAACTGCACACGCCCCACACTATTACAGACGTTCCACCATATTGAACAGTCTCCTGCTGACATGCAGGCTCCATGGATTCATGAGGTTGTCTCCATACCCGTACACGTCCATCCGATCGTTAAAATTTGAAACGAGACCTGTCCGACTCCGCAACATGTTTCCAGTCATTAACAGTCCAATGTCGGTCTTGACGGACCCAGTTGAAGCATAAAGCTTTCTGTCGCGCAGTCTTCAGGGATACACGAGCGAGCTTTCGGCTCCGAAAGCCCGTATCGATGATGTTTCGTTGAATGGTTTTCACGCTGACACTTGTTGATGGCCCAGCACTGAAATCTGCAGCAATTTGGGGAAGAGTTGTACTTTTATCACGTTGGACAATTCTCTTCAGTCGTCGTTGGTTCTGTTCTTGCAAGATCTTTTTCGGCGTGAGCAATGTCGGTGATATGATGTTTTACCGGATTCCTGATATTCATGGTACAGTCGTGAAATGGTCTTACGGGAAAGTCCTCGCTGCATTGCTACCTCGGAGATGCTTTGTCCCATTGCTCGTGCGCCGACTATAACACCACTTTCAAACTTACTTAAATCTTGATAACCTGCCATTGTAGCAGGAGCAACCGATCTAACAATTGCGCCAGACACTTGTTGTATTATACAGGGTGTTACAAAAAGGTAAGGCCAGACTTTCAGGAAACATTCCTCACACACAAATAAAGATAAGATGTTACGTGGACATGTGACCGGAAACGCTTAATTTCCATTTAGAGCTGATTTTAGTTTCGTCAGTATTAGTAGAGGCGGACCAATTCCATGGCCTCCACGCTCTCCTGACCTCAACCCTCTTGACTTTCATTTATGGGGGCATTTGAAAGGTCTTGTCTACGCAACCCCGGTACCAAATGTAGAGACTCTTCGTGCTCGTATTGTGGACGGCTCTGATACAATACGCCATTCTCCAGGGCTGCATCGGCGCGTCAGGGATTCCATGCGACGGAGGGTGGATGCATGTATCCTCGCTAACGGATGACATTTTGAACATTTCCTGTAACAAAGTGTTTGAAGTCACGCTGGTACGTTCTGTTGCTGTGTGTTTCCATTGCATGAGTAATGTGATTTGAAGAGAAGTAATAAAATGAGCTCTAACATGGAAAGTAAGCGTTTCCGGACACATGTTCACATAACATATTTTCTTTCTTTGTGTGTGAGGAATGTTTCCTGAAAGTTTGGCCGTACCTTTTTGTAACACCCTGTATAGGCGTTGCCGACCACAGCACCGTGACCTGCCTGTTTACATATCTCTGTATGTGAGTAAGCATGCTTATATCAGTTTCTTTGGCGCATCAGTGAATATGCGTGTTCACGTGCCGCCACTTGGTGAGTAGATTTTTTATCCAACCAGTTACATTAAATTGAGCAGACTTACAATTGTTAACTTCTGTTAATTGTCTTCGGAAAATGTTGATGCAGCCTTGTTTCAGTTGCCAACGGGCACTTTACTTGAGTGTCTTTTGTCTTGAAGATTCTATTGTGACCTCTAATGAGCAGTTCCGAGAGAGATAGTACGGTAGAAACGCTTTTCGTAATGAATGTAGATTCACCCATAAACATTTAATCGAAATTATTCAATTTTAACAAATTATTTCCACGTCGCCCTCCCTCTCCGGATCCCTAATCCAGCAAAGTATGCAGTAGAACTGCAGAGGACCTTTCGATCTAGGAAAAGGGTACTCTCATGTTGGACCCATTAGGCGTGTCGTGGGGAGCCCCTATCTGGCTCAATAGGTAGGATCATTATTCATCAAAAGGAAGGATATGAGTTCGTGACCAAGTATGGCGCACACTTGTACTATAGCAGGGAGTTTCACAACACCACATGGCAGGTTCAAATGGCTCTGAGCACTATGCGACTTAACTTCTGAGGTCATCAGTCGCCTAGAACTTAGAACTAATTAAACCTAAATAAGCTAAGGACATCACACACATCCATGCCCGAGGCAGGATTCGAACCCGCGACCGTAGCGGTCGCTCGGCTCCAGACTGTAGCGCCTAGAACCGCACGGCCACTTCAGCCGACTGCGTTGCAGGTTGATTCATCAGTGAAATGCCAGCGATTCTAACATAGGTTGCATCATAAGAAAACGAGTTTCTGTTCAGCCGTCTTGCGCTTCATTACAACCGTCCTCTGTTGGCACCACTGAACAGAGCTCGTACCGTACAAACGAGACACCGGTTCTTCAAAGCTGTCTTCAAACTGGTACGAGACACGATCAGCAATTCTGCGATAGAAACGGACTACCAAACTGGCAGAATTGCTGCCATTAAGCCAACAGCTACACCTCCAGTGGTGTCAGTACATATATCGTGCATTTATAGTTAAGTCGATGCAAGTTGATTCCAGACAGTTGCAGTGGTCTGGACGCCGCAGTTTCGCGGGCCTACTTCAACCGATAAGTAATGCAATTTTGTAAACGTGTCTACGGCAACGCCTCATTGTTGTTACAGCTCGGCTGCTGTTTTCTCCTGCAGTTGGAAGCTGGCAACAAGGCTGTGAGCTGTGAAGGACCTTCTCACGCCATCTCGGCCTTAGGCTAGCTGGTGAATTTGCTGTCAAACATCTCACTAGGCTGGAGCGTGATACTGAATGGTGCCCAACCACCGTTGGTTTCCATAACAGTCACTTTGGTAGCTTGACTGCATGTTAACCAACCAATATGCCTATTGTGAACTTCTGGGTTTCAACAAGACTATAACTTCGTGTCAATCGCTACATCGACTCAGGTACTTTGTATGTCATAAGGTTAATGGTATACTAGAATACATTCTCCCTTCCTGCTCCAAACATGGTATACCAGAAACATTCTCCTCTCCTGCTCCACACATATTCTACTAGAATACGTACTCACTTCTTGCTCCATACATGTAACACCACAGTACGTTCCTTCTTCTGGTTCTGTATTTGGTGTAGCAGAATACATTCTCCCTTCCTGATCTCTACATGGTATACCAGATTACGTTCTCCTTTCTTGTTACATACCAGGTGATCAAAAAGTCCGTATAAATTTGAAAAATGAATAAATCACGGAATAATGTAGATAGAGACGTAGAAATTGACACACATGCTTGGAATGTCACGGGGTTTGATTAGGACAAAAAAAAAAAAAAATACAAAAGCTCAAAAAATGTCCGACAGATGGCGCTTCATCTGATCAGATTAGCAATAATTAGCATAAGAAAGTAAGACAAAGCAAAGATGATGTTCTTTACAGGAAATGCTCTATATGTCCACCATCATTCCTCAACAATAGCTGAAGTCGAGGAATAATGTTGTGAACAGCACTGTAAAACATCTCCGGAGTTATGGTGAGGCATTGGCGTCAGATGTTGTTTTTCAGCATCCCTAGAGATGTCGGTCGATCACGATACAATTGCGACTTCATGTAACCCCAAAGCCAATAATCGCACG
Source organism: Schistocerca cancellata (assembly GCF_023864275.1). Classification (NCBI taxonomy): domain Eukaryota; kingdom Metazoa; phylum Arthropoda; class Insecta; order Orthoptera; family Acrididae; genus Schistocerca; species Schistocerca cancellata. The sequence goes on along the minus strand of NC_064634.1, from coordinate 82,810,927 downwards.
GACTGAGGTCTGGGGACCTGGGAGGCCAAGCATGACGAAAGTGGCGGCTGAGCACACGATCATCACCAAACGACGCGCGCAAGAGATCTTTCACGCGTCCAGCAATATGGGGTGTTTGTTTTGGTTCTAATAAAACCCCATGTCATTCCAAGCATGTGTGTCAATTTTTACCTCTCTATCTACATTATTCCGTGATTTATTAAGTTTTCAAATTTATACTGACTTTTTGATCACCCGGTATATAAATGATATGCGGGAAGAAAACTGTCAGTACTCCTTTCTCTCCTTTTGTGTCCTGTAGTATTCCTTTAAGTTTACTATCTTGTTAGCAATCCAGTGACGGTTTCTGACAGACTAAAGAAACCGGTGAAGTAGCGAACAGGTTTTCTTTGGATCTTTTGCTTCTCTTGTGTCAGTCCAAAGAGGTAAGGACCCAGGATCTCGTTCTCAAAAGTTTTGTGAGCGATCTTTTTTTTCGGGTAATTTAAATACCGTATATTCTGATTCTTCTGACAAAATGTGACATGACAAAATGTGACATCTGCCTTTTGCATAGCTAAGCTTATTTTGTAGTTGAAAGTAGCAGCCCGACTTGAGATATAAATATAGGTATACAGAGGGGTAGAGGGATGCATATTGAAATAACAATCGCCATATTCTTCTTGGTGACAATCTCCCTGAAACTGTCTCCATAATTTGTTGTCAGTTTACAGCATTATTTTTACCATTAAAGCTACTATGTGAATGAACCTTAATTTCTGCAACTAGTTTCATCAGAACGCCGTCAAATTCCAGATGTAAAACGCGATTAGCTATCCATTCTAGCCAAACTGTTTGTCTCACTGTTCTGAGTACAAGTTCTTTTATGTCGGTAAGTGTACAATACGTCAACACCTAGCAGGTTTCTGAATCAGATTAATTCACTCGTTCGGCATCACACACACAGATAGACAAAGAGAGAGAGAGAGAGAGAGAGAGAGAGAGAGAGAGAGAGAGAGGAGGGGGGGGGGGGAGAGGGAGATGCTCGGGAACAATCGCCACGAAAGGTCAAGGTTCCCCCAACGGGAACACAAGGCTACGGGATGAAACTGTGAGACAAAAAAGATTTCAGCTCATCTCTCAAGAGTGTCAGTTTCGCGTGATGTTTTTAATAACGTCATGCTTATGTGAGTAGTAGCGTGTCATACATTTTTAAACAGGTCTCGAGGAGAGGACGTGGATTACCGAATAATAAATTTTGGGCGTTACGTAAAGAAAGGCGCACTGCTGTTTGTATCTTTGGATTGAAAAAAGCTGCAACGAAGTTAATCATGCAGGATAATTTCTCTCAGGTAGCTTTTTGAAAAGCTTTTTTGGGATGAGACACGCAGTATGTCGGGAAGGACGGGCTGTTGCAACGTTAGTGCCGCTGCAGCTGCGGCGCTGTTCCCCAGGCCGCCCGCCGTCACGCGGGCGCAGCCAGGGTGTGCTCAGCACGCGACGCCGGCGGCCGCCCACGCGAGCTCCGGCCGGGCTTTGAACCCGGGACCGCACGGCGCGCGCCCGCCGCGCCCCTAGGAAGTCACGCCATGCAGTCCACGCTTACCCAACGCTGTCGGAAAGTACGGGCCCGCTTGTGAAACCGGCGGACAGCTTTCCGTTCTCCTTCCCGACTTCGGTTTACGAGGACGCTTTGTAAGCTACTGGTAGAATCTTTCCTTGTACAATAAGAACAGAGTGATCGTCAAAGTTTCGCATTATTGTCCTGCTCACAACAAATACTGGGGTAGTGTTGCACGACTCTGATAAACGTTAAGAACTGCATTATGCAGTGCACAGATGTTACGGTGTATTTTATTAGAGACGACCCATTTAGGCCTTGGATCAGACCGTCATCGGGTCCAAAAACCACCTCAGCTGTTCATTTGACAGGAACGTTACATCAATGATGTAACAATGTACATCTGATAACAGTTATTTCAATCACACGAATGTTTAGCTGATATGGTTTGGACCCGATTGGTCTGATCCTAGAACGAACTCGATCATCTCTAATAAAATATACTGTTGCAGCGGTGTACTGCATAGTGCAGTTGTTAACTCAAGTGATATTCAAATTCTACAGTTAATTTTTGTATGTTTTTTAAGAACTCTTTGGGAAGCTATATACATCACTGAGCCAAAACATTATTCTTGAAGTTTTCCGGGCGGACCGAATATGCCATCATTTTTAGAGAGTGCATCTGGGACACTATTAACTCTTGTACCGGTATTTCGGATGACAACCTTTCAGCCATCTTCAAGATGAGTAAGCGCACATACGTCAGAGATAATATTGTTGGTAACAAGAGCGTCGATCAAAGATAAAATTTTACGCCTCTAAGAGGAAAACAGAGCAGAGCAGAGTCAGCGGATTCACGGTGCTTTATTATCACGGAAAGCATACGTTGGAATGCCAATCAATAAAGACTTAGAACAATATTTTCTTTGAGAACGCAGGCGTGAAATGAGGGATTTCCATGATTTGACGAGATGCAAAACCTCGTCACGGTTGAGCAGGTTCTCTGCTAACTGTATTTCCACAGCATCCTTCACACTGAATCCCAGTACGACGAGGTTGTGGCAAGTATTTAAACTTTTCCGCAATCTAGAGAATGCTCAGCGTGATCATAAAGGGAATATTGTTCTAAGCCTTCATTGACTGGCATTCCGAAGTATGACTTACATAATAATAATAATAATAATAATAATAAAAATGGTTCAAATGGCTCAGAGCACTATGGGGCTTAACGCCTGAGGTCATCAGTCCCCTAGAACTTAGAACTACTTAAACCTAACTAACCTAAGGACATCACACACCTCCATGCCCGAGGCAGGATTCGAACCTGCGACCGTGGCGGTCGCGCGGTTTCAGACTGAAGCGCATAGAACCGCTCGGCCACTCCGACCAGCTACAAAATAATGAACCAAATACTTCGTAAGCACTGTGGATTCACTAAATCTGCTCTTGCTTTGTTTACTCTTAGAGGTGTTAACCTTTGACTATGACTGACGCTCTTGTTACCAACAATGTTATCACTGATGCCTGCGCGTTAATTCCACAGCGTAAAGTGCTTTAAAGATCTTGCAAGCGACTCACCTTGAAAATGGCTGAAAGGTCGTCAGCTGAAATATCGGCACAAGAGTTAATAGTATTCCGTATGGACTCCTAAAAAAATGATGGAATATTATGACCATCCGATAAATAGCGTATGTCGGTGGCTTCTGGGCGAAGCGCTGACGCCAGATAGTGTCCCGGGTGGGTGCCATCGAGATCCGGATTTGGCGGCCGAGACACAATGTAAGCTCACTACCACGCTCCTCAAACCTGACATGATGATTCTGGCCTTCTGATTCGAACATCGGTGTGCCGCAGAATTCTTGAACATATTCTGATCCCAAATGTCACACATTTCATAGAGACAGAAGAAGTTACGTCCACGAATCAGCACGCTTTTAAAAAGTATCGCTCTTGTGAAACTCAGCTTTCCCTTTTCTAACACTATTTACTGCGAACTACGGACAAAGGACAACAACCAGATTCCATATTGAAACTTCCTGGCAGATTAAAACTGTGTGCCCGACTGAGACTCGAACTCGGGACCTTTGCCTTTCGCGGGCAAGTGCTCTACCACCTGAGCTACCGAAGCACGACTCACGCCCGGTCCTCACAGCTTTACTTCTGCCAGTATCTCGTCTCCTATCTTCCAAAGTTTACAGAAGCTCTGCTGCGAACCTTGCAGAACTAGCACTCCTGAAAGAAAGGATATTGCGGAGATATGGCTTCGCCACAGCCTGGGGGAGGTTTCCAGAATGAGATTTTCACTCTGCAGCGGAGTGTGCGCTGATATGAAACTTCCTTGCAGATTAAAACTGTGTGCCCGACCGAGACTCGAACTCGGGACCTTTGCTTTTCGCGGGCAAGTGCTCTACCAACTGAGCTACCGAAGCACGACTCACGCCCGATATTCACAGGTTTACTTCTGCCAGTACCGGGAGTGAGTCGTGCTTCGGTAGCTCAGTTGGTAGAGCACTTGCCTGCGAAAGGCAAAGGTCCCAAGTTAGAGTCTCGGTCGGGCACACAGTTTTAATCTGCCAGGAAGTTTCATATCAGCGCACACTCCGCTGCAGAGTGAAAATCTCATTCTAGATTCCATATTTCTATATTTCAGAAAAGCATTTGGCACGGTGGCCCACTGCAGGCTCTTAACGAAGGTACTGGCGTACGGAGTACGTTCCCAGACATGTGAGTGGGTCGAATGTGAGTTTTCATCAGAGAGAAGGGTACTGTCATGAGTGTGCCAGAGAAGTGCGATAGGACCGATGTTATTTTCTGTGTACATTAACGATCTGGCGGACAGGCTCGCCAGGAATCTGCTGTTGTTTGCTATGGTGTACGGAAAGTGTCGAAGTTGAGTGACTATAGGAGGATACAAGGCGACTTGGATAAAATTTATAGTCGGTGCGATGAATTCCAGCTCGCTCTCAATGCAGAGAAATGTGAGTTAATGCGGACGAGTAGGAAAAACAAACCCGCAGCGTCCGCATACAGCATCGATAGTGTCCTGCTCGACATAGTCATGACATTTAAATATCTGGGTGGAACGTTGCAAAGCGGTATGAAATGGGTAGAGCTTGTGAGGATTATGGTATGGAAGGCGAAGGGCCGACTTTGGTTTATTGGGAGAATGTTTGGGAAAGAGTGGTTCATGTGTATGTAGGACAGTATGTAGGATGCTGGTGCGACCTTTTCTTGAGTACTGCACGAGTCTTTGGGATCCGCGCCACCTCATATTAAAGGAAGACATGGAGCAATGTAGAGGCACGTTGCTAGATTTGTTACCAGTAGGTTCCAACGACACGCAGTTATTACACTACTGGACATTAAAATTGCTGCACCACGAAGATGACGTGCTACAGACGCGAAATTTAACCGACAGGAAGAACATGTTGTGATATGCAAATGATTAGCTTTTCAGAGCATTCACACAAGGTTGGCGCCGGTGGCGACACCTACAACGTGCTGACATGAGGAAAGTTTCCAACCGATTTCTCATACACAAACAGCAGCTGACCGGCGTTGCCTGGTGAAACGTTGTTGTGATGCCTCGTGTAAGGAGGAGAAATGCGTACCATCATGTTTCCGACTTTGATAAAGGTGGGATTGTAGCCTATCACGATTGCGGTTTATCGTATCGCGACATCACTGCTCGCGTTGGTCGAGATCGAATGACTGCTAGCGGAATATGGACTCGGTGGGTTCACGAGGGTAATACGGAACGCCGTCCTGGATCCCAACGGCCTCGTATCATTATCAGTTTAGATGACAGGCATCTTATCCGCATGGCTGTAACGGATCGTGCAGTCACGTCTCGGTCCCTGAGTCAACAGATGGGGACGTTTGCAAGACAACAACCATCTGCACGAACAGTTCGACGACGTTTGCAGCAGCATGGACTATCAGCTCGGAGAACATGGCTGCGGTTACCCTTGACTCTGCATCACAGACAGGAGCGCCTGCGATGGTATTACTCAACGACGAACCTGGGTGCACGAATGGCAAAACGTCATTTTTCGGATGAATCCAGGTTCTGTTTAAAGCATCATGATGGTCGCATCCGTGTTTATCGAAATCGCAATGAACGCACTTTGGAAGCGTGTATTCGTCATCGGCATACCAGCGAATCCCGGCGTGATGCTATGGGGTGCCGTTGGTTACACGTCTCGGTCACCTCTTGTTCGCATTGACGGCACTTTGAACAGTGGACTTTACATTTCAGGTATGTTACGACCCGTGGTTCTACCCTTCATTCGATCCCTGCGAAACCCTAGATTTCAGCAGGATAATGCACGACCGCATGTTGCAGGTCCTGCACGGGCCTTTCTGGACACAGAAAATGTTATACAGCTCTCCTGGCCAGCAGATTCTCTAGATCTCTCACCAATTGAAAACGTCTGGTCGATGATGGCCGAGCAACGGGCTCGTCACAAAACGCCAGTCACTACTCTTGATGAACTGTGGTATCGCGTTGAAGCTGCATGGGCAGCTGTACCTGTACAAGCCATCCAAGGTCTGTTTGACTCAATGCCCAGGCGTATCAAGGCCGTTATTACGGGTTGAGGTGAGTACTGATTTCTCAGGATCTATGCACCCAAATTGCGTGAAAATGTAATAACATGTCATATCTGGTGTAATATGTTTGTCCAATGAATACCCGTGTATCATCTGCATCTCTTCTTGGTGTAGCAATTTTAATGGCCAGTAGTGTACATAACTGCTTGGGGCGCTTCGGGTGATCAGATGTGAATCTCTGGATGAAAGACGACATTCGTCTGGAGGACCATTATTAATAAAGTTTGTAGAGCCGGCATTTGAGACTGACTGCAGAACGATACTGCGGCGTGTAACTACCACGAAGGTAAGACTCGAGAAATTGGGGCTCTTACGGAAGCAAATAGATAGTCGTTTTTCCCTCGTTATATTTCCGAGTGGAACAGGAAAGGCAATGTCTAGTGATGGTACACGGTACACTCGGCCACGCACCGTACCTTGCACTGCGGAGTACCTATGTAGATGTAGACGTAGATCAATGTGAGTTCACTGTCCTGTTCCTCGAACCACTGAACGCTATTCTGGCCTTGTGACACGGACAGTTGTACAGCTGGAAGATAGATGCCGGCACCATCAGGGAACACAACAAGCACAAAGGAATACAGGAGGTCCGTAGTAATGTCCACGTTGTCCGCAGCTGTGATGGCGCCTTCGATTACTACCACAGGTCCCACGGAAGCCCAGGTGAATATCCCGCATATCTAATGGTGCCCCCTCCAGAATGCGTCTGTGACACGTTACATGCTTTGAGCAGCTGTTCTCCTGGATGACTGAGTACCTGATCGCGATCACAGACCTGGTGTCACAATGAACGTTTTTTATCTGACCAAGTGACACGGTTCTGTCGGTCCACAGCACAATCTCGGTGATCTCGTATCCCCTGCATTTGTAACTAAGCCGTTTTGTCAACATGGAAACAGGTAGGGGTCGTCTGTTGCCAGGTCCCACGTTCAACAATGCGCGCTGAGCTGCATTCTCCGAAACGTACGTGCATCGGCATTGTCCCCTGTCGTTGTATCTGGCAAAGATCGCCGCCTATTCTGCTTTGTATAGCAGACAAGCTTTAATGTCCACCTTCTGTGAAGAAGAGAGGACGCCCAACAATTTGCCTCCCATTCGTGGGTTCACCGTCCTTGAACCAGTTTGCATAGCTGCTCGTGACAATAGAACGTAAAGAGTCGACCAGCTAGCTACCCCGTTCCCGAGATGCTCGTTCCCAAGTGCCGGCAGTAATAATCTGCCCTACGGCGAAATCACTTGTGTCAGTGGATTTACCCATTCATGACCTATTTCTTCGCTAGAATGATTCTCCAATCGTGTCTCATCCGCTTATATGCTCTCCTTATTGCATCACGTCCGCAAGTGAACAACTGGCATTCAGTCTGGCCTTGAGGAGCGATCATAACGATTTGGATCCTGAGTGTACGTAGCTATAATCAGAGTGTTTATTAGTAGTTTGGTACTATTAATGGAGGAAGGAACGCGTACGATTTTACGAAATCTTGGCAACTGTCAAGTACACTGCAACTGATGAAACAGGTTAATAGTATAAAAACAGATTGGACAAATCTACCTAAATGTTTTCGTTAGGTATAGACTCATGTGATATAAAATATTGTGGAAATGACACTATATTTCTATGCATCTTAACGAAACCTTTCTGGCGCTGTCTGTGATGTGGTGTATCTGATGTTCCAAAAAATGGAGCTCAAATACTTTAACGTGAAAAATATTATTTAAACCTGTGCCTGCTACCCTTCTAAAGGATGGGGCAACGACTTTTCATTTTACTGACATTTTATTTTTCTGGGTGCTTATACTATGAAACTTACAAGTATGTTTTTAAAGTGCAAAAAAAAAAAAAAGAAAGAAAAGAAAACATGTTCTCGCCGTAAAAATTCTCATGAAATTGGAAACTTTGTACTGAGATCAAAGAAAAATAAGCACTTGATACTGTCCTGTGACCGACAGAAATGTTTATTCCAGGACATACATTACTGTGACATGATTTATAGAAATTATACACAAAGCAGTACTGCACACGACTAAACTACGCTCAGTTTAGAATTTAATGAAGGGGTACAGCTAACGGAAACTGACTATTGTGATTCTCAGGCAATGTGTAGAACTGATCATGTGAAACGACTGTCGATTTTTGAAGAACTGGCGCAGTTCGAAAAAGAAAGGAAATGATATAACAGGAACCCAAAAGTTGTCTTTTATAATTTGCGTAATTGTATCTCTACACCATACATCTCTGATAATGTAGCTTAGCACTTCGTAAACGTAAGACTATTCATGAATTCTGCCACGCTACGACAGCAATATGACGACGAAAAGACATAATTTCAGGTACTAACTGAATTACCTGTAATACAGTCCGTATCGTGTTACGTATCAAGGGACATCTAAGATAGAGCCTGGTGGAGCAGCAAAATTGATTTCTTCCCAATTAGGAGAATCTCCTCTGCTTACATTGACTGAATTGTTAAGTACAATTTCCTGCATTCTTTTGGCTACATATGTAACCATCCACTGCATGACTATAGAATCAGTTCCTCAGTTTTTCTAGGCGGGTACTGTGATTCACCCAGTCAAATTCCTTAGATAGGTCAGATAAAATACCAGTCGGTGCTATTTTGTTATTTGATGCTTGTAAATTTTGGTGAGTGATGTTATAAATGACATTTTCAGTGGAACAACAGTTCTCAAATTCAGACTGTGATTGACTAGTCATCCTGTGCAAAGCATAACATTAGATGTTTTAATTTATGTTCGCGATCTCGAGCAAGAAACGTACGGCTCCACACAAACACGCGTGCTGACACATGACCAGGTATTCGACAATTGGGGACGGTCACTGGCATGGATGATGAAGTCCTAAAGAACGCAGCGCCAAGCAGCTGGCCTTGTTTCAGAGGAAGCCGCAAAGGACGGGCTTTGAACCCGGGACCATCGCTGGTGTGCGCCCCCGCCCGCCTACGTCACGCAGCGGTCTATCAGATTGATGCCGCCACCCAGGCGAGAGCGATCGCTCCGTTGCCATCTTACTCGCTGCGCCAGAATTCCTCGCGTGTACTATTTCTCACTTGAGCATTATTCAATACTAGCTCGCCCGAGAATCTTCTGCAGGCTCTCGTTAGCACATACTGGTCATATATCTCTTATTTATGTTTACACGTCTTCCATTTGCCCTCCCTACAAATTTGTAACATTTTCGTTCTTCAGAATATTACTGCGTGACCTCTTTTCCTTTGGTGTCTTGTGATCATCACTGATTTGATGCAGCCCTCCACGAATTCCTCTTCTGCACCAAGCTCATGATCGAAGAGTAGCACTTGCACCTAACATCAGTTTATTAGATGTAGTCCAATTTGTGTCCTCCCGATGGTTCTTACACTCTATGGCTCCCTCAGGTATGCGTTAACATATAATCTATCATCCTGTACCACGGAAGTTATTATTTCATGTGTTAACACATGTCCTACCACTCTATATCTTCTTCTTGCCAGTCGTTTCAGTATGTTGTTTCCTCGGCGATTATGCGGAGAAACCCTTAGGTCTGCAACTAATGTTCAACATCCTTTTATGGCACCACAGCTCATACTCATGTCCATGCTATGGCGAGTTCTAAACGTACATTCTCAGAAATTTCTTCCTCAAATTAAGGCTTATATATTATACCAGTACACTTCTCCTGGCCAGGAATGCCCTCTTTGGCTATCCTAGTCTGCCTATTATATCTTCCAAGGTAGCAGGATCCTTAAACTTTGTCCGCATCGTGATCTCAAATTATGATGTTAACTTTGGCGCTTATCATTTCTGCTACTCCTCATTACCCTCAACTTTCTTTGGTTCACTCTCAACCCATATTCTGTGTTTAGCAGTCTGCTCATTCCACTCAATAGTTCCTGATTTTACTCTCCACATTTACTGAGGATAGTAATGTCAACCACGATTAATATCATTCAAAGGCTGCCAGGAATAAAAAAAGTGATCCAGGAAGTGTAGAATCTATTCCTTTTGTTCAAGTCTATGACCACAAATACTATCGTCAGAGTATCGATTTCTATCAGTGGCGAACATTATCAGATCCGTTTAAAGGACAATGTCAAATTTTATTTGCAACTCTTGACGGTGCCACTCTGGGACTATTATAATATAAGGCATAGGGTTAAAGCATACATCTACCATATTCAATGTACCCTCCACCAGATGCATGACAAACATTCAGTCGGTAGTAATAATTGTCCCATACTTTTGCGAGCAAGTCTGGAGTTACTGGTGCTATGCGACGTCACAGTTCATATCTTCTCTTCAGCCGCATCTCCAACAAATCCAAGGACGTGACTCCAGTAATCGTCATTTCCTCGTAAAATAAAGAGTCTTAATTTTTTCTTGGAAAACGATGCAAAATACACGAAGCTTTGAAGAATTTCTCATGTGTTCGACTGCGATATGTCCCCGCTGTGACTGTTCGCTTTTCCACGTAAATGGTACGTAGCCTCATCAGTGAACACCAAACGTGAAAGGAAGTCCTTAGCTTCCATCTCCACGCCCAAAATGACGTCACAAAATTTTACACGTCGCTGTTTATCTACAAGGTGAGGAACTTGTAGCGACAGAATGCCGCATGATCTGAAACTCAGACTGCACTGCACTTGAAGAATGGCTAATTCTTGCTGATGCAGGTGGACTACTTGGAAGCTTTATTCAATGCGCTCTACGCCTTCAGCGAGCACAGTGGGGCGGCCTGAGGATTTCCCTTTACATAAACAACCAGTGTCTTGAGAATGCTGTGCCATCTTCAAATTATTTGAAGTGCAGGCGATGTGGTGCCGTACTCTAGACGGAAATCGCGCCGCATCTGTTCAGGCGGAGAACACAGAACGCCTTAATTGCTGCGTTACCGCGGTCGCTACTCGAAACACAATGGGTGATGAATGAGAGAGCCAACTTCGCAAAGGACATCCTTAGCTGCAACTACGAAGGTCACTCCAAAAGAAATGCACACTATTTTTTTTTAAATCCATCATTTATTCTACATGTTTGAAAGTTTTACAGTGTGTAGATACATCCTTTAGGAACAATATTTTCATTTCTCCACATAATTTCCATCCCTCTTAACTGTCTTACGCCATCTTGCAACCAGCGCCTGTATATCCCCACGGTAAAATTCCGGACCAACCTGTTGGAGCCACTGTTTGACAGGGTGCACAAAGGAGTCTTCATCTTCAAACCTTGTTCCATGAAAAAAGTCTTTCAGTTTCCCAAAGATATGATAGTCTTCATCACCTGTCACAATTCTTCCAAGAAATTTATCTCCGCCATTCTCGTACTGTTACAAAAATTCCCTGCATACTGTTTTTCTTGTTTCTTTGTGAGCCACTGTCAACATCCTGGGAACCCACCTGGCACAAATTTTTTTAACGCGAACACTTTCAGTATTCTGCAAACACTTCCTTCCTCTATCCCAACGTAGCGTGACAGTTCGTTCACTATGATGCGTCTGTCAGTAATCACCAATTCGTTAACTCTCTGCACATTGTCTGGAGTGTGTGCAGTACGAGGCCTGCCGCTGCGAGGACAATCCTCAATATTGCCGTGCCCGCTTTCATCACGCAACCTGCTTGCCCACCGACTAACTGTACTGTGATCGACAGCAGCATCTCCATACATCTTTTTCAACCTCTTGTGGATGTTTCCCACTGTCTCGTTTTCACAGCACAGGAATTCTATGACAGCACGTTGCCACTGACGAACGTCAAGTGTAGCAGCCATCTTGAAGACATGCTGTGACGGCGCCACTTACGGGAACAGGTTGAACTAAGTTTGAAAACCAGCGGTAAGGATGTGTCTACACACTGTAAAACTTTCACACATGCAGAAAGAAAACTGTATTCTTACAAAAATAGTGTGCATTTCTTTTGGAGTGACCCTCGTACATGAACCAGCAAGCTGTATCTGGTGCCAAAGTAAACTTTTAGTTTCGATGCGTAAGTTCAAAAAGTTTTTGTCTTAATTGGAGTACAGAGTGTGGACAATAATATCGAAACACCACAAAAACAACGCATTTCCATGCCCAGTACGGTGTAGGAAAACAGTTGGCATTCAAAACACCTTCCAGTCCTCTCGAAATGGATAGATACAGGTCCTGTACTGTTTTCAATGCAGTCGTGTACCTTTTTTCCTGCAAAATTGTGACAGGTGACGAGTGAGTGGTTAGCGATCACGCGCTATTCTCTCTGATGCAGATCACAAAGGCTCAATAATTTTGAGATATGATGCCTATGGTGGCCAGGGGAGATACGACAATTCATCCTCGTGCTCACAAATCCAGTCCTGGACGATGCGAGCTAGGTAAATAGAGGCCTTGTCTTCTTCAATCACCATTGGGGAACAAATATTTTGCCACGGGATGGATCTGACCAAACAAAATGGTCTCATAATCTTCGGCAGTAACACTGCCTTACAGAGTACCCAGAACAGTGATCCGCACTGTCGCCTGATAAACAAAGTAAGAGCCTACGGAATATCAGACCAGCTGTGTGGCTGGATTGAAGAGTTTTTAGCAAACAGAACACAGCATGTTGTTCTCAATGGAGAGACGTCTATAGACGTTAAAGTAACCTCTGGCGTGCCACAGGGGAGTGTTATGGGACCATTGCTTTTCACAATATATGTAAATGACCTGGTAGATAGTGTCGGAGGTTCCATGCGGCTTTTCGCGGATGATGCTGCAGTACACAGAGAAGTTACAGCATTAGAAAATTGCAGCGAAATACAGGAAGATCTGCAGCAGATAGGCACTTGGTGCAGGGAGTGACAACAAATGTAATGTATTGCGAATACATAGAAAGAAGGATCCTTCACTGTATGATTATATTATAGCGGAACAAACACTGGTAGCAGTTACTTCTGTAAAATATCTGGGAGTATGCGTACGGAACGATTTGAAGTGGAATGATCACATAAAATTCATTGTTGGTAAGGCGGGTGCCAGGTTGAGATTCATTAGGAGAGTCCTTAGAAAATGTAGTCCATCAACAAAGGAGGTGGCTTACAAAACACTCGTTCGACCTATACTTGAGTATTGCTCATCAGTGTGGGATCCGTACCAGTTCGGGTTGACAGAGGAGATAGAGAAGATCCAAAGAAGAGCGGCGCGTTTCGTCACAGGGTTATTTGGTAAGCGTGATAGCGTTACGGAGATGTTTAGCAAACTCAAGTGGCAGACTCTTCAAGAAGGGCGCTCTGCATGGCGGTGTAGCTTGCTCGCCAGGTTTCGAGAGGGTGCGTTTCTGGATGAGGTATCGATCATATTGCTTCCCTCTACTTATACCTCCCGAGGAGATCACGAATGTAAAATTAGAGAGATTCGAGCGCGCACGGAGGCTTTCCGGCAGTCGTTCTTCCCGCGAACCATACGCGAGTGGAACAGAGAAGGGAGGTAATGAAAGTGACACGTGAAGTGCCCTCCGCCACACACCGTTGGGTGGCTTGCGGAGTATATATGTAGATGTAGATTTTGCTAGCAGAGGGTCACCCCCACACACCCTACGTTCGCGATCGTGAAGAAGTAGCGTCTGAGTCAGCTGTTGAAGAATTCCGGCACGCGACGCGCGGAAGGTGATAACCATTGTGGTTACGGTACCCTGGTCTGGGTCCGTGACCGGTCGGCGCGCCAGTGTTTGGGGGGAGGGGGTGGGACGACAGGACCGGGGGGGGGGGGGGCGGTTGGAGATGCGCCGGCAGATTGGCGCGCGGGGAACGGAACCTTCACATTCAGCGCGGCGCGGCGTGTTGACATTTAGCGTCCGGACCGCGAGCGCCTGAGTCTCGCCCGCCGGCAGGAATGCCAAGCGGCCGGAAGAGCTCGTCCTCAGCGGCCTAATATCGCTCCACTTGTCGCTCCTGACGATGGCGCCTCACACGACGACACGTCACAGCCGGCGGACTAGCTGACAGCTACAGCGTCCTACTCAACCCTCTCCTATAAAGTACTTTACAAACATTCATCTACATCTACATGGATACTCTTCAAATCACATTCAAGTGCCTGGCAGGGGGTTCATCGAACCGCCTTCACAATTCTCTATTATTCCAATCTCGTATAGGGCGCGGAAAGAATGAACACCTATATCTTTCCGTGCGAGATCTGATTTCCCTTATTTTATCGTGGTGATCGTTCCTCCCTATGTAGTCTAGTGTCAACAAAATATTTTCGCATTCGGGGGAGAAAGTTGGGCCGGCCGGGGTGGCCGAGCGGTTCTAGGCGCTACAGACTGGAGCCGTGCGACCGCTACGGTCGCGGGTTCGAATCCTGCCTCGGGAATGGATGTGTGTGATGTCCTTAGGTTAGTTAGGTTTAAGTAGTTCTAAGTTCTAGGGGACTGGTGACCTCAGATGTTAAGTCCCATAGTGCTCAGAGCCATTTGAATCATTTGAGAAAGTTGGTGATTGGAATTTCGTGAGAAGATTGCGTCGCAACGAAAAACACCTTTTTTTAAATGATGTCCAGCCCAAATCCTGCATCATTTCTGACACTCCCTCCCATATTTCGCGATAATACAAAACGTGCTGCCTTTCTTTGAACTTTTTCGATGTACTCAGTCAGTCCTATCTGGGAAGGATCCCACACCGCGCAGCAGAATTCTAAAAGAGGACGGACAAGCGTAGTGTAGCCAGTCGCCTTAGTAGGTCTGTTACATTTTCTAAGTGTCATGCCAATAAAACGCAGTCTTTGGTTAGTCTTCCCCACAACATTGTCTATGTGTTCCAATTTAAGCTGTTCGTAATTGTAATACCTAGGTATTCAGATGAATTTACGACTTTTAGATTAGACTGATTTATCGTTTAACCGAAGTTTAACGAGTTCCTTTTAGCACTCATGAGGATGACCTCAAACTTTTCGTTATTTAGGGTCAACTGCTACTTTCCGCACCATTCAGATATCTTAGCTAAATCGTTTTGCAGTATGTTTTGATCCTCTGATGACTTGTTTTGTCGATAAACGACAGCGTCATCTGCAAACAACCTAACACGGCTGCTCAGATTGTCTCCCAAATCGTTTATATAGATAAGGAACAGCAAAGGGCCTATAACACTACCTTGGAGAACGCCAGAAATCACTTCTGTTTTACTCGATGACTTTCCGTCAATTACTACGGTGACCTCTCTGACAGGAAATCACAAATCCAGTCACATAACTGAGACGATATTCCATAAACAAGCAATTTCACTACTAGCCGCTTGTGCAGTACCGTGTCAAAAGCCTTCCGGAAATCCAGAAATACGGAACCGGTCTGAAATCCCTTGTCAATAGCAATCAACACTTTTTGGATGGTGGGCTCACGGGAGCGATTCTAGACGCTTTTTATGTTTCAGCAGATGTCCATGTAGTACGGGTGTTATTTGGTCGTGTCGGTGATAGATACTGGTTAGCGTACGACCACTACAACACTTGAACTTTTGAAGGGGCTCTAACTTTCGCGAAGCCTTAATGTGGTCCAGTGCAGAACTTTAACTTTTCTGCTTGCATTTCGGAACTAACAACAGACAGACTATGGGCTCTGATTCGTTATCACTCATGTGTTACTGTGTGAATAGTCATGCTGAATTCTGAATTATTTTTAGCTGACGAATATGGTGATCATGAAATGGACTTAGTCTTTCATGTGTTTTGAATTACTGTTTAGCTCTGGAATTCTCCTGTAATTTTCATAAAGCTCTCAATGCAAGTTGATTGCATTTTATGAGGTTATCTTTCTGTGTTATAATTGGTTATCATAGGACCACTTTCTGTTTGTATGAGATTAACCTTATTGAATAAATATTATTCAAAATAATTATATGATGTCATCTATATCAATTACGGACATTAAAGTAGAAGCACTTCTGTTAATTATTCATCTAGTTCTTTATTCAATGTTTCTGTTTCTGTTATTAACTCGCAGTTCTAACCAATGACCGCAGGATCACAGCTTTGGATTATTATTTGAAGCGAGTTAGTTGCTGGGCATGCAAACAGATGGGTACGGCTCAACTATATGACACTATAGAGCTGTTCTTCTTTGGAGCCATGCATAGCCCAATTACCCAAGGTACGAGCAACAGCAGGTGAAGTCGCAATTAGTTTGGTCGTATGGGATGCTGGTTAAAGAAACTACATCAGAATATCCATTAAGTTCATGATTTCACCTTCCTTTATATACTGTACGATTGCATAACTTTTATCTATTTTGTTACGCTGCACTAAAATACAAATCTTTTACCTATCCAAACTTATAGTGCAACTTTTCCAATTTCAAGCTTGTTGCTTGAGAAAGAAGTCTACTGTTATCAAACAATGACGTTAATTTGACGATTAAATTTCTGAGAATGTAGCATCACACTGTATGAAAGTGAATTCTTGTTAGTGGGAAAACCATAAAAAGATTCGAAGCGTTTTTCTGCTATACAAAGGTGCTGACAATTAAGTGTACTGGTAAGATCAGAAATGAGTGGTTTTCTCTAGAGACGGTGAGTAAAGGATTATAGGAAATGTGCTAAGACATAAGGGAACTACCTCAGCGGTACCAGAGTTAGTTGCTGGGCATGCATTTATTTTAGATAAGGTCTTCCCCAGTTCGAGTCAGTACCCCTTCATTATACCATGGACCCATCTAATAGTCAGCATTCTTCTGCAGCACCACGTTTCAAAATCTTCCATTCTCATCTTGTCTGAACTGCACCACTCGCGTTCAAGGCTACATTCTTCACAAATACCTTCAGGAAAGATTTCCTAACACCTGAATTTGTGTTTAGTGTTAACAAATTCGTCTTTTTCAGAAATGCTTTTCGTGCTATAGCCGGCATCCATTTTATAGACTGTCTGCTTCACCCATCATTAATTATTTTGATGAGAAATTAACAAAATTCATCTACTACTTTTAATGTCCTATTTGCTAGTATAATTCCCTCAGCATCGTCTGATTTAATTCGACTACATTCCATTACCCTGCTTTTACTTTTGTTGAAATTCATCTTATAAACTCTTTTCAAGACGCTATTCATTCCATTCAAACGCTGTTCCAAGTCCTTTTGTCGTCTTTGAGAAAATTACAATATCATCGGCAAACCTCAATGCTTTTATTTCCTCCCCCTGACCTTTAATTAACGCTGCTAATATCTTATTGGTTTCCGTTGCGCTTGCTTAGTGGACACAGTGAATAATATCAGGGATAGGCTACAATCCGGTCTCAATCCGTTCTCAACTGGCGCTTTTCTTTTGTGAACTGTCTACTCTTGTAATTGCAATCTGGTTTTCGTAGAATCCGTAAATAATCTGTCACTTAATGTGTTTGATTCCCGCTACCTCCAGAATTTGAAAGCATTTATTGCAGTCAGTAGCGTCACGAGCTTGCTCTAAATCTATAAATGATGTAAATGTAGGTTTGCCTGTCTGTAACCTATCTTGTAGGATAGCTCTCGGATCGGTATTGCCTCGCGTGTTCTTACATGTCCGTGGAACCTAATCTGATCTTTCCCAGTGTCGATTTATACCAGTTTTTTAATTCTTCTCTAAACAGTTAGTGTCAATACTTTGCAACAATGGCAGTTCGGTAATACTGATACCTGTCACATGTCTTTGTAATTGGATTTATTAATTACTTCTTAAGACGGTTGGTATTTCCCCTATTTCATAGATCTTACGCATCCGACGGAACAGTTTTGTAATGGGTGGCCCTCCCACAGATCTCAGTAATTCTGACGGAATGTCGTCTGCTCCAGGGACGTTGTTTCGACTTTGGTCTCTCAGCACTATATCAGAGTCTTCTCACAGGATCATATCTGCCATTTCATCGTCATTCCTCTTGCTTTTGTGCGATATGTCCTTCAAGTTTGTTTTCGTTGTAGGAACCTTCTATATATTCCTTCTCCATTTCTGTTTTCTCTTCTTAGCTTACTATTGGCTTACCATTTGGGCTCTTGGTGTTGATACAGCCGCTTTTATGCCGTGTGAAATATGTATAACAAATAACTGAGCACTTTGGGTGGAGATGGAAGTACTACTTTGAGATGAAGATTTTGGCACAGGAGAGGATTCCTTCTCCCTTTCTGTTTTCTCTTCTTAGCTTACTATTGGCTTGCCATTTGGGCTCTTGGTATTGATACAGCCGCTTTTTTGCCGTGTGAAATATGTATAACAAATAACTGAGCACTTTGGGTGGAGATGGAAGTGCTACTTTGAGATGAAGAGTTTGTCACAGGAGAGGATTCCTTCTCCCTTTCTGTTTTCTCCTCTTAGCTTACTATTGGCATGCCATTTGGGCTCTTGGTATTGATACAGCCGCTTTTTTGCCGTGTGAAATATGTATAACAAATAACTGAGCACTTTGGGTGGAGATGGAAGTGCTACTTTGAGATGAAGATTTTGGCACAGGAGAGGATTCCTTCTCCCTTTCTGTTTTCTCTTCTTAGCTTACTATTGGCATGCCATTTGGGCTCTTGGTATTGATACAGCCGCTTTTTTGCCGTGTGAAATATGTATAACAAATAACTGAGCACTTTGGGTGGAGATGGAGGTGCTACTTTGAGATGAAGAGTTTGGCACAGGAGAGGATTCCTTCTCCCTTTCTGTTTTCTCCTCTTAGCTTACTATTGGCATGCCATTTGGGCTCTTGGTATTGATACAGCCGCTTTTTTGCCGTGTGAAATATACATAACAAATAACCGAGCTCTTTGGGTGGAGATGAGCTACTTTGAGATGAAGAGTTTGGCACAGGGGAGGATGTAAGGGAGGGTGGCATTAGACCAGTCAGAAGATCGATAACCCCCTTACCCTCCCAAAACAATACTGATTGTGAATTTCCAAACTTGGTTGTTTTCGGTTTGTAACGTGGAACCGTAAGTCAAGGTCGCTGGTCCCGAACTTGCCTGTACGTCCTCCAGGTGAGCAGACACCGGCAGTGGCATTGGCTGGGCGCAATTACCAGTACGCTGGCGGCAGCAGTGCCATTAGCAGTGAAACGACGCGTCCTGCCGACTCTGGCGCCATCTTCGGAGAGTGGCTCTGGTCTCGACAGTCGACCCTGGCTGGTCGGCGGCCCGTCGTCTTCTGCCGAGGATCTCGCGCCGCCGCCATTAAACAGAGTGACGAGCCGCAGAGGCGCCGCTGCGCCGAGAAAGCCGACGTAGAGGCGGGCTGAGGTGATCCCGACAGGGACTGTCGGCGTGTCACGGCGTGACCGAAGCGGATACTTAGATGAAATTATATGCATCATCTATGATAATGAATACACGCCGAAACAATGAATTAAAATTTACACCGAGACCGGGATTCGAACCTGGGTCTTCTACTCGCTAGGCAAATGCGCTAACCAGTGCGCCAGCCTGCCACTCTGGCTAACACAGCGGAAACGCCTAATCAAGTATGTCTCCCTCCCTAATACACTACTGGCCATTACATTTGCTACACCAAGAAGAAATGCAGATCATAAACGGGTATTCATTGGACAAATATATTATATAGAAATGACATGTTATTACATTTTCACGCGATTCTGGTGCTTAGGTCCTGAGAAATCAGTACCCAGAACAACCACCTCTGGCCGTAATAACGGCCTTGATACACCTGGGCATTGAGTCAAACAGAGCTTGGATGGCGTGTGCAGCTACAGCTGCCCATGCAGGTTTAACACGATACCACAGTTCATCAAGAGTAGTGACTGGCGTATTGTGTCGATCCAGTTGCTCGGCCACCATTGACCAGACGTTTTCAGTTGGTGGGAGATCTGGACAATGTGCTGGCCAGGGCACCAGTCGAACATTTTCTGTATCCAGATAGGCCCGTGCAGGACCTGCAACGTGCGGTCGTGCATTATCCTGCTGAAATGTAGGGTTTCGCAGGGATCGAAAGCAGGGTAGAACCACGGGTCGTAATCCATTTGAAATGTAACGTCCACTGTTCAAAGTGCCGTCAATGCAAACAAGAGGTGACCGGGACGTGTAACCAATGGCACCCCATACGCCTGTATAGCGATTACGAATACACGCTTCCACTGTGCGTTCACCGCAATGTTGCCAAACGCGGATGCGACCGTCATGATGCTGTAAACAGAACCTGGATTCATTCGAAAAAGTGACGTTTTGCCATTCGTGCACCCAGGTTCGTCGTTGAGTATACCATCGCAGGCGCTCCTGTCTGTGATGCAGCGTCAAGGGTAACCGCAGCCATGGTCTCCGAGCTAATAGTCCATGGTGCTGCAAACGTCGTCGAACTGTTCGTGCAGATGGTTGTTGTCTTGCAAACGTCCCCATCTGTTGACTCAGGGATCGAAACGTGGCTGCACCATCCGTTGCAGCCATGCTGATAAGATGCCTGTCATCTCGACTGCTAGTGATACGAGGCCGTTGGGATCCAGCACGGCGTTCCGTATCACCCTCCTGAACCCACCGATTCCATATTCTGCTAACAGTCATTGGATCTCGACCAACGCGTGCAGCAATGTCGCGATACGATAAACCACAATCGCGATAGGCAACAATCCGACCTTTATCAAAGTCGGTAACGTGATGGTACCCATTTCTCCTCCTTAGCCGGCCGAAGTGGCCGTGCGGTTAAAGGCGCTGCAGTCTGGAACCGCAAGACCGCTACGGTCACAGGTTCGTATCCTGCCTCGGGCATGGATGTTTGTGATGTCCTTAGGTTAGTTAGGTTTAACTAGTTCTAAGTTCTAGGGGACTAATGACACCAGAAGTTGAGTCCCATAGTGCTCAGAGACGTTTGAACCATTTCTCCTTCTTACACGAGGCATCACAACAACGTTTCACCAGGAAACGCCGGTCAACTACTGTTTGTGTATGAGAAATCGATTGGTAACTTTCCTCATGTCAGCACGTTGTAGGTGTCGCCACCGGCACCAACCTTGTGTGAATGCTCTGAAAAGCTAATCATTTGCATATCACAGCGTCTTCTTCCTGTCGGTTAAATTTCGCTTTTGTTGCACGTCATCTTCGTGGTGTAGCAATTTTAATGGCCAGTAGTGTAGAAACTCCAATTCACACCCCGGCCCACATTGATGTTCACTTGCTTAAATTTGGGAAAAATAATTTTATCTGTTCGATATATCACCTATGTCTGAAGTACGGGCAGGATTATTCCCACACAGAGGTGCTATCCCAACGTTGGGGAGCCTCTGCAGTACTGACACGGGTTAAGAAGCGGAACATAAAGATGGGCTTGATGCGTGAATTGGAGTTTGTATTAGGGAGGAAGACATGCTATGTCAAATTGTGCAGCTGTTAGCCGTAATGCCAGGGTGGCACAGTGGTTAGCCTAGTGAGTAGGACGGCCAGTTTCGAATAATGGCCTTGGTACAGATTTTAATTCATTCCTTCGGCCTGTATTCGTTATGAAAGCGGAAAGTGCAGAGAACACTTGGGCTGCTGTAGCTCTGTCCCCTGATAATGGATAACGTAGTAAGCGCTATGAGGCTGTTCGCAGACGTTGGTCTGTAGGAAAGTCAGAAGACTGCAGTGGAATGCAGGAAGAGCTACAGAAGACCGCTGACTGGAATGCACGGAGTGACAGTTGCACAAACAGGCGAAGAGGTCCATCACTGTTCGATTACACTATTTGCCAGAAGCCATTGGAATGAGTGAAAAGCGTCAAATATTTAGAAACGACCTAAAGTGCTATACCTGATAGTAGGGTTAACAGATACCATGCTGATATTCTTTAAAAGAATGGTAAAGCTAAAATCGTTGGTCCAAGCCTGTGACGGGGTTTTGCCCTGACTGCAGCCAGAGTATAGCCTTCCTTCAGCACGGCACTAGGTCATGATGAGGGGGTGCGGGGGTGGCCGACCAATCACCTCGGCCACCTTTTACCTCCAGGAAAGACTGCCGGTGGTCACTTGATAGCAGGCTAAGTGGTTGTGAAGCCATCCTGGAGGGACTGGAAAGAAGAAAATTTCACACTTTCACACCGGACTGACCCCGGGACCTCAGAGGCCAGAGTCCAGCGTTTAATCCTCTACACCACCACTGTCACAGGAAGAATCATAACGAAATGTAATTCATCCACGGAAGAAGTGCCTTGCAGAACACTCGTCCGACCGATATTTGAATACTACTCATCACTCTGGGAGCCTTAAAGGCTTGGTTAATAGAACAGATAGAGAACGATCCAACATAAAGTGGCATGTTTCGTCATGGAATCGTTTAGCAAGAGCGAACGCTTTACATAATAATCGACAAATTCCAATAGTAGAAAGATTTTGTGAATCACGGAAAACTTCCGAGATCTTGTGTTCTGAGCAGAGTCAGGCAACATGTTACTACGTCCTAAAACACGTGTCGCAAAGTAACCGCGAAGAGAAAACCAGAAAAATTGAGATCTCATATGGGGAAATATAGACAGTCGTTCTTCTGTTGCACTATTCGTCAATGGAAAAAAGGAGGAGGAAATGATGGTGGTACCAGAAGTACGCTATACCAGATACCATAATGTGAGTTGCAGAATAAAGATATAAATGAAATGGAGTTGTGTTTCTGTTTAGTAACTGCTGTTGAAAAGGCACTATACGTCCCATTGTGAGGATGTAAACCATCCATGAAACGTTGGAAGGTCTGGTCATTTGCAGAAATCCGCAGAGTAAACAGTTGTTTCGAGATGTATACTATGGTGCAGTGAGTATGTATATATAACACGGACAAGGTCCATTCGGGAAAAGATTGTTCTGCCATGGTGCTGCATAGTGATCAGTTATCACTCTGGCTTTACGCTGACAATAGTCACGGCAAGGGCGCGTACCCGTTGCTGTTCTTCGTGAAAATTTGGAGACGCGGGGCTGAGGTGTTATCTGAAGAGAAAGAGGTCGTAATCTTCCGAAGTACTGCAATGCAAAGGCCAAGTGGGTTGCTCCTGGAGTCGTGGTGCAGAAACCGTCCGGTATGTCTTCAGGCCATGACTGGCAGTGATTGAGGGAGCTTGCTGAGCGATCGTAATTCTGTTTGATGGCAGCCGACGAAGTCGTGCATGGATTTAAAGTGCCGGCGTCACGACAATGTGATGCACATGTAAGCGTAGGCTTCCGTGGCCGTTGTCATCTTCAATAAAATTCTTCAGGGTATCAGACCGCATCGTCATAATTTAAAATGCGCCAACGTTTCGGCCAGCGTTGCAGCTAGCCTTCATCAGGGCCTTACGTTAAACTGCTAAATGAAACACACTTGGTTCCTTAAATAGCTGCACGAGAAAACCGTGTCGTTACTTGATTGGCTGTAAAAGGAGGAGGAGGAGGGGTGAAAGGTATGCTTTATTGGTGTTTCCTTTATTATCTGTCATTGGCTGAAATAGCTGTTTTCTATTGGTCTTTATATTAATCCACCCAATTGGAGGAGACGGACGAATAGCGAACAGGTGATGGCTGTGACGTCACACTGTTTACTTGCTGTCCAGAAGCCGGCTGCGGCGTGCCATTGCTTTGTGTGCTCGCGACCACTACTGCGGCTCTCCGCGTGTCTGCATGGGCCGCCACGGCTCTGCCGCCACTCCGTAGCCCTGCTATAGCAGGCAGCCAAGACCTCGGAAGCTTGTACCCGTCCTCTCTATTCATGTTGGCGGGTCTTTTGGCTATTTCTATCGCCTCTCTAATCTTTCTTTTGAAAGTGAGAGGCTGTTTCGCCAGGACACGGGTTTCTTGAAAAAATATTGGTTTCCCGCACTCGTCTCCTCCAATGGGGTGGATTAATATAAAGACCAATAGAAAACAGCTATTTCAGCCAATGACAGATAATAAAGGAAACACCAATAAAGCATACCTTTCACCCCTCCTCCTCCTCCTTTTACAGCCAATCAAGTAACGACACGGTTTTCTCGTGCAGCTATTTAAGGAACCAAGTGTGTTTCATTTAGCAGTTTAACGTAAGGCCCTGATGAAGGCTAGCTGCAACGCTGGCCGAAACGTTGGCGCATTTTAAATTATGACGATGCGGTCTGATACCCTGAAGAATTTTATTGAAAATGTGATGTACAGTTGAGTGTCTCATTTGTCATGGAGTAAGAGAACGATGATGGCTTCAGCGACTGGTGAATCACTGACGATGTCTTTGATGCCAACGTTACTGGTATGTAACAGTGACCGTAACTACACAACTGTGTTGTAGTGCCAAGCAGGTGTTCATGGAGAAGGTCAGGGAGAAGGCAATACAACGGTAAGAAATCTGCTCCAACAATCAGGAAGAGAAAAATGAATTTCCAAACGAGTTTACATCGAAGATTGAAGATATAGCCGTAGGTCAGAATGGAAGATATTGCCATCGTCATTCGCTGTGGAAGACGAGTCGCAAGGCAAACTGAAACATCAGTGCCTGTATCAATGAGGAACTGTAATTTGGTAGCGTACTGTGTTACGAACATTTGATACTTGTCGAGTTTAAAATCGGCTGTCGCTGTTGCTGATTCCCTGCAGCTCTTTCCTAGTTGCGGGACTGCGGCACCAAATTTTGCACAAGTGTGTCACCTCTGTGTATGGAGGGCCACGACTTGTTTCGACGGTTAAGGTACCTGTGTTTCCAGAGGTCTCCGTTCCCAAGCGTACACGGTTGTGACGCCATTGGATGGATGGACAAAAATCGACTATTCAGAAAGCAGTTTAAGTGAGACAGACAAGCGTAACACCCACGTCTTCCGTAAGATATTGTCGTCCACTGCGTTGCCTAGGAAGATGGTGCAGTACGCTGATGATCACTAAAATTATGACGCCTGGGAGGATAGCAAATAATGAAATTTTACTTATTGTGTGTATACACTATACAGCGATTAAAGTTGTACGTGGTTTGGAGATTTTTTTTTTTTGAGTCATCAATCTTCTGATTGGTTTGACGCAGCCCGCCACTAATTCCCCTCTTTGCCTCAGAATAGCATTTGGAACAAACGGCCTCAATTATTTTCTGGATATATTACACTCTCTGTCGTCCTCTACATTTCTTACTCTCTACAGCTCCCACGCAAGTTGGTCCGTGATTTCTCAGAAGATGTGCTACCTTCCTGTCCCTTCTTCTTTTCAGAGTTAACCGTATATTCCTTTTCTGGCCTGTTCTGCGGAGAACCTGCTCTTTTCTTACCTTATTAATCCACCTAATACATAACATTCTTCTGTAGCACCACATTTCAAATGCTTCAGTTCTCTTGTTTCCCAGGCCGGCCGGAGTGGCCGAGCCGTTCTAGGCGCTACAGCCTGGAACCGTGCGACCGCTACGGTCGCAGGTTCGAATCCTGCCTCGGGCATGGATGTGTGTGTGATGTCCTTAGGTTAGTTAGATTTAAGTAGTTCTAGGGGACTGATAACCAAAGAAATTAAGTCCCATAGTGCTCAGAGCCATATGAACCATTTTTCTTGTTTCCCAGTTTTCCTACAGTTCATGTTTCACTACTATACAATGATGGGCTCCAAACGTACATTCTCAGAAATTCCTTCCTCAAATTAAGACCCATGTTTGATACCAGTCGACTTCTATTGGCCAGAAATTCCCTTTTTACCAGTGACAGTTTTCTTTTTATGTCCTCCTTGTTCCGTCCGTCATGGGTTATTTTGCTGCCTAGGTAGCAGAAATCCTTAACTTCATCTACTTCCTGATGATCAGTACTGGTTTTAAGCTTCTCCCCTTTCTCATTTCTGCTACTTCTAATCAATTTTGTGATCCTTCGATCTATTCGCAATCTTTATCCTATACTCATTAGACTGATCATTCTATTCAGCAGATTATGAGGATACTGTTAATGTTGGATTGGTGCAAAAGTTAGTAGCGTTTTCGAGTAAGTTTAATAAACACAGCAGATCCACATAACAGAGTCCTTAGTCATCAGTAATTTGTTCTCCTTCACTATTTACAAGCATGCCAACGCCGGGGTAACTTTTCGATTCCGTGACAGCAGAAATCACGTGGTTTCGTGGTGAAGCACTCGTTGAGCCATGTTGGGAGCGCATTTCCATCCGGAGAGGGAGACCCTCGAAGATCGTTCAAACAGAGCGGAAAAGGTGAAAATCTGAGGTCGCACGACCGTGTGAATAACATGGGTGCGGAATGAGGAATGACATCCCACTCCATCTCATGTACGATGTTTTTTGTCAGTCTAGCAGATTTCAGGCAGGAGTTGTGGAGTAGAATCAATTGAAGCAGTGTTCCTGGCTGTTGTTGATGGACTGCGTCTGCAAGACGCCTCAGTTGTTAGCAATAAATGTCAGCAGTTATGTTTACAGCTCGGGGAGGCAATTCGTAGTACACCACACCGTCGATGTGCATACCATAATCTTTTGTGGGCGCACGCTGGTCTATGTATGGGGAGTTGCTGCTTTGTTTGGTCTCAACCATTCCTCTCTTTCCCTTATGTTAGCATAAAGATACCATTTCTCCTCACCAGTAACGATACAGGATAGGAATGGTAGGTGTTGTTCACGAGCCAGTTGATGACTAGCAAGCAGAGAGGCACCTATGGCCATCCTTTGATTCTTGGGATATTGGATTACAGCACGTTGTACCTATACACCCGATTGTTCTATCATCCCCACTGCACGCAAGTGTCATCGCTCGGTGGTGGAATGAGCACACTTCATCACATTTGCCAGTTCTTGAGTACAATGACGTGCATCATTGTGGATTTACACATTTAAAAGATCTTTATCAAAGCACGAAGGTCTTCCTGAACGTAGAGAGTCACTAATGTCAAAACCATCGTTCTTAAAACCAGTTCCTTGTCTTTCTCTGTCCAGTGTCATTATCTCCATACATAATTCAAATGTTTCTGGCTGCTTCTGTTGTTATCAACCCCCCCCCCCACCCCCCCCGCCCCGCCCTCCTATTGAACTCAGAAGTATAAGTCGGAAATGTTCCGATTTCCCCACTTGGCTTTCCATTTTCTAGCGTCCACAGCTCCACTCTTTATCTCCAGGTGAGAAAATGAAAGTAAGCAAACTCAAATAGCAACAGTGATCTACAAATAAAAAATGACAATAGATAAATAAACCTATAGCAACCGGGATACCAACATGCAAAACAGAAACCCTACATACTTACAAACTTATGGACCAACGTAATATTTCTTTCCAGGGCATTAACATCAAACAAGGGCAGAAAGGGATCCAGTACACTCTTCTGGAGTACACCAGAACCTTTTCTATACCTCTCTGTGACTCCAGATACAAGATAATTTCCTGCGTCCTCCACAGCTAGGATTACTCAATCCAGTCACATATCTCCTTCGCTAGCCGATATGACGTTGCTTTCATAAATAAACTTTGTTATGGTATTGAGTCAATTGCTTTTCGGAAGTAAAGAAAGTTAACTATCTTGAAGCATGGCTTATATGATTAGCTAGGAAAGCACGAGTTATGATTTCGGAATGCATTGTACTAAGAGTTTACGTTCTGTATTCCTTTTACAACTCGCAATAGTTTTCTAATGATTTAACTTTCATGTAATTAGTGTCTGAGGACGACATTAAAGTGCATTCAAGGCCAAGTGAAATGGAGAGACAGAGAGGCCATGTCACTGCGGTGTAATGAGTAATTCTGCGTCTCAGGTGACAGGTTTGCCGCCAGACATGTCCTGACAGTGAGTACAAAATGGACGCGCTGCGACATGTCAGCGCGTTTTATCGCAGCCAGATCGTGACAGACCGACGCTTGGAACAGCCTATCTCCGAGATCGTAGAGGCACTGTGGTTTTCACAGGCCTTCGTGTCAAGGGCGTACCGCTGTTAGGGGACAACCACCGAGGCCAGGGTCAGCTGCCTGAGGGGTCATCCAGGGACGCTGACGTGATGTTCCAATACAGTTGGAGAGCCCGTGCAATGGTGTTCGATTTTAGGGGGAATACCATGTGTTCTGAGGTCTGAATGGGAATTTCGACTGAGAAGGAAGCCGTGTTAGGGTGGTCCGTGCAGTTGTGTAAAGCCTCTGTGCCAGGGTGGTGTACCGGTTAACGCATTTGTCTAGTGAACAGGAGCCACGGATTCGAATCCCGGCCGTGGTACAAATTTTCATTCGTCGCTTCATATATGAAGGGCTTATTTCAATAGTGGTACAAGTCCATTTTGTTCATTTGAGATACAGAGTCCAAAAGTTAAACTGATGAAAAATCTGCAGTTGAGATACCAGAAATATTCAAGCATATGGCTTCTTGATAGAGATGAACCTTACTTTCCGTTTGTTTGGATCATTAATTTCAGAAGCATTGTAGGTAGAAAAGTGGAGGTAGTGGAGGTAATGGACTTGTACCACTATTGAAATAAGCCCTTCATATACACCAAGGAAATTTGTTGGGACCGTTTCTGTTCATGTTCTCTGTTAATGTATGTCTACACTCTCTAATGGCAGTTGGCACTGATGGTCAGAGCTAAAGTGTTAAGCTGCATCTTATTCCTCTATAAACTTCTCCAATACTGCCAACACTGGATGTTTCGACCCCTCTAC
This sequence comes from Schistocerca cancellata, assembly GCF_023864275.1. Taxonomy (NCBI): domain Eukaryota; kingdom Metazoa; phylum Arthropoda; class Insecta; order Orthoptera; family Acrididae; genus Schistocerca; species Schistocerca cancellata. The sequence goes on along the minus strand of NC_064634.1, from coordinate 82,782,337 downwards.
TACGATCTTCTTCAGGAGTCTTTTGGTGTCCCCAGGTGGTTGAACACGACGAGTTTTGGACAAGACTGAGAAGATTATGACGCAATATAACAAAGAAGATATTCGTCCTCAGGTGTTTATTAAGGACGTGGAGACTAATATTAATAACAATCTCAGATTTCTAGCAGATAATCCACTTATCTACAACGAAGTACTGAGATAGCCAGTCAGATCTTGATAAGATATCAAGGGATGCAAAGATTGGCAGCTTGCGATAAATGATCAGACATGTAAAACTATCCTCTTTAGAAAATGCGGAAGAATGTTATCCAAGAGGTATTGCGACGCCTCCAATTAGTGATAGAATTAATTACAGTGATATACGCTTAGCAAAGAATATTTGTCACAGGTAGTGTATTGAAACTTTAGATTTCTCCGTGACATATAAAGATTCCATAAACTACAATATAAAGGAAAGACGCCATATTACCTCTCTCCTATCGCTTGTCTTTTTGATCTTGTTGCTTAGCTCTTATCTTGTTTTGTGCTCGTGGCTCTGTATGCCATTCGATGTATAGAGGCTTGCTGCCTATTCATGTAAATTGAATTAACGTTAAATAGTAATTATCAGTGTTGAATGTTAAAAATTTGCTCTTGCTTTGAAAAGGAAACCTTTTCCTCTCCTTACCATTTCCGTAAATGTGGCCAATGCTTTGTACGGGTGGAAACTCGTGTGGTATTTTAATTTAATTCCAAAAGTAGCTTAAAATTAGTATTTTTTTTTCATTTCTCGCGGCCTACATTCTGAAGAACCTACATTTTAAAGTTATTTACAAAGTCCTATTTTCAGTTCCAAAAGTAGCTTAAAATTAGTATTTTTTTTTTATTTCTCGCGGCCTACATTCTGAAAAACCTGCATTTTAAAGTTATTTACAAAGTCCTATTTCCAGTTAAAACAGCACCGTTATCTCTGATTATTGAAATTTTATATTTACGAAACACGACACTATCAGTAGCTTGCATTAACTTTGGCTTGAGACTGGCGAATTAATATTTCAGAATTAAAAGAATTTTCAATTTATTTCGAGTCAGAAAGAAAAATATTTAAAATTCATACAAAGATAATTTTCCATATCAGTAAAATATATAATCTCAGAATAATAATTTCTAACATTAGGATATTTTCACTGAACGTAGGAAGACAAGCTCATAACGATAAAAGCTATTTATTCTTGCTTTCCCAATAATTATTTAAAGAGATATTTTCTCAATTTTCCGTAATTAAATGACTCTATTCATAAGAAAGCACAGGCAAGGTCTAATTTAGTAGAATGTGAATGAATCACAAAATTGGAATCAACTAACACAAATACCTCGTTATAAAAATTTACAGATTTGAAATGAAGGGATCACATACGCTCAGTGGTATATAAAGCGAGGCAACGGCCTTGCCGCAGTGGGTACACCGGTTCCAGTGAAATCATCGGAGTTGTTCGTTGCGGGTGTGGGCGGCACTTGGATGGGTGACCACCCAGGTCGCCATGCGCTGTTGCCATTTTTTCGGGATACATTCAGCCTCGCGATGCCAGTTGAGGAGCTACTCGACCGAATAGTAGCGGCTCCGGTCAAAGTAAACCATCATAACGACCCGGTGAGTGATGTTCTGACCACAAGCCCTTAGAACCCGCATCCTCAACTGAGGATGACACGGCGGTCGGATGGTCCAGATGGGTCACTTGTGGCCTGAGTGCTTTTTATGTAACGCGGGTAGTAGACTAAAGTTCACTGCAGGAGGCTGGAAAATTCACTCATTCTGCGAAGGAGATTTCCTACGAAACATATCGTACAATATTTCTCGTGTATGTGGGATCGTATGAAATGGTTCAAGTGGCTCTAAGCACTATGGTACTTAACATCTGAGGTCATCAGTCCGCTAGACTTAGAACTACTTAAACCTAACTAACCTAAGGACATCACACACATCCATGCCCGAGGCAGGATTCGAACCTGCGACCGTAGCAGCAGCGCGTTTCCGGACTGAAGCGCCTAGAACCGCTCGGCCACATCGGTCGGCTGATCATACGAAATAATACTAACAAGCGATATTGAGCTAATTCAGAGAAAGTCACCGCGAATAGCCATAACTTCGTTTGACACATGGGAAAGTGTCACGTTAATGCTGAAATATTTGGACTGGAAAAGTCTTGACTGTCTCACGAAAGCCTACTTACAAAGTTTCAAGAACAGTATTAGGTAAAGAATCTGGGGATATTCTTCATACCTCCATGCATCGCTTCCATAGGACCCTCGAAGACAGGAATTGCTGGCACACAGAGCCATTTAAACAGTCACTCTTCACAATACACGTGAATGGAAGACACTCTTATAAGTGGTACAATGGAAGTACGTTCTGCCGTTCACTTCATAGTAACTGGCGGAGTATCGATGTAGATTCAGGTGTAGAAGTAGGTGTAGATATATGAGAAGATATGCCGTGGACAACGACGCGTTCATTACTGAGAACAGCCGATGCAGTCAGTATGGCGACTGTAGCACCAAATCAGTCGATAGTTGACTGTTCAAAACAAGAACAGTTGATGAACAGAATGACATTTTTCTATCGAAAGGATGTGGAACCACTTACAGGATTTGTATACACCGATCAACAAGAACACTATGACGACCTACCCAATAGCCGGTATGTCCACATCTGCACACGCAAGTCACCAAATTCAATTAAATTCCGGGGAAGGGTGCAGTGAGCTCTGACGCCACGTTCAGTCACATCCCAGTTGTGTTCGATCTGAACCAGATCTCGCGAGTCGGGGAGCCAGCACATCAACTGGAACTCGCCACTGTGCTCCTCGATCCAGTCCACTCCTGGCCATGTGAAATGGCGCATTATCTAGTTGAAAAATGCCATTGCTGTCGGGAAACATGATCGTCATGAAGAGGTGAACGTGGGCTGCAACCGGTGTACGATACTCCTTGGCCGTCATGGTGCCTTGCCCGAGCTCGTCTGGACCTGTGGATGCCCACGTGAATGTTAAAAAAGTTCAGATGTGTGTGATATCTTATGGGACTTAACTGCTAAGGTCATCAGTCCCTAAGCTTACACACTACTTAACCTAAATTATCCTAAGGACAAACACGCATACCCATGCCCGAGGGAGTACTCGAACCTCCGCCGGGACCAGCCGCATAGTCCATGACTGCAGCGTCTTAGACCACTCGGCTAATCCCACGCGGCCCACGTGAATGTTCTCCAGAGGTAATGGAGCCGCCGCCAGTTTGTCTCTGTCCCGCAGTTCATATGTCAAGGAGCAGTTCCACTGGATGACAACGGAGTCGGCATGATGAAGAAGGTATCGGGATTCATCAGACCATGCAACGCTCTGCTACTGCTCCAACGTCCAGTGCCGATGTTCCAAAATGTTCAAAAGTGTGTGAATTCCTAAGCGACCAAACTGCTGAGGTCATCGGTCCCTAGACTTACACACTACCTAAACTAACTTATGCTAAGAACAACACACACACTCATGCCCGATGGAGGACTCGAACTTCCGGTGGGAGGGGCCACGCAATCCGTGATATGGCGTCTCTAACCGCGCGGCCACACCGCGCGGCTTTGAAGTTGAAGGTTCGAGAAATTAGGGCTCATACGAAGGCATATAGTCATTTTTCCTTGCTTTATTTGCGAATATAACAGGAAATGAAATGACTTGTAGTGGTACAGGGTAACCTCCGCACGCACCATGCGGTGGCTCGCGGAGCATTTATGTAGACATATCTACATCTACATCCATACTCTGCAAGCCACCTGACGGTGAGTGGCGGAGGGTACTTTGAATACCTCTATCGGTTCTCCCTTCTATTCTAGTCTCGTATTGTTCGCGGAAAGAAAGATTGTCGGTATGCCTCTGTGTGGGCTCTAATCTCTCTGATTTTATCCTCATGGTCTCTTAACGAGATACACGTAGGAGGGAGCAATATACTGCTTGACTCCTCGGTGAAAGTATGTTCTCGAAACTTCAACAAAAGCCCGTACCAAGCTACTGAGCGTTTCTCCTGCAGAGTCTTCCACTGGAGTTTACCTATCATCTCCGTAAAGCTTTCGCGATTACTAAATGATCCTGTAACGAAGCGCACTGCTCTCTGTTGGATCTTCTCAATCTCTTCCATCAACCCCATCTGTTACGGATCCCATACTGGTGAGCAATATTCAAGCAGTGGGCGAACAAGCGTACTGTAACCTATTTCCTTTGTTTTCGGATTGCATTTCCTTAGGATTCTTCCAATGAATGTCAGTCTGGCATCTGTTTTACCGACGATCAACTTTATATGATCATTCCATTTTAAATCACTCCTAATGCGTACTCCCAGATAATTTATGGAATTAACTGCTTTCAGTTGCTGATCTGTTATATTGTAGCTAAATGATAAAGGACCTTTCTTTCTATGCATTCACAGCACATTACACTTGTCTACATTGAGATTCAATTGCCATTCCCTGCACCATGCGTCAATTCGTTGCAGATCCTGCTGCATTTCAGTACAATTTTCCATTGTTACAACCTCTCGATATACCACAGCATCATCCGCAAAAAGCCTCAGTGTTCCGATGTCATCCACAAGGTCATTTATGTATATTGTGAATAGCAACGGTCCTACGACACTCCCCTGCGGCACACCTGAAATCACTCTCACTTCGGAAGACTTCTCTCCATTGAGAATGACATAGAACATTTATTTGCGGTGATCGAATGTAAGTGCTATTATGAGAAGAAACTACTGGGATAGGGGAGCTCATTTTGGAAGGCAGCTCCAAACTAGTCGTAAGACCGGTCACATTGGACCTCCTTCCTTCCTCACTTAAAAAGTAGGAAACACACATTCTCCTCACATTTGCGAGTTCTTCAAACAGATGGCCTTTTGTAAGCAATAATGTGTGCCTGTGTAAAAACGTCGAATGGACCCACCCGTCTGAGAATACTGGTGGTGATAACTGCAGTTTGGTGACACATATCCGAGTGTGTAGACTTGCGGTGGACTTTACGTCCTAGGATGCTGTCTTCACGAATGGTATGCGAAGTAATATATTCCGCTTGGACTCACATCTCGAATTTCATATTAGACAAGAGTTGGAACTTTCGTGTTTGACAGTCGCAGCTTATGGACGAGCCTGCGGTATAGACGAACTAGCCAGTCTTTTCACTTTACTGGTACCAGAGAACTCGGAACTGGATCCCGTTAACAGTCCGTACTTCACGGTATGATTCACTCTCGTTTATTTTGTATCTACGAGGGCAGTTCAATAAGTAATGCAACACATTTTTTTTTCTGAAACAGGGGTTGTTTTATTCAGCATTGAAATACACCAGGTTATTCCCCAATCTCTTAGCTACACAACACTATTTTTCAACATAATCTCTATTCAATCTACGGCCTTACGCCACCTTGAAATGAGGGCCTGTGTGCCTACACGGTACCATTCCACTGGTCGATGTCGGAGCCACTCCATTGATTGCCGTTTTGTTTCAGGTTCGAAGTGATGAACCCATGTTTCATCGCCTGTAACAATCTTTGACAAGAAATTGTCACCCTCAGCCACATGACGAGCAAGCAATTCCGCACAGATGGTTCTCCTTTGCTCTTTATGGTGTTCGGTTAGACAACGAGGGACCCAGCGGGAACAAACCTTTGAATATCCCAACTGGTGAACAATTGTGACAGCACTACCAACAGAGATGTCAAGTTGAGCACTGAGTTGTTTGATGGTGATCCGTCGATCATCTCGAACGAGTGTGTTCGCACGCTCCGCCATTGCAGGAGTCACAGCTGTGCACGGCCGGCCCGCACGCGGGAGATCAGACAGTCTTGCTTGACCTTGCGGCGATGATGACACACGCTTTGCCCAACGACTCACCGTGCTTTTGTCCACTGCCAGATCACCGTAGACATTCTGCAAGCGCCTATGAATATCTGAGATGCCCTGGTTTTCCGCCAAAAGAAACTCGATCACTGCCCGTTGTTTGCAACGCACATCCGTTACAGACACCATTTTAACAGCTCCGTACAGCGCTGCCACCTGTCGGAAGTCAATGAAACTATACGAGACGAAGCGGGAATGTTTGAAAATATTCCACAAGAAATTTCAGGTTTTTTCAACCAAAACTGGCCGAGAAAAAAAAATGTGTTGCATTACTTATTGAACTGCCCTCGTAACTATTAAGTTTGTTTGGAACACAGTTTACGTCTTGCAGTGGCTGTAATAGTTATTTTTTTACCTCTTCTCTGCTGTTTCCTGTACGTAGCAGCTCTTTAACGAAGGCACTGAAGGAAACTGGCGGCACCGTATTCGCTTAAGGCAGTTAATGATGCCATTGCGTGTGAGACTAATGTTAGCCCAAGATGCCGACACTTGCGTAATTGGATGGAGCTGTAGGGTGTTTTGTGTCGTCCATTAAAACTAGCAACGCCAGCCGGGCAAACGCGACGCGACAAAGGCCGTCAGCGCCCATAATGAGACATCTCGCCTTCAGACTTCGCGAGCCCGTAAACAGCGCAGCACCTAACGACTGTGAGCGTACGGCAGTTCGGGCGTTTTAAGTGGTAACCAATTCCACGTAAGGTCAGTGCCGGTCGCAAAATTCCCGCGACGTAGTAAGTAATTGTGTAAAACTGTTTGTAGATTAACCGGTGTTTAGCTCTCTGCAGTACAGATATACAGTGAAGATTACGATATGCGCTTGCTCTTTGGAATGACTTTGATGGAGATAGAAGATTTAGTAGTAGCGAGCATCTTCTCCACTCACGAAATGTGCTGCAGAGAAACTAATTCTCAGTGCTTTATTTTATTTGCAACAGTCACATCGTTAAACTTGATACTTCATCACAACTGCAACAGTTACCATTGTTCTGGGGGTACTTGCAAGCAAATTTGTCAACCATTTTATGACAATAACTTTTCGTCATATACAGAGCACATTCCTCCAAATGATGGCGGAAAACTGGCTGTCGCCGATATTACCATTTTTTTCAAGGATATCTTTAAGGATACGACAGTCATATGAACTATTTCGGATGTTTGAATTTATTGTAGTAACAATGCCAACTTCTATATTCATTTACTGTTGTTGCGGGTAGTTACCTTACGTACTTCCTTCTTACAGCTTCTAGAAGGACACCCTCCTCTAGCATCACTTTTCCTCAACAGAAATGAGCGTTACCAAAATATTAACGAATTTTTAAACTGGTTAATATTATCTCAATTGTTTTTCTAAAAGAATTTCATATGATTTTGTACACGATGTATTATATTTCAGGCTAAAATGTATAACAGGAAATTACTTTATTTTCGTTGTTACAATCGATATGTACTAGCTCTTTATGTACAGTTAGAATTACTTTTTTTAAGAAATATTTGAAGTTAGGAAATATCTGGCCACTTAAAATTCATATTATTAATTGCGCCATCGGACAATATTTATTGCGTTTACTTCTGGATTCATTTATAAAATAATGATATAAATTGGTGAAGATTAATTTGTCAAGAAAATTTGTAAACTCTTTGGAATATGACATGTCTCCTTCACTTTTTTGCTAGCACTGGTCTGTTATTGTCAGCTATGTTACAAAGCCAGTGTGTGTGTGTGTGTGTGTGTGTGTGTGTGTGTGTGTGTGTGTGTGTCTCAACGCCATTGTCTCCTTTGCTCTTTCTGTACCACAATCACTGTATTCTATCCTCCATTATTCATTATTTTTTCCTCTCTTTCCACTGTCACTATCTCCTTCTCTCAGAGATGACAAAATTTATAGAAAAAATTTTAAATGTGCTGAGGAAGGTAGAATAAGGCAGCTGCACCCTACTGTTCAGAGTGTTTTAAACAGGAGCGTATTCGCATTGTTTGTGCTCCGATAGCAGCATTTTTCCGCTGCAACAGAAAGGCATGTCACTCACGTGGAAAGAACTGTATGGGTCAGTAAAATTTTTACAGTTTATTTATGTTAAACTGTAATTGCACAAAACTATATAATGTTACGCCTCAGACCGGATTTTTTGTGCACACAAGTTTTGCATGTGTTTCAGTACTACAACACCACGAAGTTCCTACAACCCTTCTGATGATAACGAAAACAGTTAACAGCATATTTCTTCGTGCTAGGTCACATTATAAACGACGTTTTCTCCTGAGGACGGATTTTATGTGTATGCTGTACGTGTGCAAGAAGGGTAACTTTGAACCGCTGTATCTCGGAAACGGATAAAGATACCAGAATAATTTTCAAGGCTGTTTGTGATTGGGTTATTAGGAATATATTGCAGAACATTCAGCCACTATTTGTGCATAGCTCCCTTGGAAGCTGTGGCTCGGTCTAGGTACCCAAAAACCACATTTTTCGGGTTTTCTCAGGAACCGCCCATGAACGAAACGGTGCTTCCATAAGTCTCTTATGGCGCTCCGTAGATCAGATCTAACGGCAGAAGAACCGCACAATTACCCTGGTTTCGGTGTGGGGCGCCGGTGGGGTGGGTGGACTGCTGTGGCCTGTTGTGGGGTTGTGAACACACACTATTTATTGATACAGAAGCGAGGCAGTACGTTGTGGTGATTAAAACTGGTGTCTTTATGTCTCAGAATGTTTCGCCATAAAGACTGCCAAAGAGATAAATAATATTAAGCGAAAAAGAGAAAAGTAAATCGAAAAAGTTTGAGTCCAAAGTTTGAAAATCGGATTTGGGAATTCAGAAGCAACAAGGATCAGTATAAAAAACCGAGAATATAATAGAGAAAGGACACGTTTACTTTTTGTGGCAACTTCAAAAGAACGGTTAACAAGAGGCTAACAAGAAAGGTATTGAACTTCAGAATGAAATTTCCATTCTGCAGCGGAGTGTGCCCTGATGTGAAACTTCCTGGCAAATTAAAACTGCGTGACGGAATGAGACTCGAACGCGGGACTGTTCTCAGACGCGCTTGCGTTGCTCAGTCGGCAGAGCACTTGTCCGCGAGAGGCAAAGGTTCCGTGTTAGAGTCTCAGTTCGGCGCACAGTTTTAATCTGCCCAGAAGTTTCAACATTTAACTTGTTTGACAAAAATCCGAAAACACATATGTTATAGTTTATAGAAATCTATGGGCAACGGCCTTGCCGCAGTGGATACACCGCTTCCGTGAGATCACCGAAGTTAAGCGCTGTCGGGCGTGGCCGGCGCTTGGATGTGTGACCATCCAGGCCGCCATGCGCTGTTGCCATTTTTCGGGGTGCACTCAGACTCGTGATGTAAATAGAAGAGCTACTCGACCGAATAGTAGCGGCTTCGGTCAAGAATACCATCATAACGACCGGGAGAGCGGTGTGCTGACCCCACGCCCCTCCTATCCGCAACCTCCACTGAGGATGACACGGCGGTCGGATGGTCCCGCTGGACCACTTGTGGCCTGTAGACGGAGTGTTTCTTTATAGAAATTCATAGAAATTAACAAAGATCTACTAGAGATGGGAATAACAGAAGACACAGGAAACAGATATAAATTCGGGATAAAGATACAAAAAGTCAAAACACGAAAGAAAATAGGAGAGAAGTGAACGGAAGAAAGAAGAGAGCGAGAATGAAGTGGTACTCGGCAGACAAAAAAATAAAAAATAAAAGAATATGATTCATACGTCAGCTGCTTCACCTGGTCCTGAGTTGAAGAAATTCGAATAATAATAATAATAATAATAATAATAATAAATTACCTGAAGGGCAGATTATACACACAGTTCAAAGACCCACCTGTAATCTACGATGAATCAAGTGACGCAAGCTACTGACGTCCATGTGTGCTTTAGGTAATTGTTGAGCTGCAAAGGAAGAAAGGGAGTGTCGGAGAGGCGTCATCGCCACTAGCCATTCTTCAAAGCGTTGCGAAATAATGGCGACGGCCGCAGCCACGCTGCGTCGCGTCGTGGTCCCAATTTTTTTGAAGCCGGTCGTAGAGACGGGCCGCAACAACAGCAGCAATAAACGTCGGCAGGGCACGATTTCTCTTCACATTCCAGATATCGACGCTCCTCTTTTGCCTTTCTCTCCGATCTGCACTCGTTTCGAGATATGGGAAGAGATGTTGCAACCACGGAGAAGAGCTGAGCTGAGACCAGTCGTATGTCTACGTCCCGTGGTTCTTTGATGCCGCCAGTTAGTTCCATGTTCCTTGCAGTTTATTCACGTTAAAAGACTTGTTGTGAAACATGTCAATAGAGCAAAAGAGTACAAAGGACTTTGCAACTAAGACTGATACGGATATTACAGAATCGGTCGTTGTTGTTGCGGTCTTCAATCCTGAGACTGGTTTAATGCAGCTCTCCATGCTTCTCTATCCTGTGCAAGCTTCTTCATTTCCCAGTACTTACTGCAACCTACATCCTTCTGAATCTGCTTCGTGTATTCATCTCTTGGTCTCCCTATACGATTTTTACCCTCCACGCTGCCCTCCAATGCTAAATTTGTGATCCCTTGATGCCTCAGAACATGTCCTACCAACCGATCCTTTCTTCTTGTCAAGTTGTGCCACAAACTCCTCTTCTCCCCTATTGTATTCAATATCTCCTCATTAGTTACGTGATCTACCCATCTAATCTTCAGCATTCTTCTGTAGCACCACATTTCGAAAGCTTCTATTCTCTTCCTGTCCAAACTAGTTATCGTCCATGTTTCACTTCCATACATGGCTACACTCCATACAAATACTTTCAGAAACGTCTTCCTGACACTTAAATGTATACTCGATGATAACAAATTCCTCTTCTTCAGAAACGCTTTCGTTGCCATTGCCAGTCTACACTTTATATCCTCTCTACTTCGACCATCATCAGTTATTTTGCTCCCCAAATAGCAAAACTCCTTTACTACTTGAAGTATCCCATTTCCTAATCTAATTCCCTCAGCATCACCCGACTTAATTCCATTATCCTCGTTTTGCTTTTGTTGATGTTCATTTTATATCCTCCTTTCAAGACACTGTCCATTCCGTTCAACTGCTCTTCCAAGTCCTTTGCTGTCTCTGACAGAATTACAATGTCATCGGCAAACCTCAAGGTTTTTATTTCTTCTCCATGGATTTTAATACCTACTCCGAATTTTTCTTTTGTTTCCTTTACTGCTTGCTCAATATACAGATTGAATAACATCGGGGAGAGGCTACAACCCTGTCTCTCTCCCTTCCCAACCACTGCTTCCCTTTCATGTCCCTCGACTCTTATAACTGCCGTCTGGTTTCTGTACAAATTGTAAATAGCCTTTCGCTCCCTGTATTTTACCCTTGCCACCTTTAGAATTTGAAAGAGAGTATTCCAGTCAACATTGTCAAAAGCTTTCTCTAAGTCTACAAATGCTAGAAACGTAGGTTTGCCTTTCCTTAATCTTTCTTCTAAGATAAGTCGTAAGATCAGTATTGCCTCACGTGTTCCAGTATTTCTACGGAATCCAAACTGATCTTCCCCGGGGTTGGCTTCTACCAGTTTTCCCATTGGTCTATAAAGAATTCGCGTTAGTAATTTGCAGCTGTGACTTATTAAACTGATAGTTCGGTAATTTTCACATCTGTCAACAGCTGCTTTCTTTAGGATTGGAATTATTGTGTTCTTCTTGAAGTCTGGGGGTATTTCGCCTGTCTCGTACACCTTGCTCACCAGATGGTAGAGTTTTATAAGGACTGGCTCTCCCAAGGCCGTCAGTAGTTCCAATGGAATGTTGTCTACTCCCGGAGCTTTGTTGCAACTCAGGTCTTTCAGCACTCTGTCAAACTCTTCACGCAGTATCGTATCTCCCATTTCATCTTCATCTACATCCTCTTCCATTTCCATAATATTGTCCTCAAGTACATCGCCTTTGTATAGACCCTCTATATACTCCTTCCACCTATCTGCTTTCACTTCTTTGCTTAGAACTGGGTTTCCACCTGAGCTCTTGATATTCACGCAAGTGGTTCTCTTTTCTCAAAAGGTCTCTTTAATTTTCCTGTAGGCAGGATCTATCTTACCCCTAGTGAGATAAGCCTCTACATCCTTACATTTGTCCTCTAGCCATCCCTGCTTAGCTGTTTTCCACTTCTGTCGATCTCATTTTTGAACCGTTTGTATTCCTTTTTGCCTGCTTCATTTACTGCATCGGTACAGAATCGGTAGACGTGTCATTTTGCGGTAAACAACCTTACGTTTGATTCACGTAGTGCATCAGCATCCGTTTCGACAGCGCGAACGTAGTGCACAGTTGAAACGGCTGCTTCTGCTCGTACGAAGCGTGCTCGCTGTGTGTTTCGGTTTTGCGTATCTTGATATGCTGAAAACTTTTTAATTCCACAGATCGATGAAGATGACCAAGGTGGGATGCTTTACTGCTAGTAAGATGGTGCACCACCTCACTTCCTCGCGGAAGTTGGAGGTTTCCTCGATAACGGCTTCCCAGCTCGACGGATTAGCTGCATCGCATCCATGTCACAACAGACGTTCAAAGTGGTCTCCATGGGATGCAATGCATGCATTCACGCCTGTCATGCACGATACCCATAACCGTACTTTGGCTTACACCATGTTGGCGGTCCACTTGCCTGGAGTATCCTGCAGCGCCTGGTGCTCCACATCCTGTGTACACACTCTCCGCCGCCCCCTGAGCGTTTGTCCGTCTGAAAGGACCCACGATCACACAGACGCCCAGAAAGGACTTGAAATGTTGTGTGATGTGGTTGGTGTCTGGGAGGATGCTTGTTTTGGTATAGCCGTGCTGCCTCTCGACCGTTTCGATCTCCTTGGCCGTACGCAACAATCACTTCGGTTGTTCCCGAAATGATTGCAGTACCATTCAGCTGCTTATAGTACGCAGCTTCAGTCAGACACCCTGCAAAACACAAGGAACACACGGCACGTAGTCAGAGGAACTTTCATTCATCAGCGCCATCTACCGTGGCAACGACGCATTTCCGGAGACGTGTTCGTAGCACCATTTTTCCTCCATTTCTGGTCAAGAATGCGTCCCTGCAATTTGTCGGTTTTGTCGATGTTCATCACGTATACAGGGTGTCCCATTTACACTCCTGGAAATTGAAATAAGAACACCGTTAATTCATTGTCCCAGGAAGGGGAAACTTTATTTACACATTCCTGGGGTCAGATACATCACATGATCACACTGACAGAACCACAGGCACATACACACAGGCAACAGAGCATGCACAATGTCGGCACTAGTACAGTGTATATCCACCTTTCGCAGCAATGCAGGCTGCTATTCTCCCATGGAGACGATCGTAGAGATGCTGGATGTAGTCCTGTGGAACGGCTTGCCATGCCATTTCCACCTGGCGCCTCAGTTGGACCAGCGGTCGTGCTGGACGTGCAGACCGCGTGAGACGACGCTTCATCCAGTCCCAAACATGCTCAATGGGGGACAGATCCGGAGATCTTGCTGGCCAGGGTAGTTGACTTACACCTTCTAGAGCACGTTGGGTGGCACGGGATACATGCGGACGTGCATTGTCCTGTTGGAACAGCAAGTTCCCTTGCCGGTCTAGGAATGTTAGAACGATGGGTTCGATGACGGTTTGGATGTACCGTGCACTATTCAGTGTCCCCTCGACGATCACCAGTGGTGTACGGCCAGTGTAGGAGATCGCTCCCCACACCATGATGCCGGGTGTTGGCCCTGTGTGCCTCGGTCGTATGCAGTCCTGATTGTGGCGCTCACCTGCACGGCGCCAAACACGCATACGACCATCATTGGCACCAAGGCAGAAGCGACTCTCATCGCTGAAGACGACACGTCTCCATTTGTCCCTCCATTCACGCCTGTCGCGACACCACTGGAGGCGGGCTGCACGATGTTGGGGCGTGAGCGGAAGACGGCCTGACGGTGTGCGGGACCGTAGCCCAGCTTCATGGAGTCGGTTGCGAATGGTCCTCGCCGATATCCCAGGAGCAACAGTGTCTCTAATTTGCTGGGAAGTGGCGGTGCGGTCCCCTACGGCACTGCGTAGGATCCTACGGTCTTGGCGTGCATCCTTGCCCGCTGCGGTCCGGTCCCAGGTCGACGGGCACTTGCACCTTCCGCCGACCACTGGCGACAAAATCGATGTACTGTGGAGACCTCACGCCCCACGTGTTGAGCAATTCGGCGGTACGTCCACCCGGCCTCCCGCATGCCCACTATACGCCCTCGCTCAAAGTCCGTCAACTGCACATACGGTTCACGTCCACGCTGTCGCGGCTTGCTACCAGTGTTAAAGACTGCGATGGAGCTCCGTATGCCACGGCAAACTGGCTGACACTGACGGCGGCGGTGCACAAATGCTGCGCAGCTAGCGCCATTCGACGGCCAACACCGCGGTTCCTGGTGTGTCCGCTGTGCCGTGCGTGTGATCATTGCTTGTACAGCCCTCTCGCAGTGTCCGGAGCAAGTATGGTGGGTCTGACACACCGGTGTCAATGTGTTCTTTTTTCCATTTCCGGGAGTGTATCTTGACCACCCTAAATAACTGTTCGTCCAGATGCAAATTACAAAATGTTTCAAGCAAATGTTCTTTAGCCGTGAGGGGGACATCAATCAGCTTGATTGCCATCGTTGTAGCTATGTTTTTTTACAAAGATATGAACAGCGGTATGACTTTTTTAAATGGCACCTTGTATTTTTCATTCGGTAATTCATTTCCTCTCCTAAAGACCTATTCAGAAATGTATCACATTGTACCATTCACTGAAACACAACCCTTATTTATTATATAACACAACACTGACGTTGACGCTCCCAGCGCTTAGTGCAGGTGCTCGGGGTAGTGGAACACATCCACGTTCTGACGTTGACAGAGGACAAATGTAAACTTAAGTATAATGCACTCCCGTCATTCCGTCAACCATCGTCAGTTGAAGAGTTGTGTGAGTAGAATGTACACCGACGAAGATAAGGTAGAAAAGCTACTCACCTATGGGGAATGTAAGTTAGCAGAACAGTAATTGCAATACTGTTTTTTTGTACGTACAGGTACATTTAGTACAGTAGTTTAGTCTTTTTAAATACTGTTGTGTAGAGTAGGCATACAGTAAAGGCTGTTCTCCCTACAAACTGCATTTCTTTTATTGGTGTTGTTGTTGTTGTTGTTGTTGAAGGTAGGCGAAATGCTACGCATGCAGCGGTACTGAACAGAGACCGATATCCTGACAAGAACCCACCTTCCCGACGGATGTTTTGTTCCGTCGCTTCAGGAAACGGGAAGTTTCAACTCACGACAACGGAATCGCCGTAGCACTCGCACAGACGAAGCTGCCGAAGTTTCTGTTCTCGCTTTCGTTGCTATGAATCCACATGTGAGCACACGACAGCTTGAACACGAGACTGGCATTCCTAAAACCTGTGTACATCGTATTCTTACACGTCACCGGTTCCATCCGTACCGTGTACACCTACATCAAGAATTGCATGGGAATGATTTCCGGAATCGTGTACAGTTCTGTCAGTGGGCACAGCAGCAAATCCTCGCCAACCCGAACTTCTTCTCCAATGTTCTGTTTACCGACGAATGTTCCTTCTCAAACAAAGGACAGATAAACACAAGGAAAATGCATTGTTGGTCCAGTGATAACCCACGATGGCTTAGACAGGTAGGAACATCAGGGTATAAATTGCTGGTACTACAATTATTGGACCTTATTTCATTAATAGTAGTCTAAACGGCACAGCGTAAGCCAACTTCCTCAGACGAATCCTCCCTTCTCCTCTTGATGAAGTGCAAGTGCTGCTAAGAACCAGAATGCTTATTCGGTATCAACACGATGGGTGTCCAGCACATAATGCCTTGCGTGCACGTCGTGTTCTGAACTGAATGTATCCTGCCAGGTGGATTGGTCGAGGAGGAACAGTTACTTGGCCTGCTAGGTCTTCTGATTTAAATCCTCTGGACTTTTTTCTTTGGGGGTGCATTAAAGACGTTGTCTATCACGATATTCCAACAATGCCAGAGTACATGCAGGAACGTATCGTGCTTGCTTGTAGTTCTCTTCAGCAGGCAACACCGGAAGCAGTAAATATTTCTTTCATTCAACGAGTGCACCAGTGTATCGGTGTCCAGCGTCACCACTTTGAGCACCTTTGGATGTTCTGCTCCCGGGTAATGGTACAGGAGAGCCAAAGTCAATTTTGTGTTATGTTTTTACTTGGTTTTCATTTGTTTTCTGACAACTCTAGCAAGTGGACGAGTTTGTGATCCTGGACTCAAAGTCAGTGTTGTGTTACGTAATTAATAACGTTGTGTTTCAGTGAATGGTCAACTTACGTCTGCTAATGAAGAAGCTGTATGCCATTACCAGGGACTTTAAATTCACATCCATAGTTAGAAGTCTGTTAGAGAACCGTAGGTTCTCTGTAGAATTCTAAGGGATGCATAGCAGGTGGCGGGCCCAGAAAAATGGTCTCCCTCAGGGCAGCGTACTGGCACCCTTACTTTTTAACATATACACCAATGACCAACCACTACCAGCTGGTACGGAAAACTATATCTACGCCGATGACCGTGCTATGGCCGTACAGGGTGACTCCTTTGAGGATGTTGAGACAAAGCTCACGGATGCGCTAGACATGCTCTGTCAGTACTACGCCGACAATCAGCTCAAGCCGAACCCTAGCAAAACACAAGTTTGCGCCTTCCATCTCCGTAACAAGCAGGCATCCCGTAAGCTGCGTGTCTTCTGGAAGGACACACTCCTCGAACACTGCGTTAACCCCAAATACCGAGGAGTAACCCTAGACAGGGCTTTGACGTATAAACAGCACTGTATTAACACCAAAATGAAGGTGAGCGGCAGAAATAATATTCTTCGGAAAATAACGAACTCCTACTGGGGCGCAAAGCCAGAGGTAGTGAGGACCACAGCACTAGTAGTTTGCTTCTCAGCAGGCGAATATGCAAGCAGTGTCTGGTACAACACTACTCACGCTAAACAGGTCGACATCGCTCTGAACTAGACCTGCAGGCTCGTCACTGGATGTCTGAAACCGACGCCAACAGACAAGCTCTACCATCTTGCTGGGATTGCACCTCCTGCAGTGCGAAGAGAAGCGGCAGCCTATAGTGAAAGAGCGAGGGCCGAGATGGCAGAGAGCCACCTCCTCCACAAAACTCAGCCAGCCACCAAACGCTTGAAATCTAGACGCAGTTTTCTCAGAGCAACCGAAGATTTTAGCGACCAACCTGGATCTAGGGTGGAGAGATGGAAGCGGTCGGGAGAAGGGCACTGGATGGAACCAAAGGAAGAATTGGCACCAGGTTACGATGAGGACTGGGTGGTCTGGATATCACTAAACAGGCTACGCACCAACACTGCACGGTCAAGAGATAACCTTCTGAAGTGGGTATATTCTACTACATCTAATCTCTGCGACTGTGGAGAGGTGCAGACGACCCAGCACATGTCTAACTGCCCTGAATGTCCTTCACACTGCACTTTAGAGGATCTGATGTTGGCAACCCCAAATGCTGTCGACGTAGCCCGCTTATGGGCCAAATGCCTATAACATTTTGTTTCTGCGCACACACACACATATATATATATATATATATATATATATATATATATATATATATATATATTCACTTTTTTTTTATTCGTGTCAGAAGCACCATATTCATTTTTTTATATTCCTGTATCCATGGTGCTTCTGACACGAATAAAAAAAAAGTGAATGGTACACTGTGATACATTTTTGAATAGGTCATTAGGAGAGGAAATGAATTACAAAATAAGAAATACAGGGTACCATTTAAAAAAGTCATACCGCTGTTCATATCTTTGTAAAAAACAAACCTACAACGAAGGCAATCATGCTGATAGATGTCCCCTGACGGCTAAAGAACATTTGCTTCAAACATTTCGTAACTTGCATCTGGACAAACAGTTATCTAGGGTGGTCAAGATAAATGAGACACCTTGTATGTAAATATATTGTAGTAATGCAGAGACTTTCCGTTGTGTACTTAATCTACTTTATTGTCCATCTACGTAATAGAAGGCGTTGTTAAGGAAGCACAACTACAACCTACATTTGAAAACAAGTCTGCTTTCTGGCAGGCAAATGATTTCAATTCTGAGGTTTTCGAAGGCTTTGTGGTTACGCATTCCACTCCTTTCTGTGCCAAAGTTAGCTTCACTAGAGTGAAGCGCAGATTACTTTTCTGCAAACACGGATACAACGGAACCTTACAAACCATAAGATTATTGGATACAGTTCAAGCCGGCCGGTGTGGCCCAGCGGTTCTAGGCGCTTCAGTCTGGAACCGCGCAACCGTTACGGTCGCAGGTTCGAATCCTGCCTCGGGCATGGATGTGTGTGATGTCCTTAGGTTAGTTAGGTTTAAGTAGTTCTAAGTTCTAGGGGGACTGATGACCTCAGATGTTAAGTCCCATAGTGCACAGAGCCGTTTGAACCATTTGGTACAGTTCATCTGACTGAGGTTGAATCTCATCAAGAAATGTGAATATGAATTGACTTGATTCCTTCAGTTACGGACGATATCAATTTGTATACTGCTGTACTTGCATCCTTTGTCCCCACGCATAATGTATGAATAGTTTGTTAAACTAATTTTCTCACGCTGTTAGTGGTATTTATTCTTTCGCCATGATTATATACAGTAAATTTATACTCTCTAATCTGCACTCGTTTCGAGATACGGGAACAAATGTTGCAACTACGGAGAGCAACTGGGTCCATATAAAGGCATTTTCAGAGTCTTTGCATCGAACGTCTATGGGAGACAGATCACGTCATGGGAACAGTTTTTATTAGAGGCGAAATGTTCTGTGGCACTTCCTAGCTTTTTATACTGGTTAAGCCCGTGAGAGGCTGAAGGGCGAAGGCACTCAGCGGTATGACTACTGCTTGCTTGTTGCCTATAATTCAGTTATCTGCTCCTTATGAAATGTGGTAGACCCAGCAAAATTAAATGTCCCGATTCGCTTCGAAAACGTCCTTTTTCGATTAGAGACACGTATTCTTAAGGTTTTCCTGTTCATAATGACTATTAGTTTACTGTGGGAAGTAGTAAGCACCGCACCTGATTAGTAGACCCTGCTAGTTCGGTGAAATCTCGTCTCCCCAGGGCCCGCGAATGCTAAAGAACGCCCAAAATAGACGGGGAGCGTCAGTAAACATTTCAGCTCTAAAAAAAAGTTGTTCCCCCATGACGTGATCTATCACCCCTGTACGTTTGGTATAAACACTTTGGAACACGTGAGACCTTATCTTTTCCCAGCGAATCGAATGTTCAAATAACTTACGGGTTTGCTGCCGTGTGACGTCGTCGGACACTGCCGATACTCGTATTTCGACAGGAGCACACCCTGCCATTCTCAAGGCACAAATGCAAGGAAGAAAAAATGTGCAAGCAAATTTAATACCTCGGTTCATAGAGGAGAAACAAGGAAGATACCACACACAGAACAAGTGTCAACACAACCAAAGATAACCAACATCAGAAATATCGATGGTTACTATTAATCAACAGGTGACGTAGCACTAATTTTGTCCCTCTGATTTTCTGAGGAGAGACAGAGCCGGATTCCAATCAGCATTTAAACAAAATCCACCATCTCTGTTAATAATGTTGCTTGATAGTCTGATTTCAACAGCTTCCTCAATAACACTATCCCAATAGTTTGACGTGCAAGCCAGAATCTCCGTGTTGTTGTATTCTATAGGATGACCGGTGTCAAGGCAATGTTCTGCAATAGCGGATTTGTCGGCTGTTGTAAGCGTGTGTGATGCATACGTTCAATACACCGGTCTTCCACAGTCCTGATTGTCTGACCAATATATGACATGCCACAACTGCAAGGAATACGATAGACCCCAGCCTTACGCAAACCAAGATCATCTTTTACGGACGCCAACAGGGCCTTAATCTTGGAAGGTGGTCGAAAGACACGTTTCACATCATATTTCCGTAAAATACGGCCAATCCTGTTGGAAATGCTTCCTGCGTAAGGACTAGAAGGCCACAGGTGCCACTTCGTTGCTATCGTCACTCACCCGTTGCGCAGAAGGCTGATGGCGCAACGCACGTTTGATCTGCCTCTCACTATAACCATGGTGACGGACTGAATTCAGATGTTCCAAAAACCGGTTTAAATTCTCACTACCATGAGGCCACACAACAAAAGTATCATCTACATATCTGAAAAAACACGCAGGTTTCAAGGTCGCTGACTCCAATGCACGTTCCTCAAAGTCCTCCATAAACAAATTGGCCACAATAGGTGACAACGGGCTTCCCATTGCAACTCCATCAGTCTGTTCGTAGTACTGACCATTGAATAAAAAGTAAGTGGAGGTCAGCACATGTCGAAACAAATATCTTAATTCGACACCAAACTTAACCTGAATTAGCTGCAACGAATCAGAGAGAGGAACGCGAGTGAAAAGAGAAACCACATCAAAACTGACTAAAATATCAGAGTCCCTCGCTTTTCGCGGATGATGCTGTAGTATACAGAGAAGTTGCAGCATTAGAAAATTGCAGCGAAATGCAGGAAGATCTGCAGCGGATAGGCACTTGGTGCACGGAGTGGCAACTGACCCTTAACATAGACAAATGTAATGTATTGCGAATACATAAAAGGAAGGATCCTTTATTGTATGATTATATGATAGCGGAACAAACACTGGTAGCAGTTACTTCTGTAAAATATCTGGGAGTATGCGTACGGAACGATTTGAAGTGGAATGATCATATAAAATTAATTGTTGGTAAGGCGGGTGCCAGGTTGAGATTCATTGGGAGAGTCCTTAGAAAATGTAGTCCATCAACATAGAAGGTGGCTTACAAAACACTCGTTCGACATATACTTGAGTATTGCTCATCAGTGTGGGATCCGTACCAGGTAGGGTTGACAGAGGAGATAGAGAAGATCCGAAGAAGAGCGGCGCGTTTCGTCACAGGGTTATTTGGTAACCGTGATAGCGTTACGGATATGTTTAGCAGACTCTGCAAGAGAGGCGCTCTGCATCGCGGTGTAGCTTGCTGTCCAGGTTCGAGAGGGTGCGTTTCTGGATGAGGTATCGAGTATATTGCTTCCCCCTACTTATACCTCCCGAGGAGATCACGAATGTAAAATTAGAGAGATTCGAGCGCGCACGGAGGCATTACGGCAGTCATTCTTTCCGCGAACCATACGCGACTGGAACCGGAAAGGGAGGTAATGACAGCGGCACGTAAAGTGCCCTCCGCCACACACCGTTGGGTGGCTTTCGGAGTATAAATGTAGATGTAGATGTACCCAGAAACACTAGTTGTAAAACTGCGGAACTATTTCGCTGATCGCCACTGTTCATTTTTCAACTGAAAATGCCAGATAGTTTTGCGTTCTTCTACTGGCGGTGATTTTTTTTCGTGTTACTAACCAATGCCGAAAACTACTAACGCTATTAATACAGAAAGCATTTGCTCGTGTTTCATTTTCACTTGACTACCCCTGATACGTTGTTCACACCTATATGAGATCCAAAATATTCTGAAGGCTCGACAAAATGTAATGAAGATTATCCACCAACGTAAAGTGATTAAGTCACGGCTTCCTTACTGTCATTGTATGTTTTTTGCGCTATGACTTCGTCATACCTGATGTGCCTTCTTCTCTCCTTGTCTCGTTGCTTCCATCTACCACATACATGTTGCTCATTCTTTAGTTCTGGCTACCAGCTCGTTTGCCGAGTATGTACTCGGGTAGTTTCAAACAGTAGCTCGCCTAGGGTTGGTAATGTCAGAAGACATACAGTTTTAATAAATGGTTCTCACGTATTAAATGTATAACGTAGATAGAAACAATTCAGATCAATACAAACTTAGCTATGGAACATTGTCTAATTGTAATTCGGATGGAAAACGGCAACAGATGTGTTGTAGCGCCTAATATGGGTTTCGACTACAGGGAAATGTGGAATGCCGTCAAAAATCAAATTCGGTTATGTCTGTGTCAGAGCGATATTATTCAACTGGGACTGTTTCTCACCTAATATCCCGCGGATGCTTTCGGACTACAATTTTGTCATTACATACGAAGTGCATTAGAGATACTCGGCAGAAGCAGTATCTGACAAGGAGAAAGCCTCAAACACGGCCAACCGATTCGGCTCATATTTGGCAGGTCCCTCGTGTACAATCTAATACGAAGGTCTCTAAGATATTTCGGATCAACAGTCACCTCCCCCCCCCCCCCTGTCTTTGTGAAAATCACCCATAAAGGTTATGATGAGCAACCGGCTCAAAATTGGCGGGGTCGATAGATAATTGCAAATGGAGCATTTCTCAACGTTTGGTATGGGGTCCGCGAACTCATACTTTTGCAGAAATCGGGGAAATAAACTTTTACAACTGCCGCTGATATCTGAACGCCAACTGGCTCTCAGAAAAATAATATCTGCAAATCTCTCGCAGACAACGCTAGATTGTAGATGGTTATTTCAGTAATTTCGAATTTTAATTTCTAACAAATTGTGCTCCATTTCCTCTGCCCTTCTCTCCTCCCCCCGCTCCTCTCGCCTACCACGAAACTAACATTTGTCCTCCTCCCCCTTTCCCTAGTTCAGATCCTGGGGCACGTCCTTGACACTACAACTTTCTCACGCGAGCCCAAACATCGTTTTGTCTGCGTGCGCGAAGTGCGTCTGTTGTTGAGGAATGAGACGCTAGTGAGGTTACAGCAGAAACGCATTCAGCGGTCGCCAGCACGTCCTTGCTCTTTGCCGGATGCAACAGTGACATTGGACGCACATTATTGCAGTTCCCTGGTGCGTACTTGTAACAGCGGCGAAATGTCACCAAGCTGTAGGTCGCCTACGTATAAGGTCAATGAACAACACCTGCCTGCCTGACTTACCCTGTTACGGAGACGTTACGTGTCTCGCGGAGGATTGACGCTCTGAACAAACGGGAAGTTCTTCAACAATGGTCACCGCACTGCACTGTAGCCTCCTGTCGATATAGCATGAGGGGTGTTTGTGCAGTGTTTCCGCATAAAGCTGTAGTGTTCAACTGGGACGACGTTGCTGTTTATGTTATTTAGAGCGCGACGACAACGACTGAATACAGAAATATAATTAGGGACTCACTTATTTCGAATGTCCAAATTATAAACTAATTGGACAGTGGGAACTTTGTTCTAACATTTTATTAATGAGTGACTCCCATTGTCAACAGAATAATATTTTTATCACATTTGCATTTCATTTAAGTTACCCGCCTCCGTAACCGAGATCGGTAATACACTAGCTGTGCGCTGGTTCTCGACAGGTAGGTAGCCGGTTCGATTCCAGGCGGCGGAAGAAAGTGTCTCCACCAGTATTTGGCCGGTAAAAGCATTAGAAATGGTAGAGTAACGCTCCTGATAACCACACTTTGCACCGATGTCCTGGATTAATTTCCAAACCTCTTCGCAGTACCTTATGGAGTGAGGGCGTGTAGCCCCGTTCATTGTAATCGGTCCGTCGGATGGAGACGTTCACCTCGGCGGTTCCAGTGTCGATACTCGGGAGGATTAAGCTGCGTGCAGACATCGGTTCCACCCATTCGCTTCTGTTATAACACCACACTACACACATTCATTGCAGTCACCTGCACGCTACAGACACACTTAAGCCAACACACACACACACACACACACACACACAGTATTATGGGTGATGGACTGGAAACCTTTCCGTAGGCACCCGAGACTTCCCCGTGCTTTCTCCCAGCCATCAATGCTATACGACTCTGTCTTTCTCTCATCTAACATGTTTTGCTCTTTAGTCATAACTCGTTTCACAGCCTGGGACGAGACGCTCCAGGCTACAGACTTTTACAGTTGTAACTTTCCAAAAATGGCCGTTTTTGCTGCCTCCTCCTGGACGATACACTTTCCGTCTGCGGTATGCAATTTCTCACTCATTCAGTCTCCCTTTCTGCCCGAACCCCCCCCCCCCCCCTCCAAATCCTCTCCACAGTCCAGCTTCCAACTGCTTAGCGCTGCCTGTCTACAGACACACTCACTGCTTGTCCGTTTCCTCCTTCGTCCACTCTTTAACATAATGTTCAGATTACTTCTTTGGTACCTATACCTTTTCTGAACTTAGCCTTCTTCCGGTACGTCTGTTCTTTTTTTTCATTTCTCCTGTATATTTTTTACTCGCCAGTTTACAGGCCTGGGATATTAGAGTATCGACCGGTACATTGGTGGCATTCATCCACCCTTGTCTGTTCGGCAGTGTACCGAAAACTTTTTTTTGTTGTAAATATGATTACAGAACCTTTAAGCAGGAGCTGTACAGTTTGTAAACATAGAAACAACGTCACATTCACCAAGGTACATTGCTGGCTGAACAAAAACATTGTCTACTATCAACTTCGACCGCACGTAAAGTACTTAAGGAATGATATGTTCGTTCTCGACTGTTATTAAGATTATTATATTTACGATCACGATTTCGGCTGTTGCTCTATTCTCAAATAACAGCTCATTACAAAGAGCGTCATCATATATTTATTTCCTAAGAGCATTCAACAGCCAAGATCGCATAAATATTTCTTTATACAATACCACCGATTTCGACAGACTTTGCTGTCTTCTTCAGGTCTTAAAAAAATCTTTTCGTTATGAAACGTATTCGTTTTACGTTCAACTTCACGTCAAGTTGTGGTGCGGATAAAAATCAGCACATGACAGCTTGACCTGAGACACAACGTAAAATGAACACGTTTCGTTACAAAAAGATTTTCTAAGAACTGAAGACGGCAGCGAAGACTATCGAAATCGATAGTTTTAAATAAAGAAATATTTATTCTATCCTAGATATTGAATGTTTTTAGCAAGTAAAACAGATCTCTCCTACGATCTTCTCAAAATGAAAAAAAATCAGTCATATTTATTTCATTTTACTGAACGTCTGGCTTGTACAAAATACTGCAGGACTGGGGAAGCAAGTAAACGTAAAATAATCATATCACCATACTGACCAGAAATAATACTATCTCGTCAATAATGAAATATAAAATGTGGAATCCTACTGTATGCAAACCTCATAAAAGGTCATAAGACGTGACACCTACGATAATGGCTATTCGTGTCCCACACCATGTAACTATCTTAGCTGATATGCCGTGCACCCTTTCATCTGTTATGTCTACTGTAAAAACTCGCAGTTTATGTTTCGTTATTGACAATATAGTGTTATATATGATTAGTGTGCTGGGCTGACATTTTATGATACGTCGAGATGATCGAAACTGGTAACAAAGGAAATTTTTGTTCATCCAGCAGCTGGTCTTGGAGAACATGTTTTTTTTATTGACTGTAGGCTTCATTTTTTGTAGATTTTAGTTGACTCTGAAGTGGCTTACTGATGAGACAATTAGCATTCCTTCAGCTGTGTCCCGCGTTTTCACGTCCCTCGTCGGAACATGTAAACGATTTAGTTTAGTACTATATTGTGTAAGTAAGGCGCTAGCTGTTGATAGCTGTTGCATTAACATTAAACTGCAGTGTCTGTTTAATGTGATACACATGTGAAGTATAGTTCAGTAAACGAAGTGCAGTGGCGCTCTGAAAACGGAAACTGCGGTCTACTTCTACAGTGTCAACAAGCACAACGATTAACAACGCTAACGTTTGTTTCAAATGAGTGTTACATTCCAAAACGACAGATTTGCGACTGAATTCAATACTTCCTTGCAGACAGAACTAATCACGTAGCTTAACGGTACGAAATCAACAGATGTAAAGCTAATTTCCGGAGAATCCCGCGGAAGTGTGAAAGGAGCGATACTGTTTACAGTATACGAAGGGTATCCAGAAAGTGAGTTCCGATTGATCGCGAAATGGAAAACACTTTGAAAATCAGAAATATTTTATCTGCAACACTTAGCTACTGCTTCCAGCCACTGCTCTACATAGTCACCACTCCGTCTTAGACATTTGTCGTAGCGTTGTACCAACTTTCCAATACCCTCGTTATAGAAGGAAGCCGCCTATGGTTCCCGCCAATTCCCTACGCTCATCTATAGCTCGTTGCCTGTGCAAAAACGTTGTCTTCATAGCCAGTAGTTAATATGAGCAGAAATGAAACACAGAGGGAGCCAGTTACGGGCTGTAGTGCGGATGATCAAACACTTCCCATCGAAAACGCTGCAGGAGCATTTTGATTGCACCTGCAGATTGCGACCGAGAATTGTCACAAAGTAGGAACCGTATGACAGTTTCGTAATGTGGGCTGCATAACATCAGGCGAAATCTCTCACCAGGACTTCATACTTGGCGGGAGACACTATTTTCTATACATCTTTATGAGCTCACCATGCGCTCAGAACTGAAAAGAGCGAAATGATGTAACCGACAGGCATACTAGAGACACTGTCGAACGCTTATGTGCAAAGCTTTATTAGATTTTCACAGTGGTTTCCATTTCTTGACGGATCGGAACTAGCTTTGCGGATATTCCTCGTAAATGATCTAGTGGAAATCGTCGGAATCCCTCCAAGACTGTTAGCAGATGATGCGGTTGTCTATAAGAAAGTAGCAACGCCGTAAGACATAATCGACTTACAGAATGACCCGCAGAGGACTGATGTATGGTGCAGGCTCTGGCTGTTCGTCCTGAACATAAATAAATGTATCATATCGTACACACATAGAAAAGAAATCCACTACTGTAAAACTGCACTATTGATGACAAATTGCTGGAAACACCATCTACCGTAAAATATTTTAGAGGTAACTGTCCAGAGTGATCTTAAGTGGAATGACTACATAAAAAAAATTGTAGGGAAAGGAGGTGCCAGACTGAGATTCATAGCTAGAAACTTAAGGAAATGTAGTTCATCCGCGAAGGAATAGGCTTACAAGATGCTTGTTTGAGCGATTTTTGAGTAAAGTTCATCAATCTGTCATCCTTATCAGGCAGAACTAACAGAAGACATTTCGTTATGGGATCGTTTAGTCTACGCGAGAGCTTAAAGAGAATCTCAACAAACTGCAGTGGTAAACGTTACAATATAGGAGCTGTTCGTCACGGAGAGATTTGCTATTGAAATTTCCGGGAAGAGTTGGACAACATTTTGCTTCCTCCCATATACACTACTGGCCATTAAAATTGCTACACCAAGAAGAAATGCAGATGGTAAACGGGTACTCATTGGACAAATATATTATACTAGAACTGACATGTAATTAAATTTTCACGCAATTTGGGTGCATAGATCCTGAGAAATCAGTACCCAGGACAACCATCTCTGGCCGCAATAACGGCGTTGATACGCCTGGGCATTGAGTCAAACAGAGCTTGGATGACATGTACAGGTACAGTTGCCCATGCAGCTTCAACACGATATCACAGTTCACCAAGTGTAGTGACTGGCGTATTGTGACGAGCCAGTTGCTCGGCCACCATTGACCAGACGTTTCCAATTGGTGAGAGATCTGGAGAATGTGCTGGCCAGGCCAGCAGTCGAACATTTCCTGTATCGAGAAAGGCCCGTACAGGACCTGCAGCGTGCGGTCGTGCATTATCCTGCTGAAATGTAGGGTTTCGCAGGGTGCGAACGGGTCGTAACACATCTGAAATGTAACGTCCACTGTTCAAAGTGCCATCAATGCGAACAAGAGGTGACAGAAGCGTGTAACCAATGGCACCCCATACCATCATGACGGGTGATACGCCAGTATGGCGATGACGAATTCACGCTTCCAATGTGCGTTCACCGCGATGTCGCCAGACACGGATGCGACTGTCATGATGCTGTAAACAGAACCTGGATTCATCCGAAAATATGACGTTTTGCCATTCGTGCACCCAGGTTCGTCATTGAGTACACCATCGCCGGCGCTCCTGTCTGTGATGCAACGTCAAGGGTAACCGCAGCCATGGTCTCCGAGCGGATAGTCCATGCTGCTACAAACGTCGTCGAACTGTTCGTGTAGATGGTTGTTGTGTTGAAAACGTCCCCATCTGTTGACTCAGGGACCGAGACGTGGCTGCACGATCCGTTACAAGCATGTGGATAAGATGGCTGTCATCTCGACTGCAAGTGATACGAGGCCTTTGAGATCCAGCACGGCGTTCCGTATTATCCTCCTGAACGATTCCGTATTCTGCTAACAGTCATCGGATCTCGACCAACGTGAGCAGCAATGTCGCGATACGGTAAACCGCAATCGCGATAGCCTACAATCCGACCTTTATCAAAGTCGGAAACGTGATGGTACGCATTTCTTCTCCTTATACGAGGCATCACAGCAACTTTTTCACCAGGCAACGCCGGTCAACTGCTGTCTGTGTATGAGAAATCGGTTGGAAACTTTCCTCATGTCAGCATGTTGTAGGTGTCACCACCGGCGCCAACCTTGTGTGAATGCTCTGAAAAGCTAATCATTTGCATATCACAGCATCTTCTTCCTGTGGGTTAATTTTCGCGTCTGTAGCACGCCATCTTTGTGGTGTAGCAATTTTAATGGCCAGTAGTGTACATCTCGCGAATTGACCACGACGAGAAAATTCAAGGAAGTAGAGCTAATACAGGGACGTACCGACCATCATTCTTTCCACGTGCCATTTACGAGTGAAACAGAGAAGGGGGCATCAGTTAGCAGTACCAGAAGTATCCTCTGCCACACTCTACTAGGTGGCTTGTGGAGTACTGATGGACGTGTAGATGTAAAGTTTGTTCAGGCTTCATCCCTGAAATTTAAGTTTGGAAAAGTCAATGTAGTAGGTATAATTTTGCATTGTGTTTAACTTGAACGTTTGATTTATTTTCGTCCTTCCTTTCCCATATAGCACTTGGAAGTGCATTGACCTGTATTTTGGCTGTCGTTATTTGCAGTTATCATATTTATGTTGGCCATTTTGGCGTTGAGTGAACCTATCCTCAGCCACCCACATTGTTGTCCAAATCAGTCTCGCCGACGGACTACACATGGAAGATTCGCTGTGCAACGCATCATCAGTGCGAACCTCTTCATCTCAGAGAAGGACATGCAACCTACTTCCTCAATTATCTGTTGGATGTATTCCAATTTCTGTCTTCCCCTACGTTTTTTGCGATTAATCGCTTCTTCTAGTACCATTGTAGCAATTCCCGAGGAGCCTCAACATGTGCTATGTCCCCAACTTCACTTTGTCTTCACCAGTTCTGTTGTTAATTTTACAGGTAATCTCCTTCTGCTACTCGTCATTACTGTAATATTTTTATTCGGTTTATTCTCAGTCCATATTATGTACTCAGTAAGCTATTCAATCCATGCAACAGGTAACAGTTCTTTACTTTCAGTGAGGATAGCAAGGTCATGAGCTAATCTTTCACACAATTTGAATCCTATTCTCGTATCTTTATTTTACTTGCGTCACTGCTTCTTAGAAGTGCAGATTGAGCAGTAGCGGAAATGGAAGGCAGGCACATCTTATCCACTTTTTAATTCGAGCACTTCGATCTTGGCGTTTTCCCCACCTTGTTGGTGTACATATTGTACGCTACGTGTCTTTTCCCACAGCTTAAACCTGATAATTTCATTCAGCTTGTATCATTTTACATTGTGGAACGACCGGCCGCGGTGGCCGAGCGGTTCTAGGCGCTTCAGTCCGGAACCGCTAGACTGCTACGGTCCGAGGTTCGAATCCTGCCTCGGGCATGGATGTGTGTGATGTCCTTAGGTTAGTTAGGTTTAAGTAGTTCTAAGTTCTAGGGGACTGATGACCTCGAGCGTTAACTCCTACAGTGCTCAGAGCCATTTGAACCATTTTGAACACTGTCGAACTCTTTTTCATGTCGACAAGTCCTATAAAACTGTCTCGGTTAAGTCTAGCTTACGTTACATGTGTAACGAGAGAATTGACTTTCTAGTGTTCTTTTCTTTACTAAAGCCAAACTGATCGTCATCTAGCAGATCTCCAGACTCTAGGCCTCTAGCTACTTCTAAAAGTTTCATGTTTCCTATTTCCCATTAGACGGCCGCTGTGTCTCTAAGTCAGTGTAACTGCTGATAGTGTCTTCCTCTATTATCCAAATCTTGAGTTGGCTTGTACGGTTGGTCTCTTATGTGTATGCTATTTGAGTTGCTCCCTGTACTCCACGGTCGATTGATTTGGACGTCCATACGAACGTCAAGGGATGGAGTTACATCATTACGAAATCGATTGCATAATGTGAACATGAACACCGTGAGTTAACACAACTGAAAGGAATATATCGAAGGTACGTGATTTTTTTTTTGATAAATACCGCTCATATCTATAGTTTAACAGTACTTCGTTAAGTTGCCACATCCAGTTGATGAATATCACGCGTGTCGATAGTTTAAAAATACATCGTAATTTCGAAACATAATTAGTGACTGATTACGGCAAAAATTCTCCTGCGATCGCTCGTTTAACAATCAATTATGAAGGTAAAATGACGAAGCTGACTTCTTTGAGGCCACAGCTGAGTACCCTCTTAAATTTATAAGGACCCCTGAAATATACTTCGCCTTTCTCTCGGCGCAGCTTATCACGAGTAATGATCATTCAACTCCCGCAGTGTGATTGGAGAGCGCGTGTCGCAACGCTGCCCGCTCCTGCGGCGACTAATTGCCGAGCTGGGCGACCGCCCGCACATCTGCGCACGCGCCGTGCCCGCCGCCGGTTGTCTGCATCTCGGAGCGAGTGTGGTGCCCCGGCCTTGGACGGCGGCGCGCATCCTTGCCGGGGGAAATGTTACGAGATCGCTCGTGTCGGCTCGGCGCTCCCGCGAGCACGCCTACGCACGCGCGCGCACTCGCACACACACACACACACACACACACACACACATACGCACGACGGGGGCCGCTCGTAGCTGTCGCTGTGTCGACCTTTGTGCTCTTCGCCGACACTACCGGCGTACCCGGTGAGGCTGGTATGCAAGGACGTGCCCTTACAAGCTCACGGCCTCAGCTCCGAAAAAACACACTAGTATGCATTCTTCCTTCGCCCGTCTGAAATTACACCACTCGTTGATTTTCTGTCCGAAGTGACGGCGAAAACGGGTTTATACAGTGCAGTAGTTTCGATACGGAATTAACGCTGCAGAAAGAGTTCCAAATCTCAGTAGATTTCTGCACAACAACCCAGTAACATGGTGTAAGGGGGGAAGTTCATGAAATTGATCTAAAATGTCAATTTTCTATTTGTTTTTCATTTATTGGTAGAACTCGTCGATAGTAAGTTACCGAATGAAGAAATCGCATCCGAAGTGCCTGAAAAATAATTGAATGTGTGACGCGACCTTCCACTTTTTGAAGAGACACTTCAGCACCAGTCCAGTGAACAACGATTCCGCAGGTTACTTTCAAGCAACCTTGCATGGGATACACGTAGAAGGTGGTGGTATTGTAAGTAGGTTGTTTAGATTTTTATATTGGTAACGCCTTGTAGCGCTCTATATGAAAATCACTGACTGTGCTGTGTGCAGTCTGTGTCTGGTTTGCATTGTTGGAAGTCGCTATTGTAGTGTTGCGCAGTTGGCTGTTAACAGCGCATAGCGTTGCGCAGTTGTAGGTGAGCCGCCAGCAGTGGTGGATGTGGGTGGTGAGATGGCGGAGTTTTCAGAGCGGATGATCTGGACGTGTGTCCATCAGAGACAGTAAATTTGTAAGACTGGTTGTCATGAACTGATATATATATATATATTATGACTTTTGAACACTATTAAGGTAAATACATTGTTTGTCCTCTATTCAAATCTTTCATTTGCTAACTATGCCTATCAGTAGTTAGTGCCTTCAGTAGTTAGAATCTTTATTTAGCTGGCAGTATTGGCGCTCGCTGTATTGCACTAATTCGAATAACAAAGATTTTTGTGAGGTAAGTGCCGGCCGGAGTGGCCGAGCGGTTAAAGGCGCTACAGTCTGGAACCGCACGACCGCTACGGTCGCAGGTTCGAATCCTGCCTCGGGCATGGATGTGTGTGATGTCCTTAGGTTAGTTAGGTTTAAGTAGTTCTAAGTTCTAGGGGACTTATGACCACAGCAGTTGAGTCCCATAGTGCTCAGAGCCATTTGAACCATTTTGTGAGGTAAGTGATTCATGAAAGGTATAGGTTATTGTTAGTCAGGGCCATTCTTCTGTAGGGATTATTGAAAGTCAGATTGCGTTGCACTAAGAATATTGTGTGTCAGTTTAGTGTTGATCAGAATAGGTAAAGAGCGAAATGTCTGAGTACGTTCAGTTCTGCTCAGCTTTTTGAAAATCAAATAACGCAGAGGTTTATCAGCACAGTAATTCATTAATTTTTCTAAGGGGACGATTCAATATGTTTACTCTTTGATTTTGTAGGTCTGTGACTCTGGTGCGTTGGAAGATGGCTCTGATTGAGACAACAGACTCACAAAAAAGATGGTAGACACTCGTCGAGTATATAATGGCAAGGCTATCAGAAAGAACCTATAGGTCGTGCGGTTCTAGGCGCTGCAGTCAGGAACCGCGAGACCGCTACGGTCACAGGTTCGAATCCTGCTTCGGGCATGGGTGTGTGTGATGTCCTAGGTTAGTTAGGTTTAACTAGTTCTAAGTTCTAGGGGACTAATGACCTCAGAAGTTGAGTCCCATAGTGCTCAGAGCCATTTAAACTATTTGTAAAGAACCTATACAGTGTGACATGGAAAGTGCAGTATGGGCTACATATTTCCATATGGTCTCAACAGATGAACATCCCATTCATCATCTGAGCCACATTACTTGGTGTAAATATCTACTGGCTCAGAGGCATAACAAGCCCTAAATTCACAAGGAGAGGCTTCCAAATTGCAGCCCAGGTGTTTTTAAGTCCAATTACAGTTTTCTGCCCGATTCTGAACTTCTAAAAAAGTGTTTTCATGGCAAAACCCATAATCCAAATAGGTCTCTAAATTCGCTCGTATGGAATTGATGCTCTAAAACCACAATTATATGTGATACAGTAGTCAGAATTACAACTTGTGACGCAGTTCTTGTATTTAATGACGGTGGCGTAGGGAGAATGAAAGTAATAGAGATAATGGGCCTTAAGGCGGGAAATTTCACTCAAGACATCTTGAGAAAAATAAGGTTTACAGCCCCCCTCTGCAGCTAAAAAGCCAGTTGAAGAGCTGTTAAAGAAAAAAAGGCAGAAAACAATAACCCGGAAGAGAAGCCTTGACGGGAAAGAGGACCCTGAGTAGAAATACGGGCCCTTCTCAAGAGATGCATAAGCGAAAACGTTAGGTAGAACTTTAAATTGCTTCCTGAAAATTATGTTTTTAAAAGTTTCTGTACCATTTTATCAGAACCTATCAAGACTAGAGTTATGAAATTTTGTACACTTATTTCTATAAACCCAATAAATGTTGTCTCCCCAGCAAATTTTGAAATTTTGAGTGTAAGGTGAGATATGGGGCAAAGTGCTTGGAATTTTGCATGGATTTTGTGTTAGACTTACAGAATTATAATTAAAATTTTATTTGATCTCATGAGAAAAACTTTCTATATGAAAAGACATGAAATAGATAAAATTTGTAGAAATCTCTTGAATAGTTTCTGAGAAAGAGGTAGGTTCTACTACACTAGTTTTTGAAAATAAAATTTACATATATATGTAAAAAAGTTCACTATATATTATACAAGGAATTTAACAGTGAATGTATTAATTTCACCCTAAAGCATTGTACAAAATTTCATTACCGTATCTCCAAAGTTGTGCATTTGGTGCATCTTTTAAATAGTGTGTGTTTCTCACGAACGTCCGCTCTTAGACGTTGACTGGCACGTAGCCCCCGGCGGACACAGCAGAGCCCCAGCTACGGTACCAGCCCATCACACAGTACGGGCCAGGCTGGTTCTTGATATGATAAAATTTGGTAATCACATCACGTAAAGCTATTTTACTTCTCATTATTTATACATCTCCATCTGAAAAATTCACGTCTCAACGAAATATGGGAATTCGGCAAGCAATGATGATGTCAACTGCTTCAGATTTGTTACGCCACAAAGAGATTTGGAAACAAAAGCCGCTTGTAAACAATAAGTATACTGTGTAGGAAAAGAAAGTGCACGATCGTTTACACAATGTACAATTCATACAAGTTGCTGTTGTCGTGGAGTTCCTCCGGTCAGACAGTGCACATAACTTCACTAACATGTATATGACCTTTACTGCCCAAGGAGAAGTAATATCCATCAAAAAATATTTAAATTCATAAAATTTTAGTTGTTATAATAAAATATCAACAAACTTCATTAAAGAGTGGCTTCCTTGTTTAGTAACATATTAAACTGTCTAGTAACACATTAAACTGTCTGTGTATCCAGTCGTTTATTAGTGGAACATTTGCTGAATGGCTGGAATATGCCGAAGTTAGGCCTTTGTTTGAGAAAGGAGGTAAAGAAATACCGTCAAATTTACGTCCAGTTGATCTTTTCCGAAATTCTCAAAACTTTTGGAAAAGGTAGTATAGAGTCGGTTCCTTAACCATCTGACAACAACATATTTGTTCAAGTCTCAGTTAGGATTTCTAAAGGGTTCTGGTACCGAGAAGACTGTTGGCACCTACATTGAATATGTATTTAATTCATTAGACAATAAATTACAGCCTAATGGTATATTTTGTGATCTCTCAAAGGAATTTGATTTTGGAGTCACAATATCCTTTTAAAGAAATTAGAATATTACGTTGTAACAGGAAATGCTGCAACAGGGTTCGATTCCTATATCACTGACAGGAAAAAAAGGGTACCATTAGGAAAGAGTGACGAATTAAGTTCGCAGGCATCATTCGCCTTACTTTTTCTTCCGTACATTAATGAGCTTTCACCAGTAATGTTACCAGATATCAAGTTCATTTTGTTTGCAGATGATACAGACATTGCGATAAATAGCAAATCAAGTGTAGTCTTAGAAAGATCGTTTAATGAAATTTTCATGGACATTAATAAGTGGTCCCTAGCCAATTCTTTGTCACTAAACTTTGCAAAAGTGCACTACATGCAATTCAGAACTTGTAAAATGCTTCCCAACAGTATATGCCTAAAATATGATGACAAACAGAGAGAAGCATTGGACACTGTTAAGTTCTTGGGACTACAGCTTGATAATGAAATCAAATTGGAGAAGCACGGCACAGAAATGCTGAAGCGCCTAAACAAATCTCTGTCTGCTATGCGAATGTTGTCAGACATAGGAGATATAAAAATGAAAAAGCTGACATGCAATGCATACTTTCATTCCATAATCTCGTATGGGACTGTTTTTGGGCTAACTCATCAAGCCAAGATAAAATCTCCCGGGTCCAAAAACGTGTAATAAGATTTATTTGTAGTGTGCACTCAAAATCGCCCTGCAGAGGCCTGTTTAGGGAACTACGGATATTAACTACTGCTTCCCAATACTTCAAATTAAAATTAATCTTTTTTTGAAACCAAGAGGTCAGTTCATGGAATCAGTACTTGATATAAGAATAATTTTCACAAAGATTTAAAGTCAACGTGTCCATTATTCATGAACACACATTTTAGATAATTTCCAGGCAGCCATAAAAAGTTTAACTAGCAGTAAAATTCAGTTTAAGAGTAGCCTAAAGAATTTATTAGTGGCCAACTCTTTTTAATCCACTGATGAATTTCTTAGTAGAAACAACTGAACAAGCGATGTGTGTTTATATTTATAATATAAAATAATGCGAATATTAGTACAATTTACTTCTGCAGAAATTCAGTACAGTAATTTGATGATTGTAAATAAGTGTTATAGAATGATTCTTGTGTCCAGTGTTTATTACCTCATAGATGAAAATACGTTTAAAATTTTTTTGAATCATTCCACATCCATGATGGTCATTCAACTTGGGATATATGAAGGGCACATCAGCATATTCCTTTTTCATTGTAAATATTAATTGCCTATTCTTGTTCCTGTGGCCGGCCGCGCTGGCCTAGCGGTTCTGGGCGCTTCAGTCCGGAACCGCGCGACTGCTACCGTCGCAGGTTCGAATCCTGCCTCGGGCATGGATGTGTGTGATGTCCTTAGGTTAGTTAGGTTTAAGTAGTTCTAAGTCTAGGGAACTGATGACCTCAGATGTTAAGTCTCATAGTGCTCAGAGCTCTTTGAACCATTTGAACTTGTTCCTGTCGCATGTTCTACATCCTAGAGGATCTCCTCACTACGGATCAATTGGAACGAAAAGTACGCCTAATCTAACGTAACTGAGCAGGTAAGTAGAATCGAGAACGGAGTTACGTAACAATCGGTGCTTTTGGGAACAACGAAATTTTCAGAAGTGTCACGGAGTGTGACAGCCATCTTCACTAGTTTCATAACTTCAGGCCTTCCATGACTTTCAGAAAGCTTCGAGTAACACTCCTGGCACCTATTTCATTTCATTTACACACGTCAAAAAAAGTTTTGCATCATCCCGGTCCCAGAACTCCTGAAGATAGACGTTGACTGTGGATATTGTATCACAGATACAATCCCTTTAACTGTTCAGAGACGTCACTAAATCCGCCCAAAGATGTAAATATCCATACATGAGTAGCGCCTATTAGACGGAGGAGGTCCGACAGCCGATCAGTTCCAGTCATTCCACCAGGAAGTAAGTACACGGCTCGTGTTGTCTGTAGTTCAACCATGCCCTAGATCAATACCGCGGTTCGACTGCGTGCGCATTGTTGCTTTGTGCCAGGAAGGGCTCTCAACAAGTGAAGTGTCCAGGCGTCTCGGAGTGAACCAAAGCGATGTTGTTCGGACATGGAGGAGATACAGAGTGATAGGAACTGTCGACGACATGCCTCGCTGAGGCCGCCCAAGCGCTACTACTGCAGTGGATGGCCGCTACCTACGGATTATGGCTCGGAGGAATCCTGACAGCAACGCCACCATGTTGAATAATGCTTTTCGTGCAGCCACAGGACGTTGTATTACGACTCAAACTGTGCCAATAGGCCGCATGATGCCCAGCTTCACTCCCGACGTCCATGGCGAGTTCCATCATTGAAACCACGTCGCCATGCAGCGCTGTACAGATGGGCCCAACAACATGCCGAATGGACGGCTCAGGATGGGCATCACGTTCTCTTCACCGATGAGTGTCGCATATGCCTTCAACAGGACAATCGTCGGAGACGTGATTGGGGCAACCCGGCCAGGCTGAATGCCTTAGACACACTGTGCAGCAAGGTGGAGGTTCCCTGCTGTTCTTGGGTGGCATTATGTGGGGCCGACATACGCAGCGCCGCTGGTGGTCACGGAAGGCACCGTAACAGTTGTACGAAACGTGAATGCCATCCTCCGATAGTGCAACCATATCGGCAGCATATTGGCGAGGCATTCGTCTCCATGGACGACAATTCGCGGCCCCATGGTGCACATCTAGTGAGTGATTTTCTTCAGGATAACGACATCGCTCGACTAGAGTGGTCAGCATATTCTCCAGACATAAACACTATCGAACATGCCTGGAATAGACTGAAAAGTGCTGGTTATGGGCGACGTGACCCACCAGCCACTCTGAGGGATCTACGCCGAATCGCCGTTGAGGAGTAGGACAATTTGGACCAACAGTGGCTTGATGAACTTGTGGATAGTATGCCATGACGAATACAGGCATGCATCAATGCAAGAGGACGTGCTATTGGGTATCAGAGTTACCGGTGTGTACAGCAATCTAGACCAACACCTCTGAAGGTCACGCTGTATGTTGGTACAACATGCAACTTGTGATTTTCATGAGCAATAAACAGCGCGGAAATGATGTTTATGTTGATCTCTGTTCCAATTATCTGTACATGTTCCGGAACTCTCGGAACCGAAGTGATGAAATACTTTTTTTATGTGTGTATTCCTGATACACTACTGACCATTAAAACTGCTACACCAAGAAGAAATGCAGAACATAAACGGGTATTCATTGGACAAATATATTACACTAGAACTGACATGTGATTACATTTTCACGCAGTTTGGTTGCATAGATTATGAGAAATTAGTACCCAGAACAACCACCTCTGGCCGTAATAACGGCTTTGATACGCCTGGGCAATGAGTAAAACAGAGCTTGGATGGCGTGTACAGGTAAGCTGCCCATGCAGCTTCAACACGGTACCATAGTTCATCACAAGTAGTGACTGGCGTATTGTGACGAGCCAGTTGCTCGGCCACCATTGACCAGACGTCTCCAATTGGTGAGAGATCTGAGGAATGTGCTGGGCAGGGCAGCAGTCGAACATTTTCTGTATCCAGAAAGGCCGTACAGGACCTGCAACGCGCGGTCGTGCATTATCCTGCTGAAATGTAGGGTTTCGCAGGGATCGAACGAAGGGTAGGGCCACGGGTCGTAACACATCTGAAATGTAACGTCCACTGTGCCGTCAATGCGAACAAGAGGTGACCGAGACGTGTAACCAATGGCACCCCATACCATCACGCCGGTTGATACGCCAGTATGGCGATGACGAATACACGCTTCCAATGTGCGTTCACCGCGATGTCGCCAGACACGGACGCGACCATCATGATGCTGTAAACAGAACCTGGATTCATCTGAAAAAATGACGTTTTGCCATTCGTGCACCCAGGTTCGTCGTTGAGTACACCATCGCAGGCGCTCCTGTCTGTGATGCAGCGTCAAGGGTAACCGCAACCATGGTCTCCGAACTTATAGTCCATGCTGCTGCAAAACGTCGTCGAACTGTTGGTGCAGATGGTTGTTGTCTTGCAAACATCCCCATCTGTTGACTCAGGGATCGAGACGTGGCTGCACGATCCGTTACAGCCATGCGGATAAGATGCCTGTCATATCGACTGCTAATGTGATTCGAAGCCGTTGGTATCCAGCACGGCGTTCCGTATTACTGTCTTGAACCTAACCGATTCCATATTCTGCTAACAGTCATTGGATCTGGACCAACGCGAGCAGCAATGTCGCGATACGATAAACCGCAATCGCGATAGGCTACAATCCGACCTTTACCAAAGTCGGAAACGTGATGGTACGCATTTCTCGTCCTTACACGAGGCATCGCAACAACGTTTCACCAGGCAACGCTGGTCAACTGCTGTTTGTGTATGGGAAATCGGTGGGAAACTTTCCTCATGTCAACACGTTGTAGGAGTCGCCATCGACGCTAACCTTGTGTGAATTCTCTGAAATGCTAATCATTTGCATATGACAGCATCTTCTTCCTGTCGGTTAAATTTCACCTCTGTAGCACGTCATCTTCTTGGTGTAGCAGTTTTAATGGCCAATAGTGTATCTGTTTCCTGTGTAACTGTCAGTCACTGGCCTTTTCCATTTCCTGATTCTGGACCACGAGGCTGTGGTAATCTCTGTTGGCTCCTATAGAACGTTGAAGATGATACCGTACTCGAGTTCCTGTACACAGGCAACAGGTCAATTAAGAAATACGAATTAATGCACACTACTACGAGAAATTAACAGTAAGAAGAAGTTACTGCGACGAAGAATAAGCTGATAAAACGTCTCCAGTCCAAGATCGTGTTTGGAAACCATGATCATCCACAGCATATGTCTCATCATCAGTGAGAACAACAAGTACATGACTATATGTTGTCAGGCCAGGGTGGGCGCTGCAGTCATGGACTGTGCGGCTGGTCCCGGGGGAGGTTCGTGTCCTCCCTCGGGTATGGGTGTGTGTGTTTGTCCTTAGGATAATTTAGGTTAAGTAGTGTGTAAGCTTAGGGACTGATGAGCTCAGCAGTTAAGTCCATAAGATTTCACACACATTTGAACATTTTTGAACAGGATGGGCGAAGAGCAACAAACACAACAACCTGCACTCGTACACCTATTGTGTATAATCCTGTAGGGGAAGACATTTTAACTGTGAGTCGTTTGCCCGGTGTCAGCGGATAAACACGATTTTGCAGTGCATGCGGCCATGTCCGAATGAACACTGCATCGTACTTCTGAGCAACCCGGGTACCGCAATATCGTATTTATCCGCCGACATAGGGCAAGCGACTTTCAATTATAATGTCTCCCCCGTACAGGAATGTAGAAAATGAATGTACGAGGGCAGGTAGTAGACACATGGTTGACGACATACGGAAGTTTCGGTCTGGCCGTGAGGTGTGCTCGGACAGCCAGATGGTAAGGCGACCGCTCGCGATAAGTGGAAACTCTAGGTTCGAGTCCTGGTCCGGCACAAATTTTCATTGTCATCGTTCCGTTATACAGCTGATGGTTGTCCATACTCGTTCATGTAATTCACACGACTGTACTCGCCGCAGTGCCTGATCCTTCGGACATTACATCGTACTCCTGAACGACACAATGGAATGCGATAGGAACTTGCGAAACCCTCGTTGAAACCTTCACAGGGAATTCCTTAACTTTCCGGTTCTTTGTCACTAAATTCGTACCTGCAAATCCTTTACAGCCAAAGCATTCGATAATCGGCTGTACATATTATAAACTTCGCCTGTACCTAAATTTTAGTCCTCCATTATTGCTTTCAGTTTGTAAGAAGGCTGTTTAGGTTTTTATGTTGGTAACGTCACGTAGCGCTCTGTATGAAAATCACTGACTGTGCTGTGTGCAGTCTGTGGCTGGTTGGCATTGTGGGAATATTCGCCATTGTAGTGTAGGGCAGTTGGATGTGAACAGCGTGTAGCGTTGCGCAGTTGGAGGTGAGCTGCCAGCAGTGGTGGATGTGGGGAGAGAGATGGCAGAATTTTGAGAGCGGACGATCTGGACGTGTGTCCATCAGAAAGAGTAAATTTGTAATACTGTATATCATAAACTGATATATATATATATATATATATATATATATATATATATATATATATATATATATATGGTGTTACAAAAAGGTACTGCCAAGCTTTCAGGAAACATTCCTCACACACAAATAAAGAAAAGATGTTACGTGGACATGTGTCCGGAAACGCTTAATTTCCATGTTAGAGCTCATTTTAATTTCGTCAGTATGTACTGTACTTCCTCGATTCACCGCCAGTTGGTCCAATTGAAGGAAGGTAATGTTGACTTCGGTGCTTGTGTTGACATGCGACTCATTCCTCTACAGTACTAGAATCAAGCACATCAGTACGTAGCATCAACAGGTTACTGCTCATCACGAACGAGGTTTTGCAGTCAGTGCAATGTTTACAAATGCGGAGTTGGCAGATGCCAATTTGATGTATGGATTAGCACAGGGCAATAGCCGTGGCGCGGTACGTTTGCATCGAGACAGATTTCCAGAACGAAGGTGTCCCGACAGGAAGACGTTCGAAGCAATTGATCGGCGTCTTAGAGGGCACGGAACATTCCAACCTATGAATCGCGACTGGGGAAAACCTAGAACGACGAGGACAGCTGCAATGGACGAGGCAATTCTTTGTGCAGTTGACGATAACCCTAACGTCAGCGTCAGAGAAGTTGCTGCTGTACAAGGTAACGTTGACCACGTCACTGTATGGAGAGTGCTACGGGAGAACCAGTTGTTTCCGTACCATGTACAGCGTGTGCAGGCACTATCAGCAGCTGATTGGCCTCCACGGGTACACTTCTGCGAATGATTCATCCAACAATGTGTCAATCCTCATTTCAGTGCAAATGTTCTCTTTACGGATGAGGCTTCATTCCAACGTGATCAAATTGTAAATTTTCACAATCATCATATGTGGGCTGACGAAAATCCGCACGTAGTTGTGCAATCACGTCATCAACACAGATTTTCTGTGAACGTTTGGGCAGGCATTGTTGGTGATGTCTTGATTGGGCCCCATATTCTTCCACCTACGCTCAATGGAGCACGTTATCATGATTTCATACGGGATACTCTACCTGTTCTGCTACAACATGTGCCTTTACAAGTATGACACAACATGTGGTTCATGCCAGATGGAGCTTCTGCACATTTCAGTCGAAGTGTTCGTACGCTTCTCAACAACAGATTAGGTAACCGATGGATTGGTAGAGGCGGACCAATTCCATGGCCTCCACGCTCTCCTGACCTCAACCCTCTTGACTTTCATTTATGGGGGCATTTGAAAGCTCTTGTCTACGCAACCCCAGTACCAAATGTAGAGACTCTTCGTGCTCGTATTGTGGACGGCTGTGATACAATACGCCATTCTCCAGGGCTGCAACAGCATTTCCTGTAACAAAGTGTTTGAAGTCACGCTGGTACGTTCTGTTGCTGTGTGTTTCCATTCCATGATTAATGTGCTTTGAAGAGAAGTAATAAAATGAGCTCTAACATGGAAAGTAAGCGTTTCCGGACACATGTCCACATAACATATTTTCTTTCTTTGTGTGTGAGGAATGTTTCCTGAAAGTTTGGCCGTACCTTTTTGTAACACCCTATATATATATATATATATATATATATATATATATATATATATATATATATAACTATGCCTAGCAGTAGTTAGTGTAGTTAGTGCCTTCAATAGTTAGAATCTTTTATTTATCTGGCAGTACTGGCGCTCGCTGTATTGCAGTAGTTCAAGTAACGAAGATTTTTGTGAGGTAAGTGA
Organism: Schistocerca cancellata; assembly: GCF_023864275.1. Classification (NCBI taxonomy): domain Eukaryota; kingdom Metazoa; phylum Arthropoda; class Insecta; order Orthoptera; family Acrididae; genus Schistocerca; species Schistocerca cancellata. The sequence goes on along the minus strand of NC_064634.1, from coordinate 82,739,830 downwards.
TTCATGAAAGGTATAGGTTATTGTTAGTCAGGGCCATTCTTTTGTAGGGATTATTCAAAGTCAGATTGCGTTGCGCTAAAAATATTGTGTGTCAGTTTATTAATGATCAGAATAAGTAAAGAGAGAAATGTGTGAGTACGTGCAGTTTTGCTCAGCCGTTTGAAAATCAAATAACGTAAGGGGTTTACCAACACAGTGATTCATAAATTTTTCTAAGGGGATGTTTCAAGTTCTATGTTATTTCGAGTTTCTCGTAGAGGCCTTTCCTCAATTATGCTTCTTAGCACTATTCGCGTCAAAATTCGCCTGCCCAATTAACTCTTAAGAATCTGCTGTAGCGCCTTGTTTCAAACATTTGCTGATACCTTCTGATTTCCGCTCTATTGGCGCTCCACATGCACACAATACGTACTTTCAGAATCTTGAACCTCAGTTCTGCGTCAGTGTTTGATGCCATCATATTCCTTGCTGTGCTAGCATATTTCCGCTCCACGTGAACTACTACGTTGTGTCGTCTCCAGTCCGGCAGTGTAAGCAATTCCAAAGTAGCAGAATTATTTTACTTTTCCTAATCTCTCTTCTATAGCTTTAATGTCTTCCAAGTCGTGATTCTGGTGCTAGTTATCCAACTGTTCATCCTTCATTGAAATTCTGCATTATCTACCCTTCAGTTTTCATTTAATATTTCCGTCATCTCGTAATGGACGAGAACTGAAACAATAGCGCCTTTTTTTCTCCAGAACTAGTTAAATATTTTCTGCACGCATGTTTTGATCTCATAAATACACTACTGGCCATTAAAATTGCTACATCACGAAGATGACGTCCTACAGACGCGAAATTTAACTTACAGGAAGAAGATGCTGTGATATGCAAATGATTAGCTTTTCAGAGAATTCACACAAGGTTGGCGCCAGTGGTGACACCTACAACGTGCTGACATGAGAAAAGTTTCCAACCGATTTCTCGTACATAAACAGCAGTTGACCGGCGTTGCCTGGTGAAATGTTGTTATGATGCCTAGTGTAAGAAGGAGAAATGAGTACCATCACGTTTCCGACTTTGATGAACGTAGGATTGTAGCCTATCGCGATTGCGGTTTAGTGTATCGCGACATTCCTGCTCGCGTTAATAGAATGCGGAATCGGTGGGTTCAGGAGGGTAATACGGAACGCCGTGCTGGATCCCAAAGACCTCGTATCACTAGCAGTCGAGGCGACAGGCATCTTATCAGGATGGTTGTAACGGATCGAGCAGCCACGTCTCGATCCCTGAGTCAACAGATGGGGACGTTTGCAAGACAACAACCGGCTGCACGAACAGTTCGACGACGTTAGCAGTAGCATGGACTATCAGCTCGGAGACCATAGCTGCGGTTACCCTTGACGCTGCAGCACAGACAGGAGCGCTTGCGATGGTGTACTCAACGACGAGCCTGGGTGTACGAATGGCAAAACGTCATTTTTTCGGATGAATCCAGGTTCTGTTTAGAGCATCATGATGGTCGCGTCCGTGTCTGGCGACATCGCGGTGAACGCACATTGGAAGCCTGTATTCGTCATCGCCATACTGGCGTATTACCCGGCGTGATGGTATGGGGTGCCATTCGTTACACGTCTCGGTCACCTCTTGTTCATATTGACGGCACTTTGAACAGTGGACGTTGATGTGTTACGACCCATGGCTCTACCCTTCATTCGATCCCTGCGAAACCCTACATTTTAGCAGGATAATGCACGACCGCATGCTGCAGGTCCTGTACGGGCCTTTCTGGATATAGAAAATGTTCGACTGCTGCCCTGGCCAGCACATTCTCCAGATCTCTCACCAATTGAAAACGTCTGGTCAATGGTGGCCGAGCAACTGGCTCGCCACAATACGCCAGTCACTACTCTTGATGAACTGTGGTATCGCGTTGAAGCTGCATGGGCAGCTGTACCTGTAGACGCCATCCAAGCTCTGTTTGACTCAATGCCTAGGCGTATCAAGGCCGTTATTACGGCCAGATGTGGTTGTTATGTTTACTGAATTCTCAGGATCTGTGCACCCAAATTGCGTGAGAATGTAATCACATGTCAGCTCTAGTATAATATATTTGTCGAATGAATACCCGTTTATCATCTGCATTTCTTCTTGGTGTAGCAATTTTAATGGCCAGTAGTGTATGTTATGACGGTATCCCCAGGCAGAATGCGGATGCTAAAGTAATGGCAGTGCACGCAACCGACATCTTATTCTGTCCTGGTGTTTAAGTCAGACGCTAAGTGTCGATTAGTGGCTGGGCGTGGCGGACTCGCCGCTTCCGCTATCAATGTGAGGCACGTGAGACACACGTGCAGGGTCGTGCAGACAAAGGCCGCCGCCGCTGGCGTCGAGACAGACTGCAGGTGCTTCACGCACGGAGTCGATCTGTGACATGCGCGCTGCACGTCGCATAATGCCTCATTGTGTACGGGAGCACCTGCCACGCGCCCTTGTACTTGAACACCGGTTGACGTCGCAGGGTCGTGTGCCGTAGGGCGCCGAGCCCTCTCACGCTGCATGCGCTTGTCAACAGAACGCCTGCACAGCCGTCTCGTCGCTGCCGGAAACACGCGAGTACTGAGGCTCAAATAGCTCTGAGCATTATGGGACTTAACTGCTGAGGTCATCAGTCTCCTAGAACTGAGAACTACTTAAACCTAACTAACCTAAGGACATCACACACATCCATGCCCGAGGCAGGATTCAAACCTGCGACCGGAGCGGTCGCGCGGTTCCGCACTGTAGCGCCTAGAACCGCTCGGCCACTCCGGTCGGCTAGTACTGAGGCAACAGTAGAGTTCAGAATAGGAAGATTGCAGAAGTGGCGAATTGCCTTACCAGATGTAGAAGTATGAAACCGAAATTCCGTATAGATGGTGCTAGTCATCAGTGTAGGGCCCGCGTGACCGCGTCTGCAGCACCATTTGCTTCCTGTAACGGCTGACGACGAATGTCAACACACAGTAACCCAAGTTCCATACATCGGTATCAGTTAACATGTCGAGTTTTGTGTCTACGAACTACGATTTGCTGACAGGATTGGTTTTGTGTCAATTGAAGAAAACTGCTGCGGAATCGCATCGAATGCATGTCGAGGCTTTCGACGAACATGCTCTTGGGAAAGCAGATTGATCCGAGCGGTTCAAAAAATTCAGAAGTGGTGGAAACGACGAGCGCGGGAAAACAACCGAAAAAGTTCAAAGACATCGAATTGTAAGCTTTATTCGATGAAGATGATGGACTCAACAGGAACTCGTGGAACAACTGAATGTGACGCAGAAAGCCGTTTCTTTCCTGTTGAAAGCAATAGGAAAAGCGCAGGAAGTGGGAAAATGGATTCCGAATAAACTGAATGAAAGATAGCAAGCAAGTCGAAAGACTACTTGTGAACTACTGCTCGTCAGATACAAAAGAAAGTCGTTTCTGCATCGAATAGTGACAGGTGATGAAAAATGGATGTATTTTGAGAATCCTAAGCGTCGTAAATCTTGGGTGAATCCAGCAAACTATCGACATGCACTGCAAGACCAAATCGCTTTGGAAAGAAAGCAATGCCCCGTGATTGGTGGGATCAGAAGGGTGTCGTCTATTATGAGCTGCTAAAACCTGGTGAAACCGTTAACAGTCATCGCTACCAACAGCAAATGATCGATTTAAGTTTCGCATTACGTGAAAAATGACCGGAATATGGAAAAAAAGTCAGGGCATGCGGCTTATTCTCCAGACTTGGCTCCATCTGATTATCATCTGCTTGCACCACTGGGACTCGTTCTCACTGAAGAACGCTTCAGTTCGCATGAAAATGTACGAAAATGACTCGCTAACTGGTTCGCTTTAAAAGAAGGTTTTATGGCGTGGCATTCATAGCCTGCCGGAGAGGTGGCAGAAATGTACAAACAGCTATGCAGGTTATTTTGCATAAAATTATCAAACAAAAGGCGTGTAATTATTGTAACCTAATCCCGGTTTCATACTTCTACACCTAGTAAAAGCTCACCACTTTCTGTCCCCCTCTCAGATTTAATTTCTAATACAGAGTCTACTTTTTAATGACGACGTTAATTAGTGGAAGAAAACATTTTTTTTAATGCTCGCTAGATGAGCTGCAGATATGTTCAGGGAAACCTGGAGGCTATCCTTTTATAGTCAATCATTACCTGTGTTTCAGAGGAATGCCTGGCGCCTTTGTTCTTATAGAGATTGCAGCAGTCCAGGAGCTGATACGTTGAACTGACCCGTTTCCGATATAGGCCTAGAGCATTCTCAGTAAGTGGACGTTTCTGTTCCACACTGTTGTTTTGTCTGTTTTCACGAGCCTGGCACTCGCGTATCCACATAAACACTGCTATGACCGTTTTTTGTATGTTGAATGCAGTAAATAGAGATTATATCCCTTTACCTCTAAGAGAGCGTCGTTTTGGGAATAAGCGAGTCTTACATAACGCGTTTTTGTTAACTGTTGCTGCGAAAGTACAGATGTGACCAGTCAGCAAAAGTGTATTAGTGACATGTAATAACAACACTGATGCTTAACTACAACATGATGATGTTCAGCCGGCTGATGTGGCCGTGCGGTTCTAGGCGCTTCAGTCTGGAACCGCGTGACCGCTACGGTCGCAGGTTCGAATCCTGCCTCGGGCTTGGATGTGTGTGATGTCCTTAGGTTAGTTAGGTTTAAGTAGTTCTAAGTTCTATGGGACTGATGATCACAAAGTCCCATAGTGCTCAGAGCCATTTGATGGTGTTCAAAAGAAAAGGTACGAAGCAACACTGTGTACATACATGATGTCTTTATTCAAAAATAATCACCAGAGGTTGCGGCTGGTCCTGGCGGAGGTTCGAGTCCTCCCTCGGGCATGGGTATGTGTGTTTGTCCTTAGGATGATTTAGGTTAAGTAGTGTGTAAGCTTAGGGACTGATGACCTTAGCAGTTAAGTCCCATAAGATTTCACACACATTTGAACATTTTTTTGAACAACCAGAGGTTGATCAAACATATTGCCCTGTTTCACGAGAAGAGAGGTTTCCTATTCCCAGAATTCCTGTGGCTGCGACAGGAGTCAGTCCTCCACTGTATCCTTCAGTTCGTCGTCCGAGTTGGAACGCTTGCGTTTGAGATATTTTGGTTCAAATGGCTCTGAGCACTATGGGACTCAACATCTGAGGTCATCAGTCCCCTAGAACTTAGAACTACTTAAACCTAACTAATCTAAGGACATCACACACATCCATGCCCGAGGCAGGATTCGAACCTGAGACCGTAGCGGCCGCGCGGTTCCAGACTGTAGCGCCTAGAACCGCTCGGCCACTCCGGCCGGCCGAGATGTTTTATTTCGCGGGCCAAACACATGTAAGTTGCAGGACGACGTGTCCGGTCTGTAGGGCGGATGCTCAAGCTGTTTCCACTTGAGCTTCCTCAATGCACTTTATGTGACCTTGGAGACGTGTGGGCGCATGTTATCGTGGAGCAGAATGACCCCCTCCGCGAGCAGCGTAGGCCGTTTGCTCTTGATGGACTTGCGTAGGCTACGGCGAGTCTCACAGTGCACGTGACTGTTAAACGTCTTTCTCTTCTCGAGAAATTCAAAGAGCGTCGTACGTCGGACGTGAGCATCTACTTGCCTGCTTTGGGAGAGGTGACGATACTACATTCGCTAATGGCCATGGGTTTTCCTTCTCTCCAACAAAGGCCAAATTGTTTATGACGCATTTGAGAAATGGACATTGAATTTTGCTCCATTTCGCCGATCTTCGTTTTATCGATATGTTGACGTCACATTTATGATCTGGTCACATGGCGACAAAGCTCTGAAGCGGTTAGTCGATCGCATGAATAACATACACTCGAACATCTGATTCACTGAATGAGATTTCCACTCTGCAGCGGAGTGTGCGCTGATATGAAACTTCCTGGCAGATTAAAACTGTGTGCCGGACCGAGACTCGAACTCGGGACCTTTGCCTTTCGTGGGAAAGTGCTCTACCAACTGAGCTACCCAAGCACGACTCACGCCCCGTCCTCACAGCTTTACTTCAGCCAGTACCTCGCCTCCTACCTTCTAAACTTTACAGAAGCTCTCCTGCGAACCTTGCAGAACTAACACTCCTGAAAGAAAGGATATTGTGGAGACATGGCTTAGCCACAGCCTGGGGGATGTTTCCAGAATGAGATCGCAGGAGAGCTTCTGTAAAGTTTGGAAGGTAGGAGGCGAGGTACTGGCAGAAGTAAAGCTGTGAGGAGGGGGCGTGAGTCGTGCTTGGGTAGCTCAGTTGGTAGAGCACTTGCCCGCGAAAGGCAAAGGTCCCGAGTTCGAGTCTCGGTCCGGCACACAGTTTTAATCTGCCAGGAAGTTTCATCTGATTCACTGTTTGACGTATAATTTTATATATATAAATTTTCGGTGCCTACAGTGTCACGTCTTTCAGTGTCACACAAATTTTTATTTTTAAAGGGGATCACTTAAGACTATTTCCATAGGTCCGCTCCTCAAATTTCTCCCTCATATGACAAAATTGTCGTCTGATGTAGTACAAACTGAAAAAAATAAAATTCCTTTTAAACCACAGTTTCGTATATATATTCAAAACCTTACACCTGTGTCATAGAACAAATCCTGCATCGAGAATACTTTACACAAGTTTAAGGGAAGAAATGCTTCCGATAATTATTACAGTATTGAAAGAACATCAAAATATGAACAGGCTGAAATGAACAAACAGTACGTGAGACTATGTTAATCAATTCAACTGTGAAAACCTAAGGAGCATATTATTAGCAAAATGAGAAATATGCAAAAGTGAAATGACAAAATGAGCACTTCTCAATTGGGAGTAAATCAAAACAATCAGAATGTCTCAAAGAGTGCACAATAACACGAGCCATAAACGAATAAGAGCTAAGCAACTAAGCAAATAAGAGAACAGGCAAAAATGAGATGCCAACAAAATGAGAGCTGGCCGATTTTTTTTTCCTTTATTGTGTTTCAATTCCCCATCGGGGCGAGCTGGCAGCAGCATAGGCGCTGCTCTTCAACCGAAAGACAGAACAAAATAATAGAAGACATTTAAAAACAGCAAAGGAGAGAATAAGGTGAACATAGATATAAAAAAGGGGGAACAGCATGGAAGGCAATAGACAAAAAACGGGGTGACTGTAAAATGGAGATAAAAAAAACTGTTTAAAAGTAGCACATACAAAAAGCCACACACTGCGATGGTTAAAAGAACACAAGGCACAGTATGACTGGAGCATAAAGGTAGGGACGGATGGCATAGCACATAACGTAACACTGACGGTGAACCTCAAGGCAGGACACAATTAAAATCACATCTCTTGACGCATACGAGAAACAGCACTAAACACAACACTGATGTGGCACACTGATGATGATCAATACAGAGGATCAGGCGCTAGGAGATGAGGGAGACCTGAAGAAGGGAGGGAGGGGAAGAGATGGTGGAGGTGAGCAGGGGGCGCGCGGAAGAGGGCCAGGTAGGGAGGGATGTGGGAAGGAGAGAGGCAAGTATAGGGTGCAGGGTCTCAGGGGAGGGGGGACGGAGGAAAATCCGCTCTGGGAGAAGGAGGAAAGAGGGAAAGGGGGCCCTGGGGAGGGGGGGGGGGAACAAGGCCAGGTTATAGTTGGAAGGAAGGGTAGATGCCACGGCGAAGTTCGTCATCCGGGAGAGGGAGGCGTTGGAAATTGCCCTGATGAAGGAGATGGAGGGTGTGGAGGTGGAGAGATGGAGGGATACAGAGATAGAGGCGCGGCAACGGGCGGGGGGTGGAGAGGAAGGAGGAAACCAGAGGGTGGCGCGGATCGAGCCTGCGAACAATGTAAAGGATGTGGAGATGTTGGAGGAACAGGAGGAGGTGGGGGAAGGGGATCAGTTCATACAGGAGCCGTGTGGGGGAAGGAAGGTGGATATGGAAGGCAAGGCGGAGCGCATGGCGTTCAAGGATTTGGAGGGCCTTGTAAAAGCGGGTGGGGGCGGAGATCCAGGCAACGCTGGCATAACAGAGGATAGGACGGATGAGGGATTTGTAGGTGTGGAGGATGGTAGAAGGATGCAATCCCCATGTCTGACCAGACAGGAGTTTCAGAAGGCGGAGGCGGGAATGGGCTTTCTGCTGGATGGTCAGGAGATGAGGGGTCCAGGTGAGGTGTCAGTCAAGGGTGAGGCCAAGGTATTTCAGGGTGGGGGTGAGTTGGATAGGACGACCATAAAGGGCGAGGTAGAAATCATGGAGGCGAAAGGAGCGAGCGGTGCGGCCTATGATGATTGCCTGGGTTTTGGAGGGGTTGAGACGGAGGAACCACTGGTTACACCAAGTGGTGAACTGGTTAAGGTGGGTTTGGAGGGTACGTTGAGACCGTTGAAGGGTAGGATAGAGAGCAAGGAAGGCGGTGTCATCAGCATACTGGAGAAGGTGGACTGGTGGAGGTGGCTTGGGCATATCAGCTGTATACAAGAGATAAAGGAGAGGGGAGAGGACAGAACCCTGCGGGACGCCAGCCATGGGATAAAAGATACGGGAGTTGGTGTTGTGGAGGGTGACATAGGAAGGACGGTGCGAGAGGAAGGAAGCGACCAGACGGACAAAATTGATAGGCAGGGCGTAGGTTTGGAGTTTAAAGAGAAGACCGGGATGCCATACACGGTCATAGGCAGAGCTGACCGAACTCCGTCGGCACTTATATACGGTTGCGCTCGTGGCGTCACCTCGCGGCCCGTACGCAACACGCGCGCCTGCGATCGGAATGCACTCTTAGCGCTCGCGGCGGCGTCTAGCGGCCCGTACGCAAGTTGTGCGATTGCTGTCGCAGGTCGGCCCTTAATCTATGATGTTACAACTGTCAAGACAGAGCGAGAAGAAAAACTTATATTTTTAGATGTTTTGGTTTAACGAAAATCGAATGAGAAGCTCGATAACTCTGTCTAACGCAAGCCGAAACAAGCAGCTTCCCCAAACAGTCCAGAAGAGAGCTGTTTGTAATTCATAAATATATAGAACTACAACTGTTATTGACGAGGATCACTGGAACTCGAAGTTAATTATTTGATGTACATATTCTGAAAGACTGGCTGAGGGGTTCGAGTTATAAAGTTAGCGGCCTCCAAGAAACGAAAAAGCGAAAAAGTTGAAATTCACATCGTAGGGTCGAAGATGAGGCAACCAAGACATTATGCCCTCTTAAATATATCTCGCAAAGGGACCGTGGAGGTAAAACTAGGAACATCCAACCTCGTACAGGGGCTCAGCAGCAGTCGTTCTTACTGCGCCACATTCGGAACAGGAAAAGGGAGGGGTTATTGACAGTGGTCCGTTAAGTACCCTCCACCAGACGTCGTAAAGCGGCTTGCGGAGTATAGATACAGATGTCAAAAAACAACGGCGTTAGAAACCGTAACATCATTATCTGAAACCAGACGCAGAAACGGACCGTTCCAGTGCGACGGTAAATGGTACCTATCGTTGGGTTCTGCATGCACGCAATGAACGCACAGAGAGGCGACTTTACTCTTTGCATGGCCCCGTCTGACCCAGAGGGCTATGTCGGAGCAGGCTCGCGACGTACCAGTGACATCACTGTTCAGTCAGGGCTGCGGCAAAGTCCAGTACTCGGCAAAAGTCATCTGATTTGCTTTCTGTTACGCGTTTTGCCCTCGTTGTTCTACTATCTCAGACGTTTCTAGTCACCGATTGTAGCATTTGTGAACTGTTGCTTTAACGTCCACCCCTATTGTTGTTGTGTACATAGTTCCGCGTAGTCAGCGTGTACACAACTTTCCCACTAGAGCGCGCCCCGCTAAGCACAACAGCGCAGGCGCAGCGCTCGTCCATCTCCGCACTACGAGATGGCGCTGCCATAGAGACGGACCAAATTCTGCTTCCGCCTATCCGCGTATTAATATGTAAAGCAGCCAATGAGATTTCTGCTAACGTAGAACCTTTTCTCCTCGCGGATCACACTCGCGAAGTGATACATGAACGCGCGAGGTATTATAACGAGTGTACAGACCTCCGATTAGTCAGTCTACATTTGTCTGCACCAGTCTGTACCAGTCTGCATTAGTCTGTACCAGTCTGTAGGTGTCCTAAATTTGTCTGTACCATCTATAGTCAAGTTTCAGTCTGCGCCTAATAAGATTACCATATTCCTGTACATAGCCAGGAAGATAAATTTATAGACACTTTTTTCAAGTATCAGAGATATATGTGAGAATAAGATAAACGTACCAATACCAAAGGAACTTCAGATTGTCAATTATAAATAGCATCCAGAACCAGTTAAGTAATTTTTATGCTTGTTATTATTTTAATAAATGTGTGTGAAAATTAATCAAGTTCTGTTTAAAGTTGGTCGCCGCCAATCTGCTACTCTAAGCGTGCAAGTGGCATTTCTATCGTCTGACCTAACGGCAGAAGATAAACACGCCACGATAAGACCACGAGACATATTGCTGACACTCGCCCACTTCGTTAGAGCGACAAGTCAAATAATCTGATGGTGTGTTTACTGAAGGTCTTACAGTACGCTGACACGACAATTATATAATGTCAAATGGTTCAAATGGTTCTGAGCACTATAGGACTTAACAGCGGAGGTCATCAGTCCCCTAGAACTTAGAACTACTTAAACCTAACTAACCTAATGACATCACACACATCCATGCCCGAGGCAGGATTCGAGCGTGCGACCGTAGCAGTAGCGCGGTTCCAGACTGCAGCGCCTAGAACCGCTCGGCCACAACGGCCGGCTTCGCGAAACACTATGAAAAACGTTTAAAGAATCGGAAAGTGTGACAGAATGCAGAACGACCCTATTTTCGCCTTTACGCATCACGCGTAAGGACCGTGAAGACAAGAGACAGCAGGAGATAGATACACAATTGTTCTTCCCTCATTCCATTTGTGAGTGGGACAAGAAACGGAACACTAGCACTGGTACAAGATACCCTCTGTTATACACCGAATGGTGGATTGCCTAGTATGTGTGTAGATGTAAGTGAAATGAAATTGTGAAGTACCTAAAGTAACAGCACTCAAAATCAGTACTGCTACCTAAGAAGAAACAAATTATTATAAAAAGCTGTCTCGACGATTGCACTGATATCGAAGTCAGAACGCTACTAAGCCTGCTGTAAGTATTAACTATGCTTTTTGTTGTATCCGGCCAATATGAAGGCCAAACGTACAGTGACTATATGCTGCAGTAGTTTCTTTTTTCCATTAAGCACACTGACTTTCGACATCAGCGGAATTATCGAGAGACGTTTTTCTAATAGATTGTTGCTCTGTAGTTAGCACTACTGATTTTCGATGCGGTAACGTTTTGTATCACTTTATGTACTTCAGTGTTTAGGTGTGCAGTGGTATGCAGTCTCGATATATATATATATATATATATATATATATATATATATATATATATATATATATATATATATATAACTCGCAATATATATATTAGTAGCATATAATCGAGACGACTTTTCTGAACTCACTATTACTTATTGTTGCTTTCTCTGCGAGTTTTATAAATATCTGTTTATTATTATTGTCTTAAAATATTCTCCGTAGCCACAAATACCTCTGCTTGGCTCAACGGCAGAAAAAGATACAGAATACCAAAATACCGGAAGTGCAAGACCCATGTTACGTTACAGAAACAGAGACCGATAGTAGCGCTCCGAGTGGCCTGGCAGAGAACTTTAAATTCGGCAAAAAACGGCGCTCTAATCTACATTCTTACTTCGTGAAATACGAGTACCCGAAGATAATATTTTTCATTTATACTTTATCAGAGGGTCTTGTTGTATGGTGGTTCAGTGTATTTATTTGTAATACCCAATATTGCAATTTTGAACATGCCGCTGTTATCAAGTGAATTTTATGTTCCTAATTACAGCCTTCGTATGTGTATTGTACTCTTTGAAATGCAATATAAATATGTCGCTCTATTCTGCTTCATTTTTGTCCTCAACTGTAATATTTGATGTGGTAATGATTCGAGCAGTTCAGACACAGAATCGTAAGCAATAACAGAGACACGTAAATCCTCAGAACACCATGCAACGATAGCAGCTTCTGTTTTATACTAAACAAAAACAAATATGGAATCTTTTACCCCCACCCAGTATTACGGATGGAAGAGGAACGCAATAAGAAAATGAGCAACATATTTACAATGCAGCGCAATACACACTAGAAGTCGTAATCAGGAGCACAATGTGATGAAACCAATTTGTTAACTATGAAACGAAAACGAACATGGAAGCCTAAAAGCAGCTAATAAGAAAGCGAGAAGGTGGATTGATTAACTTGCAGCGTTCCAAGTGACCTGGCAGCGAACTAACGTCGTGTTACCAGAAGTCCCCATATGAGTTTCGCCCCCGTTCATTTGTTTCGTCAGAGAAACTCGTGGACAACAATATCTCTGGATAAAAAAATTACGCAGATGCATAACTGATCGGACCTAGCTCTCAACAATGGTTAAATAAATTCTACTAGTATGATAACCGATCGATTTCTACCGCTGATGGGGGAGGAGTATGAGATATTACAGGTTGAGTTGCGCTGCAACAAGCACGTTTATTGATAAAGTTGTTTAATTTCGAAATCGATGATGTGAATCAAATGGTAGCAATAAACAAGCTGTAAATGAATACAACTGATTACCCAAAGGTTCTGTCGCTGAAGGTTTATACCAAAACCAAGCACTTGTGTAGAGGACGTCACTTCTAAATGACGTAATAAGTTACGCGCACATTTTAAATGTACTGATTATTCTACGAACGGCCCTTCATTTGCTATCGGTCATAACGGAAACACCTGAGTCTGGCGACTTGCTTGGAACAACGAAGCTGCAAAAATCGCCATCGTAACATGCTGGTCGCTAGGACATCTTCTGTTACTTTCACATTTATGTATTCTTCAAGAGAAAAAAAAACCTTGAGATTGTTGTATACTGTTCTCGGGCTTTTACGAATATTCTCGAGCGTTAACCGATGTTTTCGAATGTTCAAGAATGTTCTGGAATGTTCTAGAATACATCTTGGAAACGGCAGATAACGCATTGACCCAAAGTCTGCCAAAACCTTCTTAACCGACGAGTCGCCGAACCTAGTAAACTCAGAGGAACAACTCATCGAAAAAATCTGTTAGCTAATAAAGAAAACGGTTGTCAAAGCGAACAACTTTAGCAACAAAAAAGACACTTTTTGAAAGAAATTTCCACCATTTCATGGTATATTTGTATTGATTCATTACACACAATAATGATTCGGCTTTATAGCCTTACTCACGCGCAATTTGAATTCTCAGACAATGCTCGACTTTCCTAAACGACACTTAATCGTCGAAATGACATTTATCTGGTCTTTAAAACAGTCGTCGTACTAAAGGATATGAGTACAAGTCAAAGACACATAATATGGATGAAATCGTGCATAGCGTATAAACACTGACAGTCAATACATTGCTTTTGTTGGTGTACATGTTATATCTTCCTTCCAAGACACTGTCCCTTCCGCTCAACTGTTCTTTTCCAGAAACGCCAGATGCCCTAATCAAATATTCTCAGCACCGCCTGATGTAATTCGGTCATCCTACATTAAGATTATGAACATGGATGTGCTCAAGCAATTGTGCATACAAGAGCTTCGTGGATTGGACGTAATAGTCAACGAGCAGTAAAATATAGATTTATTGAACCTTGACCATGTTTTAGACAGTTCTAAACCGTCTTCTTCAGAAGGTATTGTACGTAGAATCACGTATCTGTAAGCACTGTGGGGGTTGTCGACTGTTTAGTACATGTGCGTGCCATCCACTTAATCACCATTCCAAATACACGATTTATAGGTAGTTGCTCTCTATTGTAGAGCTTTCTGAAGGACACAGTTTTAAAACTGTCGAAATTATGGTCAAGGTTTAATGAACATGTATTTTGCAACTGGTTGGCTCTTATTTCCTATCTATTGAAACACTCCATTTCCTTTGTTTTACCTTCTTTGATGTTCATCTCATAACTTTTCTTCCATGAAACTATCCATACCGTTCAAGGGCTCTTTCGAATTCCTTGCCATATCTGACAGAATTAAAGTGTCGTTGGAAAGCCTAGAATCTCTGAATTTTAATCCCCTTTCCATACTTCTCCATGGTTTCCTTTTCCGCTTGCTCAGTGTACAGACTGAAATGCTGTCACACTCCTTTCCTCAACTGCTAATGCTCTTTCGTATTTTCGAGACTCATAAATGCAATCTGGTTTCTCTGCAATTTGTTCATAGCCATTTGTTCACTAATTTTCTCCCGAAGAACTTAGAGTTTTCTGTCAACATTGTGGAAAGCACTGCCTACATCTACAAATGTTATAGACATAGGTTTGATTCTGAGATATGTCACAGGGTCAGTTTTGTCTCACATGTTCCTGTATATTTCCGAAGCCCAAGGTTTTACACCGCCATGTCACTTCAAACAGCTTTGACATTCTCCTGTTAATAATTCATGTATTTGTAATCACGACCTAGTAAACTGACGTTTCGGTAATATTCACATCTGTCAGCATCCACCTTCTTTGGAATGATTACATTCTTAAAAACTTGTATGATGCAGAAAACTATCATTATAGCGTTTCCAAATCCATTTTTCTTGGGTTTCACACGATGACGAAACAAATACGCGATGAGTAGTTCAAGTCATCTTTGACTCTTCCCTCTGTTCCGTTGAAAAGAGTCTCAAACTAACAAGAACCATCTGACAATCGGCCAGAAGAGCGTCGTATCGCTGATGAAGTCTTCTATCAATATCCGGTATCTTCATTTCTTTAACCGAAAAGATTAGCTTTCAGTCTATTTTAGAACAATAGGAAAGAAGAAACAGTAAGAATTTGACCCTAGTCTAAATGTTGCGGAAGGTTGGTTTCGTTGCTCCTTCCTGATTGAGTTTGAATGTTAATTGATTAACGTGACTTTGTTTCCGCCTTACTTCATAGCCACACGCCAGCTTAACATCCTACATGTGAAAGGTGAAACGTCAAAACGTGGTGCGATCGAAACCTAGTCGTGTTACAGCACTCAGTTTAATGGCCGACACGAAACTCGTGAGCATTTTTCCCTCCGAGGACGATCACCCGTGGCAACGCCGGAGGCAGGTAAGTCCAGCGATCTTGCGTCAGCAACAGCAGACGATGACGTCATTCCGATACCTCATTTCCTCACCTCTGAAGCCACATTTGCATTTAGATGTTCACCTGCAGAGCACTATACTGTATTGAGTAATGTCAGCAACGAATTTCAAGTCTTCTCTTACTTAGCTGTCTCTGTTTTAGGAAAAGTCAACATCAGCGTTACCATCAAAATGATATTTCGTTGTCTCCTCTTCTTAATTTACATGCAAATTTTATCCTCTGAATTACGACTAGCTGTACTCTACTGTACGCTCACGGCAAATGTGGGAGTGTGTGTTACTGCAGTGTAGTTTACACCTCGACGACCCAATTGTGCCATAGTTTTCAGACCTGAGTATGGTGGTTAATCACTTTTTCAATCAAGATGATTTTCATTACTACAGTGACAACAGAAATTGCATAAAAACAAAAATGAATTTTCTACCGCGAATTACACTGATGAGCCAAAACATTATGACCACCTGCTTAATAGCTTCTTTGGAAAGAAATACACTCCTGAAAATGGAAAAAAGAACACATTGACACCGGTGTGTCAGACCCACAATACTTGCTCCGGACACTGCGAGAGGGCTGTACAAGCAATGATCACACGCACGGCACAGCGGACACACCAGGAACCGCGGTGTTGGCCGTCGAATGGCGCTAGCTGCGCAGCATTTGTGCACCGCCGCCGTCAGTGTCAGCCAGTTTGCCGTGGCATACGGAGCTCCATCGCAGTCTTTAACACTGGTAGCATGCCGCGACAGCGTGGACGTGAACCGTATGTGCAGTTGACGGACTTTGAGCGAGGGCGTATAGTGGGCATGCGGGAGGCCGGGTGGACGTACCGCCGAATTGCTCAACACGTGGGGCGTGAGGTCTCCACAGTACATCGATGTTGTCGCCAGTGGTCGGCGGAAGGTGCACGTGCCCGTCGACCTGGGACCGGACCGCAGCGACGCACGGATGCACGCCAAGACCGTAGGATCCTACGCAGTGCCGTAGGGGACCGCACCGCCACTTCCTAGCAAATTAGGGACACTGTTGCTCCTGGGGTATCGGCGAGGACCATTCGCAACCGTCTCCATGAAGCTGGGCTACGGTCCCGCACACCGTTAGGCCGTCTTCCGCTCACGCCCCAACATCGTGCAGCCCGCCTCCAGTGGTGTCGCGACAGGCGTGAATGGAGGGACGAATGGAGACGTGTCGTCTTCAGCGATGAGAGTCGCTTCTGCCTTGGTGCCAATGATGGTCGTATGCGTGTTTGGCGCCGTGCAGGTGAGCGCCACAATCAGGACTGCATACGACCGAGGCACACAGGGCCAACACCCGGCATCATGGTGTGGGGAGCGATCTCCTACACTGGCCGTACACCACTGGTGATCGTCGAGGGGACGCTGAATAGTGCACGGTACATCCAAACCGTCATCGAACCCATCGTTCTACCATTCTTAGACCGGCAAGGGAACTTGCTGTTCCAACAGGACAATGCACGTCCGCATGTATCCCGTGCCACCCAACGTGCTCTAGAAGGTGTAAGTCAACTACCCTGGCCAGCAAGATCTCCGGATCTGTCCCCCATTGAGCATGTTTGGGACTGGATGAAGCGTCGTCTCACGCGGTCTGCACGTCCAGCACGAACGCTGGTCCAACTGAGGCGCCAGGTGGAAATGGCATGGCAAGCCGTTCCACAGGACTACATCCAGCATCTCTACGATCGTCTCCATGGGAGAATAGCAGCCTGCATTGCTGCGAAAGGTGGATATACACTGTACTAGTGCCGACATTGTGCATGCTCTGTTGCCTGTGTCTATGTGCCTGTGGTTCTGTCAGTGTGATCATGTGATGTATCTGACCCCAGGAATGTGTCAATAAAGTTTCCACTTCCTGGGACAATGAATTCACGGTGTTCTTATTTCAATTTCCAGGAGTGTAGAACACTGATTCTGCGTATCAAGGATCCGACAGTGTTTTGGTAGGTTTGTGGAGGTACGTGGCATTAGATGTCTGCACACAGGTCATGTAATTCGAGTACATAACGGGGCCGCTGATTTGCGTACGCGGTGATGGCACCAGAAAGCGACCCAGACGGGTTCCATAGGATTTACTACATCAGGCGGATTTGGTCGCCGGGACATCAACGTGAGTTCTCAAAAACGCTCCTCAAACCACAACAGCACGGTTCTGGCTCCGAGACACTGACAATTAAAAGATGACGTCACCGCCGGGGATGACATCAAGAATGAAGGGATGCAGGTGGTTCGCAGCTGCCAGCGTTTCTTCCGTTACTACCACAGGTCCCATGCAAACTCGGGAGAGTGTCTCCCGTAGTGTAACACTGCTCCCATATACTGCTCTCACCAGCCCGCGTCCGTGCCGCACGTTTCGAGCGGCCGTTCACCTCGATGACGGCGTCTGCGGAAACGACAATCGGCGTAGTGTAGCAAAAATGTGATTCACCTGATGAGCCGACACGTCTCCATTGATCGACGGTCGAATCCCGATGGTCCTGTGCGCCCTACAGCCGTGACTGACCCTGTCATGGGGTCAACATGTGAACACGTAGGGGTGGTCAGCTGCGGAGCTCCGTGTTCAACAATGTACTATGAACGGCGTGCTCCTAAAAACTATTGCGTGCAGCAGTATTGTGATCTATTAGCAAAGATACTAGACATCACCATATGTCCTACTTTACAGAGCAGACAAGCCTCTGTGAAGAGTCATGGACGTCAACAATGTGGCGCCTAATGGTAGTTTCACTCTTTCTGTAGATGATCACGAAAGTAGCACGTGAACATTCGACCAGATTCGCCGTTGTCGAGATACTCGTTCACAGGCTCTGTGCAATAATAATCTGACCTTTGTCAGAGTTGCTTGTCCCGTAGGATTTTCCCATTTGCACACCATATGTTCGCTAGGGTGTCTGCTCCGCTTACATACTTTTGTTACCACGTCAAGTGCCCACAACGCCAGCAGCCGGCACACAACGTCACGGTTGGCAGTGGTCATAATGTTTTGGAATATCAGTGTATAAGCATGAACAAGTAATTTGCCATATTGCATGTGGCTAAAAAGGTAACGACGAAGCGAAAAAATGCAGTGACATATAAACTGAACAATGTTATCAAAGTGCACTTAGCTTGCCAGCTCTTTTATGGCCATTGGCATGATGTTAACGCCAGATATCATATTTTTCAGGCTATATATGTGTTTCCAGCGTGTCCTTCAAACACATTCCACTGCTTCTGAATTAGGGTATAACTACAAGCAAATCTATAAACAAAATAGTGCTCTAGAACTTTATTGTGGCTCCTTTGGTGTTTATGATAGACACAAATCATCTTTCACTGACAAATTTTATCTCTTTTATTAGATAATGAAAAATGTAGAAACAAACAAATGTAGTACCAATACTCTTATTGACAAAGAAGTTAGTGAAATATTTGAAAACAAAAATTTTGGCAACACTCAACAAATACAATTCCGTACTTCTACAGATCTCCACAATCTCACCCACTGGTATACAAAACGTTCCTCATTCTTCGCAGATGAAGAAAGATAACAATCTAAATTGAAATATCCACACCTTAGAATTGATCAAGCGCATTAATTAAGCGACATTTACACCACAAATTATTGCAGCCATAGGTGCTTTGAATGTGAAGAAATTAATGCGCTCTATGTATTTTACTTCACTAATGCGTCATATAATTATTTTTTGGGAAATGCATAATAGTTTTAGAATGAGAAGGCGTGTTGTAGAAACTATATCTGTTTCACTTCTACAAAGAATATGCTGCAAGGATCTCTTAGAAAAAATTGGTATTGTGACAACTGCAAGACATTACACACAATTAACGCCTTGTTTGCAGCCATTATTTATCTTTTCTCAACAACAGTGTAAAGCATGGTTATACCACTAGGATAAAAAAAAGTCTGGAGATGTTTTTTGGGTTATAGGGGTTCGGTCCCAGACTCCTACATTCGTCAGGGGACAGCTGTGCGGAATTTGGTGGTGATGTCCTAATGACACCAGAGAGTGCCAAGAAAACACCATTGTCAAAAACACATTAATTAGACAGTAGCGCAGCACTGTCTTTCAAAGTGTTGTACCACAACCGGACCAGCAGAGTAGCACCTCGTCAATGAAGGAAAGCTGACATGCACTCGACTCACAGCAATATGGCCAGCGTGACTCCTGCGTTTTGGGCGGTCATTGAGCGCAGAATCCGGCAGCATCCAGCTCTGCATATCGATCTCCAAAGTTCTCTCGTGGACGTCGAAGATTTGCACTTAGGAGTCTCGACCCAGATCCACATGAAGTATTCACTGGCTCAGAGGAGTCAGCTCTCAGCCCCCACTTAGGAACCAGCGATACAACGTCCGACACAGGAATGGGATGAGCAGCAGTTGCGCTCGCCCACTAGAAGGCGGATGACAGATATCATCCAGGTCACGCAGGTCAAGCCTCCAGTAGGCCTGCAGGGTGATGGTAGCCTCCGCAGGCCGTCATTGTGTCCTTGGAATGTGGCAGTGCAGCTGGCAGTACCAGCATCCTTCCAGCTGGACTCATGTTCCATATATAACTGGAGCCAGCTGGACATGGCTGAGGGTCGACTTCCGTAGCCTCCCCGCTCAATGGATAGCTGCAACTGACACAGGGGCTGAGACTACCCACAGGGTAGTCAAGAATCAGCACACAGCAACCCGAAATGAGATTTGTTAGGAAGGGTGGAGTGTTTATGTTGGCATTTCCCTTGCACTCTGCAGCGGCGGGGGTGGCTATGACATCAAGTGTCCTGAGTTTTCCTCGCTGTCAGCTCTCCTAGTTCAAATGGTTCAAATGGCTCTGAGCACTATGGGACTTAACATCGGAGGTCATCAGTCCCTAGAACTTAGAACTACTTAAACCTAACTAACCTAAGGACATCACACACATCCATGCCCGAGGCAGGATTCGAACCTGCGACCGTAGCAGTCACGCGGTTCCGGACTGAAGCGCCTAGCACCGCTTGGCCACCGCGGCCGGCTCGCTCTCCTAGTAACTTTACACTTTCGTAACTCAACTTTTCAGAAGCTCTTTTCTCCTGGCTCAACGCCTGAACACTAGAATTGCGTTCTACCAAACGTTTCTTACGAAACTCCGCCTTATCACTAGTATGACGATATCTCTCAGTTTGCATGATGTCATTAGGCTTCGCCTGCAGACTTGGCTGCTTGGTCGTTGCCCCGTGTTCCGATAGATTCCATGTTTGCCGCAACACGCTCAGCATTTCCTCCTAGGTGGCAGTCTACTGGTCATTGATGCAGTGGTTCATCTTCTGCGAGCTGCCAAGGTAGAAGTTGGACAACTTTTTAGTGTCTGACGTTTATACTATCTTGGGGCGTAACATCTTCTCCTTCCTTCAGAAGATTAGTCTGGAATTTTTCCGTTTGAAGTACCTATAATAAATTCATCCTACATATTTTGTACCAGTAGTTGTACATTATACAACTTTAATTATCCTTCAGTTACCATACAGTTAATACACACGATTTTCAATGGTTAATTTATCGACGCAATAATGTAGACCTTTGCAGAAGTCATTTCTTACACACTAACACACTTATTCACATATTTGTTAGAACATCTATTAGTTTACATGTCTGAATCTTATTTACAAACCACTCAACGGGTATCTGATGCACTGGTATATCTGAGTGGTGCACTGACTTTCATTTAAAACAGAAGTAGATTACGCAAATTGCAATCAGAATCACTGCAGCACTGGCAGATGTACTGCTTATAGTCGTGATACTACTATGTTGTCAATTGCGGTATCGCTGTATGCGCCGAACATTTGCTCGCGCCGCGCGGGGTAGCCACGCGGTCTAGGGGGTCTTGTCACGGTCCGCGCGGCTGCCCCCGTCGGAGGTTCGAGTCCTCCCTCGGGCATGGGTGTGTGTGTTGTCCATAGCGTAACTTAGTTTAAGTTAGATTAAGTAGTATGTAAGCTTCGGGACCGATGACCTCCGCAGTTTGGTTCCATAAGGCCTTACCACAAATCAATTAAAACATTTGCTCGCCTGTAATTCCCCCTGTTTGTATTCTACTAGTCCGTCTAGTGAATCTCTGGATTCATTGTATTATTTAGGACGGTTAAGTTCCGGGTAGGCAGCACCTCTGGTTGTACCAGTGATCGTAGTTAATAGACGAAATGTTGCGCTTGCTAAGTCACAAGTCGTGCCGTTAATTATTATTCCGAAATCCTAATTCCAGTACATTCATACCTGTTGGTTTCCTGCGTTCTTAACAGTTTACTACCGTTACTTCTAGTGAAAAGACTTAATAGACCCAGAGAGTGCCTAATCTCTGGAAATGTGAGTATGGCGTTTATACTTTCCTTTGACATTCACTTGCTTCAATTTTTTCCAGGAATAACTTGACCTCGCCTGCCTGTACGCCAGTCTGTATCATGCTACTTGGGCAACACTTTTCCTCTGGCATTCCCGTAGGTCTTCCAACGGCAGTAGAGCGTAGCCCTCTTAACTCTGAAATTATTAATGCATCTTTGGTCCTTACCTGTATCCATTTCGGTATGGAACCTGAACGAAATGGACATTTATCACTATCTCCTCCTCCCTTCACCATACGAGATTATCCAGACAGAACCATACCTCCACATACAAAGACAACATTGTATCGATCCTTCGATAGTGAAAGAAAAAAATAATCGCTTGAAAACTTACTATAAATGAGACAACATAAAACTGATAACTTCCAAATAATCTACACAAGAACAGACGAAGTGTAACTTAGGCAAACGACAATATCACGTCTTGAATGAGATTTTCACTCTGCAGCGGAGTGCCCGCTGATATGAAACTTCCTAGAAGATTAAAACTGTGTGCCGGACCGAGACTCGAACTCGTGACCTTTGCCTTTCGCGGGCAAGTGCTCTACCGACTGTCGGTAGAGCACTTGCCCGCGAAGGCAAAGGTCACGAGTTCGAGTCTCGGTCCGGCACACAGTTTTAATCTGCCAGGAAGTTTCATATCAGCGCACACTCCGCTGCAGAGTGAAAATCTCATTCTGGAAACATCCCCCAGGCTGTGGCTAAGCCATGTCTCCGCAATATCCTTTCTTTCAGGAGTGCTAGTTCCACAAGGTTCACAGGAGAGCTTCTGTAAAGTTTGGAAGGTAGGAGACGAGGTACTGGCGGAAGTATGGCTGTGAGGAGGGGGCGTGAGCCATGCTTGGGTAGCTCAGTCGGTAGAGCACTTGCCCGCGAAAGGCAAAGGTTCCGAGTTCGAGTCTCGGTCCGGCACACAGTTTTAATCTGCCAGGAAGTTTAATATCACATCTTGTCTATTGGCGTGACTTATTCGTATTTGCGCGGCCAGTTGCCAAATACCTCGCAGATTCTTAGCAAACATTTTTACTGATTCGACGTCTGATCCAAGCTTCACCTTAATCACTTCGAAAGGTGAAGGCACTTTACTCCAATATATTACCTCGTATGGCGAAAGAGCGGTGGTCGTATGGACTTCGGAACTGTATGCAGCGGTTACAAAATTTAAATACGCGACCCAGTTTTCATGATTACTGCTAACATAATAGCTCAACATATTCGATATGGTGTGGTGAACTCTGTTCTCCCACTGGCTTGAAGGTGGAAGTGGCGTGTTTGCGGCTTGCGAATTCGGCGCAGTCGACACAATTGCTTCATACGATCGGTCATGAAATTGGTACCCTGGTCTGTAATTAGCTTGTCCGGAATGCCAAATGTGAGCAACCAATTATTTTCTAACTGTACTCGCTTTTTGGTGAGGAACTGCAACGTTACTATGTAAAGCAAGAAATGGTCAGTTATAGTCAATATGTATTTATTTCCTGCTGATGTTTAATAATGGGTCTAAAATGACAAATCCAAACATTGAGAAAGGTTTAGATGCTTCCAGTAGACGTTATAATGGAATAGGTCGGTGGGTAAGATCAGCTCGTTGCGCACAAGGTACACAGTTGCTGATGTACTGCTCGACATCTCGTTACCTAGCCCTCCACCAAAATTTTTCGGAAATTTGTTTGTTGCTCTTCACCCGTCATGGCCTGACAACATATAGTCGTGTACTTGTGCCAAGACTCCGTTACGGAAACCTGCAGGTATACCACCCGTAATCCTCACCTTTTTGTTCTGTACAGAAAACTGTTGTGCCTCACGAACTGAACTTGCGATTTGAAATATTGACATTCAGCAACAGCAGCTTGAGCCTTTTGGCATTCAACAACGCTCCTGGCCATTGTTTGTAGAACTGCAATTCTTCTGCTCAATCTGTAGGCTTGAAGGCCTTTTTCGAGGTTTGCATGTCGCCCCGTAATCGAATTCATTCAAACTGAGTGCCCACATTGTTAATCTGCTGCAAGGGTCGTTCCGTCCTAACAACCACTTGAGAGCAGTGTGATCTATCCTGCCTTAAAAAAAATGGTTCAAATGGCTCTGAGCACTATGGGACTTAACATCTTAGGTCATCAGTCCCCTAGAACTTAGAACTAATTAAACCTAACTAACCTAAGGACATCACACACATCCATGCCCGAGGCAGGATTCGAACCTGCGACCGTAACAGCCCCGTGGTTCCGGACTGCAGTGCTAGAACCGCACGGCCACCGCGGCCGGCACACTGCCTTAAACTTTCAGTCATGTAAATAACAGCGGAAACACTTAATGTCATAGATTACTGCTAGCATCTCCTTCTCAGTCGTGGAATAATTCTGCTCTGCGTTGTTCAACTGTCGGAACGTATACGCTACAAGACGCTCGTTACCATCTCTATTCTGTCCTAGGAAAACGCCCAGAGCCATACTGATTCCATCTTAAAACAGAATAAATTCTTTTTCAAAATCAGGGAATATCAAAACTAGATCAAATGTCAGCGCTCGTTTTAAAGTACCGAACGCCGTCTGACATTCGGTAGTCCATTCAAATTTGACTCCTTTCCGTAACAAACAATTCGAAGGTCTGGCAATTTCAGCAAAGTCCTCTACAAATCTACGATTTTAATTACGGAGACCGATGAAAGTCTGCAGCTGGTTAATTGTCTTCTGTTGTGAAAAATTCTGAAGTTTTGAGACTGATCGTGGGTCTTTTCTCATAACTTCCTTGTTAATAATATGCCCAACGCAATTTACTTCCATTGCTGCAAAATTACGTTTATCGATGCTTAGCATTAATTGTGCTCTTCTCATTCTTTTGAATAGGTCCTCCAACCGTCATACATGCTATTCCATATCCTTCGAAAACACTGTTACGTCATCCAGATAGATCAAGCATTGTTATGCTTTTCAAACCCATGAGTACAACATCCAGATATCTGTGATAGGTGGTGGGTGCATTCATGAGCCTGAATGGCAATGGACGATATTGGAAATGATCTCCTAGGACGGAATAACTGTCCTGGGTTGATTCTTTGGTGCTACTTCTATTTGATGATACCCATACTTTAAATTCATTGTGGGGAAATAGTTACACCGGCTCAAGTTGTCGAGAGTCTGTTGTATTTGGTATCTGATATGCATCAATGATCATTCATGCATTGACCTATGGATAATCACAGCTAACTCTGTATTTTTAGTGCCAGCTGTTGATTTTCTCCGGACCAAAATTATCGGTGCCTCCACAGTGACTGTCACTCTACTCAAAAATACCGTCAGTTAGCTGCGGTTCGATTAATTCTTCCATTATCGGTAGCGTACACTTCGAAACCCAATATGTGTTCTTGTACACTGGAGCATTATTCCGTGTTTGTATTCTGTGTTGCGTGAGTGGCGTTGCTGGTAATGAACGATTCGGATTAAACAAACCCATGAACTGCAGTAACAAAGTTTCCGTCGACCTCACACTATGCACTTGACCTACTATGTCTTCTCCCACCGAAACATCCAAGTTAGCAATTAGTAACCATAAAATATACGTCCACGTTACTGATGAGTACTATACTTCCGCGTACAAAACTGTGTAACTTCTTCGTTAGTTTCCAGTGGTTCTACAATATGTAATACTCGTAAATCCTTAGGTAGGTCCGTACCTATGCTCAGGCAGTTCAACTTCCCTGTACCTTGCGGCATCGCATCACATGAACTGATCTTTAATGCCTGTGTCCACAGTTTATTTGGCACCACCCTCATGATCGGTGAACCTTGTGACAGTGTGGCACTTACTACTGCTGCGCCTAGTGAAAACAATGTCCAACCAAGCACAATTGTACGCTGCAAAAGGTTAACTTGTACCGGAAGCTTAGCACAAAAGTCGAGTCCCAGGATCGCACTTTACCCTTCAGCAACACTGGGATAAAAAATAACTTCTGCAGAGGTCTTACGGGTTTAGCATTCATTCTACGTCATCTACAGCTATATTCTGGAAGACACGTCATGGCGTAGGGCGGCACGAATTTTACGTGGGGAGAACGACTGTTCTTAAGCTTTGGTGTGTGCTTAAATTTACCTTCATAGTTTTTTCCCAGATACTTGTAGAAGGATGCAATATATTGGTTGCTTCTTCTAGGAAAGTACGTTCACGCCATTTCAACAGTAAACCACATTCCAATGGACAATGCCTCTATTGTGGCATGTGCCACTGGATTTGGCTGAACATCTCCCTGACGATTTCGCGCTTACTAAACAAACCCGTGACGAAACTCGCTACTCTTCTTTGGATCTTCTATATTTCTTCTATGATTCCTTTCTGGTATATGAGCAATACTCACAAATCAGGCGAACAAGTGTTTTGAAATCTACCTCCCTTGTGGGTGAACTATACACTGCGTGACGATTATGAATCGAATCTGCTTTTCCTAATATGAGTTTTATGTGGCTCTTCCACTTTAAACTGTTCTATACATATAGGCTCAGATTTACGAGGTGTCCCAGAAATGTTGCGACAAACTTCAAGCGGTTGTAGCAAGTGTCTTGAAGAATAAATCGAGGTTAGGAACTCGTCTCCAGAAACGTCACACACCAACGCAACAGAATGTAGAAGGTATTGGTGCCAGCGCCTGCTACTAGGCCACCCCTCTGGCAGCAAACATGACTTTGTACGCCGACGGACCGTAGGCGGAACGTCCTGCAATGTTTTTCTATTACACAATTGTGACTGATCGCAATGGTGGCCAGTAGAGGATACGGAGCTAGCTGCGGTGTAGACAGGCCTTTCCTCCTAGTAATGCGATTTTCTGTTGCCCTGGTGGATGACGGTTTTGGACATGGGTTTCCGTCTGCAATTTACTTTTGTTCCGGAGTCCTCTAAAATCACAAATGTTTTCCCGTCATACAGGAGAAAAATAAAATACGGTTTGAAACCCATGTGCGAAACTGTCATCCAAAAAGGCATCAGAGCATAGCATTCATAGGAGACAAGGCCTTTCTCCGCACAAGCTAGCTCCGTCTCCTCCACTGGAAATGCAACAGAACTGCGGAGGGTTCCCGCTTTGTTCTGTTGTTGGTAGTTAACTCTCAGCATAAACAAATGTAAATTAATGAGAATAAATAGATGGAGATACTCGTCATTGTTTGTTTTCAAGACTGCTGAACCATCACTGGAAGCCATCACACAATTTGTACAGGGTGTCCCAGAAATGTTGCGACAAACGTCTAGACTTTGTAGAGGATGTCTGGAGGAACAAATCGAGGATAAGAAACAGTGTCTGGAAATGTCATCGAACGACGCTACAGAGCGTAGAAGTTGTAGGCACCGGCGCCTGCTAATAGGCCACCCCTTCGGCAGCAAACGTGACTTTGTATCACTGAATAATAAATAACGTGGCGAGACGTACCACCTACTGTCCGTCAGCCTCAGCATACAAAGTCACGTTTGCTGCCGAAGGGGTGGCCTATTAGCAGGCGCCGGTGCCTACAACTTCTACGCTCTGTAGCGTCGTTCGATGACATTTCCAGACACTGTTTCTTATCCTCGATTTGTTCCTCGAGACATCCTCTACAAAGTCTAGAAGTTTGTCGCAACATTTCTGGGACACCCTGTACAAATTGTGTGATGGCTTCCAGTGATTGTTCAGCAGTCTTGAAAACAAACAATGACGAGTATCTCCATCTATTTATTCTCATTAATTTACATTTGTTTATGCTGAGAGTTAACTACCAACAACAGAACAAAGCGGGAACCCTCCGCAGTTCTGTTGCATTTCGTTACGTTTTTGTAGCGTTGCAACTTCTCTTTAAACAACAGCATCATCTGCAAACGAACTCATGGAGCTTCTGAGGTTAACTGCTCTGTCTGTAGTTTGCCCTCAGCAAGTCAGGGAAAGCGACAAGAATCTCGGTGCCAATATCTACTGCCTTCTGAGTCTCACAGACGAATGGAGATAGCTGATATCATGCGATCGTTGTTTGTGGAATCGCAGTTGATCACTACACAGGAGATTTTCGTTCTCATGGAAGACGGTAATGCGTGAGCCTAAAACGTGTTTCAAAATTTTACAATGTACTGTCGTAAAAAATTCTGGCCTGTAGTATTGTGAGCCTATTTTACGGCTTTTTTTCCCAATCACTTGGACCGCTTTGTTACTCCAACAACCTACGGTAGACTGCTATTAGAAGAGGAGAGAGATGTTTCGAATACTCTTTGTAAAACTGCTTGAGTACCCCATCACGTGCAGCTGCCTTTCTTCTGTTGAGTTACGTTATTTGATTTTCTATTCCAGGGTCACTTATATCATTATCTGTCATTTTATTTTTCGTTCGGCGATTGAAAGGTGTGACCATAATACAATCATACAATATTGATTAATTTTCACTAATCACTTATACACATCCTATACATTGACTGGTCTCACATAATTTTGTTCAAATGATACGAAACATCTAAATAATTGTCTATCGTCTTTTTTAAGTTTCGATGATGTTCATCTTATAATGTCTCTCGGAGACATTATCTAACCTGTTGTAATACTACATCCTTTCATAGAGTTAGTAATTTTATTATACTGCACTTGAATTCTTTCCACATAGAAATGCCTCTCGACGAGATCCAAAGATGGTTTGTTGTGTTAAAAACATAATCCATTCCGCAGAGTCATCTAAGTAGCTGCCTTGATGGAGATGCGACGCGCTTTCCTCGCCTCCTGAATGGCGGCTGTCATTTCGTGCGTGAGACACGCTTCTCTTGTTCCATTAATTTTCTACGCCTGTTACCACAGGCCGTCACGTTTGCGGACTCATGCTCGGCCGTATACGTACGTATCGACATCCCGTGACCACAGGCTTCAATAGACGGAATTAGAGAGGCTGTAATTTGCTTCTGAAGGGACAGACAGGTTCTACAGTTGGCGAGTAAAAACCCACGTGGTCAGCGGAAGTTTCTTGACAGAGGGGGTCGCCATATTCCCTAGCCGCACTTGCCGCGTCCCCCGGTAGAAAGTCGGCCGCAAATTACAAGTGTCCCACCCAGTGTATTCCGTCTGTCGCGCCGTCCGGCGGTCGGAAATGAGCGCAGATAATGCTCTCTGCTTGACTTTCTCTGGACGCGCGACGGGATTAGAGAAACCGGGGGGACCGGCCGAAACTGCGGAAGCTGCGTCCGCCATCCGAGACGAAGCGTGGGACGGCCGCCTTTTGCCACGCACAGATGGGACGTGTTTCTCAACGTTGTTTCCACACCAGACGTTGTTTCCACTGTGGTTGGTGCACGTTGAGAAACATGCTGGTACCTCACACGCAAAGTGCTCCTCATTTGTTTTTCCTTCCGCAGTGATCAACAGCGGCAGCCTAATTTCACCGAAGACATGCTGAGTCAGTCCTGCCGACAGTCATTTCTTTTTCGATTTCTTCACATTTTTCATGGAGCCATTTCTTCTTAGCTTCCCCGCACTACCTATTTATTTCATTCCCCAGCGACTTGTATTTCTGTATTGCTGAATTTCCCTGAACATTTTTGTACTTCCTTGTTTCAATGATCAATTGCAGTAGTTCTTCTATTACCCACTGTTTTGTTCGCAGCTACCCTATTTGTACTTACGTCTTTCTTTCCACGTTCTGTGATTGCCCTTTTTAGAGATGTCGAATCTTTTCACCTGTACTGCCTACTGAGCTATTCCTTATTGCTGTACCTATAGCCTTAGAGAACTTGAAGCATGTCTCGTCATCCCTTAGTACTTCGGTATCCCACTTCTTATCGTACTGATTCTTCCCAACTATTCTCTTCAACTTAAGCCTACTCTTCTTCATCACTACTGCATTAGCACCTGAGTCTATATCTGCTCCTGGGTATGTAGTATCTGGTTCCGGACTCTCTGTCTGACCATGATGAAATCTACCGAAATCTTCCCGTATGACTCAGCCTTTTCCAGATATACCTCCTCCTCTTGTGATTCTTGAACAGAGTATTAGCTATTACTACCTGAAATTTGTAACAGAACTTAATTAGTCTTTCTCCTCTCATTCCTTGTCCAAAGACGATATTATCCTGTAACTATTTCTTCTGCTCCTTCCCCTACAATTACATTGCAGTCCTCCATGACTATTAGATTTTCATCTTCCTTACGAACTGAATTGCGCTTTCAGTATCCTCATATACTTTCTCTGCGTATTTATCGGCGATCAGCTTCAGAAACTTTGAAAAGTCAGTCGATGGCAGCTCACATCGTTACGAAAGGGTATGTAAGTTCATTCCTGCAGACACGGAGGGAGATCCCACTCGAGTCGCTCCTCCAGAGGCAGTAAATTATTTTCTCTCTGACAAGCCGCCTGCCAACGAGCCGTGGAACCTCAGAAACCGCCGTCGCCGCCGCAAGCGCGAAACAGAATCGGTGTTACCCCAGTTCCATCCCGTCTGCCGTTGGAGACGCTTCGTCAGCCTCGCCGACTCATTACGCGCAAAGTGTAGAAACAAAGGGAGGTGGCGCAGACGGAGTTTCATCTGCGTTATGACCTTAATCCGCGTTGCACTCACCGCACCTGTCACAATAGCGGGACACAATTCATTCGCGACAGCACCCTCAGTCAGTGGACAGACCAAGTAAGAGCCTGAAGAAGCGTTCGCGAGAACCGTCGAGGAAGATGTGTTTCGAAAATTTCCCCATTACGTCCTACGTTGGGATGCTATTCCAATGCCGGAGAGCCTCGCAAATAGTGACGATTTGAGAAAGGAAAAATAAGCTGGAGATATGAAGTTTGTCTTGGGGAAGGAATCAGTAGGTAGTCCTTGCAGCAGCTGGTGTAGTGGTCAGCATTCCTGTCCAGTAATCAAAGAGATCTGGGTTCAAGTCTCGGCTGTGCTAGAAAGTTCAGTTCATTTCTTCAGCTTCCGTAGTTATATTAGTTATTCTTGAGATATGATTGTGGTCATGTTGGGCCAGCTTACGAAATGGTTACACTTTAACTACGAGATTAGCACTCCGTGGAAATAAACGAAAATGTTCAAAAAGAGTAGAAATACAGGAGGAGATGAGCAAAAACCAAGAATATTAACCAATGGGTTGGCACGGCGGTAAGAATTAATAAAGAGATTTGACTCAAGTATGGGTGGTAGGGCAGATGCTCGAATATCGGTACACCCCATTTGGAGTTACGCTTAATTCTCGTGTTAGACGGGCTGAGAATTATCTTCCAAAACCACGACACGTAGCCGAGAGACCACGTTGCAGAAAATTCTAAAACACTTTCTAGTATTTGGTCCTCAGTTTCTCCTGATTTGAAGCTAATTAGAAGACATAACGTTCCAATACTTATGAGGAACCGCAATGAAATAATGTATAGAATGGTGACGATTTGAGAAAGGAAAAATAAACTGGAGACGAAGTTTGTTTTGGGGAGGGCATCAGTAGGTGGTCCTTGCAGCAGCTGGTGTAGAAATATATAGCTATGGTGCTTAGACTACGAGAAAAAGTGCCGATCGGGTCGCCATGTGACGGACTTTTTCTAGTGTGCTTATTTATATTTTTTTATTCATTTTTCTTTAATTAATACTATCTGCGTTACCTGAAATATGTATATTTGTATTATGTAAGTGGTGTATATGTACAGCTCCTGTTCTATCGGTACTATGCCCAGAGAGATTCGTACCTGTGTAAAATCAGGAGAACGGACACATGAAGGCGGGTGGAATCAGAAGGCAAGAAGAAAGAAGGATGACGAATATTTTCTGGACGTCGAATGGATGAAAAACAAGCATTTGAGCCTCTCAAGAATTAAAATTTACTGAAAAAGATGTATAAAAGTGGAGTAAAGCAGTTATGATTGCCAGTGATTAAAGTTATTGATGTTCTGCAACCGATATATGAGTTAGAGGAGCTGATGTATGACCTACAAATGACAGAAGAATGTGGCTTTTACTGACTCACGTTGAGCAATGATTGGTTAGAATACCACATTATTGTGAAGGTATAGCAATTCTAACTGCTTTGTGTCTCTGTTGTGTTTAATGAAGGATCGTGCTTCTGTACTTATATATCGGGCGCTGGGATGATTGCAGATCGGCGATTATGAGTAAACTGAAAATGTAACTTCCACCTGGATATTATTTCATACACCACTAAGAATTTATTTGTACTTTTTCAGTAAACATGCGCTTGACTCAAGACAGTTTATCGCGCAAGAACCTCAATAATCACACTTCCACAAATTGAAGGAAGGCACCACGCCGTCTTAGTACGTTATTACATGGTAGGGGAGGCTTCTCTGCAAACATCTTTGGGCATCGAAAAACACTGACAGTAAAAGTGAAGAAAATAGTCACGTGTACATAGCAAGAAGCGAGATACAGTTTAGAAACCCCGTTCCCTTATGTAGGAAAAAGTTATTTTGAAGCAAACTCGCAGGTACAATTAACTGAAGCGTTTGTCATACGGGGTGTATTCCAGGGGCAACTCCTCAAACCGAGCAAAAGATTTAGCCTGCAAAAGCGTGTAATAAGACTCACCTGTGGTGTAAAGTCAAGAAATCCTGTAGAAACCTGTTAAAGAAACTTAGTATTCTAACCATTACTTCTCAGTATATTTATTCATTAATGAAATTTGTTGCAAATAATGTACCTCTATTTCCAACCAATAGCTCAATACATAGCATCAGTACTCGGAATAGGAACAATCAACATAAAGACATAAAATTAGTTACCTCGGTCCAAAAAGGAGTCCAACATTCAGGAACAAACATTTTCATTGAATTGCCAGCAACCGTTAAAAACTTGGTTTCAGATAACGTACATTTTGAGTTTTTCATAGGCAGCTCCTTCTACTGTATAGACAAATGTCTTAACAGGGACTGTTAGACCAGTTTAAGTAAAAATGTCTGTTGGATTTCAGTTTCGACAGCACTTGGTTACAACATTCAAGATTAGGTACTTCGTTATGATAAATGTACTAAGTGTATAATTATGTTTCATTAAGACACTGTATTGATTCTGTCAATATTAACATTTCCAGTTTACTGAAATGTATTTTCCTACTTTGACAATCTCCTGACAAATGATCAGAGCAGTGAGTATTATATTCAAATGCTTTATGTTTTTTATGTAATATTTTCTGACTTCTTCGACAGCCACGAGAATCATCTCGCTTTGGATCTGTGGAACGAATCCATCAGCATTTGAGAAGAACAGTGGTGTCCATACCTTCAACACTAGAAGAAAAAAGACCTTTATTGTCCATTATTAATGCTGTCAGTGGCTCCGAAAGTACTAAATATCTGGCATGTAGCAAAACAAGTTTTAAATCTAATTTAATTAATTTCTCCTGAACAACTCCTTGTAATCCACTGACGAATTTCTACTTAGTAACTGACTTAAAAGTCGACTAAATATTTTTTTAAGTGTAGTTGCATGAGTAGGACTAAAAAATGTGTTCGTTAATGTTAACGTGAATCATTTGTGCATGCCCTGTAAACTGGCTCGATCCGTGTCATTTGGACAAAAGAACCGTCCAAACGATCTATTGAACACGTAAACAACTAACTTACAGTATCGAGGAAGTAAAATAAAATAAAGGGTACAGATGTACATACGGACTGATTTTTGCGTCGTTTCTCGGAACCATAGTCTCATGTCATCCACTTAGTAAGCAAAGACCAAAAAATGTCCTAGAAGCTACGGGAATCAATAAGCATCTCTCACAGAGTCGAAATTTAATATTGAACGTTAAGATTTATGGTTACTAGGGAAACATTCCAGTCGTTGGCCTTTGCAACGAGAACAGAAGCGGATACATTATTTAAAAGAACATCGACTTTTGAGATAACACTTGTATTTAATGCATAAGAAACACCCAGAAACTTTTAGAAAACAAAAGGTGAAACGTAAATTTCAGAACAAGGGGGACGCGAACTTAGTATTTTGATCTTCACGGCTTCAAAACTCGCGGTGGTATCAACTGTACTACAGCTTCGATATTGCACCCAGCTTTCAGTAAATTGTATACACTCTCTAAAGACTGTATCTACAAACATCATTAGCTGATATTTATT